>NC_140594.1:228432903-229059688 GCF_964204655.1 Triturus cristatus
TTGAAAAAAACTCGGACCCCGGGTGGGAGAAAAGTTACAGATTTGAGCTGTTGCTGATTTAGGGACTAATAGGAGGAAGAATTTATCGTAGTGCTTGGTGGGGGTTGTGAGTGTGGTAATTGTTTTTTTCTGTGCTAATTGCCTGTGAAAAGTGGTTAAATAAAGTGCAAAAGCAATCTCTCTATCAAGAGGCTGCGGTTTTCCTGGACCTTAAGATTAATTACAAACTACCACATTCCGGGTTAAAGATGATGTCACTTTCAACCATTTTGTGCCTGACTTGCACATTGATATGTGGGACCCATGTACGCGAGATATAAAAGTTAAAATTGACTTCAAAGGCTCTTTTTCTTGCATTTCTGTATGACTGCGCACATTTATCATTGTCCAAAAATACGAATGTTGCCAGTTGGCCTCTGCAGATGACAAACCACATGCACCATGTCACATGCTTTAATGCATCACAAATAACCGCCTTTAACTTTACATGTGTTTTTGAATGTCAAGTCAGAAGGAGGCAGGCGCTTGCTGCAGTCTTGAGTTGGTAGTAAGTACATACATGCCAACAGACCCGGTTCTGGCGGGGCTCCCGGTTTTTTAAGCAGAGAATTACTTTATTTCAGCTTTTTCCCGCCTGAAATTGCATCTGCTTCAATATAGGCCAGCGGGGGAACTATAGTACACCGATGTATTTTTCGAAATCGCTCTTTTTCCACTATCAAATTGTTGACATGTATGGTAGCATGAGGCAGAAAGTGTTGGTTGTTAATATAAATACTTTCAAAAATAGAAATTATTTTATCGCTCTAACAATGCTGAAACGTAAAATATGCAGAACCGCATGCACTCGTCCTGTAGAGGAAGCAGATTTCTTGGCCCACAGGTTTATAAGGTACTTTCATAGTGTAGTATGTTTTAATTAATTGTGTACTAGGTAATGGCGGTAATTATCCCTAATACAACGTGGCACGAAAATGTACTGTTTTACACAATGTTCCAAAATTGTGTATGAGTTTTGTCACGCTTTCACTTCTTCTCGACTACCTCCCCACACCCCATGCTGCACTTTAAATGAGGTGGGCTCTACAACCTTTTGCGGAATTAACCTTCGGAGAGGAGACTCGCGCCTGGAAAGCGTAACACGTCACTCAAAGTCCCTCTCAGAATGCAGAATTAACATAGACGACTTGAACGCACTGAATATTCTGCAACAGCGCCATCTACTGGTGAAGTTTCACCAGCCACAAGTTACCTATAAGGCCATCATAAGGAGCTGTGTTATTTCACCGAAGTAATAGAGTAAATCTGAATTATAACTGTTTCGGGGTGCGGAATTTGACTGATAATTCTGGCTGCAAGGAATCAATGCGATACCAAAGGGGATGATAGACGGAGCGTTTGAGCAAATCAAACACTCACCCCCAGTCAACTGATCTGGGTTTAATCCATCATCATTCTTTAGCTCACTCCACCACCCCAGTCTGACCCTGTGCCTCATGGGAACAGTCCAGCCCGAACTGCCAAGCCATGTCTTCCCTGGACCGGAAACAAACATCCTGGGACCGGTTTCGGGTTCATAACCCTTATCAGCCAGGCTATCTTGAATCCAGTGGCAAAGTGAGCAAGGGACCCACGTCTGGGCATACCCTGCCAACTTAGGGCGAACAAAGCGATACCAAAGGGGATGATGGACGTAGCGTTTGAGCAAATCAAACACTCACCCCCAGTCAACTGATCTAGGTTTAATCCATCATCATTCTTTAGCTCACTCCACCACCCCAGTTCAGACATGGCCATATGCAAATCAGTCTGACCCTGTGCCTCATGGGAACAGTCCAGCCCGAACTGCCAAGCCATGTCTTCATGAATCAGGAATCAATGTGGCAAGGAGCATTGCACATTAAGGGTGTGAGACTCGTAATGGCTGGAGTAGAAACATTAGGCGTGTGGCGGCCCGTGGCACGGCTGCCGTTCCATCATCCCCTCATGTGGGCAAGAGCCAAGACATCAATACCTTATAGCCTTGCAGCGTCGGGCCCGGGTAGAGAGCAGTGGAGCAAGGCCTGTGGTGAGGGCAGGAAGCTGGCAGATGTGCCAGCGGCGGCAGTGTGCAAACTTCGGGAGCAGCAAAGAAAACAAGTAGTCCCTAAATGAATAGATAACAGCCAGCAGAGGAACTAAACTGTAGTTGGTCGGTGCTGCTTCCTGCAAAACTGAGGCAAAACGGAAGTGACATATCGGATCAAAAGCCAACCAAAAGCCAGATAAGAAGACCAATGCCAGAATCCACCAATGGCAAGCGACAGGAGAAATTACCCTCCATATTTGTGTTTACTATAGGTCTTGTTACAGCGCATGCGCTGTCTAGGCGAGACCAAAAAAAACCCGGTAAGAGCACACCCTCATGAAATTGTGCGAAATAGGGCCTGGGTGTAAGTTAGCATCAACCATCAGTTTATGCATGCAGTCAGACTTGTGTTGGTCCCACATTTAGGTCCTGACTTTTTCTTAACATTGGTTGGGGTCATTGTCACTCATTTGCTTTCTTCTTATGTGCTATCCTGTGTGGGCTTTACCTACTCTTCGTGCATTTGTCCCTCTGCTGGAGCATTGATGCATTACTTGCGTCCTTCCTCTGCTTACCTTCTGGGTGCTACTTTTTATTTCCGGTTATGTACTCACATGAGTGCATATGTTTTCCAGCTGTCTCCCTTTGTACTCCTCACCCCCGCTCTGCCAGGCTCTTGTTGCTTTGTCTGCACATATGCTTCTCCCCACCCTGTGATACACTCGCCTTTGTCAACACTATAACTAAAATAATTAGGAGGGTCAATACATAGAATCAGGACTATCCCAGTTTTCATAAGACTGAGTGAAAGTCAAGGTAACTAAGCTTACTCAAGATTCAAGTTAAACTTTATAAGTTTATCCATCATTAAGATCATTACAGAAGGCAAAAAGTGGCTAATCATAAGCGTGCCTCAGTAAATCAAAATCAAATAATTTGGGAAGATCAACATAAGGATATCCTCCCAGGAAAGCAAGGAGCCAGAATTAAGCATAGTTCAGCAAGAGGGCTGACATGGTCTTCCTCCAAAGAAAAGCCAAGAAAGACTGGCACATATCCCAAAACAATCTTTTAAAGGGTTTTAGACAGAAAAGCCTCACACATTTAGTGGGAGATCTGATGTAATAGGATTGAAATGTATCATTCTAGTAAGCCAATGAACATTCTAATACATAAGTTACATTGAATAAGATACATCTAGAAATATCTACTTTTACAGCATGGTAATGTATGAGGTGTACATAGGAAATGAAGGAAATTACATGACCTTTATGTAATAGAGAAATACAGCAGGCAGTTCAACTAATTTATGGTGCTTGGGAAAGGCTCTATCAAAGGACCTTGAAATTTACAAGAACAGGGACATCCGGAAAAACCGGAACACGGCTCTCTTGAGAGCAACACAAATTAATACATTTTAGTAATACATAGACCATGGATTAGGCTTGTATAGTTTGCTCATTTTCTTAAATGGGAAAGCACACAAGCACAAGCATGTTTGCATGAAATAAAAGTGCACATTTCTTTCTGCAAATATGAATAGATGTCAGTGCAAGCTGGCTACAGTCTAGTTATGCTCATTTGAGTTTATCTGATTCAGGAATTATTTTTTTTAATTAATAAAACAGAGTCTAACACCCTTACGTGCTTCCCCCCTGCCTTTTTTTCGTATTCCTATGCTTCTCCTCACCGCTCCTCGTTAGTATCTCTCATCTGTTTGCTTTCCTCGCTGTTTCATGTTGCTCTCTCTCCATTTGGGTCTCTACCTGAGCCCTCTGTGTTGCCTCCCACCCCTCGCTCCGCCCGTGTTGCTTCCCCCGTCCTCGTCTGTATCCGGTTTGCTGTGCCGCTTTTCTAAAACCAGCTGCATTTTATTTATAGCCGGAGACAAGCCAGGAAGAAATGACAGACCTCCAATGTGTGTAATAGAAATACAGAGATTTACTGTAAAGTTAATGAGGGTTTCAAGTTTGATATATAGCATAATCGAGGACTATTGATTTAAAAAAAAGAATCTAATAACAAAGCTGTTTGGCTGGGCCAGGTGGGATAAGTTGATGGTAACAGGATGAGGTTCTCAGGCTACTTTGAAACAAAGATACAGCTTAATGGCAGAGTCTCCTTTAATAAAGTGTCAGCGGCAAGAAGGGCGTGGTCGACCTTGGGGAGGGGTTTCGGGGGGGGGCACTTGGGGGGTTGTGAATTATACCTAATGTGGTGGTATCAGTGATCGAAGGGGAGGGTCTGATGGAGGCATTTCTCTAATGTGTTGAAGAAGATGTTAAGTAAACTGAAAGGTTATGTGTGTGCACAGCTTTCTTTTCACATCTGTCGCTGTACCTGTAAAACAAACATGCATGTGGTACCTATGAAGCTATGGGATGATTTAGAAACATTGATACACATGTATGTGTGTGTTATTTGTATGTATATGGTATTTCTAAGTGCACAACTCATCCCCAGAGGAATATCCCAGCGCTAGTATGATTCAATAACTGGTTTCTGGTTAATAGGACTAAAGTGGATTTAGACATGTCAAAAAAACATTTCTAAAAGTCAGCAAATCTGACACCGCGTGTCGATCCTGAGGAAGCCTATTCCAGTGAGTGGCGGCTAGGAAATTAAAGGAGGGTCCACTCATCCGGGATTTCTTAATTCTTTTACAGACTATCAAAGCCTTGCTGGCTGATCTGAGATTCCGAGTGGGTCTGTGAAAGTTGACTTTATTTGACAACAGCCTAGGGCCGTTACCTTGCAGTGCTCTATGTGTGTGGCACAGTAGCTTAAAGATAGTTCGGTTACGAACTGGTAGCCAGTGAAGCTTGTCGGGGCAGGCAGATGCTGAGCTCCCTTTTCCCACGTTGCAAACTTGTTTGGCAGCTGTATTTTGAACAGTTTGAAGCCTTGAGAATAAGTAATGGCCCGTGCCAACATACAATGTATTTACATTGTCGATCCTACTCTGGATTAAAGCCTGGATTATGTTCGTTCTCCAAGCTACTGGAATCCATCGGAACAATTTCCGAAGGCTACGTAACAGTCCAAAACATGTCCCTCGGACCCTGGTTACTTGTAGGGACAGAGTATTATCAATGGGAAAACCCAAATGTGTAACCACTTGTTTGGGTGTCTGTGTGGGGCCGAGCATAGCTGGTCACCATGAATCAGTTCAAAACTGTTTTCAGCAACTCCGAACAACACAAATTCTGATTTATCTGCATTTAATTGTAAACCGTGGAGATGCAGCCATTCTGCCACCTCAGAAAGATACTCGGCTAAATTATCCCTTGTTTTATCACTCAAGTTAAAATCCGAGAGCTCTTATCTCACAACTTTTATCAAAAAATGTGGTCTTTTCTAATTCATAAAAATTCCCTTTTGGATTAAAAGCCAAATCAGAAAGTGATATCAGATGAACATGTTCACTAGTAAGTGCTAGTAAAGCAGCTCTTCTTCCTCTTATCAATAAGGGCCCGTTACTTTCATGTTGTGAATTGTTGGAATGGTATGCAAAGTTTATTTAACTTTTTGCAGATCTCCTGGAACCAATAATAGGCTGAAGCAGCAGTCTGTGCTGGCACTGTAGACTGTGTACTGCAGATCTCAGCTTAGCTCGGTCTTATCCCCCTGAACTGGCCAGTAGGTGGGTACATTTATTAGTTTAAAAAACCATAAACATTGATTAAAACATACAAAACAGATCATATAAATAGATCAAATCTGAAATAGTTATCGATCATGTAAAACACTATTTATTGTTTGGACAGCAGTCATTCATGCAAAGTTTGCTAAGCCTACAATAAGCAAGTCTAACGTAAAGTGCAAAAATGCCTACACTGATGTCAAAACTGGGAAGGCCTAAGCAATGTGCTAATTTGTGTAGAAAGTGCTGATGTTTAGCCAGGGTAACATTTGGACAGCGTTCATTGATACAGAGTTTCTAGGGCTACAGTAAGCACATCTAACATAATGTGCAAAAGTGTCAAACATTGATATCTAAAATGTGAAAACCCTAAGCAATATGAACATTTACAGAGAAGGTGCTGATATTTACCCAGGGTAACAGGCAGACTAGTGTCAACACTGGTGCTCAACCTGACTGGATAGGAAACAGTAATAGTCCCTAGCAGCCCGCCATGATCATAAATGCCCCAAAGGACTCTTGCCACGTGCGCTTTTCTTACCCCGGCTGTATCTGTGTATCTGCCTTGGCAAGGGTTAGAAAAATGTGCAGGAACTGCCCCAGTCTATCGCTAAGCATTGTATTCCTTAGATCTAGTGACTCCATCTGTGCTGACCTACAAGATTCGATCACTAGATTGTTAAATTCCTGTCTCAGCAAACCTCTACACGGTATGGCCAGGGTGGGGCAGATGCATCTTAATGTGCTGCAAAGTTGTATCTGTCTGATGACATAGGCACCATTTCTCGTCTTGACTTTGGCCGCCTTCCCTCCACTTTGGAAGGTAATCTAATGTTGGAATATCAGAGTCTTCGTGCCAGTAAATTCTGCCTTATCTTCCGGTGGTAGTTGGCTTCCAGGAGGGGTGACTCACTTGGAGCAGCATTAGATTTCAAGACCAGCTATTCCTGTGACCGCTTGGACACCGTTTCTTTGTCATTCGTCCAACTTTTCAGTTTAATAGATTTATTTACTGCTCTTTGAAAAACCTGATCAGATATACTGTTATTCCATACGTCATCCAGCTGGAGCATCTTAATGCTGTTTTCAAAATTATTTTTGTGTTCACCGTTCCTCCTTTGCAGATTAATTTCCGACCAGACTATATTGGCCACTCTGTCCTCAGTGGCTGACCGCAGTTTATGGCAGCACTTAATGTATGCCGTGGGTCTGCTGAGTGACTGCTTTGTCAATGAAAACTCCAGCTTGACTAGGGTGGGCGATGCCAATCTATGTAGCCAGAAAATTTGCTTGTAAGTTCTTATTATGATTTTATCGAGGAGGCTGGCCTCAGCACCTATCATCATTTCTGATCCATAGGCCAGAGTTGGTTAGCAGTTTGGCTTTCATTATTGTTACCAGTGGCTTCAAGTTGTGACCTAGAATAGAACTTGCCAGTGTTGTAAAGACATGATTGAGTGCTCTCGCCTTTCCCTTAATCGCCTCTCTTTGAGGTGCAAACGTAGCTCTTGCATCTATTTTGACTGCTAGGGAGGCGCAGGCCGGTGCCTAATTATGTTTCTGCTAAGATGCAATTTGTGCTTATTTAGTATTCGACGATTAAATCAGATGACTTTTGTATTTTTACGGTTTACTTCTAGCTCGTTATCCTCTGCTTATGAACTGAGGCAGTTTAATAACCCCTGTAGTCCTTTTCTGGAAGTAACATATTGTCAGCATATAAGATGTTTGACAGTTGCTGGCCATCCACGCTTTTAGCGTGGGGTATCTGCCGTTACAGTTCAACCTAGAAGTCTGCAATATACAAGTTAAATAGGAGAGGTGCTAGAACACAGCCTTGTTTTAGGACGGTTGATATTTTTACTTCCCTTTACAGGTGAGTACCAGCCCCGATCTTTATCATGACCCACATGTCTGAGTACAGCAGCCTGATTGCTCGCAGAATATTGGGTGGAATTCCCCATTGTTGAAGTTTGGCCCGTAGCCTGTTATGCGGGACACAGTCAAACGCTGCCTTGAAGTCAAAGAAGCATATATAGAGGGGTGTACCAATGGCCTTTGCTCTACTGAGTATTCGACCCACTGCCATAAGGTTCATTAAAGTGCCTTGACTCCTTGTAAATCTGATTTGGTGGAATGGAAGTCGACCGGTATCCAGTGCCCATGTCTCCAAATCATGAAGTAGCAGTGTGGAGAAAAATGTAAGGTCCACTTCCAGAAGAGCAATTAAACGATAATTGCTTGGTGAGAATGCTACGTTTCCTTTAAAAGTAGGGTGGATTATTGAGCCTTTCCAGCTTTCGAGAATAACTCCTTATGCCAGAATGTGGTTAAACATTGCTGCCGGGAAGGTTGCCCATTTCGATGTTGAGTATTTAAAGAGCTCTTGTGGTAACCCATTAGGGCTGGGGGCACAGTCAGTCTGTGCTTTTTTAATACTGGCCTTATTGTCATTACGGGACCGGTTGGAACTGGTTGTATCCTGGGCACTTCCTTTAAAATGTGATTTCAGATACTCAACCCAGTTATACTCACTAATATTTGCATTATGGGCTGCTCTTGGACCTTTTTCAGTGTTGTTTATGAGTTTCCACCTTTTGTTTTAATCGTTTGTTTTTTAGGCATGCAGCTGCTGGGCCCACAATGTGTCCTGCTTGGACTTTTTAGAAGCCCAAATCTCCCTTCTCAGTTGTCTCCTCTCCTTACACATACTTTTTAGTAGATCCTTATACTTGGGGGCTCGCAGTAGTTGCCTGAAAAGCCTGCCTACGATAGATCTTTTCAAACGGATGGGTCGTGGCATAGCTATATTTTTATGATACCCAAAGTGGGCTCCCTTATTCCCTCTACTAACTCTTCTGACTTGATGTGCATTAATCAATTCTCTAGCAAATGTTTCCCATACTAATATCTGGTTTGACGATGTCCTCAAGGCTAACCACTGCTTCTTCTGCCAAAACCGAGACTGAACTTGAGCTCTGCCATAGGTATTTCAGGTTTTCAGTGTCGCTGCCTCCCTGTAAAGTTGTTACTGTATCATTTCTATGTAGGGATGTGTTCTTGTCCAAGCGGGGGCAATATCATCTGGCTTTCAGCCTTTCAGGACAAGCAGCCCAAGAACTTTGCTGGCCTTGACTTGTTCCGCTCCAATCTTATCTTTGGGGATTTGGGGGTGGCATGTCTTGCGCTGGGAGGAGCCCAACTATTTCCGTATGCTCCTCACTTGGAAGGTACAATAAATTGAGATTGAAGTCTCCTGAGGCTAGCCAGTACAATGGGTGGTATACGTTTATAAAATGAAGCATGTGTGCTGCAAGCTTTGCTGTTGTTGCTGCCTTTCTCTTAGGGTAACATACACATTTATGATGACAAGAGAGTTGTGTAGATGCTTGTCCCAGCCGTTTATTCTCAGGGCCAGGAAGCCTGAAACATCCATATGAAGTTCTACCATATTCTCTGACAAGTTGGTGTTAATGTAGGTTGCCAAACCACCTTTCGCCCTTCCAAATGTGCTGCTTTATCATGGCCGGTTTCCTGAACTCTTCATATCTGATCAGTGGGATACTACCTTGGGCCAAGGTCTCCTGGAGCATATTGTATCAAAGGCTTCTAAGAATTGCACAACTACGGGATCCTTGATCTTTGCCTGCAGTCCACCTATATTCCAGGAGCAAGTGATTAGGCCATCCCGTTCAGAGGTGTCCGCTGGCCCCACGGTCTGTCTTTACAATTCACAGCCTGCGATTGAAATGTGGGTAACCAGCACCAGTCGTTTTGAGGTTCATAATTCGTTATAAATCTTAGCTGCTTGGAGATGCCTTCTTCTCTATTTACTTCAATTGTGACTTTGGTTTGTCCTGGTGCGCATTTGATGTCCTCCTTTTGCTCCTCTTAATACAGACGCAATTGTGACTGTCTTCTCGTCAGGATGCTGCTCAGCTGCTTGCAGGTGAGGATATCTGTCCCCCTGATGTGCTATTACTTCAATGGCTCAAGCCTTTAGCAGCTTTTTCCTCTCCAATGACAGGGCAGGATGATCTGAAGTGGCGAATGTGACAAGAGTGGGGTCCGAATGCTGTCGCTTTCTTGCTGGTAAAAACTTAATTGCAAGCATGTCATCTGACACAACATGATCTAGGCCTGGTAACACCTCTATTAGTTTTCAGATGCTTGCGTGATTTAATACATCCTGTGGGCCCCTAGATTTGAATCCTGGGATCCATAATAGCCAATGTCCTGTGTCACTTATAGTATAGTTTTGCTCTTTGTGGCTGTTGCCAGGTCCAGAGGGTCCCTTTCCCTCACTGTGTTCTGGGTAATGATTCCTGTATGCCCATCACAGTGTTCTCTTCGTGTCTTGTAGGTTGCGGTCTTAACTGTCTGTAACCATGTTTCATACGAGTTCTGTTCTATATCCCTAGGTTTGGGTTGCATTTTCCTTGAGGTTTCTAATTTGGTTGTCCTCTGTCTGCATATCAGTGTCTTGCTGGGATCCCCCAATTGCCCATTCTGATTCCTCTTCCGATACACTGGGTTTTGCAAGAGTCGTATTAATTGCAGTATGTGCAGTGGCAGCTGGCATCTACAGGGAGGGGGGCGGTGGGCGGGGAAGTAAAATCATTTTTATATATTTTTTTTAAACTTACCTTAACTGACATCTTCCGACTTTAGCTCCGGACGTCTTCTCAGCCGCAACCGGATGCTGAATTGCGAGCATCAATCCTGGGGCTGCTCTCACGCTTACTCGGCCCTCCCAAGTACACTGGAGCCTTGTCATTACTCTAATTTAGCTGTCTTAAGACAGCTGGGTTAGAGGTTTCAAAGTGCGCATGTGTGGCTGGCCCGTTGCACGACAGCCGACCAAAAAGACATGCACACTTTGAAAAGTGTAAATACAACCCACCCTCCTCCCTGCTGCCGTCATTCAGCAGCGGCCCTGCCCCTGTCCTGACACGAAAATCAGGACGTGAGGATGAATATAAAATAGCACTGCATTACCATTTAATTTTTCATTCTTAGGGAGGTAACTTAAGTGGATCAGCGCTCTTCTGCTCCAACAGATGAGCTGCCCCTGAGTAAGTGTATCTTCCACGTCTACCGGTTTATCTCCCACTGATAATGTAGGCTTATTTCTAGAAATATTTATTACTGGTACTGATTCAGACAACCAGTGATTTTCTTCCATAATGGCCTCCACCTCATGGTCATTGCTTTCATATTTTGGAGCTAAGGACTTATTTAAGGAGCCTGCGTGACTAGAACAGACTTTATTCCTCGCATGCTTCCTCTCTCTTGTCATTTGGGGTGATACGTGGGCTTCATCCTGGTTTGGACATGACATATGCATCATATCCCTGTCTGCATTTGATTCTTCTATTTGCTTAATTGGGTTTTATTTGTTACTTGCTTTTGCATTCATGCCCTCTAGGTGCACAATTCTTTCAGTCTGTTCCTCTTGACCCCCCTGTGCGAATGATATGGGGGTTGGTTGCATCTTATCCCCCCCACACAATGTGGATGTTTTTAACCTCCCCAATATCCCTTCCATTATTACCGGCAGTTGTGCTAATCTGTCGACCACCTCCTTGCAAGAACATATGGTAAAGTAATTAAGGGGGTTCATTTGGACTGATGACACCGGATTCTTATCTACCTTACCATCACCAAGAATCCTCTCAGGTCGCCAGGATCTTTTTATCTGCTAGACAGTGTAGAGGGGAGGAAATCAAATTTTAACACAATCAATAAATTGAATTTAATCTCTAAAAGGACCACTGACTCCAAATCTCAAATTTTAGGAATTTAGTACAACCAAGAATACCTGCACATTCAAACACCTCAATACAAGGTGAAGAAAATAAATGGGCACTAATACAAATTAGATTCTACGCAGGAGTCTCATCCGACTCAGAACAAGAAGAATAATCAATTCCAATATCATCAGAAATGTGATAATTGCTACATTAGAAGTCATTAGCCTAAAAGGAAAATCAGTTAGTCTATCCCTACTCTATCTCTAAGGTGACATCCCTACTTAGCATTTTCCCTCCCAGGGAAGAGAGTAAAAGGTGTCAGAAGTGAAGTCTTCCTTAGAAGTGCACTCAGTTAGTCAGAGCTCGCTCTAAGATGCTCCTTCTAGCTTCCCATCTAAGCCTCAACTGCTCAACCCTCGGGGCACTGTCCCTAATACAAAATCCCAAAATATAGAACACGCCCTCCGGCACACCTCTTCGTTCAGGTCTTCTTCCAGTACTTTTCCAGTGAAACTTGTATCCCATCCAATGACGGTTAGCTTGACCCTGGGTCCCAGCCACTTTCTCTGCCGAAAGTATCATCCCTAAATTCCGGTGTACTCCCATATTGGCTTCTCGTACCATCCTAACTCCTAAAACAAAGGCCTAGTCTCTCTAACGAGCTAAGTGTCCTTGCACCTGCAACAGAAACATGAGAACGAGAAACTTCCCACTTCTCCGAGATTTTCTATCGTCCTGAAACCCCAAAGCCTTACCAAGGGAAATCATTTTCGGCCTACAGCATTTAGCTAACATAGGAAATGAACAGGCCTTTCTCTTTAAACGTATAGGCGATCAGGCCTTTACACAATTTAAACACACACACACTTCTAAAATCACACTATAAGCATTAACGTCATTACTTTTATATATGAATAAGCAAACTACATGTGCAGACTTTAATATGGTGCACGTTTTAAACCTAATACATCGTATTACATGGAAACTAATCATTATGCGTTGACTAAAATACATTTGCAGTAAACTACGACATTGCTTTTCATGAAAAGCATGGTTACATATCTAATCATACTATTATAAGCAGATTTGAGTAATACATTTCTAAGTCACACCTTAATACAATTTTGATTAATATGTGGGTGCAGACTAACAGTGAGTATGATGCACCCCTACAAATTTTCTGAATAACGTGGCGCTCTATCAGGACCTTCATGATCAGGCAGTTTAATTTTCCATCAATCCCAGAGACGAAAATTGCCATGGTATTAGGTAAGTTCACCTCGATGTCCATTTTATTTGCATGGTGCCTGAGGGCTATAACTGTTGCATGCATTTAATTCAAAATTGGCGCCTACACGTTTGGTGGAGTAACTCATGGGTTGCGGATCTCTGTTGTGTTCGTTCATCTGCACTGGTTTGGGTTGACCTGTCCTGCTGTTACTGATGGTGCTGCTGGTGCTTTATAGGCTCAATCCATTTCTATAAGAATATCGTCAGCAGACCAGCTGTATGGTCGTGAGTTTATTGAGATCCCAAATCGTTGGTGACAAGGGGACCTGGGTGGATGGCCCTCTTTTAGCTTCCTTACTCCCAAGTATCTTCATGTGCTGATTTTTGCTTAATGCGCTTCATGCGATCCTGCCAACTTGATTGCTTAAGGACTGGAAAAAGTCTGTTATCTTTGATACTTTGGGGTGTCCAAGTGGGTCCCTGGTCCCTTACATGAATTGTTGAGCTCCCAATATACCGCTGCACTGCGAACTATCTTCTGTGATTGAAGTGCTCTGTGGGTCTAAGTTACTTCTTTATGATGAGGGGCTCCTTTGTGTTGTGCTTTTGGGCCTTCTTTTTGCTGCCAATTCTCCGGATACTGGCTCCCGATTTCTTTTATTTGTGGCCGGCGCTTTACCTTGTACCATGCCAGATCTCATTTTTGTGTACTTCGGAGGGGAGTGGGAGGTTGTAGTGTTGCAGTGACAACCCCATCACTTATCGATAAACGGATGAGCACTAGCTTGTTAGGCGAGCCCAGCTACTTCCTTCCTTTACCCTGTTCTCGGTAGTAGGACAGTATAGAAATAAAACAGTGCACAGAAGTGCCAACAGCTGACAACTGGGATCGAATGCACAAGCACCCCAGTGGCGCTGCCACACCCTTTCCAATTGACTCTCCCTCCCCCCTTATGCTGTGTGGTGGTGGCCCCACTCCTTGTGCTGAAGCACAGCTGGTAAATTCAGGCTTAAGGTGATCCGCCATGCACTTCAATATGGCAGGGTGACCCTTGAGGTCTCGGAGTCCCTGCAGATCTCGACACGGGGGAGTGGGGCTAGCCTGATCACAAGCCACACCCAGGCCTATCTGGGTTGCCTCCATGGAACAAAGCCCTGCCAACCAGCTGCGCAGGTAAACATAGCCCCCAGCCCTCAACTAGTCTCAGTCGGCGGTGATTACAATCACAATTGCATTCACTGTGGAAACTTTCTTCCAACCACTCCTTGGGTTAACCTTAGGTTATCAGGCCGCAAGAGCGAGGTGCACAATGCTAGTGGCAACCGCGGAGCAGAGAGCAGGGCCCAGAGTGCAGAGGGTGAGTAGACGTGTTTGTCACCTGACCGTTGCTCTTCTGTTGTGGCCTCTCTATCAGCAGCTCCCTCACATCAGCCATTCTCTCCTCTGGCCCTCCCAGCCCCTGGCATGATAGGGGCTTTTGAAGAGCTGGGCAGGGAGGGGTGGCAGTCAGAAAACGTCAGGTGGCAGTCAGGGGCAATGAGCCGAACTCCCGATGCGACAAACCGCTGTGCCACTGCCTTCTTGAGCATTGCTCGTCGCTCATTGTCTCTGGCCCCTCCTCCTAGCATAACTGGCCAGTACACATATTAACATACTGTTATATGTGCACGATCTTTCATTGGCCTGAAGAAAGCCTCATCTTGTCTAGCTGATCGTAATAAGGAAAATTCCTTTTTTCATTTACTCCTCTAAAACAAAGGTAATATTTTTGGGTGGAGCAAAAAGGAGCCTAACTTTATGGTGCCTGGCTGCACATAAAAATACAGCCACCCAAAAATACTACTTTAGTGGTTGCACTGAGTGACACTAGATATCTGTTTCATGTATCCATACTGAAGCATAACATCAATGTTCTCACCTATATATTTCAGTGCTCATGTAGTAGAATGGCTTTTTATGTTGATTTCCAGGGGAGGTTATAAACAAACTAGATGTGAGGCTGGAGGTTCATTATTTAAATACCTGGGCATCTGCCCTTAACGGGAGTCCTGGAAAGCTTGGGACGATCCGCCCTATGAAAGTGAGGGCAGAAATCTCCAGACATAGAAAATTCTCATATTGCCAATTATTGTCATATGTAGACTCTTCAAATGTAGAAGATTATCTAACAGTCCCTTCTTTTCTGCAGTTCATTATAAGATTTAAGGCTCCTATTTTTTTCAGCACCAGTAGATTAATTTGTGGGTGGGGGGGCGTCCCAATACGTTAGGTGTATGCAGATGATGTTATATAAAGCTACTCTATCACATTTGGTCTAAATCTGTCCAATGATACTACTCCTGTACTCCTACCCAATGTTTATATCAGTGGGGATGTGGACAGTTAAGGATGAAGTATACTTATCTTTGAATATTGGTCCCTTTGTCCAATGCGACGCTGCAACATGTATGGAAATAGTCCCCAAGAAATTGCAGTCAGCATGCATGCTCTGATTTTGAACATTTGAACACTTGCTTTTATACATTTGTTTTTATCTAGTTTTATCTGATAGTTTGAAGTAATCGATCAGTACATTTTTATTTGTCTAGAACATGGAACTGTTACAGTATGTATTAAAGGAGAGGAGAAAGTTTAAAGATAAAAAGTGATTGTTCCGTGACATAAAAGGATTTAGCTGCTGCAGTCCCAAATCATAAGCTTTTTAGTGTTAAGAACTGTGTTTTATCAATGAATGTAAGTGCAAGTGGTGTGGGGTTGTGCTTTCCCAAGAGACAGCTGGTTAATTAAATGAAGTTGCATTTTCTACATTCTGTTGACATTCAATGAAATAGGAAAGGGACCTATCTTGAGACCACCACTAAAATGTGTGAGAACGTTATTGTGTGTGAGAACGTTATTTAAGTCCTGTAATTGTTTTCCAGATTCTTGAATGTATCCAAAAGACAATTTAATAATTTGGTTACAGAATTATTTAAAATAACTTTAAAAGGCGTAACTGAAGATCCAGGACTAGATAAAGCCGTGCACCTTCGTAGATGACCACAACTAGATTCAACCAATCACATGGCACAGGATGGACAATAGCTGGCATTAGGGAGGACCTGCCCACATCACTTCATGAAGGCGAACCAGAAATGTTGATACTGCTGCACATCTTAGTGGTGTATAACACAATAGATAATGACTGATAGGTAGTAATATTGAAATGTCTTTATGAATAAACCTGGCTTACTTGTACAGTTTGTTTTTATTACGTTCCTTCCTCTTGGATTTAAGTCAACAACCCAGGTTGAGCGCTTCAAAAGCACTCCATATGTGGCATCCTTTAGGCTTCACTATTGCTGCTGTTTTAGAATATGTATATGCAAGTCCTCGCTTAGATCATAGCATAGTAGCATCAATTCCGAATGTATGTAGAAGACACCCACCTATGTATTCGACTGAGCACAGCTGCATAGCGCAAAGTCATAAATTCTTGCAACTGGCGATCTTTCCATGTAATCAGCCCCTTCCTATGGCCGGGAGAAATACAAGTGCCCACTCTCATGCTGAAAAATATAACAAGCATTGGCATAGTCAATAGTTCTCGCTTTTGGGACCTTATAAGTATTTAGTTATGTAGCACAATATCCTTGGGGCAACAACATTAACTGTTGCATGGTTAAAAACTTATAGGGTCCCATAGGCGAGACCTATTGGCTATGCCAATGCTTGTGTTTTTTGTAGTGCGTGGGACGGACTTGTTTATGGCTCATATGCGACTGGGTAACGTCATCCGTAGCAGTGTTGCCTCTTCCGGAGCAGCTGGGGTAGAACGACGAAGTAGGAGGAAATAAAGACAAGTGCCATGAACCTCCCACCCGATTCTGGAGGGTTGGCATGTAGGATCCCTGCCATATTGGTAGGAGCCCTCAGTCAGTTTCTTACGGAAACGTACATGTGCTATTGCGTCATTTATTTTTTATTTAATAAGAAGATTACACCAATGTTGTGAACAGGTTTAAAGAGGCTCCTCCCTAGTGTCACTAAATGAACAAATTTGCTTGCTTTGCCATACACACTAAGTGGTCCAGTGTAGAAGGGTGGATGTGCCGATGGAAGTTAGTTAATTATCAGCACTAAACGAACTCGACGTTCAAAACACGACGTTTAAAAACGTAGGCAGAAAGCAACAATTAAAAAGCAGACCGGGTGAAAGTGCAGATGGAGGTACGCGATGGGCAGAAAACAATTTTAAAAAAAGAGTTCTCCTGAAGGACAGAGAAGGAACGTGAGCGTAAGTACACTGTTTGCCCGGTGTGTCTACTCAGACTTAAACGGAAGTGAGGCATGGCTGAGCAAACGAGTTTGGAGGCAGTCAAGAAGAGCGGCATTGCAGTGAACCGATGGCAGGCAGGGGCGGGGTAAAAGTCATTTTGTATTGAATGCAACAGGTCTTGTGGGCACTGAAGCTCGACCTGTGAAATAGCAGCAGGGAAGGGGGCGGAGAGGAGGTTATGAGGAAGAGCGACGTAAAGCCATATGGCTGCTTTGCGCGCATGCAGACCTTGTGCACTGTAGCTCTATGCCAGCGGTAGCACTTTGAAAAGTCCCTTACAAAGTGTCTCTCCGAGCCAGCGCATGTGCTGGGCTCAGCGAGACCTAAAAACCATGTCCTCTGGCTTTGATTCGGAACTCCCTTTTACATACCAAATCAGCGCCACTAGCAGAAACAGCAACCATCATGCTGAGAATGGCACTTAGGGTGCTTATGATGAATCAACATCTTAAACTGACAAAGTACCTTGCTCCTTCTTGGCTAGATTGCAGTAACCTAATGTGAGCTGTGCACCGATGAACGAAAAAAAGGTCATTCAGATGCAATAAAATCAAGCAGCCTAAACCTTAAGAAATTAGACCACTTTATCCCGGTGCAAAATCAGGACCTGTCTTTCCTTGTGCCAAGGGATTACATTCAAGATACTGAACACACCTTCAAAGCCATCCAGAGCAAATGCCTGGAATATCTGAAGAGGTTGGCCACGATTAGGTTTCTAGTCGCCAAATTTGATTTCTCAGTCAAGATTCAATCCCAGTAAAGATTAAGGCAAAACCATTAAAGGATAGTTATCCCAACTCTGGAAACAACCTCAGCCCCATTTGGGAAATCAGCTCAGACTAAAAACCTATAAAATGTGTGCTAAATTTGAGCTAGTGGTTGCTGGTTAGGGCTACTGGAACTCATCTCTCAGAACCGTCACTTACTTTTCCTCATCGAATATTTCCCAAGAACAAGAGAGAAAAAAAAAACAAGTGGGAAAGAAGGAGGAAAAGGAGGTTGGAAAACAGTCCGACAAGGAAAAAGCCGAAGCCTGCAAGAGTGAGATAAACGTCCAGGGTGTGTCTATTAGTTGACTAAAGAGGCATGGGGTGGATACCAGACTACGCCGCCTAGGTATTCGGCGCGTTGACATGTGATAGCACCGTCCGTGAGTTTCGGAGCACAGCTTCAGGCACCGGTGCTCATTATTTTGTAATTTAAGCACTGTATAAAAGAGTTCTGAAAACCAGTCTATTCAAGGACCAGTCCCCTTCACCGAAAAGAGACCTGCTCCAAAACCATACCAACCACAGACCCCACTTCATCAGCATAAGGATTGAATTCTAGACTTGTACCCTGCTTATCGTCCCTGACCTGAGGACTGCGTGCAGAGGTATGTTTGACTTGGAACTTCAGAACTGCGCAGGGGCCATAGGGCAACAAGAGTGTTAAACACATTCATACACTTTTTATTTTAGAGGCAAATATTTAGTGATATTCTTGTTATTTTTATCATTTGAGGCACTGCTCATAACACAATACACACATGTTTAAGCTTCAAACTTTTTATTGTCATGAAGAAAAGAAAAGCCAAAAAATAAATTTGGGTGAAACATAACCGTTGGATTTTAAACCCATAAAACTCATCTTTCAATCCCTAAAGAGTTAATTTATTGTGGTCCCTGAACAACAGAAACTCGCAGATTTAAAAAGAAAAAAGCAATGTAGTATGCCTGGCAAAGCTTGGGACTGCGGTGGCAAGAGAACCAAACAGTGACAGGGGCACTAAATCGCAGGCAGAATTTATAGCAGGGCAAGGCTTGCAATATTTATACAGGCAGAGCGCAAATGAATGGTGCAATAGGCAGCAGCACTAGTCGTATGTGGCACTGGCAAGCCAGTAATGAGATCTGGTCATGCTAAGCGTGAAAAGGGATCCTAGCCCTGAGACTGACGCACCCGGAGATGCATTGTAGGGACGTTGCACGCCTTGAGGCTGCCCCCGAATGGCACAATTACCAGAACGGGTGACTGCTTGCAGAGATATTAAAGTACTGACCTGCTTCAGGGGCGTCTGCCGCTCGTTTTAATGTAATTACTGACCCGTAATTGGGCATCACAGGCTTCCAGGTGGCTTGGAGAGGCACGGGCACCGCGGGGATGCATGCTCGTCTATTTGACTGAAACTGACTGAAGCGTGCCCTCCGCAGAGCAACAAGATGTGTCTTGTCTACGCTTGCGGCCTCTAGTGGGCAGTCGGTCTCACCGCACTTGCACGGTTCCTGATGTTGTGAGGTAAGCCGTGGTCACGGCCTATGTATGTATGTATGTATGTATAATTATTTGTAGAGCGCACTGTAACCCTACGGGCATCCTGGCGCTATAGACATGATGCAGGGCAGAAACAGAGTAGGGGGAGCAAGGAGAAAATTAGACTCTGGGAAAAAGCCAGGTCTTGAGCCGTCCACGGAAAAGAGTCAGATCCTGAACCTGTCGTAGCTCTGAGGGAAGACCATTCCAGAGTCGAGCAGCCGCGGAGCTAAAAGCTCTGCCTCCCAAAGTGGCTCTGAATAGCTGTGCAGCAGTAATGTAGTCTTGACACATTAGTGGCCGTGGAAGAGATGAACCCCGTGCAGTTCACTCCTATTTATTAACTCCCCGCGGGCCTTGTGGGGGTTCAGGCTCGTCACCTGAGCATGGATCTTCGGTGCCTCCGCTGGCCTGGGTGAAGCCAATCCTGTCTGGCTATTGGCTGCCGCCTTGGTCCGACTCAGAGTGAGATGGTGGAACTTCTTTAAACCATGAAACATTTCGCGATATTTCCTCAGGCCCCTTCCGGCCCTCACCATTGTGCCATTGTTCGCAGTGACTGTCCAAGTGCAGGGCTCGTGTGGAGTTCTGAACTTCCAGCCTGGGCGACAGTCTTTGAGGATTACTGTAGATCCTGGCGGTATTGATTTTGATGTAGCGTGACGTCGCATGCTGGCCTGTTCATTCTGCTGTTCGCGGCAAGCTTGGGTGTTTAGGATGTCATGAGGTGGTGGAGCCCACCCTGGACAAACGGAGATCAAGTTCCTCTGAGGTCCGTTGAGCAACGGTGCCCATGGTGTCTGTAGCGTTGTGCAATGGGGAGTGCTCTTGTGTTCTCAAAGGAATACGTTCAGGCGTTGCTCCGGGTCAGCCTGTTCGACCAGGATGATGAGCAACGTCTTGTTCAGAGTTCGCATGAACCTCTCGACATCCCCGTTGGCCTGTGGCCACTGCAGGGTAATTCGTTGGTGGCGGATTCCTCGCTGTTTGAGAAATTCAGCAAACTCAGCCCCGTGGAACGGGAGCGCATTGTCACTCCGGATTTCGGCGAACAGGTTGAAGGCCGTATACACTTTCTCCTGGACTGATGCCACATGCATGAAGAGCGGCAATGCGACTACTTCTACCACAGGGTATTTGGAGTGTGTGGTTACTAGGATAAGAGTGGTTCTCTCTCTGGGAAAACTTCAAAAGTCCATGCTCAGCTTGGACCAGGGGTAGGTACACGGCTCTTCAGTGATCACTGGAGCCAGGCGTTCTGTCAAGCTTGTCATCTGGCATGTGGGGCATCTTCACACAAGGTCTTCACCCATGGCTCCTCATTCCGGGAACCATATTTTCTCCCTCATCCTAGACTTCATCTTGGTGGTGCCCTGGTGTCCGCCGTGTGCCAGCTGCGTGACCTGCCACCTAAGTGCTTGCGGGATCGCGAGGCGTGACCCTTGCAGCAGGATTCCGTCTTGGGTGGCACTCAGCTCATTTCACACTCTCCACGCGTTCACATCTCGGAAGAAGTCTCTCCACAACCTGTTCTGGACGGCCTTGATCACTCGTCCATAGATTGGGTCAGATTCTTCTGCTCTTTTGATGTCTTCAATGGTCATGGCCTGGGGGCATGCTGCACTCAAGATCATCCGGATGTGTTTTTTTGTGTCCTCCGGGAGTTCATGCCCCTCCGCTGGTGTGGGGTGGCAAGATAGGAAGTCTGCTGGGTTCTTCCCTCTGGGCGGTAGACCACCTCCATTTGATACTGCTGCATCTGGATGGCCCACCTTTTGATCTGCGGTGGCGGGTGAGGGTCTGAGCCTTTAAGTAGCGGGACCAGTGGCTGGTAGTCAGTCACGACCTTGAAGGGTCAGCCGCTCAAGTAAAGGCAGAAGTGTTTGCAGGCCCACTTTATGGCTAGGACCTCCTGCTCGATTTGGGCACACCTTGCTTCGGTTGGTGTCAATGACTTGCTGGCGAATGCAAGGGCGACCCATTGCCTTGGCTCTTGTTCTTGAGCCAACGGGGCTGGCGTCTGCTAGCAGCTCTGTGCATCTTTCAGGGTTGAAGTACACCAGCGTGGCCTCGCTGAGGACGGCGTCCTAGATCTTCTGGAACGCTTCCTTATTGCGGTGGCCCCAGGTCCATTTGCCTCTGCTTTTGCGAGGGCCTGGAGTGGTTCGGACAGAGTTGCAAGGTCCGGAATGAACCTCCTGCAGTAGGTGGCCATGCAGAGGAAGCTCTTTACTTCTGAGGGTGTGCCGGGAGCAGATCCACGTAATACGTTTGTGACTTGCTGGGGTCCACTTGAATGCCTTCCTGATTGAAGACATACCCAAAGAACTCCAACGACTGTTGGAAGAGTGAGCACTTGTCATAGTGTAGCTTCACTCCATGTTCGCTGAGGAGCCACACTATATCTTTCAGCTGTGTGTGGTGTTCCGCTGCTGTGGCAGAGTGGATGAGTATGTGATCGCTGACATTTAGGACACCGGGTAGGGCAGAAAGCGTCTCACTTATGGTGTTCTGGAAGACTTCGACAGCCGATGAAATCCTGAAGTTTAGGCGCATATACCGGCAAAGACCCAGGTGCGTGCTGAAAGTCGTGATGTTCCTGCTTTCCTCTGCCAGGGGTAGCTGGTAGTACCTGGCGTTGAGGTTCAGTTTGGAGAACCACCTGGAGCTGTGGACATCCGCAATGATGCCGTCCATGGTGGGCGTGATTTGTCGTTCTCTCATGATGGCGCGATTGGGTAGTCTCATGTCAATACACAGCTGTATCTTCCCTGGTTGTTTGGGCTTCTCTGCGATTACCATCTGAGACTCCCTCGGTGTCGGGCCTAATACCTTCTCTATCACTCCTTGTTCTTGCAGCTTTTCAAGCTCCTTTTCAACCAGGGGCCGGAGGAGGAGCGGGACGTGCAGTGTCTCAGCGCCAGTGGTGCAACTTACTGGTCGATGTGCAACTTGATAGGTGCACACTTGAGGTGGCCTAGGCCCTGGACTAGCTCTGGAAACTGGTCCAGGATGTCGTCGACCTGGTGCCTTTGGACACTCCTGGCAAAAGCTACTAATCCCAGGTCTTTGCCGGTGTGGCTACCGATCAGGGTGTCTGCGTCTTGGTCTATGATGTGGATCGTCATCATGACTTCTTGCTCTTCCGATCTCACCAGCAGAGAAATCCTTCCTCTGAGGGGCAGCAGGGAGTGGCTTCCGTAGGCAAAGATCTTGGTTCAGGACAGTATGAGGAGTTGTTTGGGTCGGAGGTGGTTGCACTGCTGGACTCCCATCACGTTGACTGACACCCCTCTGTCAATGATGGCCCTGCTTCAGACCCTCCTACCTTGACAACACACGTCGGCTGTGGCCTCCGGCAGCGTTTCAACTATTGTTTGAAAGAGGAGTCATCGAGTCTCTGGTATGACCTACTAGCCCCTTTGCGGTCGTCCTGTTGTGTCATATTTGTGATGGACAGTTGGCGTACCGCTCTGGACAGTGGTCTCTGGTGTCTTT
Source organism: Triturus cristatus (assembly GCF_964204655.1). Classification (NCBI taxonomy): domain Eukaryota; kingdom Metazoa; phylum Chordata; class Amphibia; order Caudata; family Salamandridae; genus Triturus; species Triturus cristatus. Next base: position 228,455,707 of record NC_140594.1, read on the forward strand.
TCCCTGGGATTTCTTCCTACAGACCACTGCAAAGTGGTTGGAAATTCCACAGTTGGTGCAGGTCCGGCCCTGCGCAGGGCACTCGTTGACTAGGTGTTCGTCGCGCCCACAGTACGCACACTTCGTCTTAGTTGTCGGGGGCCTCTGTCTTCTGTTTATGTCACTCCTCGTTCTTGTGCGGAGTGCAGTGGCCCGTTCTGTTTTGATGTTCACTGGTCTCTCTTGGACCCTTGTGAGGGTCTGGTCTATTTCGCTGGCTCTCGCTGCTGATCGGTCATGCGTTCGCACCAATATCAGGATGTCTTCTAAACTTATGTTGGGCTGGTGCAGAATTTGGCCTCGGAGTTCCTTGTTTCTGCACAATTGGATGTCTTACGCCCTGATCTCCTTGGGCTGGTCGTCCGCTGTACAGGTGCTCTCCAACTCGCATAGTCCTGCGTAGAACGCATCAATGGACTCTCCTTTGTGTTGTCACACTTGGTGCAGCTTGAATCTCTCAAAATCTGGATTGAGCTGTGGGTCGAAGTGGGCATCCAGTGCTCTCACCACAGCGTCATAGTCCGTGGCAATGCCTGTGTTTGGTAGATGCTTGAATAGTTTGAGTATCTAGTCTCCGGCATAGTGAAGGAGCAACAACCTCTTGACGGCTCCGTCGATCTCTCTCGCGACAACTAAGTAGTTGTTGAGCCGTTCAATCCAGATCTACCACAGAGGGGACACCGTCGCTGGGTCCTCTAGTTCACTGAACAGTGGAAGCACCCTAGTGAGGGCGTGCTGCACCAGGGCCCTCTGCAGGGGCTGGGTTTGATCTCCGTCCGCCATGTGGTGTTGTCTGTGGGTGCTTCTCTACTTTTGCTGGGCAGTGGATTCACTGGGTCTGTCCTCCCTGTAGGGTTTGTTCTTGAGCGCTTCTGTCCTTTTCCTGTCTTCTTACATTTTCTTTTCTGTGTCCCTTTTGTAAATTATTACTATATATGTGTTTTCCTGTTCTCTTGTATGCTTCCTGTCTTCTTATTTTTTTTCCACCTTGCACCTTCTCTTCCTCCTCCACGGCATCCTGCCTGGTCAGAGGGGAGCTTCGGTGAGTCACCTTCTCGCTCTTTAGGAGCAGCGCGGACATGCGCACTCCAGCGAGGTCTTCCTGGCAAGCGCAGTTAGCAGGAGGGAGCCGCCCTCGAGCACACATGACCTGACAGGGGCCTGTGCAGCGCTGTGGCAAGCGGGCCAGATCCAACATCACCGCACTCTCGCTGCAGGGCCCCTCCTCCTCAGCTGCAGGGACATACCAATCCAGGGTGCCTCGCCACCCTTCAGGTATGTGCACTGCCGCGGGTCGCGTGCAAATGTGGCAGCGGCTCATCCTTGGCAGTCTCGTGACAGTCTTCAATTCTGCCTTGCGGGGCACAGACGCTATTCGACGCGGGTGCAAGGTGCGACCCACTCGTCGCCAGTGTGGTGAGGTAGGCCTTGGTCACAGCCTGACGAAGATGAACCCTGTGCGGTTCACTCCCATTTATTAAGTCCCCGCGGGCCACACCTAGCCCGCGGATGACATGCATCTATCCTTCCGGTTTCCATTGTTATCAACAGGACCCCTGACCTGTTACACCTGAGACTGGTCATATGCCCCGAATGGAGCCCTGACATGTTCTCCTGCGGCAGTGCAAGCAAATAAACACAAGTACAAAGTAAGGAATAATAGCAAACGGAGATCAATTATCTGCTGGAGCAGGAAAGAAAGAGGAAGCTCACCAGGGAACGTCCGACTATATTGGGATGATCTGGCAGCTGATTGTTTGAACTTTTGTAGTCCTTTCCCGTTGCCTGTTGGGAAAGTTAGTTTCTTATATGATTGTTGAAGTCTGCTGGAATAGAAAGAAAGAAAGAAAGCAGACCTAATCCTAGCCTCTGGTCCTGACATAGAATCAGGTTTTGGTGGATATATGACTTTCTGAGGAGATTTTTGCTCACCATATTCACATGGAAGAGAGACAGTAAGATAATTATATTGAACTATCACTGAAGGAATTTGTTTTGCATACTTTCACAGAGGAAGAGACTAAAAGTATATTTCTGCTCCAAGGTTATCATTCTCACACATGCTTCAGGAATCTTAAGACTGCATTGTTTTAGCAGTATATGATGTATACATTTGGATATTGGTTATTTGCCTTATTTTTCACCAGACCTAGAGAGAGAAGCTAGTCTACTGAGTCAATATTTATTGGGTTGTTATGGGGAATATTGAATAGATTTATGCATGTTTAAGAAATGTTTGATGTGGTTATAAATGATTTGAGAGTCTACACTTGCTCACTCAGATGCAGAACAGCATCCACAATAGAAAATAACCGCTGGGAATTCGACAAAGAAGATAGTGCTTATGAGGCGATTTTCAGGACTGTACAATTTCAGAGACAGCCTCTTTTTCTTTATTTTTCTCCCTTCCTCACTGATGTTGCATAACTGCAGAAATGTCAATCATTTTGTGTTTGCCAGAGTAGGAGGGAGTTGGGTAAGCGCATCTGCTCCTGTAAAATCTTCTGGTACAGCTAATCCTGACATTGGGTCACAAATAATAAAAATGCACTGTATTTAAAGTAACTTCATTTTAGGTCTCGCCTTGCTATCGCGTAAGCGATCGCAAAGCGAGACTATTGTAAGGGGTTTTTGAAAGTGCTCCCAAAAAGCGGATTGCATGGCTACCACGCGCACAATCACGCGCATCGTGCCGCCATGCAATCCGTTTGGCATTGCACTTCAAAGGGTCCGCTCCCCCGCCTGGAATGCGCTCCCCCGCCCCCGCCAAGCACGCGCGCCACGCTCCGCCAGGCTTGTCTTGTTTTCATTGTCTCCTTTGTTTCGCCCCTGTCCTTGTCTCCTTTGACACTACTCACCCACATGTTCGTCTCTTTGCAAAGTCGGCCTTCTTTCATAATACCTATTTCCCTCTCCTTTATATCTCCCCATTTTCTCGCAGTCTTTCAATCTTTCTAGGTTCCTCGTTTGCAAAGATTTTGGTTTTAGTGATCCTTTGTTCGACGGTTGCGCCATTCACATTCCAGTGACCGCCCACTTTAGCTAATCTCTTTATTTGGCACATCGTACTTTTTTCAAGGGACTGCAATAAATGTGCATGCACTTAACGTATTTTTGACACAAGCTTGTACCCTTTAGCCCCTTGAAGTTTTACAGAGAACAAAATAAGTATAGTCAAAAGACTCGCAGACAGTGCTGGACCTATTGACTGACAATGTTAGGTTCTTTGTTCGAGCTTCCCCTTATCAGCTTTTTTTGGGGGGGGGGCATCATTGTAAATGTTCGGCGCTTTTCCCCCGAACTCAGTGTCTATGATAAGGGAGCATTCTACACAACCGCTCGGGCATACACACATCGGATTCTACACAGGGGACAGCTCGTAGCTCCCTGAAGACCATAGTGGCTTGTTGTTTGTAAGTCTTCATTTACTCTTCAGGCCTTTTTAATGTGTAATCTTTAACGGTCTCGAAGATTATTTTTACCAGGTAATGTTTCTTTACGAGGCCATCATAGTTAAAGTCCTAGAGCTGGTTACTCTGGGCATTTTCCTTTTGTTGTCACGATCTTGTTTTATTAGTATTTCAAGTAAATGTTAACTTGTTGTGAACAAAACTTTTTGTATCGTGAGGTTTACTTTTACATGTATATTTTCTTCCACTTTACCCCAAACTAGTACACTTACTTTTATTTGGTGTAAGGAACTTTTTTCGTTTTTATTACTAGACGATTGTATTCTGGGAGTTGTAGTTCGATATAAGAAACTGGAATAAACTCCATGAAAAGAAGCTACCTGTTAGGGAGGCGCCGGTCTGGGAAAAATGGTGTTCTCTAAACACTATATCAAGTAGTATGCTAAATTATTTGAATTTCATTTCTAAGTCATAGTTCAGCTGTGAGTCCCGAAAAAAAGGAATCTCGGGGGTAATCTGAATTGTATATGATGGAAACTGCGAGGTTGTTTTCTTTGAGTTTGTAGTGCATACTATTGGAACCGGCGTTAAAGCTGGAAAACTTTTTTTTAAAGTAGGCTGTAAGATTGGGGGTTTTGTTCTGTTTTATTTCGGAGTCCGCTTCAGAATTATATTGTGTATGGGGTGTAGCCCCCCCCCCCCAATTTCCCCCCAGGTAATTCTGATGCGAGGTAAGGCATCAATGTTAAATTTCAAGGCTGCAGTTCGAATATCATTTGCAGGGGCTCTCTCAGCACGGTACTTTGTCATGGGAGCTCCTGACTAAATCCGAGAGTGGGGGCACCAAGCTTCGTTACACAATTGGGGGCGGGGGGGGCAGAGTGTAACGAATGCTTATTATGAATTTAGGAAAATGCTACCTCGGAATGTGCCTTTTGGCAGCTGTCAGTGTTTTCTCTCATGGGTGGGCAGACAGCTGAAAAAGCTGTAATTCCTTAATTACGCTTTTTAGGTCTCACCTGAGCCAGCGCTTTAGCGTTGCTCTCGCGAGAGCTTTTGTAAAAGGGGGATCTGGAAGTGCAAACCAGTGCTTTCAGGCCACCAACTACAGTGCATGTGCGCCGGGCGCGCGCACCATTTGGCAGCCTGCGTGATCATTTCGCGGCCGCTTTGATGTTTTCAGTGAGCCGCGCGGCCACTGAGAACATCACAGCGGCCGCAAAATGATTACTGTCGCTTTGCGTGCGTTCTTTCGTCGTTCTGCTGTGGCTGCCTGGTGAGCACTTGTTAGACCTGTGGGTGATGAGCACGGGCAGGACCCGACCCCCTGCATACAGGCAAGAATGCTGCAGCGCACAGAAGCATGTCTCCTTGTGTAAGTTAACTGGTGCTTATGTAAAGCTCTCCAATACCTTCGAGTCGAGTTCACGCTATATAAAACTACAAAAAGATAAAAATAATAATGATTCAAGTCATACAGCGACAGAAAGCCTCTCAGGTCCAATCCTTCGACTTCACGGCACTTTTTGCATGGATTCTCCCCCCCTGGGGGCCTGTGATGTCCATGCACTTAGCAGAGTCAAAGTGCACTTGTCTAGATGTCAGATCCCGTTCCACCTCTCACTTCCTCCTCTCCGGGACAGCAGCAGATGTGCGCCGGGCAGCCAGACGGACCATATGGCGACACGTGCCCACAGGGACGCAGGAGCCCTCCACCCATCTCAGCACTCTGAGGGGCGAGAGCGGGGCAGGAGGCAGCCCTCGGTGCCACTGGAAGATGGGCTGTGGTTTCTTCCTCCGGGTGCGCGAGAGACAGATGTTATTAAAGATGTCTTCAGCGAGCATAGATCACGATGCAAGCTCCCGTCTGATTAGGTTACAAATCAACCCACGAGGAAAGCTCTTAATAACTCACATGCCGCATCCTTCGCTCTAGATTTTGAAATATCACACGCCTCTCTGAAAACGATGAGAACTTTTATGCTTTCGAAACAGAACTGCGCTTTTAAAATTATGAACCTTCCGATGAAGTCAGAATATTAAAACCGGAGAAGAATTAATGTCTGATGAAATGAAAACGGTGACAATTTCAGTATTTCACAAAATAACTCTGAAACTTTAACCCACAAAACTGAGAAAGATATAGATGTATGTAAATACTTATATATAACAAGCATTGGCATAGCCAATAGGTCTCGCTTTTGGGACCTTATAAGTGTTTAGCCATGCAACAGTTGCATAACTAAATACTTATAAGGTCTCAAAAGCGAGACCTATTGGCTATGCCAATGCTTGTTTAAGTTGACATAAGTAGGCCTAAAATCCAGTAGAGCTCGACTGTATCTTTACGAGGCCATTTCCTTTGGCATAGCAGAGTCCGTGTGTATAGTTTTAAATTTGCCTTTTTTTCTCGTCTGTACATAGTACAGGCTATTCATTAGTAGCAGAGCAAAAGTCATGTTTCATATGATTTGTTTTCGGTTTTACCATTGGATATTGTGATGTAAATTTTATTGCACACCACACTGACAGTATGACTTCTCTGTTTGAAAAGGCATATAACACACTTCATTGGTAATGTGAGGGAGACCTTGGATTTCCTTAAAGAGCAAACTTCATGTTAGTCTATATATGTACTCTGTACTTAGAATATTTTAGAGCTTTTGCCCGATACTTTGAAAACCGGTTTCATGCCAGTCTCTTTATTCTATCATACTTATAACAGTGTCTTGTGATTTTATATTTAGAATATTTTACTATTGACCGATGTTGGATTGAATTGACTAACCACTTGCTTTTGCTTTCTGCAATGACTCTTTATTTTTCGATAGAGCGTCATGGTTTGTAGTTTAAATTTGTCACGTGCTAATTTTCTAGTGTGGATTTTCTTGTGTGGATTTATTCATGTGGATTTTCTTGTAATTTAGTGCCCGTAGTATCCGTCTTTTGGGACTCACACAGCACCTTTGTGTTTAGTTGGCCATTTTAATGGTAAAAAGTGCCACCATAGACAAGGAAGCCATTGACTCGTGTGAAAGGAGTTGACAAAGAGCCCACGCTAAGTCTTTATTGGCTCTAATAAATCTCTTTGCCAACAGACAACGGAAACTTTTGTTATTCCATCATACTTTGCCATTTGATCCTTAGCAGGGCAGTAAGAGACAATCCTGATCAGCTAGAAGGAAGAACTCATTGTTGTTCTATCATGGCATGCCATTCTAATATCTGTGTCCATACGCTGTCCTGAGTTGCCTCTTTTTTCCAATGGCAAGAAGGGCCGGAAGATTCTGAAGACGTTGCAAATGTTTGCAGTTTGGTGTGCTTTAATTTAAATCTAAGACCATTTCACCCATCAAATGTAATAATGCTGACAACCCTCTGAACACAGGGGCAAATTGATTACTGATTACTCTTTTGAGAAACACAGCGCCAAATGCATGTAATCAACTCAGGTGTAAAGCATTAGGGTTCTGTTCAGAGCACACCCCTGAAAGGCCTTACATAGCTGCAATGAAGGAGAACTAAAAAGGTAGCACCTCCAAAAATATGTGTGTCCTCATGTAACGTAACTGGTGCGATTTAAAGTGCTCTGATACCTGATTGGATTCGGGTCAAGTTCGCGCTATAAAAAAAATATATATAGAAAAGTCCACTGGCTTTTTTATGTTTTCTTTTTGAACCGTTTCAGTTAAACTACTCAAGGTTGCACCAGGAGACATCAATGTAAAGTTGATTATGCGGGAAATAATTCTATGTTCCATGACCCGCTATGTTGAGGGTAGCTGATAGATCAAAGATGACCATGAATCACAAGCTGATTCCATGTATACATTTCATCTAATTAAAAGAAATCTAAAAGCCATGATCCTCAACATGTCTAAGCTATGGCAGGTTATTTTGAAGTGAACCCCCCACAATTTAGTTGGTAGTTACCAAGTTTCGGGGTGTCATAGATGGTATTTTACAACAAGGTTTTCAGAGATTGTTTTTGTTTTAATGGGTAAGGGCACATTATACCGATGGTGGGTTTGCTATTTTTGGGACTGAGACAATCATGATTGGAACATTGCCCGTTTCATCTGAAAGGCATCTTGAGGTATTTCAGCGGGTTAGAGGATACCCCATTAATAATGTAAAACTTGTTCATGTACCTTTTACATCTGTGCAAAACAGAGATTCAGGAGCTTACTGGAGGCCCTCTGTGGATTGCAGAGGAAGGTGCGCAGTTTGGTTTTTAAGTGCTGTGTTCTGAGTTGCTGCATTATGCACCTTGCTCATCACCTGCATAGTCATGATCTGTTGAGATTCCTCTGTATTCATGGGCACTTGAGGGGTGTTCTGGGAGCTTTCTGTGGTGTGGAGCAGGAATAGTTGTAGTGTTGTGATCACAGAATACATTCATTGGTCAGAGATGTTAAATGTAGGCTTCTCCTTTGTTTGCCAGATAGACGCCATGACTTCTAGAATGGAGACATGAATGATTCTTACAAGCTAGCCTTCTCAAGATGGTGGTCAGTCCACAGGATACTAATAGAAGTTAATAATCCGAGATGAAGTGGGGATTTTTCTTGTGATGTAATTACCTGTTGGATCTGTTTATAAGGAGGCTTACTTAAGAAAGGGATGTATCACTATTCTGTTCCCTAATTGTTCGCCACAATCTGTGCCCCTGGCATACATTTTTATCCCAAATGTTTGCTCTTCAAAGTTTTGCTACTGGATGCGCCCTTTGGTTTTCCTGGGTGTTCAATTCTTATGTCAGGAGGAATTTGGTGCTTTGATTTTCTTTTTTTTCTTCACACTTTATTTATTGGTGATTGCAGTGTATGTTAGATTATCATCAAGCCGTAACAAACAGAACAATGCAGTATATATATATATATATATCAGTTATGTAGGACCTCTTGCTCCAGGAGAGACAGCGGACGCAGGAATCACCGTGCCAGGAGACTCAAAGTCAAAAGGCTAGTTAGTGATAGCCCTTGGGAGTTGAACCAGGCACATAAAAGCAACATCAGCTATACTCGAGCCTGTCTACAACCATTTCAACAAGTAACTTTAATGTAACTGAGGGCATGTGGTCCACTTTCACCTGTCGTTATTGTTTATGATTATTGTTTTCCTTCCACCACTCTAAGTGGCACTTGGAACCGGTGTAGGGAGCTGGCTCTGTATATACTATACCAAAGTAAGCTAAAGTGTGCACAGAGCACAGGGGATCCCAGAGGTATAGCATACCTCACTCTCTTTTTTGGTAGTGTGGTTGAGCAGTCAGGCTTATCAGAGTGTAGAGTTAAGCATTTGTTGTACACACTCAGGCAAGAAATGATATCACACACTCAAAGACAGAATCCAGACTAATTGTTTGTGTGAAAAGTTGTTCCTTTGTTATTTTTATTACTAGAACCAATAATCACTTAGTGCAGGTAAGTTATACAGTTTGTCACTGGCAATACTTTTCAAGGATGCAGTTTGGCTTTGTAAATGCAGTAAATACTTTACAGTTTAAAGAAAGCTTTCTGTAGCTGTCAATCAGTTAGTGTTTAGATTTTGAAATGTTAAAAATAGGCAATGCAACGTAATATTTCATTTCAGTGTATTCCTGTGGAGGAAACAAGGTTAATGACTTACAGGTAAATGCTCTGTTTTTGTAGTTCAGTCTCTGACTTGTCACACTTACACAGGGCAGGGGGCAGGTAGGTCAAGAGTGTGCACCCTCAGCAGTACAGGGGCGGGTGAGTGCAGAGGTCAAAGATGAGGTTGGCGACCAATGTAGTGCTATGGAGGCAAGGGGTATTTGGGAGAGCACCGGTCACAGATCGATACCTGCGGTTTTTGGGTCAGGGCCCAGGGATCAAAGGTAGGTACAAAGGGGGCCACAAGTAGGCACCAAAAGCGCACTAAAAACGGCACTTGGGTGGCAGGGTGCAAAGTAGGCATCTGGCTCCAATTGCAAACAAATGGAGGACGTCGGTAGGGAAGAAATTCTGCAGTCATGTACCAGGAGGCTGGACGAGGTAAGTTGAATAGCTGGGGTACACCTGGGCACTGTCAGCTGGGCTCCTCAAGGTGGGGGGGGGCAGAGGATGCAGGGGTGCCTTTTTGTGTCTGGTTTCCTTAGCTGGGTCCGGTCTGGGGGAACCTTCCAACAGAGGCTGTAAGCGTCGTGGGGGATTAAGGGGGTTGATCTTGGAGAGGTCAGCCACCAGTGAAGACGAGATCAGGATCTCCGGAGAACTGTCTCCGGGTAAGTCGTTCGGGCCGTGGGTGTTTGGTGCAGAGTGGTGCAGTATCGCGGATCCGGATAGTTTCTTTGCTGGACAAATCTGGTGTCCAGAGGAGACAGAAGTCTTTGTCGAAGACAGCCCATGTCCAACGGGGTTCTTGAAGTTGCTGGTTTCTGGGAGCAGGGCCGCTGGAGGAGGAGACAAGCCAGTAGGGCTGGGTCAAGTCAGTCGTCATCTTCTTTTCCACTGCTGCACGGCTCTTTGGTCCTTTTTCTTCTTAGGTCATCATACCTACAATCCTGTGATCAGGGCTACCCACTAAATACTGTATTTAGGGGGCTTTTTAGGGATCTTTAGGTAGTAGCCAATGGGCTACTGTCCTTCGGACAGAGTTCTTCAAATGGGGGCGGGCACCTTGGGGAGGGGCATTAAGTGATCTCGGAGGAGGGGGGGGGAGGGGGCGCCAGATCTGGCAAGAGAAGCATCATGCTTTGTTTAAAGTGATACAAATATGAGCAGGGGCAGAAGCCACTTCGTAATGGGCCATCACTAACATCTTTGTCATTTATAGTCTATCTGGGAGTATGTGTTAAAGGATTAACAGAACTTAACTGCAATGTTTAAATATGTTTAGACAAATTTAAACATTGCTAATATAGTAGAATAATTGTGAATAAATTGAGGGGGGGGGGCGATGATTTCTTTTTATTTTTTTACGGGGGTGTGGCATTTAGGACTTTGAAAACCACTACCCTAGGGTGAGTACACCCTTGGTGTGCTCACTCCACGTGGGGGAGTGAACACATTCCCTAACCCTGACTAGGGGATGCCCCTCATCAGCAAGATGGCGGGCACTGAGGAGTGGGTTTCACCTGCCCTCCCCATCTGAGGGGTGGTGTTGGCAGAGGTGGGCACACCGCCTGTGCTTGCTAATGTTTTCTCGCCCGTATTTGTGCCGATAAGGGGTGAGATAGGAAGGGGGCCTGCTCTTGATAGCAGGAGAGGCTGGGGGTCGCGTTGCAAAGCCAACAAGGCCTCTGAAGCTCCCCTGCCACAGATAGCTCTTCCTGACCTGGGGGAGGTGTGAACACCTCCGCCCAGGAAAGGCTTTGTTTCTGGGCTTTTGGCGCGAAGGCTTCCACTCCAAGGGTCCAGAAACCTGTCTCGGGTGGCTGGCTGGTTTTCACCAGTCAGAAACCCACCAGTGGTTGGTTTGGTTCAGGGGTCCCCTCAGTGCTTGTGATAATAAATCAGACACTCGAATAAGTGCAGGTTTATTATTCTGTGATATTTGATACCAAACTTCCCAGGATTCAGTAAAGCCATGACAGTGCTAGGAGACTCATAGTGACCAGTTTCCAGACCATATACTCAGTATGGCTTTACTGGGCATGTATAATGTTTTAAAATGGCTTTAGATATTATAGGGGCCTGTCTGCTCATGCAGATAGACCCTCACATTAGGGATTGTGCACCCTGCCTTAAGGGTGCACAATCCCTGTGTGTCATGCAGTGCGGGGCAGGCATGGCACACAGGGATGTGTGCCATGTCAACTCTTCACTTTTAGCTGCACCAAAACAAACAGGCTGCAATGGCAGTGGTGCATGTTTGTGGTGAGACATCTCTGAGGGTGGCATAATACATGCTGTAGCCCTCAGAGGCCTTTCCCTGGCTACCATGCCCTTGGTACTAGGGGCACCCCTTACAAGGGGCTTACAGGTAGGCCAGAGTTGTGCCAATTGTGAAAACAATGGTGCAAGTTAGGGGAAGAACACAGGCCCTGGGAACCTGATTGGCACAACCCAGGGCATACTCAGTCAAAGTGCATCAGAAATCTGGCAAAACGTGAGGGGGTTACAGAACCCCACTTTCCTATAACCGGATTATAGTGTCCCCTAGTCAGGAACATCTGGGCCATAGTCCATTTAGTAAGAGTACTACAATCCCCCCTACCCCATAAATGCTGCCAGAATGGATGCCCAGTCGTCTGCAATTGGTCGTCGTCTCAGACCCCTACGCTACTCGTCTGTAGTGCAATTTTCTCCAACCTCGGCCAGCCTCGACCTCCTTCTTCCACCTGCAGTGTGGAAGCCCCCGGGGGACATCCAAGTCATGACAGGAGCATGTCTGGCCAATACCAGAGCCAAGTTCAAGAATCTAGCTCAAATCCCTTATCATTTTGGGAGCAGGAGGCAGCCCTAGGAGACATACTTATATCCGTCCCAACAAGTGCACGCTCCAAGTCACCTTCCATCAGTATCATGTTATCCCCGGGTACAACCAGGTCATGTGTGAAGTCAGCATCTAGTTCGTGACATCTGGGGCATTTCTGGTCAGTGGTGCCCTGCATTGTATTGAGCCAATGTATGGTGAGATATGTCATGTGGGTAAACTTAAACTGATTGTAGTGGAATCTGGCGTTCTGTGATGCAGTATAAACATGCTCCAGCTCTCTAGACCATTCTTTATCGTGAAGTATCAAATTTTTGCATTTTCCCTCCGCTGTCAGAGCAATGTTGAGTCTACCTGGGTCAGGAGTAAAGCTAAATTTATAGAGCTAAGAAATTAATAGACTGCCGTTCCCGAAGGTGGGAACAGTTTGGAAAACCTTGTGCTTTGGCGGCTTGGCCTATCATCATATTTGACTTTATTTTGGTAAAAACATAAAAATACAGATAAAACAACAAAATGTATTAAAAAAATGAAAATTTATTACATGCAAAATTTGATAGGCATAGAACATCTAGCAGCAAATAATATACATATTGAAAATCCATAGTACAGACCATAGAAAATCATATTAGCGGAGTGGGTACCAAGACTGTAGAGTGTTTACGAATGAAATCTACTCCTCGTCATGGCCTGCGAAGCCAGTTGAAACCTTAGTCATTAGCTTCCCAAAGTGGTGTACTGGAGGAGGTAAAAGGGAGATGGACCAAGGGGCAAAGGGACGTATGTGGATATATATGCAAAGTAATTCACCACACTGGACCGCTAGACCTGTTATGGTTGTGTCGGCATTTGATCTTCTGCACCAGTAGTGATGTAAAAAAGTAGCAACCGCACAAACATACAATTTAGTACTATCTGCTCGCAGCAAGCTTTATGTATAACTGCTTAATTAAAGTGACCTTTGTATAATCAAGAAAATTCTCAAACCCGCTACAGTGAATAATATCCATACAATCTGAGGAAATAGAACCTAGGTTAGGTCTTCTGACTTTCGAAGCCGAAGTGTCTTCCCAATAGGCTTCCTTCAATTGTGCTCTAGTTAAGGAGGCCGATTGGGGCTCTCTACCCCAATACTCATCAAGACGTAAAGATCTAAGAGAGGCATTTAGGCTCACTCTCCACTTGATTTTCTTGCCCATGCCCAAATCTCTAATTTTTCTAAAGACAGATAGATCATTTTCCAGGGCTGGGGTGTTCCTCAATTTCCACCGATATAAGATGGGACATAACTTTGCCTTGCTCGTGATTGGGTTCATGCTCATGTTCCACATTAGAGGCATATCCCATCTGTCACAGTATGTGAATTGCCCCGGTGACAGTTAAATACATTAGGAATTGCGAGGTAGGCAGACCGCCGTCTGCCATGAGTTGGGATAGTGGTTTCAGTCAGTCCTCCTTCAAGCAATCGCCGACTGTAAGTAGGTTTGTGGCAGTCCAGGCGCATAGCTTGTGGTCTGTGAGATGACTATTTTGAGGCATTGGGAGGTGTACCAGTGGTAACACCGGGGAGTACGGGGAACTGTTTTTCTAAAATTAGACCGAAGAGGTTGATGCATTTCCCACCACAGCGTAAGGCAATTCGGAGTTATTTGTGGAATGGACCCAGTGTAGGACGCTTCCCCCAAAAGAAGAGGTACCAAAGCCCCCACAAGTGAGATACCTTAACATCCCAGTTCTTCCCGGTGGAGGCTGGCGAACCATCAGGCCAGCTACTGCATCTGAGCCGCAACATGTTACAGCTCGAAGTTCGAGTTTCCCAAACACCCTTCCTTGGTTCAATGTTGAAGAGGGCTCAGGTATGTCCTACACCTTCCTCTGTCTCATTTCAGCTCATGGGACTGACTAGGTGCGTTGTTGGGGCCAGTTTTCTGGAGTGAAGAATCGTTCAGAATTGGGCATCATGGAATGTGCCCATCTTCCCGGGTCACTCGGCAGTGCCACCGTCTGCCATCTTGGCTTTGCCGTGAGGGTCCTGCGGCCTCCAATGCACTCACTGCATCCCAGCTCCCCGAAGCTGTAATGTCCGTCCACACACCCCCAGGCTTGACGATCCGGGATCTGGAAGCAGCGGATGGGCGTTAATCATTGCAGAATTTCTGGTGGATATGGCAAAGGCAGATGGAGCTCTCTGATGTGCGTACATCCTCTGTTGGATGTGCCATGCCCCCATTTGGTGCTTTCATAATCTCTTCACTATTGATCTTCATCTTCAATCAAGACTTCTAAGATTGCCAAAGAGGTATTTTCCTGATTTGGGCTTATTCTCCTGTCACCCCCTTAATGTCATTTGACACCTTTTTGCGCATATAATTCTGTGCAGTGGGCACTGTTGTTGCTGGGAGGAGTTGTCCTATCTTCGGGTGGTCAAGAAGGGAAGTCTTCAGACCATCCAAGAGTACAGTCCTTTACCATACCTTAGAAAGGAAGAATGAAAGAATAGTATTGTTTAATTAAAAAAAAAACACATCAGAAACAGTTGGTGGTTTTCGATTGAAGAGAAACTCTTTCTTCCTAAGTGGTGATTAGGATCGTGAGTTAGAGGTCTCAGTTGTGCACTGCAATAAGACCTTTAACTCCCGATCCTAAACCAGCACGCTGTCCTTGCCAAACATACCGCTTTGTTGCTCATTTGGGCATGCACTCTAACAACAATGACTTGGAGTTAGGACACTTGAGCCTTCAATGACAAATGATTTCCAAAGATTCCATCCACACCACGCGCATTCAGCAATGTTGGTGCTTAACAACGGTCAGGCCTGTATCAAACATTGCCGTGGGATTGTAGTTTGCGATGTTGTCTGGGGACAGTAGTGGCTACTATACGTATCATATTGTGTTAAGGCTTCAAAATATCCTGTAAATGCAGTTGTTGGCACCCAAGAGTGGAGGGTAAAGCATTCTTGTGCTTTAAAGATTTCAGCCCACCTTCAGCTCACCTCAGCTCAGGTTCAGAGCTGCTCTGAAGGTGAAACTGACTGCTTTGCCGACTGCAAGTCGAATCTGAAGCAAAATGAACTGAACACGTTGAGCCAAACATAGGATGGAACGAGCGTCTCCGCACACTCCTTAGGGAGCTGTCATCAACTTTATGGAAAATAAATCTGTAAAATAAAAATCTTCTGGGTTCACTCAGCTGATTTGTTTTTCTACAAGGTCAGGTAACATTTCTTAAAATAACTTTATGGTACTCGGAGGTTGATACCATAAGAAAGCATTAAGACATTGATTAAAGGCTGAGAATATATATTCCCGGTATTGCCACCACCTTTCTTGCACCATGGTGCTGACGTTAGTACATTGAATAAGCACACGGTGGAAGCCGGCTCATCCAACATACTTGCATGTTCAGCCAGGATTTTTTATATAGTCATGATTATGAAGTAGAATTAAAGGATAGATTTTGTTATGTTTTGCTCAACTGATCTAACGTTGGTCTATGCCAAAGGCACGCTTTAGCTTCCACCGCCCTTGTAAATGATATAGCCAATAATTTCATTAAGGGACGATTCTACTTTTTATTAAAAAAAACTTTCAAAACATGCAGCAGTACCAATATTACCACTGCTGAACATGACTAAACATACATTTAATGTTTAAAGTCAAAACATTGACAATATGCAGCCCACTGGCAGCAGAAACCTGGCACACAATGTCAAGCAGACTGGGTATGTTGCTGTTTCTACAGTACTTTAGCATCAAATGATGGTGTCAGGTGTGTGGTAACATGTCTTGAGGCCGGATGACAAAGAGGCGGGTAGTGATAGAAGTGAATGCCTTGGAGTGCATGAATGAAAAGTCTGAATTTCACTTGCACCTCTAGTTACTGATGAGAATCGAGCATACGGGGAAAATACAACATTTCACCATTGTTATTAAAACGTGCATTTGGTATGATCATTATATTTGGTAATTGACTAAATGAAAACCTGACATGTAATAAACCCCAAAGTAAAAAAATAAAAAATAACGGGGTGATCTACTTTCATCTCTTGGTTTGAGGAACTTCTCCTGCATGATGCACAATTTTATTTTCCTTCAAGAGCCTGGATAAAAAATAAATAACATACTTGACCAAGTTCTTAATGGTCGATACTCCTGAAACTTTCACGTACTAACTTATTGTTATCGGATATTGCACAGACCAGAGCATTCACCTCATCCATAGATACTGCAGTGCGTCGGCTGGAGGCCTTTAGCAACAATTTTGAGCAGTTCTATCAAAGCTTATATAACTCAAGGCAGTTGTGTCTCTCTTAATGCCCTTCACTGGCTAGAAATGCACAGCTGGAGATATTTCATATGCTTCCTAAAATATTAACTCTAAATAGCTGCAATATTATATTAGGCGCTGAAATGTCTTTTCTGCGACAGCTTGAAAACCTGTATCCAAGCCATTTGTGCAGAACAACGACTGACAAAGGTGGTGATTTGCCTGACTAGCTGTAACCGTGGTGAGATTACCGTTTATAGGTGACAAACGTCAGTCTGATTTTTAAATGAGTCGTGTACTTTGTCTACATATAGTATATATACCTCCTCTTAAGCTCTCAAATTTGCATACAAGCACCCCTTGTTCTGAGTGAATGTATGATGTGATCGGATCCCAGTTCTAGTATGATGTTGGCCAAATAACACAGAGCCCAAACAGACCTTGGCAAAGTCAGTAGACCTGGCTTCTATATCCATTTGCAGTCCAGATCCTTTAGATTTACGAAAGCCACGAATAGATCTCAGTCTGTAGTGAAGCAGAGATTCAACTACAGGGGTAGGAGGGCTGCCAGGTGCGCTGAACCCTATCGGGGGCGTGGCCGCCGGCTGTCGTTACTAAGAACGCCAAAGGGTTGTTCTTCTACAACTCCTTTGGTGGCCCTAGTAATTTATTTGTTTTGATGTGGAGAGTACCAATGTGTCCTGCAGTGCAACAACAAATCAATAAGCAATTGTTTTGTGTATACAATGCATGTATGAGATAAAGTAAAGATTGTAACAAACAATAAGAAGAGTGAGCAGCATACTTTTCATATGTAAAATAGTCGCTTAAGCATTCCAATTGAAAGCACTTTCTAAGAGACGGAAGGCCACACCCAAACGGCTAATAGCATGAGAGGAGAATAAAATGCTTATGTAGGCAGATCCAAGTGGGAGCAACAATGTATCCAGCCAATGTCTGAAGGAGGCCGACCCAAAGAAGCCAATATTTTAAAAGGCGCGGCACAAACCTCTTATTTTTATGTAATGAACACATGATGCTGGCTTTGCCCGACCGGATAAAAGTTGGCCAGCTCAGCCTCCAGCATCCTTACTCAATTTGATGACGCAAGTACTTCGTTGTACTCCTTGTTAAAAAAAAAAACATGATTAGGTTTTCTATTTTTTATTTTGTAGCCAAAGATAACACACTAGTAACAAGCAATTGGCATCCTGAATCAGACATTTTGAAACCACTTCAGTTCAGTGCACTGCACATGATCTGTGGAATGCACAAACAGGGATGTAATGAATTAGCAAAGCCACATCCACTTTGCAGCACCTTTGTTCCACTTTCCACCTCACACTCAGTATACATGGAAACACCTCAGGAGCCTCGCTAAGATTCCCAGCATTAATGCCAAACACACATTTTTTTATGCTTTGTGGGTCATCTCCTCGAGTCACATGTATGGATTTCCAGTATTCTGCTTCTGTCCATTCCCCTTTTCCATGGGATCAGGCTAGGAGATGTGCAATTTCCCCTTTCCTGCTCTATATTCCTTTTGCCCACCTTGATACCCAGTCGTGTAAGCGATCTTTCGGCTCATGGAGAAGCACACTAAGGAGGGCTACCTTAGGGTGCACATCGAATGGGCATTTTAGCACTTAGCTGTATGTGCACACTCAGCATAAGGTTTTTTGGTGCTGAGGTACAGAGAAGGAACAAGATCAAAGAAATCCGTCAAGATTGCAATAACATTGCTCTTGCCGAAATAATGCCTGGCTGAACTTTTTGTAGTCTGGAGGCAGCCGTATTATGAGAGGAAAGGAGTTCCAGATCCGCGGAGCTAGCACATAGAATCTGATGACAACAGTTCTTTTCTTTTTATATTTGCTAGAAGATTATTTGAAGAGGAGCAGAGTCTCCGGTTCAGGCCGTATTTCTTGAATCTGGATTTTATGAAAGAGGGGCATTCATCAGCAAGAGCCTTAACGGTAATGCAGTCTATTTTAAAGAGAGTCCTTTACTACCGAGGGAGTCAATGAAGGTCTCTCAAAAAAGGAGTAATGTGATAGTTTCTAGGCTATTTATAGATGAGAAGTGTTGCTTGATTCTGAGCAATCTGGAGTCTAGAAAGTAAAAAGGAAGACCAGAATCTTTTGTAAAGCCCGACTTGACTTTAGAAAGTAGTTTGGCAAAGTGTTCTTGGCTAATAAACTTACCATATCACACAAATTCTGGGATGGAGACAAGGGAAGGCACAATCTGTTGGGTGTGAATAATTGTAGGAAGCTGGCCTTTTATATGATATACCACTAAGTGGCTATATCATGCAAAGGGTCCAGAGATTCCCCCAGAAGTGTACAGTGTAAACCCAAAGTTCTCTATTTGTGGTAGTGTGGTCGACCAGCCTTAGGCCTAACACTGGAGTGTAAGACATTTTTTACGCACACAGTGATTAATAGATGACACGACTCAAAATGCAGAACCACACCAATTTTAGAAAAATAAGCTTCTTCCAAGATTCATTTTAGGACCAAGAAATGTGTAAAAAGGAAAGTACGTTTTCAAAGAAAAATGATTTTCACTCTAAAAAGTGGGCACTTATTGAAATTTTCAGGCTTTGCAAAGTTAACCTATGGGAGAAAACCAAGATTGCGGTTTTGCAGGTAAGTATACAACTTGCAGTATTGGTTTTCAGGATGAAGAATCCACACCAGACAAGGTTCAGGTGAGGAGCAATTCTGCACCTCCAGCGGCACAGGGGCGGCTGGGTGCAGGGTTTAAACTCTGGATCTGGTGCTAATGTTATCCAATAAAGAAAGGGGTACTCGAAGTGAGTAAAGCGGTTTGGTATTTCAGTATCTGGGGGTTAGGGTAAACTCAGGGAAAGGCCACAACGCAGCGCCAATCTTACACCCTCAGCGGCACAGAGGAGAAAGGGTGCAGAGTGCCAACACAGCATTGGGCCCCCAATGCAAGTGAATGGGGAGTTCGGTTTTGCAAAGAGGCTGCAGGCTCGGGCCAGGAGGCCAGGCGAAGAAAATCCATTGCTTCCCAGCTAAGTGGAGCTGCTAGGGGACATAGGAACAATGTTGGTGATACTCCTGCAGGCCCAGGGGCTTGGGGTGCAGAGGTGTCCTTAGGTGTCGGAAAAGTCTCACTGGGCAGGTTAGGTGGGCGTAGTCTTCAAGTTGAGGCTGCAGGCATCGAGGTGGAGTCTTGCAGGGGTCAGCCCACAGTGGACTCTTGCTTTGAAGTGCTGGGGAACCTTCACAGGACCTGCGGACCACTGGGACTCTGACTGTGGGTGTCTGGTGCAGAGCCGGGTCCGGCGGTGGTTTTGCATTACCTCAAAGCATGGATTTTTGTTGTTTAAAATTGGTTTGTTCTGGACAGGTCCGCTGCTCTTGGGAGATCTTAATCTTTGTCGAAGGCGGTTGTCCATCCAACGTTTTTGAAGCCGCCGGTCTGCAGTACGGGTCATCTTTTGGCGCAGGATCATCGAGGGCTGCAGACAGGCCGGTAGGGCTTGAGCCAAGTCAGTTGGTGTCAGCAGTCTTCTCTGCTGGTGGTATGCTGTAGTGTCCGGCTATCCTTAGGTCATCAGGATTCTGATTTCAGGGTCTGGGTAGCCACCTAAATATTAGATTGAGGGGCCTTACAGGGGAGTAACTGGTAGGGACCAATGGGTTCCTTACCTGGGGTGTCTGCACCCACTATAATGCCACCCTCCTGTGGGAGTGGGGTATAGCCCTAGCCCTGATTGGATAGGTCTCACCATCTTCAAGATGGTGGGCACGGAAAAATGTGCTTAACTGCTCCTCCAACACCTGGGGGGTGGAGTTGGGGAAGGGGGGCACACCTCCTACTCCATCTTGGTTTTCCTGCCAGTTCTCCTGCCAAAAGTGGGGGCTTTGAACCAAGGTGGCTATCTGCTGCTAGCAGGCCTTTGAAGCTTCCCCCTCGAGCACTGTGCTCATCCTGGGGAAGGAGGTGTGACCCCTCTGCCCAGGATGGGCTTTTTGTCTGGCTTCAGAGAGCAGGGGCTCTCAACCCAGGGGTCCATTAACATGTCTGGTGGTGGCAGGCTGCCTCACTAGGGTTGGTTGGTTTTCAGGTTGCATCTCCGAGGTGCGCTTTGAGTACATGTTTTACTGAATCAAACACTGGCATCAGTGTGGGTTTATTAAGAGGAGCTGTTTGGTACAAAACGCTCCTGGGTTCAGTTAAGCCATCGTGGTGCTGGGGAATTCGAGTTGTCGAGTTTCCAGCTCACGTACTCTCTGTGGCTTCCCTGCCACTTACAATATTAAGGAATAGATTTAAATATTGTAGGGGCACATCTGCTCATGCAGCTATGCCCACACCTGAGATATACTGCACACTGCCTTACGGCTTGTAAGGTCTGCAAGAGTGGTGACTTACCTATACCTTAGGCAGTGCTGCTGGACATGGCATACAGGCAGTGTGCCATGTCGACGTTGTCATTTGTCACTGCACCAAGGCATGCAAGCTGCACTGGCATGGCCTTGGTGAGGGGCCCCTAGGGGATCCTCTTCAGTCCCCATGCCATTGGTACCAAGGTTACCATTTATTAGGGACTTACAGGGGGTCTGAAGTTGTGCCAATCATGGTACAGTTTTCAGAAATCAGCACAAGCACAGTGGACCTGGTTGACAGGGACCCGGTGCACTTGTATTTGAAACCACATCTTTTTTCAAGCAAAACGTGGGAGGGGGGCTAACCATGTCAAAAGAGGCACTTTCTCCCAATAATTCTGCCACAATTTTGAACATTTCCTCTGATTTATTTGCAGATTGTAGCATCATGTTAGTAAAAAAAGAAGGGTGACTTTGCCTGCAACAGCAAGACTTTATAATCCTTAAGATGCTTTTTAAAAATTAGCCTTTCTACCATCTCCACTCTGCTTGACGTAATTACAGCTTGGCTGATTTAAATTCCTCCGAAAACCCCGTGGCTGTATCATGGCATATAACCACTTTGGATATGCTTACAGGGGCATGAGTATTGCTGGCCTCCAGTAACCAGAGGGCCATATCTTTTTTTAATAGAGTGAACATCTTGATTCAAGCTTGTCGTGGAGGCCACAAGGTAATGGCAAACATTTTCCATGTTTACACAAGAACAATTTTGTGAGTGTTTTATCAGTCGTGGTTTGCTCGGGTGATGTAACCCATCAAGCGTGAATTTAATGAAAAAAGGTCAGACCAAACTTAGATTGGTCAGTTGAAGATTAATTGATCAAACTTGGTCTAGTGTGTTGAAACATGTGAGCAACACCATCCCATAAGGAACGGGCAGTATCACAGTGTGATGAAAATTATCCAATGCCGTCGGACATCGAAGGCCTTCCAGACCAGGACTTCGGTGCATTTGCCAAAGTCTGACCGCAGTTAAGTAAACCTGGTGAAGATATTTAAACTGAAGAAGTTGATATTTATTAGGTATGGCTGCCTCGCTGGGGTCCATAAGTGCTGACGTCCATTCTTCATCTTCTAAGTGGCCAATGTCATTTCCCCAAGCCTCTCAAAGCCTCCTAAATGTATCTAGCTAGTTTATAACTGGGATTCGATAGAAAGCGCAGATATCTTCTCTCTTTCAAGGAGTCAGGACATGGTTAATCTCACTTCGAGGGGGTAACTTTGGGTAGGTCCTCCATAGTCCCCAAATACAAAATAATTGGGTGAGTCAGTTGGAGGTCCCTGTAGAATTGCGATCACAAGAGACCAAATTCTTCTCTGCTTAAAAAAAAAGAAATCTTTGAAGTATTAGCAGGGGTCACATCTCCCAATAGAGAGATCTCTAGGTGATTCTCATCCCTCAAAACCTTGTAGTGCTGCAACCGCAGGTAGGGCCCTACCCGTCCTGGTAGAGTTTGGCCTGTCCCCTTCCTGTGGGACCCAATTTGTTTAATAGAGGAGAGGTGTGGCGCAGCGGCAAGGGCGGCTGACTCTGGAGCATGGGGCTTACGGTTCCCATTCCCAGTGGTGGCTGGCAACTATGCCAAGTGGAGGGGTGGACAAATGGGTGGTGGGTGGGCGATTACAAGAAATAAAAACATTTTTAAAATAAAGCAAATAAAACATTACTTACTCTGCTTGCTGCATCCTCCTAGCTCCGGTCCTCTTTTTACATTGTGACGCCCTGGGCCCCAGCCAACTCCCCTAACCAATCCTGGCTGCTCTCATGATGTTAACCTGCATGAGAGCAGCCCCATGAATGCAGGGAGAGGCCTCTGTCAGCACTCACAAGAGCACTGGAGGATTTTGCTTTCTGTAACCCAGTGTCTAAAGACAGCTGGGTTAGAGACTTAAAAAAAAAAATCTTTTAAAATATCCATAATAAAAGGCAAAAATAATATTGGTTACGGAGGTAGTGAAATCACATGTAAAACAATATAGCCATGACATTTTGGACCATGCATTACAACAATAGAAAGGAGACCTCTCAGGTTTAAAGTGCGCATGTGTGGCTGACCATGGCAAGACTACCAGCCAACGATACATTAGCACTTTAAACAAGTGCAAAGGCAGCCCACCCGCCGCCCTGCTGCTGCCGCCTTTCAGCAGGCCCCGCCCTGACTCTCTATTTGGGACAGGGGGACGAAAAATAAAATGGTCATACATTAACTTCATTATCAGTTTATTTTTCGTCTCTGGGGCATTTCAGTGGGGTGAAGCTCCTCTGCTATCACGGAGGAGCTGCTCCTGTTACTCTCCTAAGTATTAAATTCCAAGTGTGGTGACCCTCAGGACGGACTCAGTCCCGGCACGGTAATCACTGTTGTACTCATTTTTTAATGAGGCAACAGCAATTAGAACATTTCTAAATCCAACATATTATTCAGACTAAACCTATTCATTGAAAATATTTTTTGTTCTTTGTTTATTACCATTACTCAGGGAATCTATTTCTCCCCAAACCACATAGAACATTTCTAAATCCAACATATTATTCAGACTAAACCTATTCATTGAAAATATTTTTTGTTCTTTGTTTATTACCATTACTCAGGGAATCTATTTCTCCCCAAACCACCTATCTTTTTTTATTTATTTATAGGTGCCTTTCTGGCAGATGTTTGTAACTTCTTTCTGTTTATTATATAAGATGAAATAAAAAGAAATTCCTGTGCACTTTGGGTTCTTAAGTTATTATTTTTTGTTGTTGTTTTCTTTTAACAAAGGATTAATTTTTTTCAATTGTAGGTTCAGAAAAGACATTCCAGTGGAAGCATGGACGATCGGCCTTCGCTCTCTGCGCGTGATTATGTCGAGTCTTTACATCAGAACTCAAGAGCGACGTTACTGTTTGGCAAAAACAACGTCATGGTGCAGCCTGTATGTATAGCGCTAATAACAATCGCTACCTTGCTTGTGTAGAATTTGCGTTGGATGTTGTCATGTCAATAGCTACTTGCTAGTGAATAACTTTTTTTAGTTTTTTTTAAGTAATACAGCATCCACCCCCAAAAAAACTATATATATATATATATATATATATATATATATATATATATATATATATATATATATATATATATATATATATATATATATATATATATATATATATGTCTTCCTACCAACAGTGAAGAAACATCTTCAGGTTTGCTTGAGTGAGCTGTTGTATTTTAATACTCTTGTAAATCGTGTAGCATGAAATTGTCACATGAGATGTGATAACATATTTAGCATCATCTATAAAGGCAGCCCATTTATGCATCGTCAACAGGACTGTTTAATTGGCAAGTAGTATTATTGTGACAAAATTGGCATATACTTGAAATCCTTTTTGAAGTAAAAAAAATAAAATCAGAGGCTTGGCATTTGAACAAAACCTCTATGCATGGATCCATAAGTGTGCACATGCAGACAGAGCGTGAGCTCACGCAGCATCAATCACAATTCCTGCCCATATTCTCATTTAGGTGCCGAAGCTTCATTGAAACCAACCCTAAACCGCAAAAAGGAAATTGTGTTTCAGTTCTCTTCCTTTAATTTGTTATGCTTGCTTTAGGCTATTTTAATACAGAACGTTGACATATGACACAGTTCCCTGAATCCAGTTTTAATAGCCAGCTTGATGATTTACATCACATCACCATGAGGCACTGTTAACCTTTATCATTAGGGAAAGACAACGTTTCTACTACTACACATGCTCATTTTTCAAATAAAAAAAATGTTCATGAAGCAAAATAGAAATATTAGTTAATATATGTATGCACTGCAATCGCAAATATTAACAGTAAAATATTATATATCCCTTCAATCTATAAATAAATGAAACATTATCTTTTTTCCTTTGTCCACGATTTTTAATACTGAAAATTTACACTTTTATGCAAATAGGAGGGTAATCTCAGTGTCACTGATTAGTCAGAAATACTAGTAAACTCCATTGGTGTGGTATGTTTATCCAGTTAATTTCTTCTCCTGCAAATCTTTTCTCGGGTATCGTAGAAAGACACAGATGTTTCCCACCATAGGACCTCGTGTATTTGCTACATATCCTCTTACATGCTTTCCTTATGTTTTTTCACCTCATTAAAAATCACAAATAGAAGCCGTGCCTATTCGCTTATTATATCTTGGATACCTTCCTTTAAAAGCAATAAAAGCCTTAGATAGAGCATTTATTGTTTTGGGAAGGCTTTATTTGCAACTTATTCTGCCCTTTCTTCCTCTGCCCACCACCCTGTCTGTCACAGATGTAGGTGGATGCCTGAAAGAGTTTGCACACTGGGTAACAGAAGGGCTATACGACTCGTTTAAATAATTTCCCTCAAAGTATGCTACTATATTCAGAATCTAGATTTAGAATGAGCATGTAATACAACTCCTGAAGTGTACTCATTTGAAGTGTACTTATTTAATAAATATCTTAAAAAAAAAAAAGAAAATTCCTTTAGTGATTTCAAACAAATTCTCAGAATAAGATAAAGAGCAAAAGGCATTTACACTGTAGATTTGATATCGAAGAAAGCCAGTAACTGTCAAAGATGTTACTAGACATTTTAAGTCCTTTTTAACAAGGTTTGTTTTAGTTTTCCTCAAGCGGAACAATGGGAAAAAGGTGAAAGGTTATTAGACAACCTAAAAAGGACAGGATAGCCATGCAGACATGCGAGCACCATATTTTTGAGAAATCTTTCTGATCCTTGTGGCAACTACTTTGCTTAATAAACTACAACTCTGCGTAAAATGAATGATAAATAAATGCACTTAGACAGAAGGTTATGAAGGGCATGTAAGAGACAACCAGACCTAAACCTTCAAAATGGCTTAGATTCCATTCTTAAGAACCACATTTATATATAATACTAACGTACCCTTATGGCAAACACATTTCTTAGTCTGAGGAAAATCCACTGTCATTTTTATCTGCCTATACCACAACAGTACCCGTTGTGTACTTCTTATAATAGACACACTGTCTAAATTTGGGTTCAATCGTCAGGACACAAGGGCGTGTGTGCATCTTTTTCTAACATTAAGGGCCTGATTTAGATTTCAGCAGAAGGGTTACTGCGTCACAACAGTGACGGATATCCCGTCTGCAGAAATATAAATCCCATAAGAGCCTATGGGATCTATGTTTCGGCAGACTGAATATCCATCACCTTTGTGAGGAAATAACCGGTTCGCCAAAATCTAAATCAGGGCCTTAATCTCTTTGTGTATGTCTGTTTAAAATAATTTGGGCTCTGGGGGAGCTGAACCAGTTATAGCATATCACACAACACTACTGTTGTGTTGCATTATAAGATCACTTAATCTGTTCCACTCCTAAACTGTAATAAACTTTTAAATACATGTTCTTTTTCATATTTTTTAGAGAGATGACATGGAAGCTATCCCAGGATATCTGTCGCTACATCAAACTGCAGAGACCATGGCATTAAAGTGGACTCCAAATCAACTGATGAATGGATCAGTGGGGGATTTAGATTATGAGAAAAGGTGATGGAATCCATTTAAAATAAATATTTGTTACCATGTTTTTTATTTTCTCTATTACTAATTGTATATTGTCCACATAAATGTTGGTTAAGAAATAATAGCAATGTGTTGAAACCAAATTGTAGTATATACTTCTTTCTGATGGGGAGAACTAGTGGAATAAAAATAAGACAACTGGTGACTGACAAGATGCAGCGGTTGCTGCCTAGGAAGAGGAAACCTCATATTTGTCCCACCTACCTAGATTTCTGCCCCCAGAGTAGAATAGATACAAAAGTACAGTGGTTCCTGTGGAATAATACTATCAATATTGATACTGGGATGTGCAATGATTCAATATGGCATAGTAATATTTATATATTTCAAACGAGGAAATGTACAATGAAAGAAGAAATAAAAAACAATATGTGTGCGTGATGTCCCAAGTAAAAAGGAACCTAAACAGGAAGTGGACGTTGGGACATTTTTACAAGGTTTCCATAGTTGCAAACAAGTCACCCTTTAACAAATAGATACAAAATGGACAGCTACTATATAGAATAATATGTGCTGAGAAATGGTTCCCTTTTTCTTTGTGTCAACAGCGTTTCGACCCACTCAGGGATGTGGGGTCTCATCAGGACCTAAGATTGTTGGGACATCTAGGTAGAAAGTAGAATAGTCAGGGCAGTACAAAGTGTGACCATGAAGGGTCTGATGGGCATGTCCGGCCAGGCAGAAAAACACTTTTGTGGCGCGCTGGGAATTTGTGTGCCATGGTTCAGAGAAGCAGACAAATGTTGAGTGGCGCCAGTCCTCGGTCCGTTACCCTGATGATTGTAGCTCAACATATGGTGGTTACCAAAAATGCTACATGACAGAAATATTGTGTCCAAAATATCAATTTCAAAAATATCATCCTATTGTGACCATTCCGCCGTTGTATGAAAGTGAGACAGTTGCATGCTGTAGCAAAGGGATGCTTATCCACAGTTTGTATGCTAAAGTTACGTATGCACTTTGAATAGCTATCCGCTGTTAAAAAATGTGCTGACTTGCGAACAGTCTGGCTTTGCAGCTGAGAATACTCCTAGCAGTACGCATGGTGAAATGCAATACAAATGCGAGACTAACGTTTAATAAAAATTGGAAAATGAGTGCCTTCAGAAAACTAAGAACTCATTCCTGGACAAACATGGGGCCAGCTGTAATTTTTGCTGGTCGCAAAATACTAGTTGCTATTTGTGACCAGAATTTTTGAGACCAGTAAATATTTTTTCAAACTGACCTTTTGTACCATTAGGTCAGGGGAAAAAACAGAATCATTTTGAATCACAGTTTGACCTACCTAATGATTTGTGACTTAATCTAATTGCTACAGTCACAAATCGTGACTTTTGATGGTCAGCAGGCCACCATGTCTTTGATTGACTTACAGAAACAGTGTGAAACCCTGAGGTCTGCACATACAAAGAACTGAAAAAATGAGGTGAAGTATAGAAAACGGACTATGCCCAATTGAATAATTCAAAGGGCAATCCCTTTTTAGGACGTAATCCCTCACTCACCCTAGGTGACATGCTTCATCATTTGGGATTCTCCTCCCAGAGAAAAAACCTAGTTTCTCTGGGGGCTACAACCCCCTCTCTGAGAGGGAGGAGCTCAGGGATGTTTTAGTAATACACTGGAGGATGAACTAAATCCACAAATGATGAGCTAATTGTATGAGTGAGGGGTGCAGTGCTATTAAACAAATAATTCAGTGAAAGAAGTGTATTAAAACTAGTTCAGGAACGGCAGACGAATATAAGGAAAATTGCTGAAAATATTCCACAACCGAACATGACCATAATTAAAATAGTGTACACCTCCAGTCAAGAGTATAGACTGTGGTGGTCAATCAAAAAATAATGGTCGACATGTTTCAGCCATAATGCCTAACAAGGCTAGGCTTTCATCAGGACCACTCAAGCTACTGCACAAACAACCCTGTGTGACTACCACATGGGTAAAGGATACATCGAGCACACACAAGCTGCTTGATAAGTGTCCGTCAGCAGTGCGTTTCACCTTCACCGGTAAAAACTGGGTGGGACAACAACCTCCACCTGGCAACCGCTCAGGAAAGGAACACCGCTCTCACCATCGGGGAACCGAGGCTTGAAAGAGCCTGAAGCCGGCTTCAGGCTCTTTCAAGCCTCGGTTCCCCGACGGACGGACACTTATAAAGCAGCTTGTGTGTGCTCGATGTATCCTTTACCCGTGTGGTAGTCACACAGGGTTGTTTGTGCAGTAGCTTGAGTGGTCCTGATGAAAGCCTAGCCTTGTTAGGCATTATGGCTAAAACATGTCGACCATTATTTTTTGATTGACCACCACAGTCTATACTCTTGACTGGAGGTGTACACTATTTTAATCATGGTCATGTTCGGTTGTGGAATATTTTCAGCAATTTTCCTTATATTCGTCTGCCGTTCCTGAACTAGTTTTAATACACTTCTTTCACTGAATTATTTGTTTAATAGCACTGCACCCCTCACTCATACAATTAGCTCATCATTTGTGGATTTAGTTCATCCTCCAGTGTATTACTAAAACATCCCTGAGCTCCTCCCTCTCAGAGAGGGGGTTGTAGCCCCCAGAGAAACTAGGTTTTTTCTCTGGGAGGAGAATCCCAAATGATGAAGCATGTCACCTAGGGTGAGTGAGGGATTACGTCCTAAAAAGGGATTGCCCTTTGAATTATTCAATTGGGCATAGTCCATTTTCTATACTTCACCTCATTTTTTCAGTTCTTTGTATGTGCAGACCTCAGGGTTTCATACTGTTTCTGATATACATGTTGGGGAATCAACCCTGTGTGGTCTATAAATTTTCCCTGCGACCCCCTGGCTTTGAACCGTTTATATGAGTGTTTGATTGACTTACAACAAAGTAAAGCTTTTTTAAAAATTCTGCTCCTCCTAAAGATAACTGGGCAGGTTTATCATTTTTTTTCCACAGTCCTAATAGGGAAAGGGTTTCAAATGGACCTCTTCCCCTTATGCGAATGGATTACCACCTCCTTTGAGGTGTCTGTATAATTATATGTTGTTTTACTGAATTACGATTGCGTATAAGATACCAATTTGGTATTTGGAAGGGACATCTACAACACGTCCCTTCCAGATAGCAAATCAGTATTTATTCGAAATCCCATTTTAGGAGCTGGTAAAACTTTCCTGACTGCTAAAATGGGATTAGGGCATATGAAAAAGCATTTAAATGGTCGCAAACACCAGATCAGCGTATTTGCGACCATTAAAATGCTTAGTACATCTGGCCCATAGTTCCTTTACCCAAAATGAAAAGCTGTTCTTTAAGATGAAAATGTTTTTTTTGGTTTTTTTTAAACTCGTAACTGATATGGAGAGACAAAGATTAGGCATCTTCAAAATATATTTAGAACTGATATTTGAGCGATAATTGGCAGTTAGTGGTGGACACTTATAACTAACGTTATTCCTGTGGTGCCACAGGGCGTTTCCTGGTGTGGATAGTGTTTAGTGTCTCATTTGAAGGCCATTCATCATCTATATTGGTTGTATTATCACAGCTACTGCATCTGCGGCCTGAGCCTGTGAGATTGATGTAAATTGACTTTGGTCTGGTATCTTAACCAATCAGGTCTACTTGAGTAGTAGTTAATCTGTCTAGCCTAAGGGATAGCTCGGTGGTCTATGGCCTGTCCTGATATTATGAAGGTTATGTAACCTGTGAGTTGTATGTCAGAGTACTGAGTAGACAACATATATATTGTTTGCCTTCTGAGAGTTATTCCACTTCATCAACTATGTACAATTCAAACAACAAGGTGCTATAAACACCCTTGTTTTATTCCTGTGGTAGTGGAATGTCCAATGTTAGTGTTCCATTTAGATAATTATTTCACATCTCCTGTGATTGTGATCCATGTATCAGCGTGTAGTTGAAATGACATGAAGCCTGGAAGTGCTAACCTCACATTTAATTACTTTGTCACAACGTGTTAACAATTTCAAACGCCACTCCAAAATTGATAAAGCCAGCGTAAAGGTTGTACCAATCCTGTGCACTTGTGTGTTTGTGTATAATCAATGAAATGTAGAATATATTCTCTATTGTAGAGTGTTTCATTTTAAACCTGACTGAGATAGCTGCAATGTTGCATTTGAGTGCACCCAGTAATGTAATTAACTGTGTAAAATATTTGCAAAGTTTTTTTTTCAATGTCGAGCTTTGGGATCAGTCTGTAATTTTGGGGATTTTTGGGATCATGTTTTAAATGATTGGATTATCGATCCTGGAATGCTCGCAGAAGAAATCATTTATATACATTGGCATTAACAATTTCGTCCAGAATCCTGAATTTTTGTTAAATTGGGCCTTGGCAGGCCATTTTGGGAAGGGCACAACTCGATTTAGCACTGTTGATAGCAGTTTGTATCTTGCGTTCGGTAATATTAAAGAAGTCTTCTGATGAATGATGTTGCAACACTTTTCAAATCCACAACAGCCGTCACCAGCAAAGCAGCATTCTACATCACTTGCTATTGGTGATTGTTAGCAATGCAGGACTGAGTAAAGAACTTTTTCTCTGAACTGGATATCCCCTTTAAAGCCCTTAAGGGGAGGTGTACCCACAATTCAGTGACTTTCTGGGGTGGATTTACAGGTTTTTACTACATATTCTACTCATGCTGTTAGCCATGTATAAACTGTTTTCACTTGAAATCAATCGTCCTTTGCATTGTTCAAAATTCCCCAAGTTCATGTGTCCTTTACGGTTAATACCTTCTGTAGATTAACTTTATATTGTCAATGTAAAACCGGTTAACTTGTCAGATTTCATTTTTGTATTTTTTTTTATCTTGCTATATTTTCTCCTTGAATTTATGTTTTTGTAGTGCTTTATGGATGGCTTTAAGATCTCTGCTAAAAACACATTTTCATTATGTAACGAGAGTGGTCGGAGCAGGCTTTATATTAGGACATGCTATGCTTATTATTTCTATCCGGATCACGAAAGCTAAATAAAAAAACATGAATTCAAGTATTCTTTCCAAATTGTTTTCATTCAGTTACTTTATTGGATAACAATGAAAAAATACATCAATCAAGTATCTAGGGGGTGGGTGGAAGGTGGTTTTACCAGCCTTTGTAAATTGGGGTAGTGTTGTTCTTTGTTTAAGACATTTATTGGAACATTGAAAGAAACAACTCCCAAAGACACTTTCTTGCTGTGCATTTAGCATTCTTAAAGTTGATTATGGTAATTAAAATATGTGCACAATTAGAGGATAGTTCATCTTTAAGGGCTAAGAATTTTACTTTTGATTTAAACATTGAAGGAGAATTGTCAATATTCAAAATTAACATGCAACAACAATGTTGCTAATGTTTAAATCCTTGATTAGAACTTAATGAATTGCATTAGAAATAAAATGTAGCTGTATTGCTAAAGTGCAAATCGATGTGCTTATTAAAAAGGCGACCTTACCGCTTACTCACTTTGTCGATGGCCCATGTTTCCTGAATGCAAATGATCTGATGTATTCTGATGAAGTGTACCTTTTCAGAATTATCAAAGATTTTCTCAAAATCCTTATTAAATCTACTATGAGAAAATTAAACCTTTGCAATAGCTTTTTTTGATTTGGGCTATGTCCCTATTGATTTGTCCCTTGGCTAGCTCTCAGACTTGTCATCTGTTTGCAGTGTTTGAAGCAGAGCAGAAATCTTACACTAACTTCTGCTCAAGTAGCTTTGCCGGTCTTGTTGTTTTTAATAGCAGTGCTATATTTTTTCCAGGTTATACAAAAATGCTACATTAGTAGTGTGTCAAAACAATCTCACACTGAACAGTTTGCACCCATTGTGTTCAAATACATCACATTTGTATTTCTTACTGTGTGATCCATGGTGCTCGATAACCTAAACTCATTCTTATTTACCCAGTCTTGAAAAATATTTTGGGTTATTAACTTCTTTTTTTTTTTTTATTTACATTTTCATGCAAGGTTATACAGATATATAAGGCAGCACAAGGTTATAATGCCATACAAAACCAAGAAAAAAAAATGAATCAATAGTTGCATAAGCAGCTCCCACAAAGTTACAACAACAACAGAAAACAATATATGGATGGGCAAAAATAAAGCAAAACATCGCAATTATGAAATTACTGTCAGATTTCAATTACTAGCATGTCCGGAACACACCAAACCCATGTTGAGTCTAAATCCATTCAGATATATGAGACCAAATCTTCACTCTCATTGCTCTCTTCCTGCTCCCGTTAGTTTTACATATTGATAGTTCTAAATTATACATTGCGAGCAACCTTGAGCGCCAATTCATAAACGTCGGTGAATCAGGACGAATCCAATCATTAGTAATGCAAGCCTGTGCCACCGCCATACAAATGAACAAAAAGATATAATGGCTCTTGATCTTGTCTTTGCCATGGTGTCTGACCCAACCCCAATTAAAACCAATTCTCCAGTTATGATCAGAGAGGATCCGGTTATTGTTCCCAAAAACAGCTCAATTTCCTTAAAGAATTCCCCTAACTTTGAACAGGAAAAGAACATATGAGTTGAATCAGCAGCATAAAGGCCACATCAGTTGCATTTGACACCTACGGATGTCCCCCATTTAGAAATCTTACTTGGGGTGTAATATAAATCATACAGAGCCATATAATGATGAGTACACATCCTCCCTGTCATCAGGATTTGATTAGCGAGCCCTAAGGATTCCCTAATATTGACATCCTCTACCCCCAGTTTTCTTTCCCATTTTCCTTTACAGGCATCTAAGTCATCAGGAAATGTTTCTACTAATTGTAAATAGAATTGGCCAATTGGCGTTCTTTTCTTCATTTTTTCAATAAGCGGGATCTTTACAAACTGTTGTTTATTTCCGAACCCTCGCCTAGTTAAAAAACTGCGAATTTGGAGATATTTAAAGAACTCTTGTTTGCCTAAGCCATATTTTGTTTGCAAGTCTGCAAATGACGCTAGTTGACCATCAACACATAGATCCCCCAGGCAGTGTATTCCTTTTGATCCCATCTATCTGCCACTTGATCTCGAACAATTATTGGAAGCAACCCAGGAGCTGCTAATGGGGTATAGGCATTCATCTTAGAGACACGTAACTTGCGTTTGACTTGCTTCCAGACTGAATAGGCTGCCTTAAGAATTTTAAATTTTGTTTTCTTAAAATAACTCTGTTCAATTATTTTGACTAAGCATTCATTAGTCTCAACCCCCAACCCAAATTCATATATTGATGGTCTATGACATGGCAAGAGTTCAGCCCTGTCGCCAACTACCAAGGGGCTGATACATTCCATCATTACTGCCCAATAATACAACATAAAATGTGGAATACCCCAGCCTCCACGATCTTTTGGTAACACCATTTTCTTAAAAGCCCTTTCTGTCTACTGTACCCCCATAGAAATCTAGAACAGATCCTCTCTAATTTGTTAAAACATGACAAGGGGAATTCTAGGGGGATAGTTCTGAACATATGGCAATACCAGAATTTTTTATACGTTGCATCTCCCATGAAGGGATAAATGCAGATGGTCCAGCCGCTCCAATGTTGAGTTCGCCTTCGCCAACACTGGATTAATATTCAGTTCTGAAATATTCCCAACGGGCGTTGAAATTTTAATTCCCAAATATGTGACTTCTGGAACAGTAGCCACATTTACCGGGGGATCATCACCTGAATAAAGGACTTGGGGTTTTCCTATGTTTAATTTATAGCCAGAAAAACTCCCAAACTGACTTGCCAATGTATTGATTGCGGGAAGTGCAGTGATAATATCCCTTGTAACAACGATAATGTCATCGGCATAAGCTAATGCTCTATACTCCATATGCCGAAGTTGGACTGGTTTTATATCTATGTGCCGATTCAGTTTGTTAAAAAAAAAATCAATATATAATGCAAATAAAAGAGGGGAACAAGGGCACCCTTGCTGTGTGCCCCGACCTATTTTAAATGAATCCGGCTCTTGTCCAGAGATTCGTATACTCGCTTCCGGACAGATGTACAATGTCTTAACTGCTTGACAGATCTTGGGGCCAAATCCCTTCAGTCGTAAGACCTCCCATATATATGGCCAGGAAACCCTGTTGAATGCCTTCTCGCCATCCAACAGGATTACCCCCAAAGCAGTCTCAGTCGCTTGTGCCCAGTCAAGGAAAGAAATCACACGTCTCACATGGTCAGCAGTATCCCTGCCTGGGATAAACCCATGTTGGAAATTGGAAACTAATTCAGAAATAACTAAAGCAAAACGCAGAGCGATAATCTTAGAATAAACCTTCCTGTAAGAGTTAATTAATGAGATTGGTCTGTAGGATGTTGGTAGTAAATCAGGCTTATCCTTTTATTTAAAAACAATAATAGTGGTTTTGCGCCAAAACTCTGGTGCCGTTCCCCTTTGAGCGGCCGAAAATAAAGTCAAGGTGGTTTTAAAACTTGGCGAAAAGTCCTATAAAATTCAAGGGGGATACCATCAGGACCGACAGCCTTGCCAACTGCAAGTGATATTATTGCCCCTTCTACTTCTTCCCAAGTAATATCTGTGTCAGTTTTTTAATTACAATATCCAAGCAAAACTCCTTCATTTTCCCTTCTGCTCCAATTATTTCATCCTCTGCATTTAGCTTATGATAGAATTTACAGAACACATTGAGCACTTCCCCTGAGGTATCCTGTACCTGACCAAGATGATCCTGAATCTTATTGATCCTGTTAGCTGTTTCTTTCTGATGTAATCTTTTCGCTAGGATCCTTCCTGAATTCTCACCAACTTCGTACAATTCAGACCTATACATAGCGATTTTTGTGGCTAATTTCTTCCCATCATATAAACGATCACTTGTTATATCAAATCCTCCCTCCAAATGGAGGTTAAAATCTCCACAGAGGATTAGCGGAGATGGCCATGCCGCTAGTTCAATACTCAGAAAATGCAGCATGTCTGGATCGTCCAGATTTGGACCATATATTGAGCATATCGTCGTTGGGGCACCCTCGATCCATAATTCAACAATAACCCAGCGTCCCAATATGTCTTCTTTAACCCGCTTACAAACCTCCAAGCCAAATCTTTTCAAGATTGCCACCCCTCTAGTGATCGAGCTCTGCCGAGTGCAGCCAAGTAGTTCCATACCCAGATCATTCAACAACTTCCGGTTGTTCCATACAATGTGAGTCTCTTGTACACAGAGCAGATCCACCTGCATTGTATTTAAAATTTGGGCCATTATCCCCCTTTTCTTTTTATCATTTAGACAGCAAATATTCCATGAGCACACAGAGAATTTACCCATCATTATAGAGTGTTAAATTTAACGTTCCTTGCTTGCTCTGCCCAAAACCTGAGCTGCATTTCAACAATAAAAAAAAGATGGTTCCAAAAAACGTCATCACCATAACCTTGATGCCTGACAAATACCCTATCCGTGCTATGCCGTCCCTTGCCCCTCCTCCCAAACCTCCCATACCCACCCATGAGCACCCTCCCCCCCCACCCAAACCCCCACCCAAATGTGGCATAAGGACTGAATAGTCCTTTTTGTGATGAGAGAGAGGATTATGTACACTCCTCTTACCCCTCCCACCCCCCACAAGAGAAACAAAACAGAGAACTAACTACTGAGCTAGATTCCCTCTATATTGTACTTAGAAATTCCTTTGCTGCTATCTCTGAAAGGACAAAAAGCGTTTTATCTTTGTGGATGATGTTCAGTTTAGACGGATTAAGGAGGAAGGCCTGTGCACCTTTAGCTTGAAATAGTGGTAAATGCCATCTCTGTTGAACCGTGGCCTGACAAAAGTCAGGGCGAACATAAAACTCACAACCCTTCCCACCTCTCTTCCTGTCCGGCCTTGCTAAATCATATAAAGACTCCCTAAGCAAAAAATTATTAAGACAAATCAGTATAGCCCTAGGTTTCGCATTGGGCCCCCCCTCTACCGCCCCTCAAATGAAAGGGAAATCTATGAACTCTCTGAAGTTCTACTTCCCACTTCCATTGTCTTAGTTCGGGGAAGGCCTCTGAAAGTAAATCAATAACGAATTGTCGTATGTCTTTGCCTTCTTTCCCTTCTTTAACACCAAGTATACGTAAATTGTTCCATCTAGAGCGATTCTCTAAATCAATAAGTTTCCAGTTAATATCGTCTCTCACAGATTGCAAGGATGTTATAGTCGCCTTCTGCTGCACTATCTCATCCTCCATTATAGATATTCTTGCCTCCGTTTCCTCGACCCTTGTAGACGTCTCTGTACAAGTCTTTACAACACGGCGCACTGTATTTTGAAGTTTGCGAACCGCACCCTGGGTGCGTAGTCCCGCCACTTTAGTTTCCTCCCGGTGTGTCATTATAGCTTGGTAAATAGTATTCAGGGTAAAGCACCAGCGCTGGCGATCTCTCCCGTTTCACTAATGCTGCTGCCCGAACCTACATTATTATGACCAATCAGTGGTGAAAATGAATAGTCCCAAACCAATAACCCAGTTTTATCAGACATTTCTTTAGAAGCAGATTTGGAAAGATCCCTTAATTTACGCGCAGTTCCTTTGTTGACAGATTCATCCAAACTCATTTCATAATCGTCCTGCAGGACACAGCTGGTCTCACTCCTATCGTCTGCCCAGTCTCCACCAACACTCTCATTATCCGAAGAATTAGATGGGTCTGACAGCGAGTAAAACTTTCCACCAGAGTCCCCTGAGTCCAAATCTTTTATCACATCTTTATCTAAGCTCTCCATATTACATCCAATATCTTGTAATTCCTCTCAAGAGCTTATATGATTACGGTTATCAGTACTGAGTAGTGTATGTACCGAAGACTGAGCAACCTCCTGAGGGTTAACAGGAAGCATTTCTACTTCCGATGAAAACTGGGGAAGAACCGAAGATTCAGGTGGCTCTGATATATCCCCTGGTACCATCGCTTTATTCATATTCATATTATGACTACCAACAGGGGGTATTTAATTCTGAGGTATATCTACTCCAGCACCTACATTGCTACACCCTGAGTCTGGCAAGAGTGTACTTTCTTCATTCGATATCAACACCACTGACCTTTGCCACATTGAAGGCTTTTGTTTCATTCTCGGTTCCGGTGTTGCGGTTGTTAATACTGGTACTACTGCAACTTTGTTGCTAGATTGAATTGTTTCTGAAGCCCCTGGTGAAACAATATTGGGGCTCTTACCTTTCCCCTGCATCTTCTTAAATATTCAGGGAACCTTGAGTGTTTTGCCCGTGGCACTGTGTCCATTCTGTGAGACCCCAGGAGAAGAGTTGATTTTTTCCCGCCGTGTTCCTGCCATACCGCCTCGTCCGTTACCCACAGAAGCAGAGACATGAGCGGGGGGGAATTAAGTTCGTTGATATTGCCGCCCGAGTCTTAGGACCCTTGCTAACGTTCTTCGGCGCCATCACAGTCCGTGCGCTCCGGTCCGGGGTTTCTGGCAGATTCTCTGACTCCGCCTCAGCTACTCGCCGGAACCGCCACCGCAGATAGAGCGTTCCGGAGCTCCACAGATATCTGACGGGGCTGCAGTATTTACGACGAACTGGCTGTGAAGACCCTTCAAAGTACAGGTAACGCCACATCCACAGCATGCCCAGAGGTTTTTAGCAGATTTCAACACCTTGGTCGTCTGGAGGGTAAACAGGGGGAAGTCACTAACGCGGAGCGCCCACAGCCTGCTCACACGATCGCGGGCGCGACCGCCATCTTGCCCCTTACCATGAAGAACCAGTTTGCCGTTATTAACTTCTGAATATTTCCATGTTGCTTTACAGTATGCAATGTTTTCAATATTACTTACTAGGTCAGTTGAAAAAAATACCCACTGTGGTACTCGCAGTGAAAGGAGCTTGATTTCTCAGTATTGTATTAATGTTCCTTTTTTAAGGGTATCCTATACACTGCTTGAAATATAAGATGAAATAAAGTAAGTTAATTGATAGGTGTTGTTTATGTTTTTACACAAGGGAAACATACTATTTTGTTTTCCACCAATGCCGCTAATGTGTGGAGTGATGTTTTATCGTACCTACCTAATAAAAGGATTGTGGCAATCATAAGTAACTGTTCATGGAAGATTATCTTGCTGACTGGAAAAACTGGATTAGTACTCTGATGACTTAAACTAATCAACATTATTTGTTGCTTGGGAAGATACTGATGAGAATGTTTTATGTTATTTCAAAGAGGTAATCCCTGGGGTTCCTCTTTCTTATTAGTAGGTTTTTTGAACTTTTTTTGTTACATTTTGCAATTTTCTTTAACCTTTTCCCTTTCTTCTTACTGTTAAGGATTTCTAATGTATTCTGTAAATTTGTCCCAGGCATATTGGAGAGAATAGTGATGTATCTAATTGTC
The DNA here is from genome assembly GCF_964204655.1 of Triturus cristatus. Lineage (NCBI taxonomy): Eukaryota > Metazoa > Chordata > Amphibia > Caudata > Salamandridae > Triturus > Triturus cristatus. The sequence continues at coordinate 228,494,232 of NC_140594.1, forward strand.
TAATTCCATTTTCTTTCCATTAGGTTTAGTTTGTGTTTTTTCTAGTGCTACAGAGTTTTCACTAACAGTTCTGTTCCTTATCTTAACTACATAATGAAAAAAACATTCTTCCAATCAGATTTCATAGATTGCAGGATTTCAGGACCCTGCAACAGTTTATTAAAACTTGGTGAACACTTCCAAGTACTATTTGAAGAATGTGCCTCATCCTTTGGAATTAATGTGCTGCTTATTGTTGTCAATTTATTGTCTATGACTGCAGTGTGTTCTTATTACTTCCTGCATAGTTAGTTACGTGACTTTCTTACGTTGATTGCACTTGTAAGACAGTAACTGCCGCATATAGGTTTTACACATTGTGTTTGCTTGGCAATATAAGATATCTTAGAGAAGTTATTAAAACTATTTTTAGGCATAAGCAAAGTGTCCTTAAGTGCCTTTAATGAATCAGAGTTTGATAATGTTGATTAATACTTTAAAGGTTGTACCAGATTTTGTTTACACAAAAAGTGTGTTGTTTGAGCCTCCCGCAGTGGAATAAATCATATGTTCACTGGTGTGTACTTGATTTAAGCTTGGTAAGACCGACCTTGATTGGCCAGTAAGGTCCAAGATTCGCCCAATCCCAAAGTAAGTTCTACTGGTCTTCACTGATTGTCAGGACTTTCAATGTTACAGCTTGCAATTCTCCATAAGATATATGAACTGAAGCAAGTTACTACTACTGAAATTTTCCACAATTTCGTTTTTAAGTATAAAAGGTTATCTTGTGTTTTCTTTCATCAGTGATAGTTTGTTGAGCACTCTGATTAGATGGGTTTTAACTTAAGCTTCTCTTCTTAAAGTATTTATGAATAGTTTCAGATGTGTTCCATACAGTTGCAGTGATTTCTGGGCTACACCTATGAATAGGCAATGAATTAGTACTTTTGTTATAGTTTTGCCTTGTTGAAGCTTGCCCAGTTTTCTAATTTCCTCCACCATAGCCAGAACTAGCAACTACAGGCCAACCCCACACAGCACACAGCAAAGGGGCATTACTCCTCCTTACAGCTCTTCAGCTCTTCTTCTTGGTAGGGTCCTCTTTTTCCTGGAAGTAATCTAAAGTCTTTGGGTTTTAGGTGTAATACTTATACCCCAAAATGTATTTGTTCTCTTTTTGGCAAGGCTCTCTGTAACCAGTTCAAACCAGTTCTGCCCTCACTGGTGCAGCATGACCACAGGGGGCTGAGACATTGTGCAAAAGGAGACACAGCCTATTCAGGTGTAATCACAACTCCTCCCACCTCTCTAAATACAGACCAGGAGATTCAGACCGCGATGAGTCACCGGGGCAATGCAGGGCACACCTCACACCCCCACCCAGTGACTGTCTAGAGTGAATGCATAACTCCGCTTCTGTCACACACACACCAGACGCTGAATACACAAACAGCCGGAGTCACACAGAATGGTAAAGTAAAAAAAATGCCCACTCTCTAAAAGTGGCATTTTCAAACACAGAATTATAAAACACATTTACCAAAAGGTGCATTAATAAATTCTGAGTTCAGAGAGTCTAAACTTAATTTTCAAATTGTGTCCCTATTGCAAGTTACACATGTAAAACTTTTACAGTGCAACTCTAATGATAAGCCTATGGGACAGATAGCCATCGTATTTCATTATCAGGACATGTCACACACTAGTACATGTCCTACCTTTCATATACACTGCACCCTGCCTATGGGGGTACCTTGAGCCTACCTTAGGGGGAAGGTTTGGGCCTGGCAAATGGGTGCACTTTCCAGGACAACATGGCAGTACACAACTGCGCGCGCAGAAACTACAGTGGTAGGTCTGAGATACATTTACAGGGCTACTCATGTGGGTGGCACAACCAGTGCTGCAAGCCCACTAGTAGCATTTGATTTACAGACCCTGGCACACACTGTGCACTTTTATAGGGACTTGCCAGTAAATCAAATATTGCAATCATGAATAGCCAATCATATCGCAATTTATACAGAGAGTATATGCACTTTAGCACTGATTAGCAGTGGTAAAGTGCCTAGAATCCTATAGCCAACAAAAACAGCGGCAGAAATGTAGGCGGCAAAAGGCAAAATGTTTGGGGATAAACCTGTCAAAAGGGCCTGGTCTAACACTCATTCTCCTCAAAGTCTATTTGGGTATCTACCCATAGCGTTTCCGTTATGTCAAAGTCTTTCAGGGCCTAGATGTCAAGTCACCAGGTAGGGGATCTGTTGTTGGTTTGGGGACCTAACTTGACCAAAAAGGGCGAGTGGCCTGATATCCACCTTGTTAGATATTGTGTATCCCTTGCCCAAGTCATTTTAGTCAGTGGGACGAATATGTTATCTAGTCTTGTCAGAGTCCCATGTGCCACGGAGAGGAATGAGTATTGCCTCCAGACATCTGCCAACCCAGAGCTGCATCGTGCCAACTCCTTTGGTGTCCTGACTGGGGTCGAGTGCAGTGAATGCCTATCCATATCTCAATTCATAGGCTCAGTGAAATCCCCACCCAAAATGTCGAGCTCACTACATGCGTCCAAGAGGATAGGACTCCGTGCATCCAGTACTCACCTCTAGAGTCCCAGAGGGGCATAGACGTTAATAATGACAGTCTTTCGGTTCCATTTCCACCTCACTGCCACGTAACAAACTTCGGTTCCACTCAGCACTTTTTAATTTGAAAAGAGGAGGTCTTCTTGACAAGAATTGCTACCTCCAGGACCTTTTTGAGTATCCCGCTTGGGCCAGTACAGTGTGTTGTTGCAGGCAATAGCAGGTGCTGCCCATTAGGTGCATTTCCTGCAATGGACCAGATCAGGGGCCTGTCAGTGAATATATTGAGTGACCAAACCTCTTTTAATTTTGCAACCAAGTCAATTGACCTTCCACTAGAAGACTGCCAATGAATTGGAGAGTTGTGCAGTCATTCAGGGCTTCCTACTTTCCTTCGCATGCTCTGGTGGGACAGTGGGACCACAGGACCTTGTGCCCGCTGCATTGAACTGTGTGTTACCATGAAATAGCAACCCCATGCTGATCACCCATTCCTCACATTTTCCTGACATGGGTCTTAAACTAACCACTCCCCAAAGTTGGGAAACATCTGTTGCCCACCCCTCTTGTGCAACATTTAGCCAACTGTTACTTTTCCCCTCACAACAGTCAACAATCCCTCTAGTTGGCGCCCTTGCACACTCACTCAACTCTTAAACACCTCCTGTCATATGGTTCTCTCAGGCGCTGCTTAGTTTTCTGTTTGCGTGGTCCTTGTACGGGTCTCCCAATGTTGGGGATTCGGTTCCTTGCCAATGTCTGTTTGAGGAATGTCCCTCTGTCTCTCTCTCACAGGAGGCCCGGCCCTCATCCTGGACCTCCCGACTCACCAGCACTCTCCTACCTCCTCTCTCCCTCAGCAGTGCCTCTTCTGTCCGGTTCCTCTCCCAGTCAGGACAGTGGGGCTCCAGGGGGGTATCCTCCATTCTCACCTTGCGTCATGGGGGAAGCTCTTCAATCCACTCCCACACCCAATCAGGGTGGTCAAAGAAGAGGGTTCATCCCTGGAAGATAACTTCAGATTTGCCGCTGAGAGCAGCATATATTTAATATCCAACACTCCTAGTTTCTGTTTCGCTGCTTCATACGTTTTTCGCTGGGGCTACACCAGCTTTGTATAGTCTGGAAAAATAAGGAGGGTGTTAGACTCATGTTTGACCTCCCCAAGGTTCTGAACTGTATGTAGGGTCAGGTCTCTGTAGTTCAGCAAAAGGGGCAATCATTGGTCTTGGGGTCGCCACTGGGCAGAGGTTTTGCCACCAGTGCGCGGTGTGTCCACTATATCAAGAAGCACAATGAAAGTTGAGCCCAGGGGAGAAAGGAGCTCAGCCATTTCTCAAGGAACTGTCCTGGGTGGGAGCCTTCCACTCCTTTTGGGAACCACAGGTTATTTGTCATGGAGTTCTCTAGAGTGTCTTCTACACATGTCGCCAGTTCCCGCGATGGGCTACTCAACTTCTGTATCTTCTGTGTTAAGTCCTGCACCTAGCCCTCCAATGTCGTTCTTCCAGTTACAGCGACACGGCCTGCGGTTTATTTTTAAGGCCTGACGGAGCAGGGCCACATCAACTTCAACCTCGCCAGTTTTGTTCTCCAGAGCTAGATGGGTGGATTCAGTTGCCCGTAGAATGGCCTCTGTGTTCATGCTCGGTTCCCCACTACTGTCTCAAGTGTTGAACAAATGTGTCCATTTCCTCTTTATGGTTAGGGCTTTGTTCCTGGCCATGCTTGTTGCCTCTACAGAGGTGTTGCTGTCCATGTGAATGCACGGGGGTCAGCCTGACAGCCACCCCCGTGTAGTGCGCTCCCCTACCTCTCTGGTCCCTGCCTGTCTTTCTCTCTCCCCCACTCCGGGGTGTCCAAGAGCCTTGTTCATGACACCAGGGGAGGCCGGGGGCAAGGCAAGAAACACCAACAGGCAAAGACCTGTTGCGGGGAGGGTTGGCAGGCCCACTAGCCCCCACTTCCTGGGGTGGGCGGCACAAGTAGCCTTCTCCTTCCGGGGGGGGGGGCAGATTCTTCCTCAGACCAAGTGCTCTCTCCTTTGCCCCCCACTCTCTCAATGCCTACTCACAGCTCTTTGGGGGAGACTGGATCACCTTCCCACGCGGCTCCCACTTCCCCCACTGCGAGGTGCAGTCTGGATCTCTGGTTCTTCCTTCGGGCTCCGGTGTTCGCCTCCATGCAGGCGAGTGGAGGGAGTCACCCTGCAAGCACACCGGGATGGTGCTCCTCTCCACAGGGCAGGACCGCCATTACAATCCACAGCTCCACACCACTTGGGGATAACTCCGTGCTCCTGGGTGCCCCATGGGATGGCGCCCACCATCTTGTGCTGTCAAATTACACCCAAACAAAATGTAATAAGAAATATGGGCCCTGGTCTTTTATCCTGCCAGCACGCGCGCCCACTGTGTTGCACTTTGCGCACCTAATGCCCTAAGCATGCAGCGTCATTGCACCTCTGAAGCTGTTAGACATTGATAAGGATGTGTTTCAAGGACCAGTTAGGCAATCCTTCTCTTCACACTAATTGTACCTTCCCTAACCACCTGAGAGGCAAAGTTACAACCTTCCCGTTTAAATAGATAGTTAGTCATGTGAATGAGAATGTTCTTGAACCGGAACGGATGACAGTTTTACGGAAGTGGAAGGTCAAAGTGAAGAAAAATGGTAGTTCATTTCAAAACGTTGTCCCGAGATTATTTGAAGTGCCTGTAGAACCTTTACCTCTTTAGCCCAATTTTAGGTTAATTGCGCTGAAAAATATGTGAGTTTGACATCAATTTTCAAGCTATTATTAAGGGGAGTGTGAGTCCCTAACGCTCTGAAGCTCTAATTACAAGGTGGTCAGATTTGTGTGCTGGGATATCGTGTGACCAAAGATAATGTTTCTGACCAGTGCCCCACAGATAAATCAGGCTGCCATGAGTATTTGCCTCTGGAAGGGTGAATAACATGTGAGCCTGAATTTACCAGGTCCAAATCTGCCTGCTATTCCGAGGTGTGTATATATAAGCTCCCAATAATCACCTGCCCTGAGTAGGTGGTAGCTGGAAGCAGATGGGCAGGGTGGGGTTGGGAGGACGCCGGGCCATGGCAGACGTTGTGGACTGGCAGGTAGGAGAATCCTGAGCTCGATATGCTGAAGAAAGAGGAAAATGGGGCAGAGACAGGATAGTAAATTTGTAGCTGGTGTTCCTACACCTGGGAAATCTGGGTTGAGCAACAACATCTTAGTTGTAATTGGTCGGTGCAGCATCTCACCCAGGAATAACGCACAGCCCAATTTATATTCAGGACCCCAGGGATGGGGGGCAGTGCATCACAAAAGTGTTGGACTACCTCATGAGACTCAGAACCATGATGTAAGCTGTTGGGCTGCCATGCTTTGACCACGTGCATGGTGCTGGTTAGGACATGTTTTTAAGCCCTCATGTTAAAGATCATCGGCTGCACTGCCACTGCTAGTGCCAGATTTATTGATCACAGAGGATCCACCTGGCTTACAATTAGGCGCGAAGGTATATTTGAACTGTATTGTGTTAACCCGTTTTAGTCTCGAGGGATAAAAATCAATCTAGAGAAACTCACACAACCTTGAATTTTCGGGCTGTGTTTGTAGGTGGGAAACTATCGCAAAAATCTTTGTGCATCCGTAAAGGTCTAGCTTTGTGAAGCTCACAACCGGTTTGTGTAGGGTTGAAAGTCACCAGGCCAATCACCATATATAGGCCACATAGGCCCGCTTGCGGTTCATTTGATCGTTCTGAGGGACCTGAGATGCTTTCCTGTGAAAATGACGTGTGTTCGATGCTCTCGGGCAGGGGCTCGCGTGGTTTCATACATTGTCGCTCTCAATGGGGTTACAGACTATTGTGGCTGCGGGGGTCCGCTCTGTGTGGCTCGTATTTTATCGTGTGTGATCAGCATCCCCATGAATAGAGCCTGGCATCAAAAATGGTCCGCCGATTGTGGGGTGTTTGCCTTTTTACCTGCAGCTCAGAGGGGAGACTGCCGCTAGCTCTTCCTGTTTAAATATGTAGCCCACTCCCCCAACAGTAAATGGTGTGTGCGAGATAGTACTTGGATGTATGAAGGGATGTTATTGTTTATTGTTACAGTTAGCGCTCTAGCCGGAGGCTAGAGCGCAAGGTAGAACGCATAGTTTGCGCTCACGTCGGAGGACGTGAGCGCGCTGGTATAAAAATAAAGGGGCGGGCGAACAAGTCAGTTCGCGCCCAACTGTAAGATGGAGTTGGTGTCTTTAATGCGCGCTGCTCGCGCTAGGCCACACACACGTGGCGCGCCCCCCCAGTGAACTATTGCCCCTGCTGCCCTGCAGAGTCCTGGAACACAACACTGGCGACGAAGGTGGCCCCCCACCCCACCCCCTTCATACACTAATCTCCGAAGCTACGGGCAGCCCAGCAACTCCTCCACAGAACAGCTGCTGGCACCCGGAGACGGCTCACATGACCTGCCTGGAGGGCGCGAGGCCACAGCTCCAGCCGACAGAACAGCTGAAGGTCTCCAGGCCAGAAAAGTGCATCGCCCAGCAAGGTGGCACGGCGCGCGCCAGAATAAAAGTGGATTAGTTGGCTGAGAAGGTCAGTGGCCACTGTACTTGTGCTCCGAGCACGTGATTCCTGCGCCACGATGAGTGACACGGAACATCAGGACCAAGCCAGAGCGCTGCCCCTTCACCCCCCGACAGGGGTCCTACCCCCATTCAGCGAAGCCGCTGACCCCACGACAGCTGCCCCGCGGTGGCAAACCTGGCTGGGCAGACTGGAGAACTATTTCATTAGTTCGAGGGAAACAGACGGGGCGGTGAAGAGGTCCCTCCTACTCCACTACGCGGGGGAAGAAATATACCTCCTTTTCAAGCACCTGCCTAACACGGGGAACCAGGATGACTACGCAGCGGCAGTGACAGCTCTGAATGCGCACTTCGACCCGCAGGTCAATCCGGACTATGAGCATTTTAAACTCCGCCAAGCGAGACAGCGCGAAGGGGAGTCGGTGGACGCCTTCCATACACGCTTAAGAGCCCTCGCGGATACGCACCTCGTAGGTGACAGGGCCAAAGAAGAAATTAGGGCGCAATTGATACTAGGGATCCGGAGTAAGACGCTACGAGGACTGATCCTTCGCAGGCCCAACATCCCCATTAACGATATCCTGGTCCTGGCCCGGACACATGATCTGTCGGCGGCGCGCGCAGAGGAAATGGACCAGGCCCTAGTAAAGGGAATAGACAAACCGGTGGAGGTGAAAACAGAAAAGGTGGATGCGGTGCGGCCGCGGGGCAAGACCGCAGAGGCCCCGAGACCGGCGACCCCCAGCCCAAACCCGACTGTGTGGGTACTGCGGGTACGAAGATCACCCGCTCAAGTCGTGCCCAGCAAGAGGAAAAGTGTGCACGAACTGTGGAATCGAAAACCACTTCGCGTCGGTCTGCCGGAGGAAGACACAGAAGGGCGGGAACAAGGGGGACAAGCCGCAGAGGAAGCTCATAAGACAGCTCTCACACACGTCGCTGTCATCCCAACCGCCGCCCAGGTATGAGAGGGCCAGGGGCCACAAGGACTCGAGCACGGAGTCGGAGGATGGTGATGAAACGTATTTCATATCCTTCACAAAAGCCCTGAAGAGTACCAGGCGACCGCAGCCACGATGCGACCTACTAATAGCAGGGACAGAAGTCAACGCTGTGATAGACACGGGAGCGTCCGTGACAGTGATGGGCATACAGCAGTACAACCGTCTCAGGCCGAGACCGGAGCTCCGACAATCCAAGGCCCGGATCTACGCCTATGGGAGCGACACGCCATTGCTGCTAAAAGGGAAGATGACGGTAGCGGTGAGTGCAGAAAACTCAGAAATAGTCATTGACATTCACGTCATTGACCAGGAGGTGGACACACTACTCAGCGGTCACGCAGCCGAAGACCTCGGGCTGATCGCATTCCTCAGGAAGATCCAGGACAAGCAAGCCGAAGACCTGCTGGATACATTTAAGGACCTCTTCTCAGGGCTAGGGAAGATTAAAAGGCCACCGATACACCTTCACATCGACCCCGCGGTGGCTCCGACAGCCCTTAGGCACAGGCGGATACCGTACCACCTACGGCCGCTGGTGGAGGAGGAACTCCAAAGGTTGGAAGAACAAGGGGTGATCGAGAAGGTGACCGGACCCACACCGTGGGTATCACCCATGGTGATCGCAGAAAAACCACGTCAGCCGGGGAAAATCCGTTTGTGCATAGACATGCGGTTCCCGAACAAAGCGATCAAGCGCGAGAGACACCTCACACCGACCATGGATGACATTGTGTCTGATCTAAACGGAGCTCGGTGGTTCTCCAAACTAGACTTGAACGCGGGATACCACCAGCTCACCTTGGCAAAGGAAAGCCGCTACATTACTACGTTCAGCACGCACCTAGGACTAAGGCGATACAAACGCCTGAATTTCGGAATCTCCTATGCAGCGGAGATCTTCCAAAACACCATCAAGGATATCCTGCTCGGGCTACCTGGAGTTTTAAACGTGAGTGACGACATCCTCATCTACTCCAAGACGGTAGAAGGAAACTACCGGCACGTCCGAGCCACACTGTCACAGCTGCAAGAACATGGCGTCACCCTGCACCGGGAGAAGTGCCAACTATTTCGGCAAACCATCGAATTCTTCGGCTACGTCTTCACCAAAGAAGGCATCCAAGTGGATCCCCGGAAGTCCCATGCCATCAAAGCGGCCGCAGCTCCGGCATCAGTTGCTGAGGTCCGCAGCTTCCTGGGGATGGCCACTTACTGTGGGCGGTTCATCCCGAACCTGGCCACTTTAGCCGAACCCCTCAGACACCTCACCAAAACCGATGTAATGTGGCGATGGACAGATGCAGAAGCGGGAGCGTTTGAGGCGATTAAGACAGCCCTCTTGGACCAGACCACACTGGTCTACTTTGACCCGAGCAAGAAGACTGAAGTCCTAGTAGACGCAAGCCCGGTAGGACTAGGGGCGGTCCTAATGCAAGAGCAGGAACCGGGGCAGTGGGCAGCCCTGGCATACGCCAGCAAGGCCCTCACGGACACTGAGAAGCGCTACTCCCAAATCGAGCGCGAGGCACTAGCGATTCGGTGGAGCTGCCGTCACTTTCATTTGTACGTGTGCGGACACCCATTCACGGTGGTGACGGACCACCAGCCGCTAGTGCCACTTTTCCGAGGAACGGCGCCACATCCGCCCCCACGAATAGAACGATGGGCCATCAACCTTCAACAATACCACCTCACTGTGGTATACAGGCCAGGGGCCAAAAACCCAGCAGACTTTCTATCCCGACACCCCGAGACCCATAGCAAACCGATACCTATGGATGGGGAAGAGGAGGCTGAAAGCCATCTAGACATGGTAGCTGCCCTAGCGTGCCCCCGGGCCTTAACGTTAGAAGAAATCATGGAGGCGGCCGAACAAGACCCGGTGCTCATCAAGGTCAAGGACACCATACTTGCGGGAACGTGGCAGCGTTTTCTCCAGGCAGCAAACTCATGGTCTCATGAAAGGAGAGACGATCTCCAACACATGTGGAGAGTGCGTCACGAGCTGAGCGTGACTAGAGGGGGGCTCGTTATCCGAGGATCCAGAATCGTTATCCCGGCTGCCCTCAGGACCAGAGCCACGCAACTGGCGCACAAAGGACATCAGGGAACAGAGAGAATGAAGGCTCGGATGAGGGCGAAAGTATGGTTCCCGAGCATGGATGCCTACGTAGACGACGCGGTTCGCAGCTGCCAGTCATGCCAGTTGACCAGCGGGGCCCAACCGCCAGCTCCCATCATCACCGAGGAGCATGGGAGAAGCCCATGGGAGAAGATCAGCGTGGACTTCGGGAGTCTACCTGACGGACGAGTCACGTTAGTGATCATTGACAGCTACTCGAAGTACCCACTAGCGGAGGCGTTGCCATCGACAGCCTTCGTGCACGTGGGCCCCGCCCTGGAAAAGGTATTCGGGATGTTTGGGTGCCCCAAAGAATTGCGGAGCGACAACGGGCCCCCATTTCAAGGACACGAGTTCGGGGAGCTCCTAAAAGCACATGCATCCGCCATCGACGCATCACCCCGCAGTGGCCACAGGCCAATGGAGAGGTAGAAAGGCTCGTGCGCACCATCAATAAAATACTGCGCATCGCCGTAGCGGAACAGTCAGACCCGGAACAAGAACTGCAGCGATTTCTGGGGGAATATCGCAGTACCCCCCACTGCTCCACTCGTCAAGCACCGTGGGCCCTGATGTTCAAAGGGGCTCGCTGAGACAGGCTACCAGTCGCCCCAGGATGGACAGCCCCACCGTTCGACGCGGAGAGGGCGTTCCGGAGGCGCCAGGAGCGCAACGACAAGGTCAGCAAAGCGCGAAGGGCGGTGCCCAGGGAGATCCACGCCGGGGATACGGTGGTTCTACGAGAGCGGCGGCCCGGAGGAAAGTTCAAGACTCGGTATGAACAGGGCTACTGGAGAGTAGTCGACCGGCAAGGAACCATGGTGACAGCACGCCGGGGAGGCGAGCTGGTCACCCGGAACATCTCATGGTTCAAGGTGGTGAGGAGGCCCGCGGTCGACCATGAAGCCACAGTCGTGGGTGAAGAGCCTGACCCAGGGGTCCTCCCAGCGAGTGGGCCTAGCCCCATCTCGCGAGGTAACCCAAGGGCCGAGCCAAGCAGTACCGAACGCCCGGACAGCGGACCAGAGCAAGGGGCCGCGCCAACGACCCAAGCCCCGACCCCTCGGGGAACTGCGAGGTATGGGCTAAGAGAAAACCCCAGGCCCAGCTGCCGATTGCGAGACTTTGCATGTCAAGTAAGTGACGCCGCGAACTAAAGTTTGAACTGTTGTCAAGGACTAACTTGGAGAGGGATGTTACAGTTAGCGCTCTAGCCTCCGGCTAGAGCGCAAGGTAGAACGCATAGTTTGCGCTCACGTCGGAAGACGTGAGCGCGCTAGTATAAAAATAAAGGGGCGGGCGAACAAGTCAGTTTGCGCCCGACTGTAAGACGGAGTTGGTGTCCTTATCGCGCTAGGCCACACACACGTGGCGCGCCCCCCCAGTGAGCTATTGCCCCTGCTGCCCTGCAGAGTCCTGGAACACAACATTTATGAAAGGCGGAATATTACCGAATACGTTTCTGTGTTGCTGAAAGGCAGGTAATAGATGTTTTCTGACTCGGTTAACAGTTTATGCCAAGACCTGGCCGCTCTCTGCATCTCCTGTAGGAAATGTAAATACTTGTGATACTGAAACGGCGTATGGTTCAGCTGGCCTGCATTTGCCTATTATAGCAGAAACGCCTCTCCCTTTCTAGTGCTTTCTCGATGATGCAGTCAGGAGACTTGTCTTATTTTAAGAACACCTTGCCATTTTCTTTTTAAAGTTATGACCCAGGCTATCAACTGAAGGAGATGCACAGTCACACACTCTGTAATGTAAAAATCTCTTGCACAAGTTTCAAACGGAAAAAATATGTACTTTAACCCGGTGTTTGTGCACATTAGAATGCAAAGATTTGCGTTTAATAATATCCATAACATATGCACAAGAATTCAAAAAACACACAGATAAGACGGGCCAAGCTAAACACAAGATTGGCAATTAAATGTGTGTCGTATGTTCGGCAGTACACATACCACATTTACAAAATAAGCCCACGACTGGAGCCAGGATTCTTTGTTGCACGTTTCCTAAATAGGCACAGAACGCACCCTATATGCAGATAATAACTAGGGAAATTGAGCAATAGTATACACGTTATTGTCTAGAATTTGAACTTGAATGTCTAAATAAGTCCACTGCCATTGTAGAGGCAGTGAATTGCTTTCTTTTTTCTTATCAAATATGTGAATAACTGACCATGTGCATGTGATAATCCTGGAAAATGTGAACGTGTCAAGCCACGTTATTTATTAATTGTGTACATATGTGCATGTCCAACACATGCTTATGAAAATCTCAAAACTACGCATTTGTTCGACTGCCCATAATATTCTCGCGGCATATATGGTATGAACAAAGGTTTCCTCAGAATAGATCAAAGTAGTTATTCATAGTGCTGTTAGGGAACCCAAAGAAAAAATTAGCCTCTTGAGACCCAGGGGAAGGTAGACCTCATTCAGATTGGGGGAGAACCGTGTACAATATTATCCGGTCACGACTATGTTCCGAGTCATGTTAATTTGAGGTCAATCTAAATTGATCGGTTTTGAAAATGTTCCTGAAGTGCTGGTGGATAGGTTAACAGCCGATGTGGAAATGATGCCACCGCAAAGTCAGAGTCTTTGTACACTCAATCAGTGACGTAACAATAGTCCACGCAGCCCCCGTGGTGCGGAGGGCCCCCCAAGCTCCAGGGGCCCCCTCCGACTCTGTGCACGGGCAGTGGGGCCCGTGGCCTTAAAGCTCCTGGGGGAGTCTAGAGCGTGGGGCCCCCCTCAGTGAACTGTGCAGGGGGGGGCCGTCAAGTTCCGTTAAGCCCCTGCACTCAGTGATCTGCCTCTATCTTTCATCACCTTGGAAGATTGTTGATTTATTAGATGCCCGAGCATTGATCTGTTTCGTATATAATAAGGATATAGTTTCTGCAGGTTGGTTGAGCCTTGGCTCCAGTATGCATTATAGTTGCGATGCATAAAACTTTGATCCTAATATCAAATGCGGGGAGCAGGTTTTATGAGTTCCCTCTTCCGGAGGTTAAGGTACAGTCTAGCAGTTAGATTTTACAGTGCTTGTAGTCTGATGGTATTTGTTTGAAAGACCACAGTAGATGATACAGCAATACTTAAGGCATGCCAATATGAGAGCTGTCATCATTTCGACTTAGTGGTTGGTTTGTGGAAGTGGGAGGATGGTGTAAATTAAAGAGTGCTGAGCTGTGTTCATAGGAATAGTGAAAGTGTTCATATGGATAGTGAAAGTGAGCATCCCAAGGTAATGCAAATCGAAGGGTAGTGAATTAGGCTCAGGATCTGCCTGTACTTGTGCCTGCATTCATGCACAGAAAACTCTCCTGCATCCAGTGGAGCACATCGTCCAGGAATGAAAGATGCATGTTGGGTTCTATCTGCAGTTTTCCAAGCGGAAGTGGATTTTTGTGTCATCTTTTTACTTTTTAAAGTTAACTTGGTACTGCTAGCAGAGCTCTTCTGGGCACAGATGAAGACATTGAACTATAATCAGGAGAGGTGTGATCCTTTGGAATGTTCCAGAACAGTGATCATGCTTACAACTCAACTGATTTTTTTTGTCATTTTCGGTCGTGGTTGGCGAGGAATGATAGAATCCATTACCGAGCCGTGTTGCACCCTTTGCAATATTCATGACAGAGACAGTATCATAAGTTACAACCTCAAAAAGACTGAGAAGTATAAGAGTTTTTTTGCTGTTATCTGTGAAGTACAGGAACTCTCCCCTAAGTTTATTTAGGGTGGACCAATTCCTTTGCTGGGGGAATGGAGGTTGGAGATTGGCAGGAAATGTGCCTTTTTTTAAAGGTTATAATTAGGACCTGTTTCAGAGGGTCTTGAATGACTCGAGAAGAGAAAGAGACATTAGTCATGTTGATTGCATACATGAAGAGGGGGAATTGGTGAAGAATCAGCTTACAGAAGTGCCCATGGGCGTTGTATGCTTTTATTATCAGAGCCAGGTTTAACACTTCATCTGTTTCCAATTAATTGTATGGGGTGAAGATAGAATGTGATGGAGAAGGTAAAAAAATAAGAACTGTCGAAGACAGAATTGTGGATTTTAGCAGTTGAAGAACTCAAGAAGGCCATCATAGTTGTTCAAAGCACCGAGGTTCCCAAGCCAGTTTTTTTGTACTCCTCCGTTGAACCGTACCTGATGGACATTGAAGATTTCTGTTGTTTGCTTGGTACACTTCTTAATGCATTTGACAAGGCAGGCCTTTTTCAGATCTTTATATTGCTTTGTAATAACCCCTGATGGCTCTTGCTGTTTTTGAAGTTGCATTTGACACTTTTCTGATCAGAAAGTTCATAATTATACCACTTGGCCTTGGGCGTTTTGGATTTGGCAGTTACTAGAATGCCTAAACCAGACAACTTGTTAAAGATTGTCAAGAAAGTGTTCAGGGATTATTTTTTATGGGTTGGGTAGTTGATTAGATTGGCTGTAGGTTGATGGAAACCCCTCAGGATGAAGATCTTCAATTAACAGGTCGTTTTTTTAAATCTCTCCTGGCTAAATGTGTGTCCATTTTTGATCATCTCTGGATCGAGACTTGACCACTACTGTTACTGGCCCAGGCAGAACTCAAGAGCGCAGTATACCTGTTTAGTCATGAAAAGGGCCCCAGAGATGATAGAAAAGTACTAGATGGTAAAAAATCACTTAATAATGATAAAATTACTTGATGGTGCTCCTTAAAGACTAAGGAAAATGACTAATATGATGCCTCCTTCCTCTTTGACTGTACACCGAAGCTGCAATATCCGCAGTTTTAGAGACTGTAAAGATTATAGATTTTTTTTTTGATAAACACATTTTTATTGATTTGACAAAAAGACACCAGCCATTCAATACGATACCATGAGGGCCCAGGAGTACAATCAATGATCTGCGTGACCCATTCTACAAATACGAAGGAATACAAAGCAGCATACAATTGGACATTCCCCTTGAGATTAGACAATTCTCCCCAACCACTTCCCCCAGGCCCTACGATACTTCTTAGGACACCCACGTGCATCATACATAGTTTGTTCTTGTGTGGCACACCAATAGACCCCGTTCCGCCAGCGTCCGACACATGGAGGGGTGTCAGGGCATTTCCAGGAGGCCGCTATGTCCCTTTTAGCCACAACCATTGCTGTAGTAAAAAACAACTTCTCATTTCTAGACCCATCCAGCCGGTCAGTGATGCCCAGGATCGTGTGTTTTGGGTTATGTGGGACCTCCCACCCCAGTATTTCGGTGAGTTCCTCCTCAATGTCCCCCCAGAACCACGTTAAGCGAGGACAGGCCCATTCCAAATGGAGAAAATCTGCTGGTTCGTGGCCGCACTTAGGGCAAGCGGAGGTCGGGCTAAATCCTGCTCGATGAAGGCTCACAGGGGTGAGGTAAGCTGCATGTAAGTAGTAGAGCTGTACAATACGCAGCCCGGCAGAGGCGATGACCATCCTGGGGGCCATAAGAGCGTAACGCCAGTCTTCTTCCTCCAGCGTGCCTACCCATTCCTCCCATTGAGCACGCAATCGATCTAGGGAAGTAGAGCTGTTATTGATCAGTGTACAATAAATGCGGGAGATACCACCCTTCCCCAAGTCCCCCAGCATAATCTGCGCCTCAGGCGGACTATGGTCAGGGAGCCGTGTGCCTGTTGTGAGGTGTGCGTGAAGAGCATGTCGCAACTGTAGGTATTTGTAGAACTGCGACTGATGTAGGAGTGTCTGGTTTGAAGGTCTTTGAAGGAGCGCATATGGTCACCCACCCACACATCACCCAATTGTGAAATTCCTATAAGGTCCTAGGATCGGAAACCTTGCAGCCCAGTCCCTTGCTCTCCATGCCACTGGAATCAGGCTATCCTGGCTGATGAGGGCTGAAAGCCCGAAACCGGTCCTAGGATGCTTGTTTCCAGTCCAGGGAGGACCTGGCTTGGCAGTTCGGGCTGGACTGTTCCCATGGGGCACAGGGTCAAGACTGATTTGCATATGGCTGGGTTCAAACTGGAATGGCATGGTGAGCAAAAAAACGATGGATTTAGGCCCAGATCTCTGTACTGGGGTGAATGTATGACATTGTTCTGCATTCTGTCCATCAATTGTTGTTTTTGCATTTGTCACCCCGAGTGGGAAGGGTATGCTCAGACGTGAGTCCCTTGCTCTCCATGCCACTGGAATCAGGCTATCCTGGCTGACGAGGGCTGAAAGCCCGAAACCGGTCCCAGGATGCTTGTTTCCAGTCCAGGGAGGACCTGGCTTGGCAGTTCGGGCTGGACTGTTCCCATGGGGCACAGGGTCAAGACTGATTTGCATATGGCTGGGTTCAAACTGGAATGGCATGGTGAGCAAAAAAACGATGGATTTAGGCCCAGATCTCTGTACTGGGGTGAATGTATGACATTGTTCTGCATTCTGTCCATCAATTGTTGTTTTTGCATTTGTCACCCCGAGTGGGAAGGGTATGCTCAGACGTGAGTCCCTTGCTCTCCATGCCACTGGAATCAGGCTATCCTGGCTGACGAGGGCTGAAAGCCCGAAACCGGTCCTAGGATGCTTGTTTCCAGTCCAGGGAGGACCTGGCTTGGCAGTTCGGGCTGGACTGTTCCCATGGGGCACAGGGTCAAGACTGATTTGCATATGGCTGGGTTCAAACTGGAATGGCATGGTGAGCAAAAAAACGATGGATTTAGGCCCAGATCTCTGTACTGGGGTGAATGTATGACATTGTTCTGCATTCTGTCCATCAATTGTTGTTTTTGCATTTGTCACCCCGAGTGGGAAGGGTATGCTCAGACGTGAGTCCCTTGCTCTCCATGCCACTGGAATCAGGCTATCCTGGCTGACGAGGGCTGAAAGCCCGAAACCGGTCCTAGGATGCTTGTTTCCAGTCCAGGGAGGACCTGGCTTGGCAGTTCGGGCTGGACTGTTCCCATGGGGCACAGGGTCAAGACTGATTTGCATATGGCTGGGTTCAAACTGGAATGGCATGGTGAGCAAAAAAACAATGGATTTAGGCCCAGATCTCTGTACTGGGGTGAATGTATGACATTGTTCTGCATTCTGTCCATCAATTGTTGTTTTTGCATTTGTCACCCCGAGTGGGAAGGGTATGCTCATACGTGAGTCCCTTGCTCTCCATGCCACTGGAATCAGGCTATCCTGGCTGACGAGGGCTGAAAGCCCGAAACCAGTCCTAGGATGCTTGTTTCCAGTCCAGGGTGGACCTGGCTTGGCAGTTCGGGCTGGACTGTTCCCATGGGGCACAGGGTCAAGACTGATTTGCATATGGCTGGGTTCAAACTGGAATGGCATGGTGAGCAAAAAAACGATGGATTTAGGCCCAGATCTCTGTACTGGGGTGAATGTATGACATTGTTCTGCATTCTGTCCATCAATTGTTGTTTTTGCATTTGTCACCCCGAGTGGGAAGGGTATGCTCAGACGTGAGTCCCTTGCTCTCCATGCCACTGGAATCAGGCTATCCTGGCTGACGAGGGCTGAAAGCCCGAAACCGGTCCTAGGATGCTTGTTTCCAGCCCAGGGAGGACCTGGCTTGGCAGTTCGGGCTGGACTGTTCCCATGGGGCACAGGGTCAAGACTGATTTGCATATGGCTGGGTTCAAACTGGAATGGCATGGTGAGCAAAAAAAACGATGGATTTAGGGCCAGATCTCTGTACTGGGGTGAATGTATGACATTGTTCTGCATTCTGTCCATCAATTGTTGTTTTTGCATTTGTCACCCCGAGTGGTAAGGGTATGCTCAGACGTGAGTTCCTTGCTCTCCATGCCACTGGAATCAGGCTATCCTGGCTGACGAGGGCTGAAAGCCCGAAACCGGTCCTAGGATGCTTGTTTCCAGTCCAGGGAGGACCTGGCTTGGCAGTTTGGGCTGGACTGTTCCCATGGGGCACAGGGTCAAGACTGATTTGCATATGGCTGGGTTCAAACTGGAATGGCATGGTGAGCAAAAAAACGATGGATTTAGGCCCAGATCTCTGTATTGGGGTGAATGTATGACATTGTTCTGCATTCTGTCCATCAATTGTTGATTTTGCATTTGTCACCCCGAGTGGGAAGGGTATGCTCAGACGTGAGTCCCTTGCTCTCCATGCCACTGGAATCAGGCTATCCTGGCTGACGAGGGCTGAAAGCCCGAAACCGGTCCTAGGATGCTTGTTTCCAGTCCAGGGAGGACCTGGCTTGGCAGTTCGGGCTGGACTGTTCCCATGGGGCACAGGGTCAAGACTGATTTGCATATGGCTGGGTTCAAACTGGAATGGCATGGTGAGCAAAAAAACGATGGATTTAGGCCCAGATCTCTGTACTGGGGTGAATGTATAACATTGTTCTGCATTCTGTCCATCAATTGTTGTTTTTGCATTTGTCACCCCGAGTGGGAAGGGTATGCTCAGACGTGAGTCCCTTGCTCTCCATGCCACTGGAATCAGGCTATCCTGGCTGACGAGGGCTGAAAGCCCGAAACCGGTCCTAGGATGCTTGTTTCCAGTCCAGGGAGGACCTGGCTTGGCAGTTCGGGCTGGACTGTTCCCATGGGGCACAGGGTCAAGACTGATTTGCATATGGCTGGGTTCAAACTGGAATGGCATGGTGAGCAAAAAAACGATGGATTTAGGCCCGGATCTCTGCACTGGGGTGAATGTATGACATTGTTCTGCATTCTGTCCATCAATTGCTGTTTTTACTTTTGTCACCCCGAGTGGGAAGGGTATGCTCAGACGTGAGTCCCTTGCTCTCCATGCCACTGGAATCAGGCTATCCTGGCTGACGAGGGCTGAAAGCCCGAAACCGGTCCTAGGATGCTTGTTTCCAGTCCAGGGAGGACCTGGCTTGGCAGTTCGGGCTGGACTGTTCCCATGGGGCACAGGGTCAAGACTGATTTGCATATGGCTGGGTTCAAACTGGAATGGCATGGTGAGCAAAAAAACGATGGATTTAGGCCCAGATCTCTGCACTGGGGTGAATGTATGACATTGTTCTGCATTCTGTCCATCAATTGTTGTTTTTGCATTTGTCACCCCGAGTGGGAAGGGTATGCTCAGACGTGAGTCCCTTGCTCTCCATGCCACTGGAATCAGGCTATCCTGGCTGACGAGGGCTGAAAGCCCGAAACCGGTCCTAGGATGCTTGTTTCCAGTCCAGGGAGGACCTGGCTTGGCAGTTCGGGCTGGACTGTTCCCATGGGGCACAGGGTCAAGACTGATTTGCATATGGCTGGGTTCAAACTGGAATGGCATGGTGAGCAAAAAAACGATGGATTTAGGCCCAGATCTCTGCACTGGGGTGAATGCAGACATTGTTCTGCATTCTGTCCATCAATTGTTGTTTTTGCATTTGTCACCCCGAGTGGGAAGGGTATGCTCAGACGTGAGTCCCTTGCTCTCCATGCCACTGGAATCAGGCTATCCTGGCTGACGAGGGCTGAAAGCCCGAAACCGGTCCTAGGATGCTTGTTTCCAGTCCAGGGAGGACCTGGCTTGGCAGTTCGGGCTGGACTGTTCCCATGGGGCACAGGGTCAAGACTGATTTGCATATGGCTGGGTTCAAACTGGAATGGCATGGTGAGCAAAAAAACGATGGATTTAGGCCCAGATCTCTGTACTGGGGTGAATGTATGACATTGTTCTGCATTCTGTCCATCAATTGTTGTTTTTGCATTTGTCACCCCGAGTGGGAAGGGTATGCTCAGACGTGAGTCCCTTGCTCTCCATGCCACTGGAATCAGGCTATCCTGGCTGACGAGGGCTGAAAGCCCGAAACCGGTCCTAGGATGCTTGTTTCCAGTCCAGGGAGGACCTGGCTTGGCAGTTCGGGCTGGACTGTTCCCATGGGGCACAGGGTCAAGACTGATTTGCATATGGCTGGGTTCAAACTGGAATGGCATGGTGAGCAAAAAAACGATGGATTGAGGCCCAGATCTCTGTACTTGGGTGAATGTATGACATTGTTCTGCATTCTGTCCATCAATTGTTGTTTTTGCAGTACCCTCCTTAAGCCAGGTCCCCTGCCTCAGGGGTCTGCACTGGGTCAGTGTATGTGTCCATTTAGTGTGTCGCAGTGCGGCCTGCCAGGCCAGCAGCGCTGAGCGGGTCCCCTCCGGCAATTGGGTCGGAATAGGGGCCTGTACAGCATAGACTGGACACTGGTCAGACCCAACTCACCTAACTCCAGCCTATATGCCGGATCAGACCATCCCCCATTGAACCAGTCGTGTATGGAGAGCAGGCGCATGGCAAGATAGTACAGATATAAGTGGGTCATCCCAGGCCCTGTCAAATGAAGGGATCCTACAGACATTCAGAGCCAGTCGGGCCCTACCTTTCCCCCTGAGGAACTTATTGGCCATGCTATCCAGTTCGCGAAACCAGGTCCTGGGGAAGCAGAGGGGGGTGTTTTGGAGTACGTAGAGCAACCTGGGGAGAATCATCCTTTTAAAGGGGGCGACCCTCCCCATGGACTTCAGGGGCCAGCTGAGCTCGGGGAGTAGAGTCACCCCTATCCCCAGGTACTTGAACGATTGGCGACAGATTGGAATGTTGGACTGCCAATCAAAGCATTCTCGAGACACGTGCAGAGGGACCAGGACCGATTTGTCGGGGTTCAGCTGGAGGCCCGAAGCCTGTTCAAAGGATTGTAGGATGTGGAGACAATGGGGTCATGACCGGGCGAGATCCGCTAAGTAGATGAGTACATCGTCCGCGTAAAGAGCGATCTTATCGGTCTCGGTGTTGGGCCAATTCCAACCCTGCACATGCTCGCACGATCGTATCAAGGTCGCCAGGGGCTCCATCACCAGAGCAAAGCGCAGAGGGGAAAGAGGACATCCCTGCCTCGTTCCCCTGCAGACCGAGAAGGGCTCTGACAGAACCCCATTCACCAGGACACGAGCCCTCGGACGGGCGTAAAGAACCCTGACCAGACCTCGAAAGCGGGGACCAAAGCCCATCCTGTCGAGGACAACCTCCAAAAGTCCCCAGTCCACTGAATCAAAGGCTTTCTCAAAGTCTACAAGGAGGAGCGCTAAATAGGGGGTGAGCAAGTGGCGGTGGGCCAGGGCCAGTTGCAGCTTCCGGAGACAATGTCGGGTACCACGCGAGGGCATTAACCCACATTGGTCGGGGTAAACCAACACAGTTAAGTGGGGTTTGAGCCACTGAGCCAGGACTGTGGCAAGCAGTTTTAGATCAGTGTTGATGAGGGAAATGGGGCGGTATTCCGCACACCGCGGCGAGGGCGGCTGGGACTTGGAAAGGACCTCTATGGTGGCCATGTCTGTCTCTGGAGGGAAGGAACCCTGCTCGGCTGCCTCCCAAAACAGACCCGCAAGGTGAGGAATGAGGGTTTCACGATATAGAGCGTAGTATTCTTGAGGGAGGCCGTCTGGGCCTGACGTCTTGCCGGAGGAGATGAGAGTGATCCAGGCCGGGGAGGCAGCCGTTCCCGACCCCCAGCAGGCCAGAGAGAGAGAGTTGGAGCTCTAGCCGCTTATAGCTGACGATAGTATAAGGCAAAGGTGCGGGCCATCTCCGCTGGGGAGCAGTACGCCAAACCATCTAGAGGTATGATTTCAGGGATTATGCTGTTTGCTCTTGGATAGGAGGCTAGTCTGTGGAGGAGTGAGCTGTTTTTGTCGCCCCAACCGTACACCCTGGCCACGGATGAGCGCCAGAGGAGCTTGGCCATGTCCAGGGAAAGTGGTCTAATCTCCGAACGAATATGAGCAAGAAGTCTCACCTCGGGGGCATCTGGGGTTTGGGCGGATGTTCATTCAAGACGCCGCGCTTGCGCCTCATGCGAGGTAATTTGCTCCAATTGCGCCTGCTGCTGGAGTTTGAGCTGGCCCTTGGCGAGCCCCCTAATCGTGGCCTTGCCAGCCTCCCACAGGGTGCCCGGTGAGCGTACTGATCCCTCGTTGGTCAGAAAGTATTTCTTAAGTTCCCTTCCCACCACCTTCCGGAACTCCCTGTCCTGAAGGAACCAAGCGTTTAGCCTCCACGTTTGACGCATTGAGGCAGGAGGGGGGCCCGTATGAAGCATCACAGGGGAGATGCCCCGGGGGAGGATGGAAACCTCTTGGATCATGAGACAATCAGTCGAAGGAACAAAAAACTTATCGATACAAGCCTGCGTATGGTGAGCTGCTGAGGTGTGAACTGCCTGGTGTGTGGGTGCCAGATACGCCACGCATCACAGAGACCCAATGATTCAGCCCAAGTCATCAACTGTCTTGCCTGCGCGAGCCTACCAGGAGAGGGAGGGCCGGTCGTGTCTAAGTCAGGGGAGGAAACCACATTAAAGTTGCCCCAGAGGAAAGTGGAACCTAAGGGCAGGGATGCCAGAAGGCCAGCAGATTTTGCTCGGGTCATTGTCAACATCGAAGGGGGAGAATAGAGTGATACAAGATTGATGGGGCCACCGTTCAGAGGGCCACGAAGGTGCCCTGAGTATCGTGGATCACACACGCGGTCACGAGAGGAGAAAGATGACCGGTTTTAACTGTGATGTTGTTTCATCTACAGATTTGCGCTGCTAATTTTAGAGGGTGAAAACGATTGTAAGGATTATGAATAATCAAACAATACTTACCCCTTAGTGCTTACATTTCTGATGTGTTTAATGGAATTGGGTGTGGGAGGATATTTCATTTCTAATACTCAAGATAGATTGTCAATTAGGTTTGACAGTTTGATGAAGATTGAATGATTCAATCATACCTGTAGTTTTAATACCTTGTTGGATAATTAAAGGTTGCTTGTGAAATTAAGGGATAACTTGAGTCTAGCTCTGTGCGTTGTTGGGCTGTTCACCATGTCTTGGAAGCAAAGGGGCCTTCATATGTGGAATTTGGCCTGCCAACCCACAGATTAAATTCTTTTGTGATCAAGATTTTGTTGGCTTTAGTACAAAAGTGGGGATTTAATTCTTTTAGGAAGGAGGAGTAGGTTTTATCCTGAGATGACATAGACCACAGCTGCAATTAGGGCCCTACTGAAGTTGATGGTGAAGTGGGCAGCAACATGTTCAAATATTGGAAAGATGCATTGGGTGTTTCCGTGCAAGAGAAGTCAGTCACAAAGGCAAGTGGTAGTGCTCTTCCTCTCTTGATCTTAAAAAATATTTTGTGGCCTGAAAGATGAGGCAGTTGACCATTTCCGGTGATGGAATTTTCTCTTTGGGAAAGTGGGCATTTCGATGCTTGTGGCTCTGTTTGCCTGGCGGCCTGTCTCCTAATTAACAACTGGGTACTAGGGGAACAGCCACATCTGTACATTCCTGATAGAAGGCCTTAAACTAGGGGTTCACTGGATACTGCGGAAGTGTGACTTTGAGGGGCCTTTCGTGTGCCTTGTGGGCATCTACAGCTGACTGTCGGGGGTCTACGGCAGGTCACACCTCCGGGGCATCATGTATTGTTGACTGGTGGAGTTGAAGGACTGAGGGGCTGGGTCAGGATGTCTAGTCAGAGACTGGTGACTGTTTGACCTTCCTGCAATGGGAAAGTCCATCAATTGCATATAACTGTAAAGTGTATATGCAATGTGTATATATTTTTTATTTCAGTGTGTGTGTGTAATACAAAGTGTTTATATACATACTGTATGGAGTCTTTTTGTGGCATATGCAATCCTTTACTCTCAATCCCTGAGGATAAGACTGACTGCTCGGTGCCAAGATTCCAGAGGGTAAGCACAGGTTATCGGACAAGTGCATTGTACTCATCCTATTTGGAATGGTGGATTCTGACTGATTTCGATGCGTCTCAGCCAGAAATCTCTGGGTCTAACACTATACTAACTCTTGATCTGCAACTTTGTATCCAAATGAAACAGAATAAGGATTGGGTGTGGGGGATGGGATGAATTGTGTCTTATATTTTCTTCTGCTGAATTTACAAACCCCCAAATCACAAAACAGATGCAAAAGTAAAACTCCTTATTCAGTATATAGATCCTGACATATGCCTAGTTAGGTTAGATCTTCTATTTTAACATATGATACTCGTTCTCTATACGTGCTCTCCATCGATGAACCTAGTGGCCTGATGGCTAGGGCATTGACAATTTCTCAGCTATAAATGTCAGAACAATATATTACGTATATGCAGACAGTAATTACAATCACCACAAATATAACTGGATGTTGTTTTTGTTTTGTTGTTGGAATGGAAGGAAGAGCTACGCCTATGGTTAAGTCAATTTCTGCCCTTGGTCTTACACCTAGTTAGCTCAGATATTTATGTTAAGTATGGTATCTGAAAAACACTTGCTGTTCTATGCAAGTTGTCATACCTATGTTGAGTACACAATACACGTGCACTTCCCATTTTTAAGCCGACTGGACAGTTGAGTTTAAATGTTTTCTCCTAATTTTTGTATTATATGTTGTGTTACCTTACAATAAATCAAAGTGATCCTTTAGACTTTGTAATGTCATGTCAGACTTTCAAATCAACCAAGGAGAGTTTCAGAAGATCAGGTAGTCTTTGCCTCCAAAGAATAAAAAATGTATTTTTAGTGCCATCATTCACACACTCCTTGATCATTAAGGGGAAACAGTGAGATGGCCCAGTTCCACCATCCATGAAGCATGATTTCTGAAAGTCATTGGATTGTGTGCATTGTTGGTCAGTGATTCCTTGTTCAGCTCAATAGAGCAACAACTGGTACTTCATAGAGTGTAAGGAACATGTTTTAATCTCCCTTAGATAGAGCAATTCAAACAAAATAGATCATTGGAACTCTTCCTGTGGCGTCTAGTGGATTACAGACCAGGAACACTGTCTGTGTCTAAAGGTTGTGAATGCATATAACAATGTTAGCATACAACTGAGATTTCTAAAATTGTTTCCATTATTATTATTTAAATTTTTTTTACTGCAAATACTGGAAATGATTCTGCTATATTCATATAGCATGACTTAATGCAAGTGATGATTCTTTCCATGTGTGCTTATTTTCTCTCAGTCATCATTTTCCACGCGTGGCATGTTCACGCTACCGTAGCTCTAAGTCTGTGAATCTACTGATATTTTTCAACAGGTCCACCTTCACAATAAGACCCAGTTAAACTTCCCAAGGTCCTCTAGCAAGCCTAGGTTTGAACTGGCTTATCAACTTGATTTGTGAAGACAAGATAGACTGTGATCCAATCACCATTCATGACTTACCTGGAGATAATGAGTATCTGTAACAATCCTGTCAGAGAATGCCAGTGATTCCTATTTATTAGTGTGGTTCGGGAGCAACTTTCCTCAAAAGATGGACACACACGCCAAATCTACACTATATTTTCTCAGCTAAGAGTATCAGAGCAATATATTACTTATACGCAGGCAGTAACTAAAAAGCTGTATTAAATAAGAAAGCCTTATTTTAATGCAGATTATGTGAACGAATGTTATTGCAGATATACAAATTATGGTGAAAGTTAAGAATGCAATACGTGTGAAAATAATTAAATTTGGCAACATAATATATGACAATCATTAAATCAAATGAATGGCTGAATCAATCCTCGTTGGACTCCCTCCTTTCCTAGCTAATGTCTACATTAGCACCAAAATGCTGTAATAACATGTTACCTCACAGGCCTCTACCATGCATATGTTTTGCTTATAGTAAGTTGATGAACCACCGTAAGTCAGAACCACGTATCCTCCTGAGGCGGAAGCCGGGAGTTATCTGTATTTTTAAAAACTGTGTGTCACTATTACTTGCTGATTTTATTAGCACTCACCCTTCTCTGGCACCTCAGGACTCTGCTCCTTGAGCTCACCGCACAGCGGATACAGTGCTGGTTGCGGACTCGAGCACCAAACAATTCCCGCCGCCATTGCCGGCGAGCCGCGAGGCCACGCCCACTTTGAGGCCACGCCCCCGCCCTGCTTTGCATAAAACGCTGATCACGAGCGTCTGCAGTCAGAACCACGTATCCTCCTGAGGCGGAAGCCGGGAGTTATCTGTATTTTTTGAAACTGTGTGTCACTATTACTTGCTGATTTTATTAGCACTCACGCTTCTCTAGGACCTCAGGACTCTGCTCCTTGAGCTCACTGCACAGCGGATTCAGCGCTGGTTGCGGACTCGAGCACCAAACAATTCCCGCCGCCATTGCCGGCGAGCCGTGAGGCCACGCCCACTTTGAGGCCACGCCCCCCGCCCTGCTTTGCATAAAACGCTGATCACGAGCGTCTGCAGTCAGAACCACGTATCCTCCTGAGGCGGAAGCCGGGAGTTATCTGTATATTTTAAAACTGTGTGTCACTATTACTTGCTGATTTTATTAGCACTCACGCTTCTCTAGGACCTCAGGACTCTGCTCCTTGAGCTCACTGCACAGCGGATTCAGCGCTGGTTGCGGACTCGAGCACCAAACAATTCCCGCCGCCATTGCTGGCGAGCCGCGAGGCCACGCCCATTTTGAGGCCACGCCCCCCGCCCTTCCTTCCTCTTGATAATATGTGTATTCACCGTACGCGCAGCGGGCGGGCGCGCCGTTTGCGCGCCGGAGGCGCGCTTAAGGCAAGCCCGTCTATGCCCGTCATCGCCAAGACATCGCCTAGACATCGCCTCTCGCCTGTCCCCCTGCTCAAACTCCACGGAATGTTTACCGATATGATAGGGAGCGTCTCCTCGCTCTGAACTTGGCCCAGAGATGTGACAAGCTAGTTGGCTGCCTTGGACAGATTGGCCTACAATGTAAGTCCTGCAACTTTGACACACCCAAACCCTGCTTATCTGGACACAAAGCCAGTGTGTCAAAACACACTCCCCTCACGGTCCTCCAGCTGAATGTCAGGTCGCTTGTAAAACACCATCCTGAAGTTAATACTCTCTTAATTGACGAGAATCCGGATATTCTATTTTTATGTGAAACCTGGCTCCAGGACGATCTGACCAGCATCCCGAGCCTCACGCTGCCGGAGGGCTTCTCTATGAAGTCTATCAATAGAGACACTAGGGGAGGTGGTATAGCTGTCATAAACCGAACGCTATACACCTGTTCTTTTATGAAGGAAGACATCGAGGGCTGTGAAAGTGCTCGTTTTAAAATCACTACGGGCCCCCTCTTTGCCCTCTCCGGGCTCTACATCTATCGACCTCCGGGACCCACCTCTAAGTTTATTGAGGAACTTCTAGAGGTGGCTCATGCCCTAGTAGTGACCTCGCCTAACTTTACTATACTGGGAGATCTTAACCTCCACTTCGACTCCATTTTAGACCCCACCATCAAAAATCTTCTGGCGGCTTTTACAGCCTTACAGTTAAATCCACTTATTCATACCACTACACACTCCGCTGGTCATTTACTAGACCCTGTCTTCACCAATATCCCGGAGGCCATGGCTGATCCACCCAAACCCATGGGATGGACTGACCACTTTCTTATCAGATTTACGATAATGGTAAGAGAATTGCCCAATAAAGAAGTGTCTACCTCTTGTTTTAAGAGACCATGGCATAAGCTACAAACTGGTGACCTTCTCACCACTTTAGGAGAATTCCATCACAAAGCTTCTAAGGATATCAACACGTCCTATGCTGCTTTCCAGGACTGGATTATTAAAGGACTTGACACCCTTATACCAGCTAAATGGACTAAAGGATGTAGCTCCCCCTCCAACCCATGGTATAATGAAAATCTGAAAATTATGCGGAAAGAGTGTAAAACAGCTGAGCGTAGTTGGAGAAAGGAGTACAAAGACAGGGATAAAGTTCTTTACCTGTCCAAATTAAAACTCTATCACAAAGCCATACGCGCTGCGCGCGCGTCCTTCTATGCAAAAGAAATCAACTCCAGCACTAATCCTACAAAAACTATTTTTAAATTGGTGCAAAAACTTCAAAATTGCGGCAATCCAGCCTCCTGTATTACCTCCACACAGCAGTGTGAGGATCTCGCCGCTTTCTTTATAGATAAGGTGAGGAAAATTTATAGTGCCTTCTCACAGGACTTTCCCGACCTCACTAACCCCGTTAATCCACCTATCAAGGGCACTAGGCTGTCACTCTTACCTGAAATTTCCTATGACGACCAAGCCAAACTTTGTAGAAAGGTTAAGTCCGGCTCCCCTTCGGATCCCATGAGACCGGCCCAATTTCTTGAGTCTTTAGATTTTTTTCTCCCTTCCCTGGCCACGCTACTCAATCTCTCCTTTTCCTCGGCTGTGGTCCCAACCTGCTGGAAACAAGCATGGGTCACCCCTATTATTAAAAAGCCTACTTTAGACCCCACAAAGTTGGAAAACTTTAGACCCATCTCGCTGCTCCCCTGGGCGTCTAAGCTAGCAGAAGCCCACGTGAATATTGTCCTGTCCCACCACATGGTCCAAAACAACATCTTGGACCCATCTCAGAATGGGTTTAGGCCAGGTCATAGTACCGAGTCTGCCCTTTTGTCCACCACCGAACACCTCCGGCATATACTAGATGCCGGTCAGAGTGCTGCGCTGATTCTGCTTGATCTCAGCGCAGCCTTTGATACGGTTTCCCATAACATCTTGCTAAAACGCCTTGAGGCTATAGGGATTAGTGATCTCGCCCTTGACTGGTTCCGCTCATTCTTGAAGGACAGATCCTTTCGGGTCTCAGCTCCTTCGTTTATCTCCCGGTCCCACTCCATCGGCCAAGGAGTCCCCCAGGGCTCTGCACTCAGTCCATCCCTTTTTAACCTCTATGTGCAGCCTCTCTCGGCAGTGGCCAAAGAGTGGGACCTCACGCTGGTGTCGTACGCTGACGACACGCAGCTGGTCTTCACTCTCACTGAGGGCCCCTCTATTTCGGCCACGAGATTTAGGGATAGCCTGGCTGCAGTTGCCCAGTGGATGACGGGCAACTGCCTACAGCTGAACGCTGGGAAAACGGAGGTGCTGCTCCTCGGAAAAAACTCCAGTTACTGGAGTGATCACTGGTGGCCTTCCTTGCTGGGCCCCATCCCATCACCGAAAACTCTGGTGAAAAACTTGGGTGTATGGCTGGACTCCTCGCTTAGTTTTCAGACCCACACAAAGAAAGTGGCTGCTGAGGAGCCTCAACCCAATACTCGGTTTCTTTGATTCCAAAACGCGCCAGCTAATAATCCAATCCATCATTCTCTCCCGGTTGGATTACGCCAGTGTTCTATTTTTAGGCGCCAATAAAGCAGAGATAGCACGGCTGCAACGGGTACAGAACTCAACGGCAAGGGCCGTGGTGGGCCTCCCCCGTAGGTGCTCCGTCAGAGCTACTATCCAAAGATTACACTGGCTTCCTATCGAATCTAGAATTCAATTCAAGACCCTCACTATTGCTTTTAAAATTCTTAAATCAGAATGTCCTGAACTTCTACGCCAGCTCTTAGTACCTTACATCCCTCAACGCAATTTGCGTTCTTTAGGTCAACACCTTGTGACTGTTCCTCGAACGAAACTCTGTCGTGTTGGGGGGCCGCTCCTTCAGAGTTCTGGGGGCAAAACTTTGGAACTCCCTGCCACCGAACATTCGCTCCGAGAATAACTTGTCCGCCTTCCGGATGGCAATTAAAACTCATCTGTTCCCACTGTCTTAGGCCTTCTGTCTCTCCCGCCCCATTTCCCTCAGCAGGTATTTTATGGTTTTTAGCGCCGGGACGCCTCGTTGCTGGGGCAGCTGTTCGCGCTTAATCAAATTTATAACATAACATAACATAACATGTTTTCTAAATCTGCAGCCCTGCTGTGGGAAGCGAGTCCAATCTGTCATTGTTAACTCACACAGTTCCTGAGAAGGAGAGCGCCTAAAAAGACCCCCACAAGTGTGCCTGCTTATGTTCTATAATAATCTACACATTTTATAATGAGAAAAACAGGCCTCGTGCCTTGTTATGTAAGGTGTAAACGGAAACGGGTACATTCTGCTGCACAATTGTCCAAACCTTCTGCATCTGTTTCTGAATATAATACTGCATGAATAAACATATGAATCAGTGATGCGCGATCATCCTAAACAAAGCACCATTATACTGTGCATATAAATAAATGAAACCACTAACAAAATCGTGCAATAAAATATATATGTTAATGAATAAAATAATAAATTAAATCAATGCAGGTTCAAAAAGCAAGAAAATAACAAGAACATATAACCCTAAAAAGCTGCCTGTCAAATCTAATACCTCATTGATTCCAATTGGCTCCAGCCGCCCAGTTCATCCATCTAAAATTACTCTTTGTTTCAGTTTCGTGAATGTTGAGGAATTCACTCTTTTTCAGAGTTCAAACTTACCAGTGGATAGAGATTTTGTGATGTACAGATATTCATTACCTTAATTATAATTCAAGTTATTTAAAGAATCCTCTTGCTCATTTGTCTAAACCTTTTGCATCTGTTTCTAAATGTCATACCTCACTGATTCCATGAGGCTGCCTAGTTCATACATCCAGTTACTCCCTTTGCTTCAGCTTCTGTGGTTTAATGCAACTGCGTGAATGTTGAGGAATTCTTTAAACAACTATGGAATTATAATTGAGGTAATGTATATCTGTACATCACGAAATCTCAGTCAACTGGTAAATGTGAACTCTGACTACATCTGGTGCTTTACTTTTGGCTAATTTGAGTCTTGGAATACACGTCACCTATATATCCCAGTCCACAGAGTCATTTCAGAAGGAAACTAAGAACCTACAGAATATTGAAAGCCGACTCAAATTAGTTGAAAGGCATCTACGTGGTTCGGAAGGTACCTAATAAATGCTGTCGATGACCAGCAGAGCAGGCAGCCATTGCTCGTAGAAGCAATTTTAGGCTCATGATTTATTTTCATAATCCTGGATACAAAAGTTAGTGTCCTGTCAGCTATGCTCCCTTTCTGGCATGGGTACTTTACATTTGTTTATTTAACTTTGAGACGTTATAAGCACCTATAAAACTAGTGATTTATGACCAGAAAGACCATCCTGACACATGTTTCGATAACGACTTATATGTTTGTGAGTCTTTTCTTACCTGTGAACCCTGTGATTTTTTTTTCAGTTTTAGAATAGGAAGTTGAGAAACGTGGTATTAAATATTCCTAATGAAGTCACATTTTAAGTCTTGAATAACAAAGTAATTCCTGCAGTGGGAAACTGCATGAGATCAGTGACACTGTAATAGTGTGCTATGAATTAATGCTAGTAGTAATGGCAAAAAGAGAAGACATTAGCTGGTTTTGTATCTTCCATAAAGTAACAGTTCGTCACATTTAAAAAGAGAATATTGCAATAGCAGACTGTTAAATAGGTAGGGCTGGGGCAGGATTGGACAGCGGCATGTCACGGAGAGCCAGCCATGCGACTGATTCTGCCCAGCCTTACCTGCCCTGTAAAGGCACCGGTCTGGTGTGAAACTCCTCTCTGCGCCCATCCAGTTCTTTGAGCTTATATTTTTGTTCCAAAAATACCTGGATAGGAAGGAATACATTCATGATGCCCTGAACCAGTTATTTGGCATTTTAAAACAATATATAAAAGTAATAAAGATAAACTTGCCCAAAAAAGTAGAAAATAAGTACCATAGTTTCAGGAAAAGGACAGTTGCGAATCATTCCAAAAGATATTAATTAAGCCTAACATTTTTATTAAAATTGTGAGTCCTGACATTTCTTTTGATTTTACAAATTTTGAGAATGACAGTGTAGTGGCAAATTCGAGGAGTAGTGTGTGTGATAGTAGATTTTGTGTTGAGTGGATGGTGTAAGAGTGGATGAGGGAGCCAGTGTGTATGGTGCAACTGTATGGAAGGGTGGTGAAGCAGTGGATATGAACAGAGAGTGAATGGGACAAGATGATTAATATGACCTAGTAGAGAAGATGGAATAGAGTTAATCAATGGCATAAAGAAGGGATGGGTGATGAGGAGGTGGTGGTGGTCAGTGAGGTGTAGACTTTTGAAATTCAGCAGTGCAAAACTAAAAAGACCTGCAAAGAAAGAAAGCACAAAAATGATTGTTAATTTGGGCTATATTTGACGGTTTTGCTTTTATTCATGATTTTTTAGGTCGAGCCTAGGCCGCACTCATGCGCTGTCTTCAAGACTTCGAGATATGCTGTATTCAGTCTATGGGCTTAGAGCCCGCCCACAGCTTTTGATTGTCTTATGTGAGTGCCCTTCTAAGTGATTACTTTTTAATTAGTAAGGGGGGGTAGGAGCACACTTCCTCACATCCCAGCGTCATCCCCACATTGCATCCTAGTTATTGTAGTACAGGATTTCGCGCTTTCATTAAAGTACATCATAATTTTTACCAAAGCTGGTACAGTCATTGCTGTATCTCTAGACACATGTTTCTGGATTATTCTGTAATTGGTAGAGAATTATTCTGGCGCTGCTGGACATGCTACCGCAAATTTCCTCACCTCAGTACCACTCCGGGCATGCAGGAGCTCCAAAGCTCTTCAGTTTATAGGCTCAAGGGAGTCTTATTGAACAGTTAAGGGGGGTATGAGCGCAGTGCCTCACATCCCAGCGCACTTACCCTTTTACTTCCTGGTTAGTGTAGTACTGAATTTGGTGCTTGCATCAAAATTCATCATAATTTTTACCAAAGCTGGTGCAGTCATTGCCATATCTCTAGACACATGTGTTTCTGGATTATTCCATCATCAGTAGAGAATTATTCTGGGATTGCTGGACATACTGCCACAAATGACTTCAGGTCAATACCACTACGGCCATGCAGGAACGCCGAAGCTTGTCAGCTTCTAGTGTTTTATAGTTTACACCAATCAGTAGAAACTGCATGTTTGTGGACAACATAAACTTAGCATGGTGCCAGACTGATTCCATGCGCCTCAGTAGGATATGTTGCCCCTTGAACCAGCTAGCTAGCAGTGCTACTGCCAGCCCCCTAAACCTGAACAGAGAGTGAACAGTTTTGCAACCACTGAACATGACAACTCTGTTCTCTCAGGAACTGTGGTGACAAATTTCAAACTACACTGAGTCACTTGTGCATTCTAGTGCTCCGAGAAATATACGAAGAATAGACGAAGGGCGTTTTCAAAATTTATTAAACCAAAGTGATTCTTGTATGGAAGATATGGGCTGCGATGGGTAATAGACAGATGCTGACAAAAGTTATAATAAGTGAATAAAACAAAGAGTTCCACCATTTTGATGAGACACGTTATATATGCATACATATAACAGATTATAACAATCTAGTGTACTCCTACGATGCTAACCCTAACTTACGTGGCTAGGATGGGAATGTATGCTCTGCCAAGAAAACCCCCATCTGGATGATCTAACCTCCTTTACCTGGTGAGTAGGAGTACATGTCCACGTTTTGGTCATGAATTGGACACCCCCCACGGAGATGTCAGTCAGCCTCTAGGCAAAAACTTCGGCATACAGGGACCCCTCTAAGGCAGAAGAAATGTCACCTTTGATTATGTTTGGAAACAAAAAGCTATATATTGAAAATGGCACCCTTGCCTCGGGCCGAGATTGTGATCAGGCAACCATTGTTAGTGTTCTGCAGATAGCTGTGTCACCATATGGATGTCATAATAAAACACATTTGTATTAGTCGCGTGATAGGCCTTGCCCCGATGCCTTCGGCATTGTGATAGTATTCTCACAAAGGGTTCCATGTCAGCAAGGTCGTTTTTTTTGCGAAACCCGTCTAAGCGTCACAAATGCAAAATGTGTGTCAAATGTTAATGTGTCAAAGAGAAGGCAAGTTTAGGAAGA
Organism: Triturus cristatus; assembly: GCF_964204655.1. NCBI lineage: Eukaryota > Metazoa > Chordata > Amphibia > Caudata > Salamandridae > Triturus > Triturus cristatus. Next base: position 228,528,261 of record NC_140594.1, read on the forward strand.
AAGGATTGTGTACCTGCAAGATTGGTACTAATTCCTACCAGGCCTAACTCAGGCACATGACAGTAGGCTCAAGGGAGCTTTTATAAATAGTAAGGGGGCGGTAGGAGCGGAAGTTGAAGTAAACTGCATATCTCAAGAGAAAGTTGTGAGTAACAATACTTAGAAGTATGATAGGTAAAATCCATCCAAATGGAAACTGCACATGCAAATACCCAATACCAGGCTTGGAATCAACTCAGTGCCATGGAAGAAAGTGGGTGAAGCAACACCTGTAACGCCAGCTCTTCCACCTTCTGGAGCATGGAAAATTTTAAGAATCCTTCCAGTACTCACTCAGGCAGTGAAAATATTTTAAAACACCTCAGTGGCAAAGATAATTTAAATAAAAATTAAATCTACCCAAAGTTAACGTTAAATTTTCATTTGATATATTGTTTCCACGCTCAGGTGATAACTGCCACTTTATGCAGGCCCAGTGGTTACTGTTGGACCACAGCTGGAACAGGTGACTTGCAGCAAACTAAAGCCTGCAGTGATGGTATCCGAGACTAATGGAAAAACAACAATAGATGGACAGAATGCAGAACAGCGTCATACATTCACCCCAGTACTGAGATCTGGCCTAAATCCATTGTTTTTCTGCTCAACGTGCCATTCCAGTTTGAACCCAGCCATATGCAATCGGTCTTGACCCTGTGCCCAATGTGAACAGTCCAGCCCGAACTGCCAGGCCAGGTCCTCCCTGGACTGGAAACAAGCAACCTAGGACCGGTTTCGGGGTTTCACCCCTCATCAGCCAGGATAGCTTGACTCCAGTGGCATGGAGAGCACCGGACCCACGTCTGGGCATACCCGTCCCACTCGGGGTGACAAATGCAAAAACAACAATTGATGGACAAAATGCAGAACAATGTCATACATTCACCCCAGTACAGAGATCTGGGCCTTAATCCATTGTTTTTTTACTCATCATGCTTTTCCAGTTTGAACCCGGCCATATGCAGTCAGTCTTGACCCTGTGCCCAATTGGAACAGTCCGGCCCGAACTGCCAGGCCAGGTCCGCCCTGGACTGGAAACAAGCATCCTAGGACCGGTTTCGGGGTTTCACCCTCTCATCAGCGTGGATAGCTTGACTTCAGTGGCATGGAGAGCACGAGACCCACATCTGGGCATACCCGTACCACTCTGGTTATCTTAGACTTAGACCAGACTTGGAGTCATTCCGAGTTCAGTCCTGAGTCAGTTGCCAGAACGGTATAGGAAAGAGAGTGTTGAGTAGGTCTGCTGAGACCCGACCTTGAGTGTGCCCCATAAACGAGCCGCAGTGAAAAAGAGGACACTGATGCTACGTCTGCTGTAGAGTGGCATTGTGCATCAGGTCAGTCAGCGTGCTACACGCAGACTAGTGACATTTCACGAAGGGCTCAAACACACTCATTCAAATCACAAAGACAGGGCCCAAGCCACCCTAAGTCAGCACGTATGCACTGCTCCACTTCATAGCCACCCTCCAGTCAGTTAGAACGATGCCCACATGAACCCAGACACTCAGAGCCGTGACCTGAATCTGGAAACTTTTGTTGGTGGGGGGCGGGGGTTGTTACATCCCAAATATCCCCCTGGAGATATATGCCCCTGAAACCATGTAAAAAAATCTGAATTTATATTTATTGAAACTTATCATTAGCAGTAAAATTAAAACACAATTTTTTCCAGTTATTATATACATTTTCAATATTAAATGAATTCATATCCTCTAAGTGGGGATTGTCGGTGTAGAGACTTTGTTCATACATTGTGGCCACAAGTCATTCATCCAATTGTACGGATTATGGAGGAAAGTGCATACATCTGTAACATCTGTTGTGATTAATAATGAATACACCGTGTTGTCTACTGTTAAGCTTCCAGTTAGGTTGTGGACATCAGTCGATATTTTCAGTAACATTTACTGCACATGGATAGTTGCAAAATCCACTTGAAAGAAATATTTTTATTTTATTTTGTTACTGGTCCACTTTGTCACTGTATATTTGCAATACCACGAGAATTAAACCATTTAAGTTAGCCAGGGGTAACAAAATCGTTGTAAACTGTACAGTGACCTAGCATCACTGTGGCAATGTTTCTTTTACACATTCATCTTTTTACAGCATTGCACAAGCTTCCTATTTAAGTGTTTATGAAATGTGTTTGATTGTTTGTTATTGTTCTGTCTAGATTAAATTGAAATAACAAATGCTAACCCAAAAATTGAAACGATGATAACTATGGGAAGCAGAGCAAATTAGTATTCGGGTTGATTGCAGTGCTTTCCATAGCATGCTGGGATTTGGAAAAAATGGAATTGTACACTCTCCCGGTAATATAATTACACCATAACGATAACCGAGTCGAGGGTTAGGATCCCTATCAAATCTGGTGATTGCTAATAAGACCGGAATGAATTATTTCCAACGTCTAGTATTTGCATCCTCTAGGTCAAAAGCTTTGTGTTTTACACCCTGTGTTAATTTCTTCAGCCGACAGCCACCTCTTCCTATCATTGTGAAGGTGCATATCGTTACCTGCTTTTATTATCAGTTACATGTTATTCAGCACTCATTGGCATTTTAATAGCAGACAGAACTATCAACCCCCGTCCTGATGAAGCCCTGTGAAACTAGTTAACCAGGGTTGAAACGCAATCCATAGACTTCCTCCCTCAGAAGGATCTATTCCATTACCAAAAGCAAACATTGGTAGGAGAAAAGGACTCTTGATAATTAATTGATCACTAAAGTGCACACATCTGGTCGCTTCAGATTTCCTTCCTGGACTGGCACAAACACTCTTCCTTGCATTGTAAGCAGATCTCATATATACGATATGTAAGGATCCTAAGGGGTCCCCCCAATCTAACAATGGGGATCCATCATTCCTCTGCAAAAATACTGGTTCTTGTATCCCACTTTGTGTTACCCGTGTTTGCTTGCATTGCACAGTGTTTGGGATTTTGACACTAGTCAATGCCACGACATCATTGTTCTGTAAGTAATCATCTGTGATTTCTGGCACAAGAGGGTATTCCTTTGTAACATTATAAAATAAACCCAGTCTGTTGCACAGAAAATGGAAGGTAGAGTGGTTGGGTCCAGTCAGTTTACGCTCTGATTGGTACCAGTAGTTTCACTTTCCTCCATAGGGATCGTTACTGATTGATTTGCCACCTATCGACTACTTCATGTGTCAATGACATTTGGCCTTTATATTTCACCTGAGACTTTATTAACTGGGAATGCCATAAGTTATGTATCTCAGGCTAAACCTACTATAGCAGTGCTAACCAAACTTCTTGGAATCACGACCCACTTTTTAGAAAGACAAACCCTTGCGACCCGCCCAGCTTTAATATACATGAAGAGGTGGCGATTTGTTTATGTAATTACAGCCATTGTTTTAAACATCATGACCTTCACCATGCGATTCGATATCGGACTGTCTCCAATATATTGATCTACCCTTAAAAGTGGATGATGATGAACTGCACTGGAATCTCGAACTGGGACACTTCTCAGAATGCGGTAATCTCCTGTGGCATTTATTCACTAAAATCACAAGGCTTCTGAAAAATCTTGGTGTTGATAGCAGAGATTTGAGAAACCCCTTCTGCAGAAGAGGATGGGGTAAGACTTCGTATTAATTTTATGTTAAAATGAGGCCCAGTGGTGCATTTTGGGCTATATATATATATATATATATATATATATATATATATGTATATAAAAAAAAAACTATAGAGCTTTATAGAACAGGAACATGGGCCAAAGGCATTTAAACGCTTTCTACGAGAACCACACACAAGGTCAGATACATTTTAATATAAGCACTAGAGATTAAGTGATTTGATCAGAATCAGACGTAATTGAGCCAAAGGTAGAACTCAAACCTGGTTCATCAGATCCAAAGTCATATGCGCTGGCCGTTAGGCCACACCCTTTTATCATTATATGTGTGAAAGTTATACACAAGTGCAATGATTTGGGTATGATCCAGTATAGTGAGCGCATTCTCTGTTGAAATGGTTTTGTGAAGTCATAACACAGCAGCAACAAATACTGGAAGGTTCACCCGGAGCCTTGCTTGGGAATACTTGCAAGGGTTTGAATTAAAACTGGACTTGTCTTGGGGACTTTGTTCAAGACCTTTTCACTGGTGCACATTCCGAGCTAATCATTTTAAATATTACATATAGACCAAGATTTTCACGACCCAATGAAAATCTGCTGGCAGCCCACCACTAGCTGCTGACCCACAGTTTGCTAAACTCTGCGCTACAGAGATAAAGTTTTTTAACTTGGTTGCAAGATGTTAGCAGCTCTAGCAGATGGAAAAAAATCTGTATGTAAAAACAAAACAAGCATTGGTACATAACCCGATAAAAGGGGCATAGATGGGCATAGTCCGCAATCATGTGAGCTATCCTTTGAAGTGATTAAAGAGGCAAAAGACATCTGTACGTTTGTGCACCTAATTAAAAGAAACCGTGAGTGCCCAGGGCACACTGCAATGTATTCTATTCTGAGGCGAATGGTCTCTTGGCTTCTAGCGTCATTCTTTGGATAACACTGTATTGGCAGAGCATGTTATACACCATGCACTCCCCATAATTGCTTGTTAGTGAGTGCAGAGATATGGCATGGGCACTAGCAAAACCCATGTGTGTTTGCCTCGAAAGATGACGTGCTTTGCTGCTTTGTCAGTCAGTCTGAGAGACCCCTCTGATGTATTCGCTGATGTCACAAATGACTCACCTGCTATATATAAGCATGGGTGGGTGGGAGACGTCTAGATGAGCAACAGCCTGCGATCATTTTGTAAGGTATGTGAAAAGATTTCTGATGATTTTCTCATATCAGTATAAGCCTAGTCATTCAGAAGGTGAGCAATTGTAGAAATAGGTTGATAACGATAAAGGCAATTTCATAGAAAATGCCGTACTTGTGTGAGCAAAGACTTTTTTTCATAACTTACAATACAGAACAAATCCGTAAAATATAGTGTACCATGCTAGCCGTTTAATTGTAAGTCTCACGCAAAAGCAATGTGCAGGACTGGTTTTGTATGTATTCATAGATAAATTTGTTATGCATTTTTCATATTTTTCACATCTCTCCTGTTTCCGAATTGTGAAATAAAAACCCTAAACACAATGTCCTCTTTTAATTTTTCAGTTCAAGTTATCTCTCAAAAAAGTACGGGAATTCAAGTTATTTATTTACAGTTCATTCCTGAATTTTTGGAAATTGTTTCCTGCAGCAGGTGCTTGCCAGTATTGTAGTGTATCTCTTCTGTTCATTTTTTGTCTGAATTGTCAAGGTTTTCTTCCAGGAAACTTTGAAGTTTTCCATATCTCTAGTGCTAAAAAAAATACCCAATTATTCATATGTTGCAACTGGGAATAGAGATTAATGTCTTAAAGTAAATTGATTTATTGACTTAGGATGCCAGACCAACTGCACTTTTATTGCATTTTCTGCCATTGTTAGTGTAAGGGTAGGGAGCGGAAGGGGGAGTTTCGGTGAAGTAGACAAATAAAAATGCATAGAACATCCACACACGCTATGAACTATGGGAAGACCCCTTGTCCAGATGACTTTCAAGTGGAGTAGCGTCTGCACTTTCAGCCTGAATTGACCCCCTCACCTTCTGAATCTGTATCATAATCAACAAGTTGTATTTTCCTCTCAAACTCGACTCGGCCACCATATTTGTTTTGCCAAAACTGGGTCTACCCCATTTTCAATGCGTATCTTATCGACCGATTTCCCTCATTAATACCGAAGTTAAAATATAAGCACTAGTTCTGGCCAATTAGCTTCTTACAACGCTTCCACATATGCTCTTCCAAGACCGTGTCCGGGTTTGATTTGAAGAATGTTTATCCTGCTTCCAATGGTGACCAGCCTATGCGTATTTCTTGTCATAATTATGAAAGATGACATGCAATGTTGTGGTCTTCTTTTCAGAAGAATAAAACATTTCTTTATTTAAAAAAAAAAGAACATCCCCAAACGTGTAACATTTTTTGTTATTGGAAACATTTTGCATGGCCAGGCAGCCTGGAAAACTTGTACTCTCAAAATGCTTTGGTCTGATGACATCATTTAGCGGTGGGTGGTAACAAGAAATTCAGCAGAAACAATTGGTAGAGATTTTTAGAGATTTTTAGACTATAAACTTCTTGGTATGATCTCATTTAGAGGTGGGTTTGCTTCTTAGTTGCCAGTGGCAGAGCCTCAGCTGGCTGTGTCATTAGAAACCCCTTACTCTTGTGCTAGTCACTAGAGAAGTGCCTGATCCGTGGTGTCAGAGGGCTGGCCTGTGCAAGCTCTGGGTCTGTGGGGCCCTATGAAATCTATGTCAGTGGCAACCCAAACGTTGGGGGGATTGGGGACAGTGTGAACCCCAAAGGTATGAAGCAAGGTGTCCCAAGGGACAAGAGTCAAAACCACATTTGTAAAATATACAGTCAATAAGAAATGACCGTCTCAAAAAAGATGTTTGAGATCAGAAATATAAACAAAAAACCATGACCTCGAAGAAGTCCAGAATGTATGACCTACATTTGATGGGACTAGCAGAGGATGTCATGGAGCCCATTTGTGACCACAACTGTCCAAAGTCCTGTGCAACTCCAAATCTATATTTTCTGTCTCTCAAACATGTCGCACTCAATTCTTTGGCTAAGCAGCAGGTTCTAGTTATAGCAATTAACTCTGCTACTTGGGCTGAATTCCCACCAAGCAAGTATGATGCTTCAATGATAAAAAAAAATGGAGCAGATTACATAAGCAGTTTTCAGTTATCCCTTGATGGTCTTTCAGACATGAACCATCCACAAATAAAGTTAGTTTGGGCATTTCCAGGGCGCATACTGCACCTCGCAAAACACACTACATTTGCGGATAAATTCAGCAGCAATATCTTGAGATCTTGGATTATGAGATATCTGATTAACTTAACCACTAAATAACAAAGCGGAATCACTTTTTGACATAAACTTACAAATATGACAAATACATCCGAACCAAAATAATCAAACCACCAAATGAACCTAGGATCAACAACGCAAAACCAAGGAACTCACACGCAGTATAACAATTAATTCTTCAAACGCAACCACATTCTCTACTACAAATCCCACAATCCATCATTAACTCATCAAAACACTGTCCATTGTATTTTGTTCAGGAGCATCGAAAATCAGCAAATAATCCAGTTTGAGTTTACTGAAATATAGGACAAAATTCAGATTGGGACAAAAATCACTAACGGAAGAACTATCCTCTCTTATCACTCAACCCACCCTCTGGTGCCAACAATTGTGGGTTCCCTGGCCTGTAGGAAATCTATATATCAGTGGTGCACCTAAACATTGGGTGGACCGGGGACGGTGTTAACTTCAAAGTTATGAGGCAATGATCCTAAGGGACAAGAGTCTAAACAGCATTTAAAAAATATACAGTAAATTAGATAGAACTTACACACAAACAGGAGTTCAAGTTCAGAAATTTAGATAAATCTATATAGGTTTATTACAAAATACAAAAAGCAATAAGTGTGCAGCAAAATTGGGCAGCATCCTTATAGTGACAAAAAAGATCTGGCTCAAACCCAAATTCATGGGTTTGTATGTTTTAGCGCACTAATCACCCGAGAGTGTATCCAGGCACTAGGGCAGGGAATATATGTGGGGAAACAGCGTTTACAGCGCTGCCATTACATCGCGTTCCTTTTACAATGCGGACGTTACAAGGACTGCGTTGTTAGAATGCGATACCTTTACATCGCAAGTCATTAGATTGACTTGCTGTAGGGGGCGCTCTAACCTAAGGAATTATAATTTACTATTCCATCACCTTCCCTACTGTTGCGCTCGCTGGAGTTGGAATAATAAATTATACTATGCCTTAGTCCAGCGTGCCCCCTATAGCAAGTCGATCTAATGCATTGCAATGTAAAGGTATCACGTTCTAACAACGCGGTCGTTGTAACGACTGCATTGTAATAGAACGCGATGTAATAGCATCCGTAGTAACATGCTATATTCATTTAGGTGTGTGGTCCCAAGATGGTTATATGAAGAGTCAGTTCTCCAGCTTCTTGCGGAGCGCAATAAGTGAGGAGGTGGCACTGATGTTTTTAGGGAGGTCGTTCCATGTTTTGGTTGCATTGCAGGAGGATGAGCGTCCTCCAGTTTTTCTTTTGCGGATGCGGGGCGTGTGTGTGAGTGAGGCAGAGAGCATAGGTGTCTGGTTGGTTGATGAATGTGTATGGAGCTGTTCAGGTATTCTGGTCCTGTGTTGTGTAGGCTTTGCATGTGTTTGTGAGAAATATGAATTGGCTGTGCTTGTGAATTGGGAGCCAGTGATGCTTCCTGAGGTGTAATGTGATGTGGGTGCGGCATGGGAGGTGGAGTATGAGTCTTGCAGCTGACCTCTGGGTGGTCTGGAGTCTGTGTAAAAGGTGTAGGGAGATTCCAGGATAGAAAGTGTTGCTGAAGCCCAGCCTGCTGGTGATGAGTGCTTGTGTGACTGTCTGCCTGGTGTTCTGAGGCAACCGTTTGAAGATCTTTTGCAGCATGCATAGGATGTCGAAGCAGGAGGTGCACACTGCATTGAATTGAGCCGTCATGTTGAGCTTGTCATTTAGGATGGCCCTAGATTTCTTCTGTGGGTGCTGGTCCTAGCTTCGACAGCCACCAGGTGAAATCCCATGGGGAGGTCTTGTTGCAGAAGACCAGTACTTCTGTCTTGTCAGAGTTGAGCTTTGGGTTGCACCCAGTCTGCTACCATGGTCATGCATGGAGAGGATATCGGAGAGAGGATGAGTTGGGTGTCATCAGTAGAGGATACCACGGTGATGTCTTGTGATCGGATGATGTTGGGGTGCGGTGTCATGTATATGTTGAAAAGAGTGGGGCTGAGGGACAATCCCTGTAGGACACCACAAATCTCTGATATGAAGGGTGGAAGCCCTACCCTTTTGGGTCTTCCCATGAGGGACAAGCAGATCCATTTGAGAGCAGATCCTTGTATGCCAATCAGTGGAGTCTTCTGATGAGAGTGTTGTGTTTGACAGTGTCGAAGGCCATGGAGAGGTCCGGCAGGATGAGGGCCGCTGTTTCTCCTTGGTCCAGGATGTTTCGAATGTCGTCTGTGGCCGTGATGAGTGCTGTTTTAGTTCTGAATCCGTATTGTGTGTAGTCCAGAATATGGTGAAGTTCAAAGTGGGTTGTGGGTTGTTTGATAATGGCCTTCTCAATAACTTTAGCTGGATAGGGGAGCAGGGAGATGGTTAGGAAGTTGCTCAGTTGATTTGGGTTGCCTGTGGGCTTTTTAAGTAGGGCGTTGATTTCTGCAAGTTTCCACTCATCCGAAAAAGTGGCTGACATGATGGAGGTGTTGATGTTGTGGGTCAGGGTGGTGCTGTTTGGTGATGTTCCCAGGTTGCAGATGTGGTGGGGGCAGTCCGCATGACTGCCGCTGTGTCGTTCCTGGTGAGGGTTGTACATTTAATCAGGTGGCCGTCTTGGTTGGTGGTGGGCAGGTTAGCGATGAGTTATCGGAGGTTGGGTTGGTGTGCGAAATAGCCGTAGATGTTTGCGATTTTGCTGTGGAAGAAGTTGGATAGGTCATCGCAGTGTTGTTGGGAGAAAGCAAGGTTGTTCACAGTGGCTGAGGGCAAGGCGAAATCGTTAACGATGGAGAAGATCTCCTTGCAGCTGTTGGACCTTCCTTCGATGCCGTCCACTAGTGCTTTTTTCTTGGTGTCTCTAATTTGCTGGTGATAGCATCTGAGTGCAGCCTTGTAGGTAGTTCGATCAGGTATGTTGTGTTCTGGCTCTCCATTTCCTTTCTAGCTGTTTACAGTGTTTGTTGGTGTATCACAGGTCTTCTCTGTACCAGCTGGCCTCCTTATTTGATCTACTATGCTGATTGGGTTTGATGGGTACGAGCGAGTCAGCGCAGTTCTTGATCCAATTGTTGATGTCCTTTTCGAGGTTGTCTGTGGAGCTAGGCTGATCAGTGCTGAGGGCGCTGAGCCAAACTACTTCTGTGATTTTGCTCCATCTGCGGCTTGAAGTGCTGAACCTGGTAGGAATGTTGACTTGAGCTGTGTTGATTTGAAAGTGGATGATGGAGTGGTCAGTCCATGTGAGCTGTATGGTGTAGTTGTCATTGATGCTGTTGCTTCTGGTGAAGATGGGGTCCAGTGTATGTCTTGCGGTGTGCGTTAGTTCTGTGATGAGCTGGGTGAGTCTGATGTTACTCAAGCTTTCGATGAGTGCTGTGAAGCGGGGGTAATATCGGTCTTCCAGGGGAAAGTTGACATCAACGAGGAGAATGTAGGCTCAGGAGTCGATGGTGAGGAGAGCAACAAAGTTCGTGATGAGGCTGGTAAAGGTGGCTCGGGCTCCAAGTGGTCGGTAGGTGAGGGTTCCGTTCAGGGTGAATTTTTCAGAGATTTGCAACTTGAAGTGCAGGCGTTACATAATGGGGTGGCGTTCTTTGTGGATGTTGTGCGTTTGAAGGAGGTCCTGTCGAGCGACCTTGTAGCCCTCTGAGATTGCTGCAGCCAATGTGGGGTTGAGCCAGGTCTCTGTGATGTAGAGGATGTCGAGTGCGTCACTGCTCAGAAGGTCCCATATTTCGGCTATGTGTTTGCTGAGTGATCGTGTGTTGAGAAGCATGCATGTGAGTGAGAGTTGACATGCAGGTGTGTAATGGTGTGTTGTGTAGGCTGTGAATGCAGGCATCTTTGGTGCTTGTGTGGTGTGTATGTTGATAGCATTGTTAGTATTGGTGTGGGTGGGTGGCTGCTGGAGAACTGGCAGTGGGTACAGGTGAAAATTCCTATTGTGGTATGAGGTGCAGTAGCAATTGGGAGAGCGGGGTTCAGGGTCTAACGATTGCTGCATAGTATCGCTGGGCCGTGATCAGACTATGATATATACAGTTTTCTTGCATATGAAAGTACAACAGAAATCGCAAAGTCAGCATGGCATGATCATTTCACCAGCAAATATTACATTATAAAATGGCACATATACCTATCACTTAAACCTTAAACCACTACATGAATATTGATTTGCCACTTCTGACCTAATATGATCCGGCGATGCTAGTACAAACTGGTTACATGAACAATTAAAATCTTCTTATGCCAGAATGTACGTGTAAGTCAAATGTGTAAGTCAAGTGCTGGTTGGCTAATATTATTTAATATTAATGCACATCATGGGCCGCTTTGTCATGGGTCTCCAGGGCTACAGAGAATACAATCCTTTGCCAGCCAGGCGGTGGAGGAGCTGTTTGGCGCTGGGTGAGCATATAAATGAGAGCCTGCTACCGACAGCACAGGGCGCACACAGGCACGTACCTAGGTGGAGACCTGGCCAAGAGCAGGCCCTTCTTTACCAGTTATCACCTGGAACTGCTCCTAATTTGTTATTTTGTGAACTAACCACTTCCAATCACAGCCACGGTCTGTGCAGGTAACAGTGGTAAGCAGTAGGGCCAGGTAAGGGGGTATTTCGAGGGACGATGCGAGGGAAAATTAAATAAATAAATAATTGTACCTCTGCATCGTCCCTCAAAATCCCCCCTTACCCAGCCCCACTGCTGTTACCTGCACGGACCACGGCTGTCCAATCATGAGAAAGAAGAAAACTGTAAGTAACTCTACACCTACAGCCAAGGGGACAACTATAGACTCCATTCTAGAGCGTGCAGTGGGGATAATTTCTAAAGCGATCACTGTGACAGAAATAAGGCTGTCGATTGAATGGGTCGGTTCTTCCCCTGTGAACAGTCATTGGGAAACTGTTGAGTTTTGTTCCACTGCTGACAGGGAACATGTATGCTTGCATGGACAAGAAAAATCCTCTAGTGGTATGTTGCCTATGTGTAATGTAACCCCTTTCTTAAATGAACTGCCGGTCAAAGAGAGTGAGGGGTGAAACAATGGTGAGGGAGGTGGGGTCAAAAAAGGAGTTGGCTCTAAATACAGTACTTTGGTGTCTTTGAGTGATCTGAACCTTTTAAACGACCTATGTGCCAGATTTGAAGCACTACTAAAAGTGCAGTTTAAGTTGTTTTTAAATCAGTTGGATGTAATCGAATTGAGCATGGCGAAATTCACTTCGTGTAATATTGCTAAGGGCCTTCCATTTGCACCAGGGGGTGCTCCTTGTGACGGAAGGTGTAGCGGACCTTTTTTGTCCTTAGGCACTCAGCAGGTGAACATCGGTAATTTCATTCCTATTGGCCAATCCCTATGCCGCCCTATGTTCCCAAATGTGTCCCCGCCTCCCTTTGGTTGTCCCGGCTAATGTTCATCCCTTTATTAACTCTGGACATACTGCTAGTAATCACGTGGGTACTTCTTCCCAGCAGTTCCTCAGGAGGAAAACTCCTCGCAGAAGTTAGATATTTTGAGTTTTTCCCTTTCTGCAAGTCTGTCTATTTTAGTCTTGGTCAATGTTCCTAAGCTCAAACTAGTGAACTATTGATATGTAAGGTGCTTCACTGTTATGTAAGCATATGGGATCCAACATCATGCACAGCAAGCAAATACTTATGGCCAGAAGGGTGGATTGGGTTGGACTGTCCTCGAAGGCCCTGTTTGGGCATTGTATGGTTGTTAATTTCAAAGACCTTCATATATTACGCAGTCTTTTAGCTAAACCCAGTTTTTCTTTTTCAGAATGTTCACATATTCATCCTCTTCTGTTAGGATATTTTTATAAGCCATCTCATGTCACATATCCTTTTAATCCTTGTTATATTCTCCTACCGGAACCAAGTTTGAATTTGATTCAACCAGTGCCAATACCTTTCCACTGTCCAACAAGTTTGCAGTATTGAAAGGTTTCGCAGGGATTGATTGACTCAAGTCTGCTTGATGGTTTGTGTCCTCGCGGTGTAATTAGGCTGGTTGATGGCTTAATGGAGACAGTATCGGATCTTACGACCATGAAGAACGCTCCTGATTTTAGTTTTATCTCACAAAATGTTGCAGGGATCCATACTAATGTTACTCAGCCAGACTTAGTATCATTGACCGGGAACTATGAATTTATAATATTGCAAAGAAAAAGTTGGGCTACTGCCCCTCTTTAGAGTAATGGGTATATTTGTTATTCCATATCTGCGAGTCCTACTAATTTTGGGTGTCCCAAAGGAGACTTTTCAATTTGGGTTAAGCTTGGGGTCAGAGAGACTTTTGCTCCCTTGGATTCTAGCAGCACCGAGATCCAAATGATTCAGGTGATTGGCTTGCATAGTCTTAAATTTTACATTATTAATTTTCAAAAAGAGTTCTTAAGCATTGTAAATAAGAATTTCTTATCTATTTTTAAGCTATTTGATAAACTTAAGGACTACATAAATCCTCTTCATCAGAATGTAATGTCTTGATTTGCGGTGATTTTAACGCTAAGTTTACTTTTCTCACTAATTAATTAGGCACACATCTATATTGGTTTGATGCTTTTTTCACATAAGGTTTCTCCTATGGCAGGTGTAATGAGTTAGGCCACTATGTTCTGGCCCGTGATCTTACTTATATTGAGGAGATTGAATATAACAATGAGCCATGGATTCCAATGTTCCATCGAAGAGGATGCGTCTTTATATTGGATTAAATATTTACGACTTGTGTGATGTTTCAGTGTTTGCTGAAGAGTGACACATTGGATGTCAGATATGGGGATCATAATACCCTGGTAGCATCGTTCACTTTACCACTAGGTTTCGAAAAGGTGTCCGTGGATAATGTTATTCAGTTGTTGCCCCAACATAATGGACTTTGGTTAGTCTGGCTTTGCCTGTTTCTGATACATTTTTTGATTTTTTTATTAAAACTAATTTAGCCATTGTTTTGGCTTGCGTGCAAGGTAATGGTCTGGGAGGTAATTTAGGACCTCAGTGTATGGTGTTATGTGATTTAATTGAAACGTTTTTGCTCTTGCCAGTGTGCCAACCTGTTTCAGAAACCCAACACTGGTTCAAGGGATCTTGCTCTTGTGCAGTTGGAACCTGCTCAAAGTAGTGACCACCACGTTCAGGAACTCCATTGAAGTTTGAAGGCACTTACAATATACAAAGAGGCTGTGCATAAAAGAAAGAATTACATTTGAAAGGATAAGGGATGGCAATTTCATCTTATTAAAAATTAGTAAAATCGATACTATTAGCACAGAAGAGATTGGAATTGCCTTACAAGATAGTGCAAGTGGGAAGGCTGCTGGCCCGGATGGGGTCCAGATAGACATTTTTAAACATAATACTGATTTTTGGTCCCCCATTTTAGTACATTTTTTAAACGCGGTTACTGATGGGGTGTTGTCCGCAACATGGGTCGAAAGTGTGATCGTCCCGATTTTCAAAAAAGGTAATAGAGCTAGTGCTAAATGTTACCCTCCGATTTCCCTCCTTGACTCCACATTCAAACTCATGGGCAGAATTCTGCTAGCTAGATTGGAGTGTTGGGTGAAGGATGGGAATATACTAACTGAAGCACAATACGGCTTCAGAAAGGGAATCGGTACGGTTGAACAATGTATTAATTTAGACTTGCTTATAGGGAAATATACCCGTGCAAAGACGGGTTTACTCCATCTCTGCTTTGTTGATCTCTCCAGCGTGTTCGATCTAGTAAACCATACCATGTTATGGCAAACGCTGGAATGGGATGGGTGCCCCATATAACCTCATTAGTCTCTTGTCCCAAATCTATGTCCATTTAACATTAAAGATACGTTCCGGACAGAATGGGGAATGCAAAACGCACTTTAGAGTTACCCGAGGGATTAGACAAGGCTACGTCCTTGCACCACTTTTATTTTCATTCTTTATAAATGGAGTTGATCTTTTATTGCAGGGTCTAAAAGCTGATGCCCCTACTGTAGGCAAACGTGTAACACCTGTTTTATTATGTGCTGACGATGCAGTCCTGATTTCCAGGACTGCTAACGGTCTTCAACTTTTGATCGACAATTTTACAAAGTTTATGACGGATAAAGACCTAGCGATTAATTTGTCTAAGACCCTGGTTATGACCTGTGGGAAAAGTCAAACTAAAAGCAGTACCCATTGTATTAACGGTGCACCAATTGAAAGGACTTCAACGTTTTCTGATTTAGGATTGCTTTTTAATTGTAAAGGTACTTGGAATGCACATATTAACTTAAGTAAATTGACATTTTTAAGGACAAGTGGAGCTATTTTTAGATTTTCACAAAAAATAGGTAATAAGCTTGTGCGAGAGATTTTAAAACTATATGGGAGTACATGCATATCAGGGGTATGCTAAGGTGGAGCGTTATGGGGGGATGGCAGACACCCCCATATTACAAACATTGGAAAATAAATTCTTACGTAGAGTGTTATCAGTCCCCAATTCCACGGCTACCTACATTGTCCATAGAGAAGCAGATGTTCCTTTTCTAAGTGACCTGATTAGCATATCTACTATAAATTTATGGTATCGAATTTTGACAAAGGAAGAAACCCATTTTACCAAGGAAATAATATGTGACTGTTTAAGTCTTGATCACTCGAAGAAAATACCATGGTTAAAATATATCCATGATCTCCTTACTGAGTGTGACGTGAACCCTGATTCCAGAGACCCAGCGAGTATCGAGAACTTTAGTAAGGGGGAGCTGAAAACGAGACTCCTTGGATCTAGGTAAACAATACGGGAAACCAGGTTGCGTGCCAAATCAAACGTTAGATTATATTGTGAAGGGCCTTAATCATTGGGCACCCAGCCTTATCTTATTTTTATTAGAAATACACAACATAGATTTTATTTGACTAGATTAAGGCTGAGAACGCTGCATTATCAGATAGCATTCCCAAAGATGGGTAAATGGAGCGTAAATGTTCCAATGTGCCCATATAATGGTAAATCTGCCCAAAGCACACTGCACTTTGTATTATTTTGTAATTTTTATAGGGACTTAAGGAAATTAATTCTATGCCCACTCTTTATTTCCAATAGTTTATACTCCTATAAAACCGCTTTTTATTTCATTTGTAACCTAGAACATGTTTCGATTTGTAATGCGGTAATTGCCTTCACCCGACTAGCCATCAAGCGAAGGAAAGAGCTCTCACATCTGGAATCACTTGTTTATGAAACTGAATAGTTTATAAAATCGCTAGCCTTTTTAAATATATCAATGTATTTTTAAAACGTTTTTATAGTTTTATGTGCTCTACGATACATTAATTGATTACTATGGTGTTTATATATTACTGTTGAAATATGTACCTCTTTTTTATATAATTTTACCAGGGGGGACATCAGGAGAAGGTATTTTGATGAAATAACTTTTTGGGACAATGTGTCTTTTTACTATGTAGAATGCTTTTATGGATATTCTTTTATATACCGAATAAAGCTTGTTTTGACTTTGACTTTGATAATTGGGATCGTTTAACCGTGGCTGCCACTTTAAAAAAAAAAACCTGTGTGTGTTTTGGAGAGGTTAATGTGCTTACAGCACAAAAGTTTCCATTTTCCGCAATGAGTAGTACTAGTGAACATTTTAGTAACATTTGCTGCCCAATTCAGATAGTAATCCCACCGTTGATCTTACCATTAATAGAAATATAATTAATAATATGCATTTCACTGTAGAAGAACATATTATTGGTATAAAACAGAGTTCTAATAAAACTCCTGGGTTGCTTGAGGTGCCCATTGACATTTTTAAATGTAGAGTCAATTTTGGGGCTTCTTTGCTGGTCTATGTATTTACTAATATAGAAACCGTTGAACTCCATCATTTGTGGTCTAGTTCTATAAATTTTAAGGAAGGGAGTGTTACCGATCCCAGATGTTGCAGACCCATCCCCATAAGTGATTCAACTGTTGAAATTATTGGGAAGGTTATTTTTAACAGATTGAGGGAATGGGTGCTTAGCAGTAACAAATTACCGCCAGATTGTCCGTATGGGATTGGAGAGAGGCTAGGTACAATGGAACTGTGTCTAAATTTGCCATTGAAATGTTTTCTCAAGTTATGAGCTCTCTTTTTAATATTTGTCAAACTGTAGGGGGTGAGCCCTTTCCTTCTCTTTCAGAGATGTATAAGAAACAGTGCGTTCCTACTGCTATGTAAGGGAATGGGGTTTGGGGATTTACAGATTGTCGTGCTATGCAAACAGATGAGAATAGATATTGCAACCACTTTCTCTCCCTTCCCCATTCTACATCGCACTATTGAAGAACTTGCTCTGCTGTACCCTGAGGGCCATATTAAGTTGGGGCATTTTTGATCTAGGTCTCAGTGTAGAATAACCCTTGGGCTACTTTGAGTCAGTCTATCATTGATGATGATCATTGATGATTGTTTGCGATGTGCGCATAGCCTGAACATTCACTGGCTCAAATATGTTCAGCTGAGTTTTTCTGAGTTAGATAGATCTTTCTTTGACAATCCATCTACTATCTGTAAAGGTGACAAATCGTCTGTCAAAAGAATATCTTTGGAAAGGCGTTGTTTTAAAAGGAAAAGTCTGGAACTTAGTAAGCCACCTGTTAGACTTTTAAAAACTAATGTATGTTTGGAGCCTTATTTGACCGCAGTACACAATATTTGGGAAAGGGCTCCCTTTTCGAGATTCAGAGCCAGTACTATGTTATTTACTATATTTTCCTTTGGGGTATTATGGTGATTTGGACGGCACATCTGCTCAATCCCTGCTGCATTTTATTCTATTTTGTAAATTGTATTGCCTTTTTAAATCATGTGTTCTGTTACTCTGTTCTAAGAGTGCATACATTTAAGCAATGTAGAGTTGCCCTACTTTATTTACAATTGTTGACATATGAGGATGTGTGTTTCAGAGTGGGTAGCTTTCTCGAATCCACTGTATATTATCGTAAAGGTATGAATTTATATCTGTGTATATTTTATGTTCAGCTACATTTTATCGTAAAGGTATGAATTTATAGCTGTGTATATTTTATATTTATTTGTTTTTTGTATATTTTTATGATCGTCTGACATTTGAATAAAGAAAGTTGATAATGATGATAATGCTAATCGTTGATTAAAATCACAAAAGCTTTAAGAAAGGCACAAATGGTCCCAAGTACAAAAATAAAAGGAGCAATGTCTCCCATGTGCTAGTAAATATCTTCCAGCGCACCAGGAACATGTTAATTTTATTTTTCAGATAGTAAACTTAATTTTGAGGATCTGCTTATGATACAAATTCTTACTGAGCCTTTATGACATAGCAGACCAGCTGAAATGAGACAGTTTTAGTTAGAGTGCTCCCGCCATGTTTTTGGAGCATTTCCCCATCCATTCAGGGGAGAACTTTGTATTAGGTAAGTTGCCTTTTTCTTGGTCACTTCTGCTGTGCCAGACGTGTGGCGGCCAGCCTACCAGGTCTTATTGAGGGCCCTAGTGTCTCTATGCAGGGATTGGAAAGGGTTCATCAAAACATTTATTTCGAGTGATGAACATAGGGTTTTCATTGGGGAAAAATATTTTCTTTGGACACAAGATGCAAAAGAAAACAGCTAAATGTGCAATTCACATTTATGCGAGACCTTTGTGAACTATCTGCGTAGCGAGCAATCAATTTACTAAGTATGAAGGAGGACTGCTGAAACCATTTTTAGGTCTCGCCTTGCTATCGCGTAAGCGATCGCAAGGCGAGACTATAGGGGCTTTTAAAAGTGCTCCCAAAAAGCGGTTTGCATGGCTAGCACGCGCACAATCACGCGCATCGTGCCGCCATGCAATCCGCTTTTTGGGAGCACTTCAAAGGGTCCGCTCCCAAGCGCCCGCGCGCGCCACGCTCTGCCGGGCTTGTCTTGTTTTCCTCTTGATTGAAATCATCTGGTTTCACTTCCCTGACAAATGTATTGGGATACCCCACCCACCCCACCTTCCATAGCCCTCCCTCTGACCCCACTCTGCTTTTGTGCTCAGGCAGCTTAGCGAGGTTATGAAGGAAGGAGCTGGTTAACAATTGTTGCTAAAACTCTGAAAAACTGCATATACCAGAATGCTGTATTTCAGTATGCTGGTATATGCAGTTTTTCAGAGTTAAAGCAACAATTTTAACGTAAGTTGGTAACACTGGAGTTGAGCTTGTAGCTCACACCCAGTTAATTGATGGCATTCTTGAAAACAGTGGGAGGAGTTATAAACGGTGGCGGGAAGTACAAACAGTTTATATATCTACTCTCCACGCGGACGTGCTAAGGCACTTGCTGAAACGATAATGAAAATGTAAACCGAGCAAGCTGGGTCTCTTGATCTGTGTTTTTAAAGCCACATATATTACGGTAAGCGTGATCTCTTTAGATGTCAGATAACAGCAAAGAAGTGGTGTGATATGGGGCTTCAGTCTTAGTTTATAAATTGAGAGTTTTGTCAAGAACCATGTGACATGTTGGTACAACAGCGGGATTGTTTAACAAGCGACGATACAGTGAATTAATATTTTTAAGCACAAGGGAGTAATGTTGGTTAGCACTTTTGTGTGTACATAACGTTAGAAAGTCATAAATTGGTTGTTAAGCAATAGAGATTTTGATGTTATGCACGTAATGAGTTTTGCAAACATTTTAGACTAATAGTGCTCTGTTAATGGTTTTTTCATGGATACCCCTGACAAAGGGAAATCTTTCCCGAAATGCATTGGGTGCACTTTGAATAAAGTCGCTATATGTGGAAATACCTCCTGTTTGTGAAGTTCTTTGGGAAGTGGCTAAGAATGGATAAAATAAATCGAATAATAAGTGAAAAAATGCTGCAAAAGAATGAAGAAAATGAGTAGAAGAGTACAAGTACCAATTTGATTTATTGGAACTATTGAGTTACGGGCTAGGTTGTGCTCCTTGATTGGGGATCGAAATGGGTCCTTATGTGTTCATGTTTATTTGCAAGCGCAATTGGACGGAGCGCGTTTCTAGCATTGCACGCCAAAATGTCTGAAATTGTTAAACAGACTTTTAAAATAGAAGTTAAACAAAGAATACAACAGGTGTGCATCTCACCACCCCACATGCATACTGACCTGCAGTAAAGCCATGGTCACCGCTCATGAAGTGTATGATGCACCGCCCCGACTTGCACTTCAGCCCAGCCGCCTGCCGCCGCCGCACTGTACCGACTGACGCTCTTACCGAGGTCGCTGCCTGCACCGGAGCCGAGGGCACTACTCGTGATGCTCACGACGCACTGCCCCGACTCGCACCACAGCCCCAACCTCACCGACACTGGTGCTTCATCATCGCAGAGCTGATACTTGACGTGGGTGACCTCTCGAATCCATAGAGGTAAAGAACCTGCGCCTCGATGCCACCGTGACATCACCTCCCCGGCAAAAGTAAGGAACAGACTCCTCGCCTTCGTCTGCATTGCAGTAAGGAACTGACACCTCACCTCCCCTGTGGTCTTTGTTTTCATTGTTTACCAAGCTACTGTTCTTTGGGGTCTGTGTGACTCCGGGCCTGACGCCGTGCACCTCGCGGTCGGCACCGTTCTTTGGGTTTTTACAGCGGTCACAACGTCATAAGAGCCCTAGGTGGAGCTATTTGTTGCTACAAGCTTTTGGTGATAGCTTGACATATGTATGATGGTTTTTTGCCATTTTGGTCTTGTTTTGTTTAGATAAAGATTTCCTATTTCTTTAAACTGGTGTGGTGTCCATTTGTGGTGTTTTCACCGTATTAATGTATGTGTGCACAACTGCATTACACCTTGCGTCTGAAATAAGCCTGTCTGCTCCTGCCAAGGGGGTGAGCAGGGGTTGTCTAAGGGCGTAACTCTTACCCTGACCAGAAGAAAGGGTCCCTATTTGGACAAAGGCACAAACCATTGCCACCTAGAGACCCCCATTTCTAACAAGGACATAGTGGTTTATGAATGTAGGTTGTACGTTTACAAAAATGATTTACCAGCACTTTTTATGTGGGATGGGGGAGTTTTTCATGGAAGACTGCCCCCTGCCAAATGCCTTGATCATTAATGTTTGATAGTAT
The DNA here is from genome assembly GCF_964204655.1 of Triturus cristatus. NCBI lineage: Eukaryota > Metazoa > Chordata > Amphibia > Caudata > Salamandridae > Triturus > Triturus cristatus. The sequence continues at coordinate 228,549,328 of NC_140594.1, forward strand.
AATAACAATATTGTTTAATGCGTGTCTTTGAATGTCAATAAAAAGCTAAATAGAACTTCTGTTTTAATCTCTTCTAGTGTCTACTGGGACTATGCAATGACTATTCGTTTAGAAGATATTGTGTATTTACACTGTCACCAACAGGGTAAGGATCTTTCTTTAAATGATTTTAAGCGAAGTTGGAAAGCAGAGCAAAAAGCCGTGATTTGCCTATCCCCCTGTAAATTTACTCACACTAAATGTGTTCAGTGTTTATTTATTGACAACTTAATAAAAACATGAGCACAGCAATCTATCAATAAATTCCTTGAAAAAAATAAAATACAAGTACAATAAAATGCTAAAAAGTGTCTTTTCATCGAAGGCATATAAACTAAGAAAAAGCATGTTCAAATTCTTCACATACAGGAAAATACAAGCACAATCAAAAAGGTAAACATTAACATTAGAGGCAACATCCTGAATAAGAGAAAATCATATGCATCATGATCAATTAAAAAACATAAGAACATTTGGGAATTATCATCTTTTCAGATGTAAACAGTTTGTCAACCCACCTCGGGAGTAAAAGGGCTATGCATAAAGTGACATCCGGCTTGAGATGTGTGTATTATTTAATTACTGTCCATCCATGACGTCCATTGCCCAGAATGTTTTTGTCTTCCCGGAGGGATCTTTTCTTTTTCGGTATTGTTGCAGACCCTGTTAAATGCTGCCCTGTCCGCCTTACTATCCCATGCCTCTTGGACACCCACTTTCACTAAGGCTATTCTTAGGTGTTCACCCCATGAGTTGCATAGTTTTTGGTCTGTCTGTGCCTTGATTTCTGCCCAGCATAAGCTGTTCAATGGCCCAGATTCTGAGGATCGGAACTTTCAACATAGTTTCACAAAGGTGTTCATTCTTTCATATTTCTGGTTCTGAAGTCCAAATTCTAAACGGTTCTGTGCTGGAACTGCCTTGTACACCTTGATCTGGAGCTCGTTCAGTATTTCAGTTTCCTTGCCATGCCATATTTCCAGGCCATATGTCAGGGTGGGTAATATTTGCGCTGCCATCACTTTCAACAGGTGGCTGTAGGAGGGGCAGCTCAATTTCTTTTTCAGCAATTTATATGCAAAGATTAATGATTGGCTTTAGCTCTCATTTCCCTTTTATGATCCATGAGTGACATACGTCGCCCCAGCTTTAAACACCCAAATATTTATATGAACCTGTCTCTTCTTCCCCCTTTACGTGCCATTTAAATTTGCTGAACTGGGTGTCCACTAAGTGCACCACCTTTGTTTTCTTCTTGTTCAGCTCCTACCCTTGCTGATCGAGGTAATTTATCAGGTCATTTATGACTCTTTGCGGACCGATCGGACTTTGGCTCATAACCACTATATTGTCTGCGTATTGAAGGTATGATATTGACTCGTTTGCCAGGTTGAGTGGGTGACACTTGGCTTTTAACAGGTAACTGTCAGCAAGGTATAGGTTAAATAAGCTTGTTTCCAGTAAACAGCCTTGTTTCAGGCTGTGATTGGTGTTTAACTTGGCTGACACTCTGCTGCCATCTGCAAGTTTCAACCTAGCCCAGGTGTCGCTGTGTAGAGTTATAATGGCGTAGAGTAATTGTTGTGGTAGCACCCATACTTTCAATTTTTCCCCAGAGTCGATCTCATGGAACTCCATCCAACGCCGATTTTAAGTCTATGAAACATGCGAACAGTCGAGCTTTTCTTCTTATGGCTTTTTCTGTTAAAATAGCCAGGGCTTCCATGTTTGTAGTTGTTCCCATGCCGGCCCTGAATTGTTTGGAATTTCGGAATTGCACACTTCTCTTCCAGCCATACTTGAAGGTGTACTAGGATGTAGGATACATATAGTTTAGCCTCTACGTCGATCAAGGCTATCAGCCTGTAATTCTCTGGCTGGGTGCAACTTCCATTTTTAGGTCAGGCATTCGAGACCTCTTGTGTATACTTTAGTATATACTTATGTGTATGTACTTTGTGGGCTCTGGAGATCAGCCCTAGGATTTGTCTGCTTCCGCTTAGGGACTTTTTTTTCTGTTCAACTGCCTCTATTTAACTGTCTTGATAGAAAACGACCAGTAGAGGTCAGTAAAATACCAGAATTGCTTTCTGCTTGTTCAACTGCCTCTTTTTAACTGTCTTGATAGAAAATGACCAGTAGAGGTCAGTAAAATACCAGAATTGCTTTCTGCTGAGGGACTTTTTATTTATTATTTTTCTGGCAACTGCCTCTATTTAACTTTCTTAATAGAAAACGACCAGCAGAGGTCAGTAAAATACCAGAATCATTTTCGTATTCTCTAGATTCCAGTCCATAGAAATTGTCTTCCACAAGCCCTCGTAGACAATAATATGTTTTTCAAATCTTGTATTTTCAGTGATATGACCACCGAAGGCCCTGATTTTATATTAAAAACAGAGCTTTGAACTATACCATTTCCCTTTAAAAGGCAATATTTCTCTCCATGTGTTCCCATACCTGGTGTGTCACGCAGTTTGGTGTTTACTTTTCCTCCGTGTTAAAGAACAGTAGATGTTTCAGCACCCAGGCTAAAGTGCTGCATAGCTAAATACATACAGGGTCCCAAAGGTGAGACTGATTGCATTGCAAATGCTTGTTATATATTGGATTGAATATGTTCCCTTTCCAAGAAGTTGGTATCTTGTTCTGGCTGTATATGGAGTTGAAAAGAGGCGTGAAATAGCCTGCTCAAATGTCTGGTGCTTGCTTGAATAGTGCGTTTGGGAGGCCATTCGGCCCTGCTGCTCCTTCTGTTTTAGTTTTTTTATTACACCTTTTAGTTGTTTTGCATCAGTTAGCGTGTTGGGTTCATAGGTACTCAAGTCTAATGAGTCTCCTACTGATTGCATGCGTTTCTGTAATTGGGGGCTGAAGGTTGTTGCTCTGTTCCTTCCCTCTTTAACGACTTTCCGTAATCTCCTTCATATTCTTGTTGTTTTTGGGGTTGTTAGACAATTTGTGGACATTTTGTTTCCATGTTTCTTCGCTTATTCCTGCGTTTTGGTGCTGTCTTGGTCTTTTTGTTAGGTTTTTTATTATTCTCCAATATTCCCTGCTATTTGGTAGTTTGTTTGCCCAGCGTAATGTGCCCCAAAGGATTTCCTTATACGCCTAATTTGCCTCCCTGCATTTGTCCCTATATTTCTTCCTCATTTCTGTAATTTTACTTTTGTCCGGTGTTGTCCCTTTTCTTGCTGCCACGGCCTGGGTTCTCACCTCTCTTGCAGTTTTTCTTTTCTGGTCGCCAAGCTGTGTGTTGTACCATGATTCGTTCCTGATTTCCTCTGGCATGCTTGTGTTGATGGGAATTCTTTTAATAGGATTTTTCTTAGATTCTCCCAATTATGTACAATGTGTTGCTTGTTTGGGATCCCTGTGTTGTTTGCATATTCGGAAATAGCATCCATGATTTGTTTTATATTAGTTCCACACCACTTTAGTTTTCTTAGGTTGTACATTACTGGCATTTCGGTTAAGACCTTTGCATTACTTGTCTGGTGCAGTTGGATGTTTAAATTCAACTCTTACGGAAAGTGGTCACTTTCCGGACGGGGGCTGATTTGAAAGGCATCAACTGTGTGGAGAAATTTCTTACTGATGAAGATGTAGTCTATGGTTGATTGCCTTTTACTGCTCAAAAAGTAATGGCCTCGGTCTATCACCCTTTGTGTTTCCATTCAGAATTGTTAGGCCTAGTGCTTCCAGCTCTTGTCTTAATTTCAGGGCTTCAGGCTCGCTTTGACTCTTTCCCCTATTCAGGTTACTCCTTGCAAAATTGATATTAAAGTCCCCTGAGATAATCATTTCACAGTGTTGATGGGTGGTTTGCAGCACCTTTATCAGGTTCACCAGGCTGATCGATCTTTCTTTCTTCCATTATTTTCAGAATGAATGTATACGTTTATAATCATTAACTGCCAGTTCTTTGAATGTGTGGGGCATTTACAATCGAGTTAAAAACCTTGCAGCCGATTTTCTCACGCATCTAGTTCTTCTGAAATCCAGCCAAATTTTACAGTGGTATATATTGACAAGCCCCCACTTGGGTGACCGAAGTTGGAAAATCTTTCTGCCCACACATGGTGGTCTTCATAACCTGTTATCGAACTTGGGGTAAGATTCCATGTTTTTGTAATAATATTAAATCAAAACTTTGTAAAGAGGTCAAAGTCTCATGGTCTTGGCCCATTTCTCAGAATCGGTGGACATTCCAAGAACAGGTCTTAAAGACGTCCTCTATATGTGAACTGAGATGAACCCCTGAAGTTTCGTCCCTTTGGAGCCCCATGCTTTTATCAGGTCCGTTGTTGACTCGGGTCCTTGGGCATCCATGACCAGTCCTAGTTGTCTTCTATCTGTTGTTTAGATTGTGGTAGACTTTGCCTAGATTCTCTCTGGCTGGGGACAGGGTTTTTCTGTGCTTTGGGTGACGTATTTGTAGCTCCCCTCAGGACTGACTTTGGACCCTTCTCTATGAATTGTTCTTTTTTTGATGCCTCTGTTTTTTGTAATAAAGGGTATGGGTATTTAGGGTGTTTGTGGTGCTTTTAAGTTATTCCCCAGACTTCGAAAATTGATCTAGTTGCATAAATCTGGTCCACCATCTTGTTGGAAGTCCAGGTAGTTAATGTTGCTTCTATTTCAGATCTATTTTCCGTTCTTTGGAATTCTACTGCTAGGAGATCTGCAGATGTTATGCTTCTTAGTTCCGGAATTTCTTTAAACTGTCTTAGCAGATTGCCTCTGTTTAATGTATCCTGTCTCCCCTTTGTTGAGTATTCTGGCTGAAATATCAATTTTGGTGTGGTCTCAGCTGTGTAACTTGAATAATTTGTTTCCTGGTTGGTGTCCATTAAGTTCTTAGAGTTTTCGGGAGTGATTTAACTTTTTGGGCGTAGGTTCTCTTTGATGACCTAATCTTGGTTTGAGATATTGGGTTTACCTTTTTTTATAGTTTCTCATACCGGGCTCCCTGTTTTGCATCTTGTTCCTATCCGTGAATACTCTTACCCTTGTTGGTTCTTCAATGTGTAATCTACAAACACGGCCTTCTTCTTTATGATGACCTGTTTTGGGTTCCTTTTGCCCGGTTCTATTATTGTTTCATTACCTGACATTTTCACTGTTGGTGTTACTGCCGCTTTGTCTTGATTTTTTATTTGATTTCCTGACATTTTTGTGTTTGTTCTTGGTACCTCTTTCTCTTGATTTGTTTCACTGTGTCCCGTTGGAGCTGGAACTGAATGCCCCCTTAGGTTTCTTGGTTCACCTCATGGTTTGTGTTTGTGTTTGTGTTTTTGTTCTGGCCTTGGTGTTGGACTTCCAAACTTCGGATCCCCTTGTTATTTGACAAGATATTTTTTCTATTGGTTACTTCGTTTCTATTTACTTGATCAGGCGGGTGGACTTTGCTTTGTGTTGATTTATTTGAAGTGGCTGAGAGATCTGGCGCGTTTGACCCTGGACTGGACATGTCCAATGTTGTCTCTATTTTACTTATGTTTTTTGGGCTGGTTATAGACTGTTGGGTGAAAATTGGATACATTTGTCTGGCTCTGGGGGCTGTTTGTTTACTAAACTTAAGCCTGGCCTTCCGGGCTCCCTTTTGTTGCCTTTTTGTGGATATTCTACTTGGTGAGCTGGGGATGGGCATTAATTGGGTTACGTCCTAATTTTTACTTATACATCTCATTTTCTGTGCTTCCTTGTTTATTTCACTTCCCACTTGTGCAGGGTTTATTGTCTTTGTAAGTCCCGCTGGGTCTTAAGTCTCATTGTTCTATTGTATTGTAGTTATGGGTTCCGTTTTTTTCTGTCGGTTGTACCACATGTAAAATTCCTGTAAGAATTTCTGGAAGGGAAGCCAGTTTGTCTATTATTTGTCCGCATCCACAGTTGGAATTTAGTAAGTGGCCACTAACTTGTACTTTATTATTTCCTTTCCTTTTGTGATTTGAGCCGTTATTGTTTCCAGTTTTATGTTTATTCCTGCTGTATGTTCTGCTATCAGATTCATTAAGTCGATCTACACCTCTAATTAATCTATTTGAAAGTTTAATACCTTTATGGCTTGCTGTAATGTTCTTAGCAGAGTTTCACTCCACTTACAGATGAAATCGTGATAGGTGATGTCAATAGTTTCCGACTTACTGGAGATTGAGCGATTTCATCTTTTTTATTTCTCTCCTGCTGGTCCAGCTAAAGATTAGTTTTATTGATGTGGAGGCTGTCCCTCCCCCTTCTGCCCCGGCTGGCCTTCCCATGGGCGAGGCTGCGGTGGAGTTTTGCCCTGGGTTAGATGAGTGGATTGCGGCTTGGTTTAATGCGTTAATTTCCACATCTTGGAGCAAGATTAGCGTCATTTGATAATGTGAAGAAGCAAATCCAAGCTCCTTCCTGTGGTGTTTCTTGGATGCGGTTTTTATCACCGGTGGCTTTTTTTGGGGCTCATTTCTTGCCTTAATTTGTTCTACTTGCCGCTACCTTGGTCGAATCCAGCGGTGTTTCACTTGAGTACACCTGTGCAGTTGTTTTAATCAATCCACTTGGAATGGTTACCCCTGTTGGGCGGACTTCCCTACGCATGCCTCTAGGCTGAGTTTCAGGGAGTGTAGGGTACTTTCATTGGGTTGAGTTAATTTAGCCTGTGTTATTGGGTATCCTTATATCTGAGGTCTTAATTTGCCCGATTTGTTAGGGAATATAGGACTTGGCAGACAGGGTGCCTCATCCGACGAGGCATATATGGCGGCCATTTGGGTCCTTTAGAAAGAAGAATTTCTGTTTTCCATTATTTCCCCCAAATTTGAAAAGTGCTAGTTCCGGTGTTGGTGCTGAAACCAGTCTCTCTTTTTGCCTGGTCATTTTCATTTTTTTGCTTGGGGTGGGGGTGAGGTCCTTTGAGTGGACGCTTTTCCAAATTTTTCCATGTATATGCCTGACGGATTTTTCCAGAACTCATTTTTCTCTCTTCTATTTGATTTAATGGTTGACAGACTGTAGGTTGTGGGCTGCTGCCTTGATTGTCTTGTTTTCTTGCTGAAAGTGGTCTGATTGGTAATGACTGCTTTTTCACTTTTTTTTATTTATGTTTGAGTTACCTTAGTGGCTGCAGTTGTCAGGTGGGGGCGAAAAGCGGTGATAGCAGTTTGGGCTTGGGTGTTGATTGGTCGGGGTGTTGATTGAATTTGTGTGGTTCTGAGTAGAAGCTCCAACACCCCCTGCAAGCCTCCCCCAGGCACCTCTAAGGCTACCGTACTTATTTGCTCACTTCGCCCCACGCTTCTCTCCCGCCTTTTCTCTGTGCGTCTTTACATTCCACTCACCCTTTCCAGCTATGGGCCGATTTTTCTTTCGGTCAGGTGTGAAATGGATCAGGTGTGGGATTCCTGGGGGGCGGCTCTCACACCTCCTTCCTTCTCCAAAAGCTTCCAATAACCTGTGGCCTGATGCCCCTGGATCCATTGGGGCTCTAGTGCCTTTCCTACTGTTCTATAGATGGGAAGGCCATCCTTCAGCTAGCCAAAAATTTGACGACTGGGACTGGGTCCAAGTTTAAGGCTTGCGCTTGAGCTGAGGTGAGATGAGAGCTGGAATAGCCACGAGCCTCAGCTATACTTTGCTGAGCTTTAATGTGAGTTAGCAAGGTCAGCAAGATAATTGTTATTCCTAAAAGCTCACGGTTTCGCAAGCCGCACCGACCTAATATCTGCCGGCTCCGCGAAATCGGGCGGGGACCGCGAGGACCTTCCGCCTTCTTTCCCCCAGCTCTCGCCACTCTGCCGTCTCTGCGGTCGGCAGCTGTAGCTGTTGCGGCTGTGGCTTGTGACCTGTATGTTGATCAGGCCTGGGCATAGTTTGCTGAGTTTTGCTACGCGGAACTTAGCGAAGTTACAAATAAACTCTGCGAAGTTCCGCGAGTGGCGGAGTGCAGTGCGAACTGCAGTTTTTGCTGGTATTCCTGCCGCTCAAGTAGAAATTCTACCCGAGGAAAAACTCCTCTGCACATTGCAAAGCGGAGTTTTCTGCACTCCACGAGCTCCACGGAGTGCAGTAAACTCTTCAAACTCCGCGAACGGAGCAAAGTTCACCGCCCAGGCCTAATGTTGATGCCGTGTTGGCACCTATACCGATGTTGGTTTGGTGTTTCGGCGGGGGCTCTTGGCACTTGGCTCTGCCTGCACTGCTGCCAAGCTCCGCCGCTTGCTCCTCCACCTCCGCTGACTTCCGTTAATCAACTACCGTCCATGCAGTCAATAGCAACCTGTTGTCAGCACGGTACGTAGTATAGGATGTTGTATCCTATACTATGTAAAAGATTTGTGCACGATTGTTTTAAGTGGTGCTTGTGGTCACACGTGTATGCGGGTGCTCGGGGGTCCTTGATGCACTTGCGTCTGTAAAACATAGGAGGCCCCAGTGCTTAATTTGAGCCGGTGGGCACGTCTGAGCAGAGCCCTGGGCACTGTCACTCATTCGTTTACAAACTAAGCACTGGTAGGCCCACATCACAAAGCTGTATGGTCAGCTTACACGCACCAATAACCTATTTTAATGTGTGTAAAGCTATCTTTGTGTATCACAAAATATAGTTTTACGGTTGCAGAAATATTTACTCACACATACTCTTTTGTGTTTGCAAACTTTGCGTGAGCAGGGAGTCGGCGTTCCAGGGCAGAAATGCTTTGAAAGTGTGTACTCTCTCTTAAACCTGCTTCTTTGTGGGTATTCACAAATGTGTGTAAGCCCATTGGCATCCTGAAAAACTGGAAATCTACTGCTGTCTAGGGCACAACTGCATCATATTCATGAGTGGGAAAGCCCGTAACTGTCCTTTGCTGCCGGGGGAGAGTACTCCAGCCTCCCTTGTGGCTCGTGACGCCACCAACAACGGCTGCAATCAACGCCAGGAGGCGCGATAAATTCAACCGCGTGCTCCCTCTTTGCGGGACGCGCCCGGGCATAGCCCGGGCCAAGGGTGGGCCCATCTGAGCCTGTCAGAGGGGGTAAGAGGCTGGACTGGGCCATTACCCTAAAACTTTGATTTTTGGAACTGATATTGTATACTTTTGTGTGTTATTGTCACTCACATAACTGTGGCTAGCTATTGTTAAGCATGAGTAAGCTAAAACACAGTAAAGGTCAGAATGTAGTAGGGACTTTAGATGCCTTCCTACAGAGGGCAGAATCATGCCTGATAAATGAAATAAAACTCACTGAACGAAGGCTGTCCTTAACACCTCAACCCTCACAGAGTAGACTTTCAATTATGCCCGCGGCAAATAACAACGAGCTATCCCCTTTACTGGCCAGTATTTCAGCACAAGCTATAACAGAACAAGCTATAGATGTTGTTTCCTCCTCACCCTCTGACTCCGAATCCAGTCCTGTCTGGTCTAAGGTCACCACCAGAGGGCAAAAGGCTATATGCAGGCTAGATTATGTTGCAGAACCCCCCCTCCCCCCCTGAAAAAAGGAAAGGTAGAAACACACTAAAACAGAGTAAATCTGTACAGAGAATAAATGGGAAGAAGGCGAAACCCATCATTGGTACAGGTGAACTCAATAAGGGTCCCCCGAATACTGTCAAACAGAATGATATTGACAAACCTTCCGACAATACATTAGAGGGGAACTTTTGGGGTAGACTTGTGACAATGATGTTAACCCTCTTGGAACCCATCATGCTAAAGGTTACTAACGTAGAAGCTAGGCTTGCCAAGATGGAGGAGTTGGTTGGTAGTATATATCCAGAAACATTGGTAGACGGCACCAACCTAAATGAACGCATCCCGTCTAATAGGGGGGCAGGCATGGGTGTTGGACCATCCTCTAGTCCCAATGTCATTAACCAATCATGTCATAGAAGTAATAACATTAACATCACTACACCTAATATAGATAATCCACCTGTTCGTATTGGCAAATATCCCACCAAGGATGGATCCATTACAACAGTCCTTAATAACCCTGCCGGTACAGAAAGAGGAGCACAGTTTGTTAGGGTGAACGGCGGAAATAAAGAAGTAGAGAGAGGCATAAATTCACAGGAAAGACGAGATAAGTCCTACAGCCTATCACAAATCTTAAATCTGCCCCCAGAAGCAACTCCGTACACGGTAGTTCTGGCAAACGTCCCTCCCTTAACTAATAACGTTTTTGAACATTGGTCAACTTTAAGGACCAAGTCCCTTCATTTCTTAACTATGAGGACCGGTTTAAAAGAGCCCCTTTTTTCAGATTTTAAAATGGTACGAAGGATCGGGTGGGTCGGTCCTTCTGCCAAATCATTGTGCGGAGACTGTGTTGTACTAACTTTTAAGTCACCTTTCTTGGTGCACGCAATACTAGAGAGGGGCAATAGTGGGCCTTCCAATCCCAATGACATACACATACTACCACTGGGATACTTTTATCGACCCTCAAACTCTTCAAACCAAGGAGGGAGATAATCACTTGAGAACTAGACAGTCTAGTATATAATCCCAGTATATAATCGTTTTGACGCCCTGAATTCTTTGGAAGACTGTCTGACTGGACACTAGGAAACTTGCATCATATAATCGCGCAATCTGTAGGCCTGATTGCGGGGGTAACTCTGGGTTGACTCTAATGAGTAACAATGGTATTGTCTCTGAACATTATGCTGGAAGTGATAGAGAAGAGGTTTGAGGGCCTACGGACCTGAATATGGAGACTCAGGCTGATCCCCATGATATTCTAAATGTCTCTTCTTCTAAACTTGGATCTTGTTGATAGCAATAGTGATGAGGTACGAGGGCCTATAGGTTCAAAGAACAAGGCTCAGTTCGAATCCAAGGGGACTTTAATTACCCCCTTTCCATCCAGACATGCAAATGAGGATTTACCAGGGAGAGTCATCCACCCTCACAACTACCCTGTTGATGTTAAACCTCCTCTCTGCAATATTGTCTCATGGAACATTGCTGGGACTCGATCCAAGTTAAACACCCAATTGTGGTGGGAATTTATTCTTCAATTTGAGGTCCTGTGTTTCCAGGAGACATGTTCCAAGGAAGCGATCCATCTGAATGGGTATAGGACCTACAACACCCTAGCAGTTGATGGTCGGAGAGGTAGGGCTAAGGGTGGTCTATGCACGTATATATCTAGTAGCATGAACATAAAGGAAATAATGATGCTTGCCAGTGATGATTATTACCAACTAGTTAGATTGGATCTAGATACAACATGTTCCATAGTTTTGGTTAACTTTTACAACAATATTCCCCCTGGAAAAGTGGGAACTGTTGTTAAAAACATGTCACAATCGCTGAGATTAGTGGGTAAAAGCAAAGCAAAAGACATAATGTTAATACTGGCAGGGGATTTCAACTGCATGTTATGTGAGAATGCTGGGGACAATTTTTTGCGGAGCTTTAAGAGAAGAAGGAGCATGCTCGTCTCACTTTAGGCATACTGCTTTGGGAGAGCAGCTAAATGAACTTATTTTTAGTTTTGAGTTGGGATTTGTAAATGAATTATGCCCAATACCAGCCCCTTTGCCTTGGACATTCAACGGTAGGGAACTTTGTTCCACCATTAACTATGTCTTAATATCAAGCAACCACGCACATAGTTTACACTCCTTCCACGTCTTCGAGAACTCACTTAGGGACCATTTCCCCCTTTGTCTGGCTATTACACTATCCTCTAGCAAAACTTTTAGACTTAATACTAACAATGATCAGTTGCTAGAAAATATAGCCATTGGGAGTATTAACGGGTACTCCCTCCGTTGGGCTATGGTAGATCAGGCTGCACTGATTAAAATCGTGGTGGATAGATGTAAAACACACGTAGAGATATGCCTGAATGAAACGGCTGCCCCTGATAACATTTTAGCTTAGTTTATGGTAATACCCACCGTAATAAGAGAGTCTCCTATTAGGCGTAAGAAGAAGAACGGATCCCAGAATGGGTGGTTTGACTCAAGGTGTACCCAAGCATATTCTCAGTTAAAAAATGAGCTGCATAAAACCCCAAGGAATATGCTGGAAGTAAGGTTGGCTAGAGGGGCATATAAACAAGCAATAAGGGGTAGAAAAGTCACATTGAAGAAGAAGGCATGGGAGGCATTACATTCGGCCTCAGTAGCTAGAGACAGTGTGGCATTCTGGAAGGCAATTAGGGCACCATTTTTAACTAGGGAAGCCGGCCCATCTATCGAGATTAGCCATAACTGAGGAACAGTGGATCAAACACTTTGCTCAAGTTTACAAGGGCGAGCGAAATTCCGATACGATGGATATCCAAGTTCAGGGGGCTCATGGCTTAAATTATCTTTTAAACTACAAAGAACTAACGTTCACCTTAGAGGAAGTGGGGCGGGCTCTACATGCAAGTCAAGGTGGCAAGGCTCCTGGACCGGACGGGTTCCCTGTAGACATTGTAGACATGTTCAAATCAAACATTCCTTTATGGGACCCCTACTGGTACAGGTGCTTAACGCCAGTTGTAGCACTGATTTTTTACCCATTTGGGTAGAGTCTACTATCGTGCCCATTTTTAAGAAGGGGGACAGACAAGACCTAGGATGCTATAGGCCAATTTCCCTGCTGGACGCCATAACGAAGATAGTGGGTAGAATTGTCTTGGAATGCCTTCAGGATTGGGCTGATGAGAACTCTGTCCTGTGCGATCTACAATATGGCTTCTGGACCGGCGTGGGGACCGTAGTGCAGGGCCTAAATCTGTCACTCTTGGTGGGGAAGTACACTAGGGCTAAGAAAGGGAACCTGTTTTTAGCATTTGTGGACCTTGCAGCCGCATTAGACTGTGTGATCCACATTAAACTATGGTCAATATTAGAAGATATGGGGGTTGATGTAAATATTATTTATTTTCTTAAACGTTTTTATAGTGATGCCAAGGCACGCGTGCGCTGTGGTCTGAAGGGTGAGCGCTCAGCTGCTTTTCCGATTAGGAGCGGAGTTAGGCAGGGTTGTGCCCTGGCCCCGTTCCTTTTCAACTTGTATATAAATGGACTGAGGGAGGCTCTCCTTAAAGACAACCAAGACTTCCCCCTAATAGCCGGCCGCCCTATCCCAGCTCTCTTGTATGCAGACGACGCGGTGTTGATGTCTTGCACACAAGTAGGCCTACAGCGCGTTTTGGACAGTTTTTAACTTTTCATGAAAGACCTAGGTTTAAGGGTAAACTCTTCCAAAGCTTTTATCATGTGCTGTGGTAATGTCATAAACAAACAAAAGGATATGTATGTGGCTGGACAAAAGACTGGGGTTACAAAGAAATTCTCACACTTGGGCATTCTTTTCGCCCACAAAGATACTTGGGTGCAAGCAGTTGCAGCAAAGAAACTGGCACTCCTACGCACTACATCTGCTCTTACTGTTTTTGCCAGAAACTAGGCAAAAAAAAACCAGAGGAGCTCATCAAAATTTACAAGGCTAATTGCGTTTCAGCAGCCGTTTACGGGAGTCGGGTCTGGGGGTTTGCTGACCTGCTTTCAATTCAGAGAGTAGAGAACTCCTTCCTAAGAATTATTCTATCTGTCCCGAGTGGTATCTCAGCATGCATTTGTGACGCAGAGTTAGGACTCCCCTTTATCTCTGATTTAATTAAGCTTGAGCCTGTGCTATTATGGCACAGGCTCTGGACTAAAGAAGAGGCCAAACTGAACAGAGATATCCTTTCAGGTATTTTGAATCTGGAAGGTGTTATGAGGATACCATGGCTAAGATATGTTTATAATTTTTGTAAAGAGCTTGGCCATTTAGAGTATTTTACCAATCTTACTACCATTAGGGCAACAACAAGGAAGGAATTAAGAAAAGAGGGTTTCCTGCTCCTGGATACCATTAGAATGTCATCTGAGATTTTAAAACCCACAGTCCTGCGTAATCAGTTGGTCTTAACTACTTTTAATATTCAATCAACCCTATTTAATTTTTGTACCTGGTGCCTATAATAGATTTTTATTAACTCGTTTCAGGCTGGGGGTCTTCCATAGATTAGTAACTTTTCCCATAATGAATGATTGGTCTCAAGACCTCCAGCGATGCCCCTGCGATAATACCTCCCCACAATACACGATTCATGTAATTCTTTTTTGTAGGTTTTATTCTGCTGCTAGGAGCTTGCTCTTAGTACCTATCTTGAAACAGTTGGGCTACGCCAATGTCGTCCTGCCCTTTTGGCTTTACAATGTTTAGATAATGAGCATAGTGTTTTTAGGCTAACAATTTTCTTGAAAAAAGCTCTGAGCCTAAGGAAACACATGTGCATTTAATTGTTTTTAATGAGATGAGGGCTTTTGTAAGTTTATTACCGTTTTTAACACAATCATTGACATTATTAATGTATCACTCATGTGAATTTCTTTCTTAATGTAAGAATTGTTTGTATGTATATTGTAATGTTGTGCTTTTAGGATTGTTTGTCCAATCAATCCAATAAAACCTTCTTTGACTTGACTTGAGTGGGAATGTGAAGTGAACACCCTAAAAAATAGATGGAGATGTAAGGGAAGAAGTTTCTCTGGACGGGAAAAATACTTTCCAAGTAGATGAAAAAAGTTAACAAGTGTATTTGCCTATAGTAAGGCATTTTCCTAGGCGTAAACGTACTGTGACAGGATTCAGAAAAGGTTTCCCACAAGTACTCCGGGTACCCGGTAACTGTCGCAGCGTCCACGCGGTCTCTTGCAAGTTTTTGTGGCTTACAAATAATACTGGAATTTACTCAAAACATACGAAAAGCTAATTGCAATACATTTCCAGTTTAGTTGATCTCCTTCACCCCGTCTTTTTAGCCAACATATGTGCACTGTAATGTGCTGTAAAATGTTTAAAGTTCGAGTTTTATATTGATCATTTGTGTGGGAACACCCCGCTTAATGCTGCTTGCACATTGTGCACGTATTTGAGTGATTACAAAATGAAGTTCCTAGCATGTCTTTGAGGCCTATGAAGTCAAATCATTTTTCTCAGGCTTTTCCACAGTTGAACTGGCCGCCGGTGAAAACAAAATGCAAATGCTGTTCATAATTTGCTGTCTGACACGCGAGGGAATGTTCGCCTCCAGCACCAATTTCTTGGGGCTAGCTTTCCTTCCACTTGGAAGGAGGATGAATCTATTTTTTTCAGGCGAGGGGAGCGGAGAATAATCCTTATCTGGAACGCCCGGTATGTACAACCTCTTGCTCCTCAGGGAATAATTTAAAGGATTCCTATTCAGAAGGTAGGGCACTGGGATTTGATGCAGTGGAAAGGGTCTGCTGAGTTCTTGCAAAGTACTACGAAGCACCAAAAGTGCAGTGCCAGCACAGAACCTAAAATATTCAAGACTTAAAGGTTTTTTTTTAAATGATGGACTTTAGTGATCACTTTACTGTCTGTTTAGTAATTGCTGTGCCTAGCTTCGAAATCCGCATTTGTGTGGTTGAAAATATTAACTAATACTACGGTTGACACAGCTTAACCTAAACTGCACACGCACATTTGCTGAACAGTCAAATGTGAAATAAAGTCACTGAAGCAATACATTCATCACTAATATTCATTGTTCCCTTAGATACAATTTGATGTATCCAAAGGTTGAAATGCGAATCAAGGGAGTAGCCAGAAAATTAAAAAATGCCCCCCACTTCGAACCAAAGCTTTTATGGCACCAAGAAAGTCACCAGCACCCTCCCCAGAATAGCTCTCTTGTCTCTTCCATCCAGGCATCTATCCATTCATCCTTCCGCCCCCCTCCTTATAGCCACCATTTCACCTTTACTTTCTGTCATCCATTCATTCTTTTATCCATCATTCAGTCTTTCACAATTCCGTCCGTCCACATCCAACCTTATCCATCCATCTACTAACAAACCTATCCATCTATCCATCCAACCTTTCACTCATCCATCTCTCAATCCACCCTTTTACTCATCCATCCATCCACTCTTTCACTCTATCTATCGACCCTTTCACTCCATCCATCTGTCCATCCTTCCTTTCACTCCACCCATCTGTCCATTCTCCCTTTCTCTCATTCATCTTCCCTTTCTGTCACCCATCCACCCTTTCACTCAGCCAGCCATCCATCCGTTCGCTCAATCATCCACCCGTCTACCGTCCATCCACTCATCATCACCCTTTCACTCCTCCATTCACCCTTTAACTCATCCATCTCTGCATCCTCCGTTTCACTCATGCATCCTTCTACTCTTCCATCCACTTTTTCACTCCGTCTATACAGCCTTTCACTCATCCACCCACCCTTCCACTCAGCCATCCGTTCACTCATTCATACACCCTTCCAATCATCCATCCATTCACCCTTTCACTCCTCCATCCCTCCTTTCACTCACTCATCCATCCACACTTTTTCTCATCCATCCGTCTGCCCTTTAATCCATCCACCCTCCCTTTCACACATACATCCATCCTTTCTCTCATCCATCATCCTTTCACTCATCTATCCATCCATCCTCATCAATCCATCCACTCAGCCATCTATCCTTGCACTCTACCATCCATCCTTCCACTCAGTCTCATCCATCCAGGCTTTCTCTAATCATTCATCCACCCTCCCATTTCACTCATCCATCCATCCACTTGTCCATCCTTTCATTTATCCATCCATCCACACACCCATCCATCCTTTCACTCACCCATTCATCCTTTCACTGACATCCGTTTATTCATCCTTTCACTCACTCACCGTTGTCTGCCAAGTTGCAGACAGAAGAGGGCCATCAAGAACCTCACCCCCACAGTTGCTGCTAAAGTTGGGGTTTCATGACTCCCCTGGATCCATCATTTATACATCCATCCATTCTTTCACCCATCCATCTATCCATCCTTTCACTCAGGCATCCATCCACCCTTTCCTTCATGCATCCATCCACCCTTTCACTCATCCATCCATTATAAATCCACCTTCTATTTCATTAATCCTTCCATTCTTCCACTTATCTATCCATCCATCCTCTTTTACTCATCCATCCATTCTTTCACTCATCCATCCTTAAATCTATCCTTTCATTCATTCATCTACCCATCCTCCCTTTGACTCACTCATCCATCCATCCACCCTTTCACTCACACACACACACACACACACACACACACACACACGCACACACATCCATTCTTATACTCACTCTTCGACTCTTTCACATTATTTATGAGCCTTTGTCTGCGGAGTTGCAGACTGAAGAGGCCCATCAAGAACTCCACCCCGCTGTAGCTGCTAAAGAAGGGAGGTTCACAACGCCCCTGATCTGAATGCTTTCTTCCTACGTAAAGACTTATTGTGTGCAGGGTTGTAGCAAAGGTGCCACCTGGGTTCTAATATGAGCAAGCAGAAATGCCCCCATCCCTGATGTTCAAGTAATAAGAGCTGTATTTGTGTCTAGTGGGCCACTCACATTCCTGGACTCAGGTGCCACTGCAGCTGCTGTATGTTTTGATAGCTACACCTCTGCATGAGACTCTTGAGGCGTGAGCCGGGAGTCAGGGCAGCGCATGTTTTCTGCTGAGCGCGTATGTAAGGCAGATACACTTTATTTTATTTTTACATTTTAAACTGTTTTACCGCGACTGAAAAATCACCGTAATCACTCTCCTCACGTGATTGCTTCCTCCTGCTGTGTACCAGGGGGCATTACAAGGGTGTCTCGCTTGTGTGGTGGCACTAGGAGTGAAGGGGGAAGCTGGTTCGTGGGAGTTGGAGGTGCGACCGCCATCTTGGGGGGAATCGCGGCTAGTACTCTAATGGCTCAAGGTTGAATGGTACTTATGGGGGCACTGACGCGACCGCGCAGATCTAGAGACTCTTGAGGCGTGAGCCGGGAATCAGGGCAG
Source organism: Triturus cristatus (assembly GCF_964204655.1). NCBI lineage: Eukaryota > Metazoa > Chordata > Amphibia > Caudata > Salamandridae > Triturus > Triturus cristatus. The sequence continues at coordinate 228,567,204 of NC_140594.1, forward strand.
CGCATGTGTTCTACTGAGCGCGTATGTAAGGCAGATACAATTTCTTTTATTTTTACATTTTAAACTGTTTTACCACGACTGAAAAATCACCGTAATCACTCTCCTCACCTGATTGCTTCCTCCTGCTGTGTACCGGGGGGGCATTACAGGGGTGTCTCGCTTGTGTGGTGGCGCTAGGAGTGAAGGGGGAAGCTGGTTCGTGGGAGTTGGAGGTGCGACCGCCATCTTGGGGGGAATCGCGGCTAGCGCTCTAGTGGCTCACGGTTGAATGGTACTTATGGGGGCACTGACGCGACCGCGCAGCGGACGCGCGCAGCGGGCGCGCCGGCAGCGTGCCGAAGGCGCGACAAAGGCAAGCCCATCTGCGCCCGTCCACGCCAGCCCGTCGCCAGGTGCCAGAACCCTTGCCCTTTCTCCTATTACACTCCGGAGCTACTCGCGTGCTGAGTTGATGGGGATGCAATTCAAATGCCCTTCTCTACTATGGCATCCACTAGATGGCCCCGTCAAATGCAAAGCATGTTCGTTTCAACTCACAGGGGAGGCGTTGGAGCCCTGCCCTCCTGACCACACGGACTTTAAGTTTATGAGCCTAAACTGTCGATCCCTGGCTAAACACCATGCTGAGGTTTTCGACCTTTTGGAGGATGAAGCCCCTGATGTCCTTTTCTTAACGAAAACATGGCTTACCCAAGATTCCATTGCAGAATCTTGGCTGGCTCTCCCTTCTGGATTTGTTATGAAGAGTCTAAACAGACTGGGGAAACGGGGGGGCGGGATTGCAATTATTACGAAAAACGTCTACTCTTGCAGTCTTATTACAGACTGTGAAAGCGCCCTATTTAAAATTACACTGAACCCTAACCTCACCATTTCAGGCATTCTTATCTATCGCCCGCCTGGGCCATCTGGAGCTTTCAGGGAAGACCTAGTGAACAAAGCCTTGCTGTTCGCTAGTCAAGCTGCGAATTTCAGCATTATAGGAGATTTGAATCTCCATTTCGAAAACATCGGGAAGACAGAGATTTCAAGCTTCTTGGCTGACCTAGAGGCTCTTCAGTTGATCCAGTGGGTACGTGAGCACACGCATGCCGCTGGGCATCTACTAGATCCTTTATTCTCAAATCTTGCCTTGCTGAAGGTCTATCCTCCAGTCCCACAATGTTGGACAGATCATTTTCTGGTGATCTTTACACTACGGTGGCGGGGTCAGCTGAGAGAGTATTGCGCGACCTCTGCTCTAAAATGATCGTAGCATAAGTTAGACAGTAGTGGTTTGTCTGCATATTGGTCTAGCCATAGGCCACAGCTGCCACAGGATATAGAGGCGGCCGATACGCGAGTCCACGATTGGGTAATATCAGGCCTGGATAGTTGCATCCCGGCTAAGCTGACCAGGATAAATCGTGGCCTGTCTAAACCTTGGTTTAACGAGTCTCTATCTAAAGCTAAAAAACACTGCAAACAGCTTGAGCGAGTGTGGAGGCGCACGTATGATGTAGCAGAGAAAAACAACTATCGGATGGCTATTAAACACTATCATAAGTTAACTCGGAGAGCAAGGGCTGAGTATGTCGGTAATAAAATCTTAGTTAGTTCTAATCCATCCAAGACAATCTTCTCCCTGCTCAAGAATATGAAGAATGGTGGTGTGTCCAAGATCTCTCCGATTTCATCCAATAGTCAGTGCAATGACCTGGCCAAGTTTTTTGTCAACAAGGTTGAAAAAATATATCAAAGTCTTCCCCCGGTGGCTAGTTCTAGCAGGAAGATCGGGCTTGATGGCCCGGTCTCCCAAAGAACAAACAGCCTGCTATTGTTTCCTCTGTTATCTCTCACAGATCTGGAGATCCTTTGCAGGAAAATTAAATCAGGCTCACCAATTGACACCGAACCTTTTTTGTCAATTTCTTCCTACGATCATGCCAGTATACTTGGAACTGGTTAACCTTTCCCTGTCCTCAGCTACAGTACCAGCATCATGGAAACATGCGAAAGTTACTCCCCTGCTGAAGAAACCATCTCTGGATTCGGGTGAGCCAGGAAATTATCGCCCTATCTCACAACTTCCTTTTTTGGCAAAGTTGCTGGGATTGCATCTGCATATTACTCTTACTGAGTTTATTGAGCAGAATGCAATTCTTGACCCTTCACAGAATGGTTTTAGAGTCCGCCACGGCACAGAGTCTGCTCTGTTGGCTGTGACGGAGGAAATCCAAGAGATTCTGGATGTAGGTGACTCTGTGGCCTTGGTTCTCTTAGATCTAAGTGCCGCTTTTGACACTGTCTCCCACGAAATTCTGTTGAAGCGTTTGCATGACATCGGAGTGAGGGATCGGGCTCTGGATTGGTGTCGAGCCTTTCTGACGGAAGATCTTTCCAGATTTGGGTGCCATCATTTCAATCTCAGAGGTGTGCTCTGCAACAGGGGGTGCCTCAGGGTTCCATCCTGATCCCCCTTCTGTTTAATATCTATATGCAACCTCTCGCAGAGGTGGCTAGGGGAAGAGGGCTGTCATTGGTGTCACACGCCGATGACACCCAATTGGTGATCGCTTTTTCTAAGAAAAATAACACCAACTTAGGAAGGTTGAAGGAGGACCTGGTAGAGGTTGCAGGCTGGATGGCAAATAATTGCCTACAGCTGAATGCCAGTAAATCCGAGGTGCTGTTATTTGGGAAAGACCGAGACCTGTGGTCCGAGCAGTGTTGGCCAGACAGCCTTACACCGGCCCCTGTGCCTAAAGAGGCAGTTAAGAACTTGGGGGTCTGGATCGACAGCGGACTTACGTTTGATACACAAGCTAAAGCCGTGGCAGGAACATGTTTTGGCCTACTGCGCGGCCTGAAGCCTATACTCGTTTTTTTCCCCGCTAGGGTACGCCAGACCATTATCCAGGCGACAATTTTGTCCAGACTGGATTATGGCAACTCATTGTATCTTGGGGCCAATAAGTCTTGTGTTCAGCGCTTGCAGAGGATCCAGAATGCTGCGGCACGCATTCTGGTGGCACTACCGAGATCTGCTTCTGTCTCCCATGTCCTGCCCAAATTACATTGGTTGCCTGTTGAGAAACGAATCCAATTTAAAACTCTTTGTGTTTCGCATAAGATCCTTACTCAACAGGCTTCCCTGGGTTTGTCTAAGTTGCTTCAGCTTTATGTGCCTCGGCGGTCTCTTAGATCGGCCAATCAGGCGTTGGTGAGTGTCCCCCGTGTTGTGAGAGCGAGAGCTGGGGGCCGCTCGTTCCGTTGTCTTGCGGCGCAACTCTGGAATCTGCTTCCTGTTTCGATCAGAGAGATCCAGAGTCATTTGGTTTCTCGAAAATCTATCAAGACCTGGCTTTTCCCGACTCTCGCATAACTGCCTTCCTGCCAGCCACCCTCATTGTCTTTGGTCGAGCTGGGACGCCCCATCGTTGGGGCAGCTATGCGCTATACAAATCCGACAAATAAATAAATGTGTCTCCTAAAAGAAGAAATAATAATTGGCCTAATGTACTCACAATGGTCTTTGTAATATGTTCTATCCATAATATTATTACAGAACTTCCTGTCCTTGGGCCTCTGCTATAAACATCTGAGTTTTCACATGACCTTCCAAAAGCTGAGGGAGTATGGCCTCAACATATCAACATATCAATTTGCAGACACCCTTTTTCTGTTTATCTGTTTAATGCAAACATGCAGCTCCCTTTGTCCAAAAGCAATTCTGCTTCGCTTCATGGAGGCGAGAGCATCTTTAATACTCTCGCTTCCATGAAGCAAAGCATAAGGTTGCTATGGCATGGCGGGAACAGTGCTCCTTCCATGCTATAGAAAACTGCAATGTCCCGGGGGTGGACACCCCGGGACATTGCTGGAGCCGGCCCTTGAAGGTGGCGGTCCCCAGGGCCATGGAGAGCTCCACGAGGGGGGCCACACGGCCCCCCCTCCAATCATGTTTAAAGCCCCGGGAAGGTGGTGGTCCCCAAGGTCGGGGGCTCGCAGCAGACCCCCGCATTTAAATAAAGTGTGCCCCAGGGAGGTGGTGGTCCACGGGCTGCGGGGATCCCGTGGCAGTTGGTGGCTGCGTGGGGGGGGGGCAAGAACCCCCAACGTATTTTTTATAATACAAAATCCCCCAGGAGGTGGCAGATCCCCGGGCCATGCGGGGGGCCACACGCATTTAATGATGAAAGCCCCAGGGAGTTGTCGGCCGCCAGGGCTGCGGAGGGGAGCGTGCCCCACCACACATTTATTGACTATCGCCTCGGGGAGGTGGCAGTCCCAGGTGCAGCAGGGGCCACCTGCTGGCCCCTGCATCCCAAATAGGAATTGTCCCCAGGACCTGCCACTCCCGGGGGTTTAAATGAAACGAAGCACAGGAGATCGCGATTTGCTTTTTAAAAACAAATTCAGTGGGATTCGCATACCCAACACGACTCCCGCCGATTTTTTTAAAAAAAATACTTTTTTTGGCCCTCGGGGTCCGTGTGGGACCCCCCTGAGCAGGCCTAGGTTTTTCTTCCCTGCCCCCTTTTATCCTTTTTTTTTTTACCTATTTTCTTGTGACTTAGTTTAACACTTCCTGGTTTGAAGTGTTGGCAGCCAATCAGAACTCGGGCTCGAGATCGGGAGGGTTCGCGGATCCTTCGCGTCCATATGGTAATATCTGTAAATATTTGAATTTCTCAGGAACTACTGAACGGATTTACAACATTAAGCAAAAAGAACGCTTTCCGAACCAAGAGCTACCTTTTTACCAAATTTGGTGTAATTCCGTTCAGCAGTTCGGGCTGTAGCCTTGTCTAAAGTTTCCTATGGAAACAAACATTGAGAAAACGCGTTTTGGGACCCCCCTTTTTTCTTGGCCCCTGCTTGACGAATCACCCCGAAACTTTCAAGACAGGAGCTGACTTGAGCGCCCCATTAGTTTTCAAAATTTCAAACGAAGCCAAAGATATTGGCAAAAGAAAAAAACACTTTTCCTTTAGAAACGAGGTCCTAACTATAACTACCTACTGGCGACTGCCAGTAGGTGTTATATATATATTGAAAATAAAAAGATTGTGGGTTACAGGTCAATTGCCCGGCGCTTAAAACAGTCTCAGACACTGGTCCCCACCAGTGTAGTACAGTATATTGAACACAGATTCTTCTGAGATCAATGTAAGTCTAACATTCAAAAACAGAAACAGATGATAGGTCTTCTTATTCATTCGTTTTTATTCTTGTTCCGTCAGAAGTCAAAGTTCACAAAAATAACACACAAAGTGCCAACACGTGTTTCGCGCCAACTGCGCTTCTTCAGGGCTGTCACATAAACAGAAAATAGTATACTTTAGAACTCATAAGGACATACTTTTTCATTTACAAACTACATACATTTTGAAAAAAATCAATATTCAAATAAAGAGAAACTCCATCATTGTATTGTTCATGTATACATACTTGTTTGTATACAAATTACACATACATTGTATAGATCAATATATTCAAATTAAATTGAAGAGGAACTCCATCATTATACATTATAACAGTACCCCGTAACTCAATACAGAAAGGAGTTGGAAAAAGGAGCGAAAAGAGAAAGAAAGAGAAAAGTGATAATTGGGTAATTCAGTAATTCAGGGGATTCATGGAGGACTGGCCTAAGCTCGAAATTTTGTAAATATGAGTATTTAATGGCTATGTGATCTAATAATCGGTTTAATGTACTAAAAAATTGTACCTTTTAATTCCTTATGTAATCTCTGTTAGAGTGGCTCCAATGTTGTTCCAAATTATATCAGGCTTCCTATTTTAAAACCAGTTCCTAAGGGATAAATCTATTATTTAATATAATGTTCAATGACTTGTCTGATTAGACCCACGTTTATGTATACCAAACTAAAATAAAATAATCTCACCTTATTTATGTTCAAATTCCACTAATCAATATTAGTCAATTGGAATCTGGTCAAATTGAAGATTTATATATTTAGCGCTCCATGATAAGATCTAAAAAACAATAATTTAGAGCAAACTTTTAGATCACCCTGGACTTGCAGATATAATTCCTGTGTTACAAAAGTAATACCAAGCTGTCTACTGGGTTCCACTCTACTATCAATGTTCACTACAAACCATCTATGCACAATTAATACGGCGTTATGATCGCAGTGTTCATCTAGATAGAACAATACTGCAAATAATGAAGATAGTACTGAAAGTAGATCACCACAGGTCAAATACCTTTCTATTTACTATCAGATAAGTTCTGAGAGTAGCAAGCAAAAGTACAGCTTCATCTAAGCAAGCAATATTTAAATCCCCACAGTTAGACTCAAATGCGGGTACGCATGGATTCCTTCTTACCGCTCAGTCGATTAGCATCCAGAACTCGATCCGTCTGTTCAGCAAGTGAACCAAACGGTGTTACCCTACTTCTATTTATACTCCTCCTCTAATTGGTAGATAGGAAAAACGGCGGGAAAATATTTAAAGTGCCACCTCACTTCAATACATTATCAGGATTGCCGGTAAATAGGTAAAATAATTTTAATTGTAAAACATTAATCAGTCGAACCCATATATGCCTTGTTTTTATCAATACAAAATAAATGGTAACATAATATTTTTGAGAAAAATAAAATAAAATAAAACAATACCTAGCATCTAAAATTGGGATTCGAACTTCTAACGCTGTAAACACATGAGTATACATCTTCTGACCAGGTGAGCTATCATGTTATTTGTAAGCAAGATGTGTGATTAAAAGGATAGGTTATTTGAATTTATTACCAATATTTGTTACTCGATGATTAGAGTAAGAAATGCACATGGTGGCTACCCAATCTATATATTTTAAATGTAAAGAATAAGGATATCTATTCCCAATTTGTACCATTATATCAACACTCGATCCATCTATATGTTTATTTGTAAATAAAAATTATATCAAATGTCTATGTTTTATTTGACTCTTCGAGGTGGACTCGAACCCCCGTATTGCTAGATGCGATAGTATGGGGTTTTAGTTAAGTGAGCTATCTCATAGGTTGACTTCATATTAAATGGATAACATATTAAACGTTAGATCATACAACACAATTCTTAGAAAGAAGTAAAAAAGTAAAAGAAGTAAAAGACAGAGTTATAATTCCAATATAATAAAGTTTTGAGATCACCATCAAAGAGGAATACCTCAATATTGTTCGTTCATCTAACACATTAATTATTGATGCACAAGAGGTACGGGATCAATAAACAGTTTATAAATCAAAATCAAAAAAGTTAGATGTGAAAAAGATTTAATCACGGGACATTTAAAGTCCATATTATATCAGAAGGGTATAAATCTCTCTATCAATGTTAAGACCAAACTTAACCGCTTGTAGTTTATTAATCCAAAACGTTTCCCTGGATCTCAGTTTCGCTTCTAAATCACCTCCTCTCCGATCAATAGTGACTTGCTCAATTCCCATTAACTCAATATTGTTCAGTTCATTTCGTCTATGCTTTTCTTTAAAATGGACTGCCATCGGATATTTTGGGTCACAATTTTTAATTGCTCTCAAATGTTCCATCCATCTTGTTTTAAGCTTTCTCGTTGACGAACCTACATATATCTTTTTACATACACAAGTCATAACATATACGCAATAGCTTGCATTGCAATTAATAAAGGATTTGATTTTATACGTTTTTTTGTTAGTAAAGTCATTGAAGGTTATCTTTTTATTTATGACATGTTTACAACAGATACACTGACTGCATCTGTATGAACCTGGTGTTGGTTGACTAATTCGTGACCATTGATCATGATCAGTGTTTTGTACAGGATATGATCTCGTATCACTTGGACTAAGAATGCTCCTTAATGTGGGGGCTTTTTTATACACCATATTAGGTTTGACCCCCAAAAAATCAGAGATATCTTTATCGATCGTTAGTACTTACCAATGTTTACAGAGTGATCTAAATACTCTATTGTTGCCATCACTATAAGTCGTGATATACCTGATCACTTCTTTCTTGTCCATTTCTAGTCTAGGTCTGTCATATAGTAATGTGTCTCTTATTACTTTACCTGCTTTGTTTCTAGCTCGATCTACAATCTTTTTCTCATATCCTCTTTTGAGGAATCTTTCAGTAATATCTTTACTGATGTTCAGATATTCTCTTTCATTGCTACAGTTTCTTTTGGCTCTTAAAAATTCCCCATACGGAATATTATCAATCTGCCTTTTGAGATGTCCTGACCTGGCATGTAAAATAGAGTTTGTAGATGTGGGTTTCCGATAGAGTCTCGACTCTAAATGTCACTTACTGACATACATTTCAACGTCTAAAAAGACTATTTTTTCCGTACTATACTCAATAGTGACAGTTATATTGTGATTGTTGGTATTCAAATGACTATAAAAAAGTTTCAATTTATCTTCACTCCCGTTCCAAATCATAAAAATATCGTCTATGAATCTGCCCCAATAGACAATGTTGTCATCAAAAGTATTACTGGATTTCCAAGCATGCTCCCTTTCATAGTGACCCATAAAAAGTTTCGCATATGATGGTGCAAACTTAGCACCCATAGCGGTCCCGGTTTTCTGATGGTATAAGTCATCTCTATAGTAGAAGAAGTTATTTGATAGAACTAGATTCAAAAAATCTAAGATCATGTTAGAATGTTGTAAATAACTGGCAGATTTCGTGTATAGAAAATATTTAACCGCTTCAATTCCTTTTTCATGTTTAATGCTTGTGTATAGACTATTAACGTCCATAGTCACAAGAATGTATCCCTTCTCCCAGTCAATATTCTCAACTTGACGCAAAAAATCTTTGGTGTCTTTGATATAAGACACCAAAGTTTTTACAAATGGCATCAAAAACATATCGATGTATTCCGATATGTGCTCAGTCATGCTACCAATACCCGATATTATGGGTCGTCCTGGTGGCGTTTTTCCTCCTTTATGTATTTTAGGCAGAAAGTAGATAATCGGTGTCTTAGCTTTATCCACTAACAAATAGTTAAATTCATCTCTATCTATAAGTTGTTTATCTAGATAGGTACTAAGTGTATTTTTTATAGTCTCTCTTGCTTTAGTAATTTGTACTGGATCTGCTTTCCCATAGCTTTTACAATCTCTAAGTTGTTTTAAAGCTTCCTTGTGATAGTCATTATGGTCCAGAATCACCACATTCCCACCTTTATCAGCCTGCCTTACAATAATACTTTTATCATTACACAGGTTTTGCAATGCTTTAAATTCATCTTTATTCAAATTACATTTGCTATTGCTGTACATTTCCTTATCAAAGTCCTTCATGACAAGATTGGTAAAGATATCAATGACATTCTCTCCTTTTGTAGGAGGTACAAACTTAGATTTTGATTTCAGATTACTGGGTATACTACAGTCTGTTGTTATATTCAAATCTGATGCAATATCCTCAATATCATAATTCGTCTCATCATCCAAATTAACTAGACAACCAATGTCATTAAGCTCTCTAATTGACATCTTGCTAATAGTGTTCTCAATACAAATGGTTCGCTTAGGATCAGGTTTGTCATGAAAATATTTCTTCAGTTTCAAAGTTCTAGCAAATCTATTCACATCTATTTTTCTTGTAAATCATCCCATTTGTGCGTTGGTACAAATATATATATATCTACACACACACATATATACACACACATATATATATGTGTGTGTGTGTGTATAGGTTGATTCAAGTTATGAGAAACAAAAAAAAATATTTGCATACTTCACTAATAGATAAATGTGCACTTCAGACATATAAATGAACAGTGATAATTTATTTTTTCAGAGGAGCCTATCAAAACCCTGATCAAGTTGTGTTTAAATGGACTGTTGCAAGGTTATCAATGCTATCATTCACAAAAACTTCAATCAAAAAAGCTTCAACCAAGAATAAAACAGGTGGGGACAGAAACCACCCGAAAGGGCAGGATCAAATCAAATATGCCTTAAATACTGTAAATTAGCTGTTGGTGGAGTCAACAAATACATTTTGAGTACTATGTACCTTCAAATGTTCTCCTTTAGCAAGAGTCCAAGCATGTACTGAATTTATGTCTATATACCAACAAGAACCTTAAATCACCTAACTCACATAGAGTGGGGGGGGGGGTATTTCAAGAGTCCTAACTGGACTGAACCACATAACCCACAATTTAGGGATTGAGTATGCCAGTTTCCCACCCACAGGGATGCATTTGCTGGACTCTGTTTGGGGTATTACTTCGTCCCCCAGAGGCCTGAGAGGAGAAGCAGGGCCAGGAGGTCACGTGCTCAAAAGCATGAGGCAAGTCCTGCAGCGCAGGTTGAATACAGCAGTTCCCTGCCCACAGTTATACGCTTGCTGGACTCTCGCAACTAGGCGTGTGCCCGGGCGAAGACCTGGCCAAGAGCGGGCTCTTCTGGGCCCTGCCTCTTGGCACAGGCATTCCAAAATCTCCAGCGGCATGACTCAGAACGCATAGGGGAGTACCCCTAACAACAGGTAATCAGCTTGTAATTAACTATTATTGCAAGGAGAGGAAGCGGAAGGGAAGCCACCTTTCTGCTGGCACAATTAAAGGGAGAGACATCATCTAAATCCATTACAAGTTACTTGTCATCTGTTATAGGGGCCATTGAAAGGGGAGATTGACTGCATGGAAGCAAGAATTGACTCGGCTCTGAAGAGAACTAGTCTCTCAGACCCAGTGGTGGCTGGTAAGTTTTGGAGGGAAGAGGGCGGACGGGACACACTCTCACATACACATAACACTTAAAGCAATGTTTTCACACACACGCAATCACACAAACACTTTCATTCACAACACTCTTCACCAAACATTCATACATGCATGCACGCACCAAATAGTTTCAAACAAAACAAACACTTACCTGCAGCCAGCCCCGCCTTGGAGGTTCTAGAAAGCTTGGGACTACTGCCTACCCTCATTGGCTGACCTAGGGTCAGCCAATGAGGGAAGGCAGCAGTCCCAGCGTCATCACGGCGAGGGATGGGATTAGTGAGACTGCTGACCCCACCCCACTCTGTGATGAAGTGTCACTGATTGACAATCGACCCTGGGCGCTTCAGGGCTTAAAAATGAAGCGCCCAGGTGTGAGGCAATCAGTGATGCTACCCCTCGTCACTGAGGGCTGGGCCTCAGGGACCTTTGCTAAGCTGAGGACGTCACGCTCACAGGAGCTGTTACCGCCTCATCCCAGCAAAGTTCAGCTCCGGTAGCCAGGAGCCTGTGCTAAATGCGCACATCTGGCTCCTGGCTGCTTGAACTGAAAGTGAACAGTGTCTGTGAGGCTGAACTTAGTCCAGCCTGACAGGCACTGTTCATGAGCCCCAATGGACCGGGCGCTCCTGCTCTAAACCCAAGGCTCTTACTGTGACTTAACTGAATTTACGCAGAAGGAGCCTTTTTGTCAGATCCCCCTCCCAGATGACCTAAATACTGGGGGACTATTATCCATTTCCAAGAGTATCCCCCTTGCATCTGGCCGCCTGAATCCATGTGTAGCTCAAGACTCACCAGTACTGATTAGGCTGGAAGTAATATCTCACTCTGACAGCCCACCTTCTAAGAGAAGCAGCCAAGAGGTGGTTTAAAGCAGCCTCTCCCAACTCCACCTACTCAGTATCCAATCCCCTTACCTTTCAAAACCAAGGTCCAAGCGGTAAGAGTAATGCGTGAAGAAACCTGTAAAAAGACTGCTACAGATGAGACGGATCTTAAAAGTTTGTTTCTTTTTGCTCAGTCAGATTGGACCAATTTGGAAATCATTTTTAGGAACATATCTCAATCTTGCTCTCTGGTTATATCAAAATTAGCCTCCCTGGAGAGAAAGCTTTAATCAATCCAGTCAGCCCAGGAGAACCTCGTTGACAGAATGGCTCTTTTGGAGAGACATGGAAAGTCGAGTACCCAAGCGCAAATGACTAACTTCATAAACTTAACTCATCCCGAGCGACAGAGAGAGGAAGCTATGAGCCTATGTGTGCCCCCGTGTGATAGAGTAACACAACCCAATTTACAGCTCCAAAGGAACCAGATAGCCTCAGAATTGCAGGATACCGACAGTAGGGGATCTCTGATCACAAACAGCGTTAACCAGAGATACACAATGTTTGACCCTCTATCCCCCCTAAGTGTACGCCCTACACAATTATTCTGGTGAAAGTGCTCTAAGTAGAGCACTCGCACACTGAACCCATATCTCTCTATTGAACAAAGTCTCATACTAGTTGAGGAAACACTCTGATCGGTCTATCTAAACAAATTCTCACTACAAGGAGAGTTACTTAGATTGGCCCACTGGCAAAGGCCTCGCAAGGTGACAGTGTAATTATACATTTTAGGAGACCGGGTTTAGTTCGGGCTTTCTTACATTGCCTTTACCAAATAGCTACTTCTCCAGAGGGCATTAAAGTTCAACCACTTAGATTCTTCTGTCAGCCGAGAATTTCCTAGTCACTGGGCACCCATGACAGTGCCCTGTAGTCCGGTTTCAAAATAAAGTTGCAATCAACCTATCGCAAAATAACTTACCCCTTTCCAAAAGATTTTAGGTTCTGTTATCACTGGATCAACTTGATTGCCTACCACAGTATGCAGATATACAGGAACCCACTATCCCCTCCACCCCGACCCAACGGTCAACTAATACCATAGCCTCTCAGGGTAAGACTCTAAGTGTAATTTCATGGAATGTGGCGGACCTGTGCTCCAAGCAAGGGAATCTAGACTGGTTAAGGATTGTGGGACAATATTTAGTAATCTACTGCTAAGAGACTTGGCTATTAGACTTGCCCTGTATAGATGGGTATGTCACTTATCATATCCAAGCTACCTCTTCGAAGTCAGGCCCAACTAAAGGCGGCTTGGCTACTTTTATATCAGTGACTCTGGTGGGCATTATTGTAAAAGAAGCTACTTTTACACCGTATTACCATATACTTTTAATCATTTTGCATAAGTCTTTTGATTTGCTATTAGTTAATTTTTCTTATAATACATTTGACTCAGCTGTGACTAAGGTTGTGGATGGGTTGGAAGATGTCCTACATAAAGCGTAAAATGACCTTAGGAAGTAATTTTTAACCATTTGGGTTGGAGATTTTAACATTCAACCATCCAAACATCATGTGGTATTTGTGATGAGCTAGAACAACCCTTCACACATTTTAAGCATACCTTATATGGGTATACGCTGAATAGAGTGGCTCTTGCTAATAACATGATATTTGATCAAGACTTAAAGTAAGCCCTATGCAAATTCCAATGTATGTATGGTCAGGCTCAAATTCCATTCTTAATCGCACATTATTCTCCAAGGAGCTATTACCAGTTCTCAAAGCATGTAACGTCCTGACCAGTTGCTTAAGTGATCACAACCCTCTAACAATGGTTTTTAATTTAGACCTGGGTAGAAACGCTCATAAAGCACTGCAACACAGAGTAGAATATAGCAAGAATAAGGGTGTGAATATTAAGTGGGAGCAAATAATAAAGCACAAATTGAGATGGTTCTGCAAGATTACCCAAACCTGGCAGATGTCATACAGTCCTATTACTCTCTAAACAGTTATATGGCAGCAAGACTAACTAAAAGCGTCACAAAAACAAGTAACAACCCTAGGTGGTTTAACAGTGCCTGCTCCAAGCCCCATCAATCTCTAAAGCTTGCTCTTAGAAAAAATCTGTGAGATCATGCAGGAGCAGACATGGCTAGGAAAGCCTATAAAGAAGTGATCAGAAAAAGGAGATTGAAATAAGGGAGAATGCCTGGGAAGCACCCTGAAAGACCCCCAGGCTTTCAGGCAGATCATTAACTCCTCAAGCTTGATGGGAGATAAAATACCAAAAGTCAAGGCTGTTGTCAGCCAAATATTGGGTAGACCAGTGTCGCGAGTCGCCCCTTCAGGGAGAAGACGACGGACAAATATCCCCTTATCTTTCTTCTGTTTTTTGTTTACAGTCCCCGAGAACATAACATTACTTGGAAGCCAGCGGCCCCTTTAATTCCGGTCATCTCTCTGATGACGTAACCCCCCATATGACCTCGTCATCTGATCCAACCAGGATGACATATGAGGAAGAGCCGCTATTTGAAGCCAGTACAGGAATCAGAGTACGCTGCTGTGCCAGAGATACGGACTGAAGAGGACATCGGAGACCTTGGGAACTATCTGGGGAGTCCAACCGCCACGCCGCGGGGAGCGTCCAAAACCGAAGAGCCAGACCATGAGAGACTTCCAAGGACCCGGAGGTACCGCTGCGAGGAAGATCCGGACGTGGAGCAAGGGAACCGGGAACATTCACGAGAGAGGGAACTGGACCCTTTCCGGTACCGTGACAACGCCAGCCACGCCCCAGGAGGTGCGTGGCTCCCTGAGGTACGTGCCAGGGTTCGTGGGTGGTTTTCTAAAAAACCATCAGTACCTCGCCAGCCGATCCGGCAAGGGTGGAGGGAGGGCTCCGGTAATTCCAGGGTTCCTTACCCTGTTCAACAATCCACACGGTGACGGTCCGGGTGCTTCTTCCTCTCTCCCTTTTCCCACTACACTGCTAATATACGTAATCCCGTTCTAAATACCGTTTTTCTTTCTTTTTTTTTTTCCTCTTTCGTGCTTTGGGAGTGACGGCCTTCACCTGACGGAAGAGCAGCAAGACTCACACGTTCAACTTCCCCCTGGGCCCCTGACATTAAGGAGCAAAGACATATTGATTTATTGCATTTTTTTCTTGGGATCCAATAAAAATATTGTGAACTTGCCTCTCCCTCTCTGGCCTCCTCGTGTTTAGTCCACACGTAGTGTCAGAAGTGGGATCAGGGGTCCATTGGACTGTACATAATGGAGAATTTTGTCCAACAGCTCATTGCAGGACAGGAGAAACTCGAGTGGGCTTTGGAGAGGCATATGTCTTCGGCCCAGGCCAATAGAGAACTATTTAGTACCTCCATAAACCAGCAGTTAGAGAGCCTCTATAAGATGTCGGACGCCTTTGAGAAAGGACTACCTATGAGACAGGGGACTCCCCCTGCTTTCCCTATTGTTCGCCTACAGAAATACCATGAGGGTGAGGATCCTGACTCATTTCTCCTCAATTTCGAACGGGCAGCCCGTGCCTTGGGTTGCCCAGAAGTCAAATAGCCCTTTTTCTTAGCCCTGTTGTTGACTGGAGAGGCCCAAGAGGCCTATCAGGTGGCCAACACCATGGGCACTTCCTCATGTACCGAAATAAAGGGGATTATTCTGGACCACCTAGGTCTAGACGCCGAGGCATATAGAACACGTTTTAGAAAAGAAAGAGGAAAACCTGGGGATACTCCGAAAACCTTATTTCATAAATTGAAATCCGCAGCAGATAAATGGTTAAGACCTCAAAACCACACCAAAGACGAAATTATGGCCATGATCTATCTTGAGCAATTCTTGGATGCCTTGCCTTATTCCACACAAAGGTGGTTAAAACAGCATACCGGTCTTACCCTTGAACAAGCGATAGAAATTGCAACCACGTATTCCCGAGCACAACCACGGAGCACAGTCTGGGAGGGGGAGAACAAACCACGTCCAGGTGTAGGAAAACAGGACAAAAAGATACCCAGAATAGTGCCGGAGACCGCTAAACCCCGACTCCCTAAACCTGAGGTCATGTCTGGGAAGAGACCACAGTGTTTCGAATGCGGTGCATGGGGCCATATAGCCCGCTTCTGTTCGTCAAAGAAGACTTCAGAGGAACCAATGGACATAAACTATTTACCTCGGCATGTCCTATATACGGAGGTGTTCGGCACGGGGTATTATGTAAGTTTGGTCCTGGATGGGGTCTGTGTGAAAGTACTCCTTGACTCGGGTTGAAGACAGTCAGTCATTCAGAGTACTCTCATCAGGCCAAAAGATATCATCCCCCACGAATGATACCCATCAAATGTGTGCACGGGGACGTAAAGGCGTATCCAGCTGCGCAGGTGAAAGTAAGGCTGCCCGATGGAAGGGACCTACATGCAGTCTTAGGCGTTTTACCCAACCTCCCTGAGAAGCTTATTGTTCGAGGCATATGAGCTGTAGATTGTACACTTAGCATAGATCGCCATCTGGTGTTGGGCCCGGATGTTTGCAGTTTGTTTTTGTTCTTTGGACAGTCTTTGGAAGTCACGAGTTTGGTGACTCCTCCTTCGGTCCGTACTGCGCATGGGCTTCGGCTCCATCCTCAGATTGTTTTTTTCCGCCATCGGGCTCGGATGTGATACTTCGTGCTCCGGCTTCGAACTTCTACGGTTCCAGCCTCGACGGAAAATCCTCGTTCTTCGAGTTTCTTCATCTAAATCTTCATCTCTCGAAGCGGCACTTTTCTCCATCCCGTACATCGGCACCGGCCTTCGGGCCCTCCTCGACTCCGGTCCCGGCCGATGGAAAGGACTCCGTTCAAAAGGTGCCCAAAATGTGGGTCTAAATTTCCCCACACCGACCTCCATCAGGTGTGTAACCTTTGCCTCTCTCCAGAACACGAGGCTAGAGACTGCCCCGCCTGTAAGTCTTTTCGATCAAAAAAGACCATCCGGGATCGAAGAGCTCGACGCACCATGGCGCACTCATCGACCGCAGCTCCACCGGACATCTTCGGAGACGACGCCGAAGCTTCGGGGCAACTACACGCCGAGCAGGAGGACGACGTCGTCAGCGCTTCCGAGGCCGACGACTCCGACGTGGAGGACATCACACCGGCGCAGCGGGTCGTGAGTACTGTACCCCCTCCCACCCCCGCGCCCAAAACCAAAGAGACTCAGGTTACACCCTCGCCTGCAGACCTGGGTAAAACCAAGCACACAGCTTCTATCACCCCACCTTCGGGCCCGGTGTCGAAGCCTCACAAGTCTCACGGCAGCTCGGGCTCGAGCCAGCCGATGGCTGGTGCCGATAAACCCCATCCGGCACTGAAGAAAGTGACACCCAGCTCGACTCCGAAGCCACCGGTGCCGAAGCCTGGACTCTCGGTGCCGACAAAACACAAACACAAATCTGTCGGCACCGACGCTCCGGCGCCGAAAACTCCTTCGACGCCGAAAAAACCGGGGGTTCCAAAAAAGCATGGCGCACAGAAACCATCGAAACCCTCGGCCCCGAAAACATCGGCGCCAGCGGACGATTCGGTGCCACTGGACCTCTTTACACCAGACCCTTTGCAAAAGACTCTATCTAAAGATCCAAAGACTGGGCTACTGACTTTAATTGTCAAGAAAAGACGTCTTGACACACCGGCTCCTCCTCCACCACCCAAGCGGAAGGACTCTGCTACTTCTCCTCTCAGAGTACCCTCCCCACTACCTCCTCCTCTGCCTCCTCCACCTCCTCCACCCCCTCCCCCCCCCAGGTCTCCGCCACCCTTACCTCATCGCTCCCCGACCCCGTCCCCAGATCCGGATTACGGGGGATCCAGATTATGACCCGGCGGACGCCCCAATGGACCCCACTCCACCGGGGACCCCTGACCCATGGGAAGACTACCACAACCCTGACATACCAGATATGCCTCAGGACGACCTATACCCATCCAGGCCGTCTCCCCCTGAGGACTCCTTAGGGTTTCATCACTTAGTGCAGAGAGCAGCACACTACCATGGGGTGGAAATGCTTAGTGAACCAGTGGAAGACGACTTCCTACTGGACACATTTGACATTCAGGACAAGTCCACGTCTATCTTGCCCATGCTTAAAGGTGTCACCAAGCATGCTGCAGAGGTGTTCAAAGACCCTGTCAGGGCCAGGGTATTGAACCCTCGAATAGAAAAGAAGTACAAGGCGGCACCCACAGACCCTGCATACATTAAGGGCCCTGCTCCCTTAGATTCCCTAGTTGTGTCCACAGCTAGAAAGCGGGCTAACTCCCAGTCCTCAGGAGTAGCCCCACCGCCAGATAAGGAATCCAAACTTCTAGACGCATCTGGCAAGCGCACCGCCTCCCAAGCTGCAAACATGTGCAAATACACAAGCGCTACTTGCGCGCTATGACAGAGCACACTACGACGAGCTTGAGGCTCTTATGCAGCATCTCCCCGAAAAACACAAACGCAAGGCTCATGACCTGATACAGGAGGGTAAACTAATTACAAACACCTCCATTAAGTGTGCCCTCGATGCAGCCGACACCGCTTCTAGAGCCATAAATACCAGCGTCCTGCTTCGTCGCCATGCCTGGCTGAGGATCTCAGGGTTCAAGCCTGAAGTCCAGGCGTCCATACTAAACCACCCCTTTGACCAACAAACTCTCTTTGGGCCAAAGGTGGACGAAGCATTAGAAAAGATGAAAAAGGACACAGACACAGCAAAGTCTATGGGGGCACTCCAATCACAGGCCCCTAAACGCTCCTTTCGACGCTCATCCTTTCGTAGCGCAGGCAGAGGCTACTCCACCGATAACGCCTCTACCTCCTACAAGTCCCCTCCTCAAAATACCTTTTCAAAGGGCTACCAAAGGGGTGGTTACAGAGGCAACAACAATAAGGGCAGGG
This sequence comes from Triturus cristatus, assembly GCF_964204655.1. Lineage (NCBI taxonomy): Eukaryota > Metazoa > Chordata > Amphibia > Caudata > Salamandridae > Triturus > Triturus cristatus. The sequence goes on from NC_140594.1 coordinate 228,585,725, forward strand.
GCAAAACTAACACCACCCGTTCTGCCACCCCGCCCGCACAATGACTTCCCTACACTCCCCCCAGACCATCCCACTCCGGTCGGGGGCAGACTACAAAACTTTATCCACGCATGGGAATCCATAACATCGGACAAATGGGTGAACCAACATCTACCCCACCCAATATCCCACCAAGGCACCGTCCAATGTCTCAAGAACATTCCACACTGCTCAAACAGGAGGTGCTCTCCCTCCTCCAAAAACACGCTATAGAACAGGTCCCCGTCAATCAGCAAAATCTAGGGGTCTACTCCCTGTATTTCCTTATACCAAAGAAAGACGGGACCCTGAGGCCCATTCTGGACCTCCGGCCTCTAAATGCGTACATACATTCAGACCATTTCCACATGGTCACCCTACAACAAGTCCTCCCGCTCCTCTGTCAGGGAGACTTTCTCACTACCTTGGATCTGAAGGACGCATACTTTCACATTCCAATACACCCTTCTCACAGGAAGTACCTCAGGTTCGTGGTGGACGGTCAGCATTACCAATTCACGGTTCTCCCCTTCGGGGTCACCACCGCACCACGGGTGTTTACCAAATGCCTAGCAGTTGTAGCAGCACACCTCAGGCGTCAACATATTCACGTCTTCCCTTACCTAGACGACTGGCTCATAAAAGCCACGTCCTACAACCAATGTGTGCAACATACCAACAGCACCATTCAACTTCTCCACCGGCTAGGTTTTACGGTGAACTACCAAAAGTCCCACCTCCTACCATCTCACACAAAGCAATATCTCGGGACAACTATAGACACCTCCAAAGGTATTGCCTATCCAAACTCAGCCAGGATCGCAAGCATACAAGCCTTGCGCAAAACATTCCTTCCTCAACACTCTCTTCCAGCAAGAGTGTTTATGAAGCTCATAGGAATGATGGCGTCTTGCATTTTCATAGTGCCCCATGCAAGACTCCACATGCGTCCACTACAAGAGTGCCTAGCACGACAGTGGAACCAGGCCCAGGGTCAGCTGACGGATCTGGTGTTGGTGGACGGCCGCACCCATCACTCTCTGCAGTGGTGGAACACCACAAACCTTTCCAAAGGGCGGCCTTTCCTGGACCCGGTTCCTCAGGTGATTCTAACAGCGGACGCATCGCTCTCCGGCTGGGGAGCGCACCTCTTACACCTCACAATGCAAGGTCTATGGACGCCACCGCAAAAATCGCTCCACATCAACCATCTGGAGCTCTTGGCGATCTTTCTAGCCCTAAAATCCTTTCAAAAACAGATTTCGGGCAAAGCAGTCCTCATTCGCACAGACAACATGACTGCAATGTATTATATCCAAAAACAGGGGGGGGCACACTCTCCCCAGCTCTCCCGCTTAGCCCAGAGCATATGGAGATGGGCAATTCCCCAAAACATCTTTCTCCTGGCACAGCACGTTCCAGGCGTACAAAACACCATGGCAGATCTGCTCAGCAGACAAACGCAACAACTACACGAATGGGAACTGCATCCACAAGTTCTTCACCCATTCTTCCAACAGTGGGGGCATCCTCAGATAGACCTCTTCGCCACCCACGAAAACAAAAAATGCCCAAACTTCGCCGCCAGATACCCACACCCATTGTCCAAGGGCAATGCGATATGGATGAACTGGTCAGGCAGATTTGCATACGCCTTTCCACCTCTCCCACTAATTCCATTAGTGGTAAGGAAGCTACAGCAACACTCCCTCACACTCATTCTAGTAGCTCCAACATGGGCCAGGCAGCCGTGGTACACCACACTACTACAGCTATCGGTGGTACCACATCAAAAACTGCACCTGTCCCCATGCCTCCTAACCCAGAACCATGGAGAAATCAGGCACCCGGACCCAGCTCAGCTCAACCTTGCGATCTGGCTCCTGAAATCTTAGAATTTGGATACCTTAACCTTCCCCCTGATTGCATGAACATCATCATGGAAGCCAGACGTCCTACCACTAGAGCATGCTATTCCGCAAAGTGGAAAAGATTTGTAATTTACTGCCGTAACAATACCATCAACCCTTTAGATGCATCCATACAGCACATCATATGCTATCTGCTCCATCTTCACAGGTGTAACCTGGCATATTCATCCATACGCCTACACCTAGCAGCGATTGCTGCTTATCTACAAAACAGACAGCATTTATCACTGTTCAGAGTGCCCGCTATTAAAGCCTTTATGGAAGGCCTTAAACGAGTAATTCCTCCCAGGGCACCACCTTCCCCTGTATGGAATCTAAATGTAGTTCTTACACGGCTAATGGGTCCACCCTTCGAACCAATGCATAAATGCGAGCTACAGTTCCTCACCTGGAAAACAGCTTTTCTCGTAGCTATCACTTCCCTTAGAAGGGTTGGCGAAATACAAGCGTTCACTATACAGGAACCCTACTTACAAATACATCACAGCAAGGTCATACTTCGTACAAATCCGAAGTTTCTGCCCAAGGTCATTTCCCCCTTCCATCTCAATCAATCGGTGGAATTACCTGTCTTTTTCTCGCAACCTCAATCTGTTGCAGAAAGAGCCTTACACACACTTGATGTTAAGAGGGCTTTGCTGTACTACATACAAAGAACGCAACCTTTCAGGAAGACTAAACAATTGTTCGTTTCCTTCTCTCCACCACATCAAGGCAACCCCATCTCTAAATCAGGGATAGCTAGGTGGATTGTAAAGTGCATACAAATTTGCTATCAAAAGGCAAAAAGAACATTATCTGTTCCACCTAAAGCCCACTCTACTAGAAAGTTAGGGGCTTCGATGGCTTTTCTAGGGAACATACCCTTAGATGACATCTGCAAAGCAGCCACATGGTCAACACCACACACCTTCACAAAACATTACTGTGTAGATGTGCATTCCAAGCAGCAAGCTAGTGTGGGCCAGGCTGTACTAAAGACACTTTTTCAAACCACTGCAACGGATAACGGTGGTCGCCGCTAAGGTTGGGTACTGCTATATAATCTATGCTAAGTGTACAATCTGCAGCTCATATGCCTCGAACGGAATATGCTACTTACCAGTATGCATCTGTTCTTGGCATGTAGAGCTGCAGAGTTGTACACGCCCACCCACCTCCCCGGCTACCTGTATCCGTTCCAGTCCATCTTATTTAGATACAACACACATGGGTTTCTCACTGTTATTACTACGCTCCATCATTTCCCTGTTGGCGAAAAACAATCTGAGGATGGAGCCGAAGCCCATGCGCAGTACGGACCGAAGGAGGAGTCACCAAACTCGTGACTTCCAAAGACTGTCCAAAGAACAAAAACAAACTGCAAACTGCAAACATCCGGGCCCAACACCAGATGGCGATCTATGCTAAGTGTACAACTCTGCAGCTCTACATGCCAAGAACAGATGCATACTGGTAAGTAGCATATTCCTTAGGCACCGATCATCCTGAATTCATGGAATTACTCCATAAGAAAATCAAAAAGACCCCTAATAGATCCGATGTACTCATTAGTCAAGCCCCCTGGTAGAAGGACAGGAGTTTTCGGTATGCGCAAAAAAACGACCCCACTCTCCAACCCACGTGGCAACAGGCCTCACAGAACCTTACCTCCTATCCTGCCTTTGTCATTGAGAATGATCTTCTGTACAGAGTAGGCGCCCAGAATGCCACGAAACAACTGATTGTGCCCAAAAGCTTTAGAGAACAGGTCATGTTTTTTGTGCATAGTCACCTAGTTGCAGGTCATGTCGGAGCCCAAAAGACTAGCCAGACAATCCTTGAACACTTCTATTGGCCAGTCATATATGCACACATTTCCAAGTACTGTCACGAATGCGAAGTGTGTCCGGAAAAAAATCCCTATCGCCCACCCGCCGTCCCTTTACAGCCTTTATCCATCATAGGCAAACCATTTGGCCGTGTCGGAATGGACCTCATTGGCCCATTACCTAAATCACGAAAGGGTAATCAGTACGTGCTCGACTATGCCACTCGCTACCCCAAAGCTTTTCCCCTAAGAACCCCCAACACAACGTCTATCTGTGAGAAGTTGGTGGAGTTATTCTCTTGTGTCTGCTTCCCCCACGAGATCCTTACAGACCAAGGCACCTCGTTCGTTTCAAAGCTAATGGCCCAAGTATGTAAAAGTTTAGATATCTCACAAATCAGGGCCTCAGTATATCACCTGCAAACAGACGGGTTGTGCGAACTTTACAATGGTATCATCAAGCTCACATTAAAAAAAATGATGACGGCTGAAGGCCCCGACTGGGATGCCCTGTTACCCTTAGAATTATTTGTTATCCGTTGCCAGAAACAAAGCAGTCTTGGTTTCTCTCCGTTCGAGCTCCCTTACGGTAGACAACAGCGTACTCTCCTGGAGATGACCAAGGAAGCCTGGGAAAAAGAAACACACAAAAGGATTGAGGTCACGGTTGTCTAAGTTGAGGGAGTTTGCCCATACCAACCTTGAAAAAGCACAACAGCGACAACAAACGTTTTATGATAAGGGATAAAAATGGCGGCATCTCCAGACACACGACTGGGTCTTGGTCCTCCTGCCGTCATCTCTTCCTAAACACCGAGCAGAATGGAAAGGACTTTATGAAATCGTGGAGAAAATCGGGTTAACTACCTATCGTCTACGCCTATCCAAAAACACGACCCAGATTTTTCATATAAACCTGCTAAAAAAAGGGTTAGGTACTCCCCCTAAAACTAATGTATTGTTGACCACAAAACCTATAACACCCCTGACCACTATCCTATCACTTGATATAAACAATAGTCTGCAAATAGAGCAAATCGAGACATTACAGGCTCTGTTGTCTACTTTCTCTTCCATCTTCTCAAATGTGCCCGGTCGGACCCATTTGGTTGAACATACCATACCCTCCGTACCTGGGAAAATTATAAGACAACGCCCATACCGTATCCCGGCTGCACGTAGAGCAACCATAGAAACCGAGATACAGAACATGCTTACTGCAGGCATTATAAGGCCCTCAAGAGCGATTGGTCCTCCCCAGTAGTTCTTGTACCCAAGCCCGATGGGTCTGTCTGATTTTGTATAGACTTCAGAGCAGTCAATTCCATCACGCAATTTGACTCTTACCCCCTGCCTAGAGTAGACGAACTACAAAAAGGTTAGGAGAGGCCAAATATATAGCAACTTTGGATGTAACCAAGGGGTATTGGCAGGTGCATCTCTCTCCAAAAGATCAGCACAAAACCGCATTTTCCACTCCTTCTGGTCTATACGAATTCACTGTCCTCCCTTTTGGGCTACATGGGGCTCCTGCTACTTTTCAACGGGTAATGGACATAGTATTGAGACAACATCAGAGTTACTCGTCTGCTTACCTGGACGATATCATCATCATCTATAGTCCAGACTGGGAACACCACCTTCTACACTGCCAGGCAGTATTCAGCGCCCTACAGGACGCGGGATTGCATATCAATTCCAAGAAGTCTAGAGTAGCCTATCATAGAGTCCGCTACCTTGGTTATCTTCTAGGAAACAGGGTGATCGAGCCCCAACAGGAGTAAATCAAGGCAGTCACTAACACCCCATTCCCCACGACAAAAAAAGGGGTCAGGGCATTTCTAGGCTTATTGGGATATTACCGAAGGTTTATTCCCCACTACTCCCAGATTGCAACCCCCCTAACAGATCTCCTCCCGAAAGGAGTAAAAGTGAAAGACCTCCTCTCGCCGTCTCCGACAGCTCTCCAGGCTTTTCGGGATCTGAAAACAGCTATAACATCTAGTCCTGTGTTGATCTCCCCCGACTTCTTGCGTCCTTTCATTCTCCAGACAAACGCATCTGACACAGGGTTGGGGGCGGTCTTGTCCCAGGTGACAAGTGACGGTAGTGAGCGAACGTTGCCTTTATTAGTCGTCAGCTCTTCCAGCGTGAAAAATAACTACGCTATCATTGAGAAGGAATGCCTGGCGGTGAAGTGGGCGGTGGAAAAGATACGCTACTACCTAGAGGGTGCCCCGTTCTTCCTTTATACAGATCATGCTCCACTCCAATGGTTAGCTCGTAACAAGGGTAATAACCCCAGGGTCCTTTGTTGGTTCCTCTTCCTCCAGCCCTTCTCCTTTGTGGTGAAACACAGGAAGGGTAGTTCTAATGCTAATGCTGATTTCTTGTCCCAGGTCTCACAGTTCCCCGAACGTGAACTGTCTAGGGGAGGGGTGTGTCACGAGACGCCCCTTCAGGGAGAAGACGACGGACAAATATCCCCTCATCTTTCTCCTGTTTTTTCTTTACAGTCCCCGAGAACATCACATTACTTGGAAGCCAGCGGCCCCTTTAATTCCGGTCATCTCTCCGATGACGTAACTCCCCCATATGTCCTCGTCACCTGATCCCACCAGGGTGACGTATGAGGAAGAGCCGCTATTTGAAGCCAGTACAGGAATCCGAGAGTACGCTGCTGTGCCGGAGATACGGACTGAAGAAGACATCGGAGACCTCGGGAACTATCTGGGGAGTCCAACCGCCACGCCGCGGGGAGCGTCCAAGACCGAAGCGCCAGACCACAAGAGACTTCCAAGGACCTGGAGGGACCGCCACGAGGAAGATCCGGACGCGGAGCGGGGGAACCGGGAACATCCATGAGAGAGGGATCCGGACCCTTTCCGGTACCGCGACAACGCCAGTCACGCCCCAGGAGGTGCGTGGCTCCCTGTGGTACGTGCCAGGGTTCGTAGGTGGTTTTCTAAAAAAAACATCAGTACCTCGCCAGGCCATCCGGCAAGGGTGGAGGGAGGGCTCCGGTAATTCCAGGGTTCCTTACCCTGTTCAACAATCCACACGGTGACGGTCCGGGTGCTTCTTCCTCACTCCCTTTTCCCACTACACTGCTAATATACGTGATCCTGTTCTAAATACATTTTTTCTTTCTTTTCTTTTTTTTCCTCTTTCGTGCTTTGGGAGTGACGGCCTTCACCTGACGGAAGAGCAGGAAGACTCACACGTTCAACTTCCCCCTGGGCCCCTGACGTTAAGGAGCAAAGACATATTGATTTATTGCATTTTTTTCTTGGGATCCAATAAAAATATTGTGAACTTGCCTTTCCCTCTCTGGCCTCCTCGAGTTTAGTCCACAACCAGCTTCAAAAGTTTTTGGCCCAGACTGTTAACATGGTCTTGGTCCCTACAGCTCTTTGTCATCTGAATGGTGCATACCTTTGAGTAGGTCCATTGAGGTGTCAGATGTCATCCTAGCTATTGATTGTAGTCCCTCAGAGAGAGACCCAGGACCTGATAGAATTCCATCATATCTTTTTAATTCTCTTCTGCAGTTTCGGGCTCCACTAATAACAAATGTCATAAGATGTTCAATTGTAGGCCCCCTAGTTAAGACATGGCAGGAGGCTATCCTCGTGCCCATCTTTAAAACGGGGAACAAGAGTCAACCCCACTGTTACCACAATATCTCCCTCCTAGACAGCACAGTAAAGATCCTGGGTAGGGTAATCTTGGCTAAATTGAAACGTTGGGCATCTGAGACCCCAGAGCTTTTGGAACTCCAGTTCGGGTTCTGCCCAGGCCTAGGAGCTGTAGTACAGTCCCTGAATTTATCTCTTATAGTTACAAAATGTACAAAGGCAAAAAAAGGCTGTGTCCACCTAGCCTTCATGGACTTACCATGTGCATTTGACAAAGTGGATCGATCTACACTATCATTAATAATGACACAAGTGGGTATTAATAGTGCAATTATTATCCTTCTATGTAGGCTCCACATGCACACCACAGCTAGAATTTGATACAGCAGGAATGTGGATTTAACAAAAGAGTGCCCCTTTGTAGCTGGGGTTAGACAAGGGTGCCTTGGAGATCACTTGTGCAAAGTAGGGAAAGGGATTGCTAGGGCTAATTACCTCCATGTCCCAGTGTACAGATGATGTGATCCTCATAGTGAGAACAGCCAATGGCCTACACTCTTTGTTTGATGCCTTTAATTGTTTTATCGACATTTCGGGACTTAAGACAAATCACACCAAATCTTTTATATTGAAATGGCGCCCAAAGTTAGCCACAACCAGGAAATGTCTGCTTGGGGGCGAAGCAATTAGAAACAACTCCTCATTTTGTGTACCTGGGAGTGCCAGTTGATTTCATTTTTATTGAATGTTAGAGCTTTGGCATTTCAAAGAGCAGTTGACACTGTTTTTAGTTTTTTTAAGGATTGGGGCACAAGCTAGCAAAATAACTGCTATGTGTTTTTAAAAGTAATTGTTTGACAGTTGCTTCTTTTGGTGCTGTTTTATGGGGCTACATTAACTGCAACTCTCCAAATAATTGAAAGCAAGTTTATAAGAAGGTTGCTGGCAGTGCAGCAATCTACTTCTGTATCTTTCTGCCACAATGAAGTCAGGCAGGGCCTTTTAGAAGATCACATTAAACTACAGCTTTTGTTACTCTGGCTCAGGATTTGGAAAAACCCACAGCCACATCTCCGTAGGATGATACTGACTGACATTATGACTCTGAATAAGTGCTTAGATATTCCATAGCTCACATTTATCAAACTCAGCTTTGCTAGGCTGGCACCCCAGCATACTTTTCCAACCCAGTCAGCTTTACTAATATCTCACCTGGCAGAGTCAAAGAGCTCTTCTACCAATGTGTTCATTCAACCTGAATGGTGAATAGATGCAGTGGGTCAGGAGCGCACCTTCAAGAATCTCCAGCACATCCCGCACTTTACTTGCAGATAATATTGCATGTGATGCAGACATTTTTATTGATCAGGTTTCGCCTTAAAACCATCGGCAGCTCCTCCGCTAAGGCAGAGGTGGGTCACCCCACTGCTTTTTAGCAGTGAAATAAAGGAAAAATAAACTGATAATAGCTCCACGTTATCATCATTTTATTTGTTCCTGGTGCGGCAGCTTTTCGGTGTGGAGCTGCTCCGCTCTCAGAGCAGGGAGAAGAGTGGTGGACACACTCTGTAAGTGTGCATGAATGTTTGGCATGCCTTCTCAGGTCTGCTAAACATTCATGCGCACTTTGCATGTTCTCCACTCAGGCTGCATTACAGCCTGGGTGGAGAATATGCCCAGGCTCCTATTCCCTGGCTGAGCGCCGAAACACAGCGCTCCGACCAATCACAACGCTGCGCTGCTGCATTGTGATTGGTTAGGGGAGCCTGTGTGCGTTCTGTTCCGTTCCTGGCGCGAGGAGAGACAGTGGAGAGGCGCGGGGATAAGCAAGTGTTTTTTTCTCCTTATTTTTAGCTACAAGCACTGGATACTAGGTCTCACGAGTTGGCCTTGGCTTAGTTATACCTTCTGGGAAGTATAGATGTTATTCATGCTGCGATTAATTTTATTTTAAGTGCACTGAGGATTCGAAACAAATACTAAGTCATTTATCCTACTATTGTTGTCTTTTAATTCTTAAGTATTTTAAAGGATTTTAACATGCTATTTATTCTTGTGCATTGTAATGTGTTTGATTTGATGCAAACTTTTATTGCTCACTAGAATCGAATAAAGTATTTTGATGATGATGGTAGGTAACTTGTACATATAAACAAAGTTTAACTTGTTGCATGAAAAGTACCAAGCCTTTGTCACCTTTAAGTTTGCAATGTAGCTGTTTTTACTATATGCCCGTTGATAATACTATTGTATTTATCAATATTATGTATATAAGAAAAAAACGGTCAGTAGTATTGGTAAAACTGAATGCATTCTTCAATTGTAGCCTTTTAAAACACTTAATGTTTTTCTGTTTTTTCTGATAATAGTAGACAGTGGTGGAACAGTAGTTTTAGTGAGTCAAGATGGAATACAGAGACCTCCTCTTCGGTTTCCAAGAGGTGGACATCTTCTTCAGTTTCTGTCTTGCCTGGAAAACGGTCTTCTTCCTCATGGACAATTGGATCCGCCCTTGTGGTCACAACGAGGAAAGGTATGAATACACAAATGATTACACCACCTTTGTCATATTTCTCTGTATGTAGGCATATTGTTAAATATTTATGTGTATGCCGGTGTTTGCAGCAGCTCTCCTAGCGGGGTACCAGCTGAGTAGAGAGGCAGGAAGGACGTCAGCAAGCAGCTGTACTCCACTGCTAATGTCAAGTGTGACAGAAGTGGTGCAGCTGAGCACACTGCTCATACAAAAGTAGACTTTTTTTCCCCAGATGTGTGAGAGTTGGGTGTGCGAGAGGCATGGGGTGGTTACTGGAGTTGCACCAGGGTGAACTTTTTAGTCCTGTGCTTTTCACATACAAATCATAGGTTTCATTTGTATTAGTCCAGTTAGTTCAGTGAAGGTAAATCAAGACTACAACAACCAGAATGCATTAGGTAAATCAAAAGTCCAGGACTGGAGACCAGTGACATAGCTGGGGGGGGCGGTGGTCCGGTTCGCCGCAGGCGGCACTATTTTGGGTGTGGCGGCAGCCGGCGGCCTTTATTATTTGGGGACACTGACATACACCAACTCACCACCCACCTCCTACACCACATGTGCGTCTGTGAATCTGTCGGTCTGTCGCTGAGCAGCACTGTCTGCACACCTGCCGTGCAGTTATGGAAGTGCAAGTGCACCTGCCTGCAAATGCTGCAGCGCACGCACGCACCACCTAGCATAGTGATGGTGATGGTGCGGTGTGCGGCGTACCGTGTTTGTGGGTCCCAGGGCCGTCAATCTTGTAGCACGCAAAAGTGCTACCAATGACGGCCCTAGGCATTATTTTTGGCCAGCCCCCGCGCTCTGCTGACGCGTCCCACCACCATGCGCTCTCTGGACTGAGTGGAGTATCGGCAGGGGAGTGCTGGGTGATTTACAGAACCCCTACGGTAGGAGCCTGCCACCCCTGTGGAGTCTACAGGAGAGGTAAGGTAAATACGCACTCAAAGAAAGCTCACAAATCCCCTATTAGTGGCGCGCACTCGACTTTTGCTCACCTTGTTACGGCTGTCTTCTGTTTCGTCACTAATTATGTAAATATCGCCATTTTGAAACATGACTCGTATTCATACCATCACTCAACATGCGATACGATTTATTCGTACATGTGTTTATTTTAGTGAGACTCGTCCATCCGCCATATTAAGATTAGGCCCTGTGTTAAATATATGCCTACATACGTGCGTATCTTTAAATAAGTCCCATATGGCGGTCATACTAACCCAAGCATTACATTTTGTGAAAGATCAATTAATATGTATGCTAATACTTCTCCTGGGAACGACAGTGCTCATTATGGACTGCCCTGCTGAACCGGTCCCGGGCGCGGAGGTGATTGCTGGTGACGGGGGAGGGGGAAGTAAGACCTGAGGAGCGAGTAAATGTGAGAGCGATGAGAAAGTTAAGACTGGTACATTTATGATTTTAGTTGAAATGGGGAAGGTACTGCATGTGGAGATGAGAAATAAGGTTTATATAATACATGATATCGAGATGAAGTATGTCTAACGTTATGACGTAAAGTTATGCTGTACTATTCGTGCCTGCCTGTGTCAATAAGTAGCTGTACTTTATTATTGTGGGCGTTGTTTACAGTAAAGCACACTGCAATCATTATTAACACCTACACGTGACAAAATAATTTCTGTTTTTATTCATTTTTTTATTTTATTTTTATTTATTTTTATTGGCATTTTCAAAATAATGCAATCAACATTGTTTTTTATTTATTCTTAATAAGAATTTCGTATTATGACCGGGTTGGCACTTTGCCTTTAAAAATAATTTGTCCTGCCAAGAATGTCAGAACAAAAAAGCAGTGTGTTATTTCACAAAGTCACTAGGCCTTGTATGAAATGAACTTCTGTATATCAATAATCAGCTGGATGTTTTTTGGCACCATAGAGCCAAGCTGCACGGTTGACTCCATTTGGCTCCAGTCTGTTGGTATCAGTGCAAAGTCTCTGACCTCTCCGCTGCCTCTATGCATTATTTACAACATGTTGGTTTCTGTACCATGACTCACCAGTTTCTGTGTTCTGTCTCCCTCTTGGTCTCTGTACTATGACTCCCCTGTTTCAGTACTATGCCTCCCTGTTGGTTTTAGTGCTATGTCTCCCCTATTCCCAGTCTCTCTCTACTATGTCTCCCTGTTGGTCTCAATGTTATTTGTTCCACTCATCTGTGTCTCTGTACTATGTTTCCCTTTTATTCTCAGTACAATAACTCCAGAGTTTCAGTATTTTGCCTCTTTGTTGTTTTCGGTACAATGACTCCCCTGTCTCAGTACTATTTCTCCCTGTTGTTCCCAGTACTATGACCCCCCTGTTTAAGCACTGTCTTCCTGTTGTTCTCAGTATTGTGACTCTCCTGTACCAGTGCTATGTATCCTTTCTAGTGTCCCTACTGTGTCTCTGTTTTATGTCTCTCCGTCTGTCTTAGTACAAAGCTTCCCCTGTCTGTCCCGGTACTATACCTTGGTCTGTCTCAATGTCATGAACCCTGTCTCTACAAGTGCCATGCATTCTATGCCTCTCTCAGTCCCTTTTGATTTAATGCGACCCTCTGTACCCCAATCCATATGCTGGGTCTGGCCCATGCATCTGCCTAACCATTCTGGGAGTATATGTTCTAACATCACGGCAGGCTCTGGGAAAGGATGCGCCTAGGAGCGTGATAAAACACCCTACAAGTCTACCGCTCTACATTGTGGATACTTTTAGCACATAGGGGATACAGATGCTATGCTCCCCATAACTTTCTGTAAAAGTTCTGACTTGATGTGAAAAGTAAAAGAATTCAGCAGAATGGAACATTGTGTTTCCACCCAAGCCCAAGCATGACCTTTAATCTCAGCACAGCCTCCTGCACTCCTTGTTGTCTGTGTATGCGTCGTTTTATTTTATGTTATCAGCATTTGTCTAGCTCACATCAACGATCCGCCAGGCCTACTGCAACCAGTGGTCTTCTGCCGGGAAAGCCCTTTTAAGTCACTGAGAGGAAGTTAGCTGATGCAGTAAAGGGGTATCTGCAGCATGGGTGTGCATGTACACGCACACACATGATCTGGAGAGGACGTGCCATCGTTTGACAAGTAGCTTATTATTTCATAGTACCTGTTCCTCACTCTAGTTTCAAGCGAGAAGTAACAGAGGCTTTAGTAGAGGTTTACAGGAAGTCCCTCCTTCGCATCAGGAAGTTGTGGCTAATCAAGATGGCGGCACTCCGTAATCATGTCAGATCTTTTGCAATACCTCCTTAGAGAATCCTTTGACTCCTCTGCCCCACGCCACCTTCTATGTCAGGAAAGTCAAGTCTTTTCATTCCCAGGGAGTTGGTTGCTGCTGCTGCTGCTTAGAAGTAATGACAAGGCGCGACCCCCTGTTTGTTGCCTTTGGTCCACCAGAGCGGGTTGTGTATCTGGTCTGTTTTGGCAAGGTTGTAGAGCTGACTGACCCCTTTGTGCTTAGTTTAGTTCTAAGGGCACACAGTGAGTCATTCCCTGTGAATAATTAATTGCTGTTTTGAAAGAGAAATAATCACAGGCTTCTTCACTGTTAAGTTGGTTTTGGGTCCCCGAAGCACATCACGTTTGTGCACGTCCACACTGCTTTAATGGGGGGGCCATGTTTGGTCACTGAATATCGTGTAGATCCCCGAATAGTGTCATGTATGTGCAAGTTTGCGTTTGTGCTGAGGGGTTGACCAGGTGATCGTTCACGCTCTCTGATAGTTGTCACATGTAGTTTTCGGAGTCCCAAGATTGATCATACAATCTATGTGTTCTCCTTTGTACTGTCGGGTGTGTGTAGCCTTGGACCGTGTCATGTATGTGCATGTAACTTGCATGATTGAGGTAACCATTAGGGGCTATACCAAGTGCCTCTTGGACCTCTTTCAAGGGCTCGCCGGGCTTTTTCCCCAGCAACCCCCCCGGTACCTGCCGTGGGCGGCAATCTGAGGGATAACCCCGGGCGCCAGAAGCTCTAGCTACGCCACTGCTGGAGACAGTGGCCATGATGACTTGTAGTGAGGTGCTCACCCTAAGGTGCAGAAACCCACTTAAAATTGTCATGTTTTCCAGAATTCTGCAAGAAAGTCTTGCTCTGTTCTGTGATAGAAGCTTAGTTTTGATTCCAGGTCTCTTTCTTCTTCTCCAATTACCTCTGCCTCAGAGAGACTCAGCAGATGGGGAAAGTGAGTGCCCAGCAGCCAATTTAATTTTTACCTGTCTCTGACCTCTCTCTGTTCTTAATCTATCTCATTGGTTCTGGTTGCTGCTGGTGCTGAGGCTAATCCTGGGCTCATGAAGCAAATATTCCTTTAACCTGCAACTCTTGTCACCTAAGCCAAGGGGAAGCACTGGGCGACACGATGTGACTCACTTCGAGTTCTTAGACTCATCAACTACTACTGAGACACGATTGCCAAGTAGTAATGCAGGATGAGAGCATTGAGTGTGGTCACATAGTGTGGGGGTGAGGTTATTTTGTGTGTGTGTGTGTGTGTGTGTGTGTGTGTATGTGATTGCATGTGCTTGCATGTCTGAAGGGAGGCATTTGTGGCCATCCTTGACATAGTGATTGCCTAATAGTGGCCAGTAATGGTTGCCCTAGCATAAGGTGATCATTCTTGAGGTATTGTATGCATTGTTGACATTATGGTAGTCATCGATGGCACAGTGGTTAGCCATCTCAGGTGTAGTGGGAGTTATCACTTACCCAAGGGTGACTACATCTGGCGTAATAGCCCAGAAATAAAGTGGTCATCTTTGACTTCTAGTGACATAACTTGGGTGTTCCAGAAATCTTTTGCCTTACACTTACATATTCATCACATCGCTAACATTTGTTGGTCATTTGCAGATATTCCGCCCACCAGAGTAGGGGTCTCAATATCAGTCCAAGATGTGATGTTTCCAATAGAATTAGTATGCCTCCTGTTCAAGGAGGTCTGTCCACCGATTTGTTTTTCAATGTATTTCATCCAACGTTATAGCATGCGTGTAGCCCTTCAATTGTGCTACTATGTAGTTCTCAGCCTCTCACATAAGGACAGTCCTCCCTGCCTTATCTGTAGTTGCAGGGCTTGTGTTGCTTTCCATGTCATTGCAAACCCCCTTTTGGCCAAAAACAAAAAAAAATCAGCAAAGCTATTCTCTACTTTTGCTTTGTTGGCCCTCTTATAAAGGCTCGGTACACAACCATAGGGACCAGACCTGCAAGTGATTGCGGTTGTAAGGTAAATTACTTCCTTCCAATAACATTTTAATGCTGGCAGTGATAGAACATATGCAGTAAGTGTCATCTTTTGTGCCTCTTGGGCATGTATCTTGAGCTTCTGGATATATTGTATGGAGTCTTTGTAGAGCTAAATACATCATTTGTAGTATGTTGAGCTGGATCAATATAATGATAATAAATAAATAATCTCGCATTTATAGCGGGAAATTAAATTGCTATTGTCAACTATGCATCGGTCAACTGCCTTTTTGTAGCTGTTTCCCACTACTTCCTCAAATCCGTTACATCTTTAATGTTTTGATCCATAATATGACTGTAGTAATTGCTTGTGGGCCCTTGCTAGCATTAGAATTTAGTGCAGCGTATTAAAGAAGCTTGGATACACATCCTAATTTTTCCAAATTTGTTTAATTTGTATGTTGAGGGCTCCGTATCTCAAACATTTTTCCCACTAGGAGTAGCCTACTGTGGCCTAAGTGTATCAGACGTTAGCAGCCTATACCCTGCAAACAATTCCCCTAAACTTTTATGTCAGTACCATTCCAAGCCTCTGCATTCATTCTTGTTTTCAGGGAGTGGACTTTGGGATGCTTCCACAGGGGTGGGTCAGAGGGGCAAATCAGCGGAGTATGTGCCCCCTATGTGAGCGTTCATGAGACACCTTTTCCAGCAGTATGTAGCTACCTCTAGCAACCTTGAGTAGATTTGTGGCCTACTGCAGCATCATTTTTGTCAGCGACCAACTGTGAGTCGCACTGTTTAAGCCTTTCGCCTCAGCCGCATTTGGGTGGCTCAGCCAACTCGTAACATGTAATAGTTTTTAGGTCTCGCCTGCCTTCCTTCTGCTGTAAAAGCTTTCTTATCTTTATGGGGCCATGTGTTTAAATGCATGGCCCCATAAAGACAAGAGATCCTCTTTCACTTTCGTGCTTGTTGAGTCTTTGAAGAACAACACAGTTCTTGCGCGTTATCGGAGGTCTCGCTGTTCATAATTCTATGGCACTCGTGTGAGGGACTCTCGCTTTTGAAGCCTTAATAATAGTTTCAGGCCGCCCTTCCCTCAAATTTTTCAGCCCCGCCTAACCGGGGTTTTGTGTGTGGAGCCGTGGTCGCATGTTTTGGGGAGGCCCGTTGCCTCTCACACCTCTGTGTCGAGCCTGGCCAGGGCTCGGGAGGTGGAGAGCAGATCCATGTGCTGCGGGGAGGAGGCGCCAGAGGCCGCTGGAAAGAGGGGAGGAGGAAACGCAACATCCTCCCTGGATGCCGGAACTGTGCTGCTCCGAAGCCGGGCTACGGCGGCTGCGGCAGGCGGCTGGAGCTGGTGCAGGGGGCACCTGCAGCGGCGCAGGCGGGTGCCCACGCGGGGTTCGCCGTGGATGTGTTAAAGCTGGGCTCCGGGACCCGGGCAGCAGCCACCGCGCCCCTCGCACCCATCAGAGATGTGGCTGAAACCCGAGGAGGTGGTGCGGAAGAGCGCCCTGAAGCTCGGGGTCACCCACAAGTCCAATAACTACTTCATCCTTTAGCGGCGGCGAGGGCACGGGGACAGCGGGGCCGCTTCACTGGTAGGTGCTCTAATAATTGCCTCCACCACTCCATCCATTGTCATATATATAGTGTAGAATTTATATAGTGATCTATACCATACCTTAGTCCCTAAGTGCACCTTGTCAACACAGCCTTCCAAGCCACTCCATATTTTTCCTGGCTACTCCTCCGCCCCACATCAACCATGCATGCCTTGTGTTCAAGCGATCCCAAACCTTTTTGTCACTGCTTTTCTCCCGTTGCTAAACCAAACCCTTGCCACCTTTGGGCTCCTTTCCACTAGCAAGCAAGCTTGTGCCTCCTTCCTTCCCTCGGTGTGCTCAACCACCTTCCACCTGTCTTACATTTCCTATGTTTCTACCATTGTATTTATTTACTTTAGGGTTCATGTAACCAGCTACATGCCTTTTCAGCTGCCCTCAGGTTGGGTCATGGGAAACAGAAGGGTCTGTACAAAGTGATAGTTATTACGGTTTGCTTGCAGTTCATTAAGTCTATACTTGTTGCTAGCGCCTTGTTGTATACATCTGTTCCACTTATTATCAATGCCCTGTCATAAAAGCTAGGTCTGTGGTGCAGACAATGTTATCCTGTTGCTATTTATTTGTTGCGTACTTGTACCCTTAGTAAGGCCATATCCAGATTGTTCCATTAATATTTAGCCCATGCTTGCTTCGACATTATCCCAATAGTCGCTGAGTTGAAAGCCCATGGTCGCCTAATCAGTTATACCTGCTCTTGGAGGATCTCTATACCTGTTTTCCTCAAATCATTATTGCAAATTTTTGAACAAAAAAACACATCCTTGTGAAATCTGCACCGCAACATTATGCCTGCCACCATGTTTTTATTTAACATCTTTCTATAGAGCCACTGCACTAAAAGGTATTACTGTTCTTTACGCAGAACAAGAACTGTTGAAATTAAGAAATTTTAGGTTGTGAAATAAGTAGAAGACATTGGGTAAACTGGAGACAATGTCCATTATTCTTTGTTGCACTCTAAATCCGAATTTAGGCTCAGATTATGTTTGCTCGTAATTTCGTACTCAGAGTTTGTGCGCAATTTTCTCACTCTAGGTTCTTTGCCCCAACATATATTCCTTCAGGTATAACCTGGAAAACGGGATGGTTATGGGGAAAACATATGAATTTCAAGTATGGCATGAATGCATCTGCACGTTATTCTCTTTTTTGACCTATAGAACCTTGAATTTGCTGGTAAAATTGCATTGGGAAAATTGTAAGCTGCAGTAATAGATTTCCCAAGGGCAATTTTTATTGACCAGTCGTGAGCCCCGTGGTAACTTAAGGTTCAGAATTGGTTCTGGTGAAGATGAATGAGATGAGTTTGCAGCTAATTCCTCAAGGAGAGGATGTTCAGTTGGGTTATTGTAGAGGAAGAGAGTTTCATAGGTTATTTGCTCCACCACTAAAGGAATGTTCAGGGCTAAGGATGCTTTGAATTTCGTGATTTTGAGTTGCAATGAGTCTTTCTTCCCACGCCCCTCTGTCTCTTAGAGGAAGTCCGCAATTTGGCCAGATAGGTGTGTGTTTCTTTTACCAGAGAGCCTTCTTCATAAGGCAACAGGTATTACATTTCATCCTGGCCTACATAAAAAGACAGCTTCAGTCTCAACACTGAGGCATTGTAGTCACATTTTCTCTTGGCTAAGAAGCGTGAGGCTGTAGTGTGAAGAACAGCTTGGATTGGGCCGAGAGAGCAGTAGGGCTCACAAGCCAGAGTGCCATTTCCATTGTCCAGGCGAAATATGATTAAAGTATGTGCTGCGCTTTTCTTTTGATTTGGTGTGGGAAGGATTTCAATTTTATTGAGCGAATGAGAGGAAGAAGTTGCCAAATTGGGCTACTTTGTTAATGTGGCATGATAGCAGTAGTGTTAGGGTAAATTCCCAACTATTTTATTGAAATGGAGAGAGAAGAGGGGAACCTGTTCAGCTAGAAGTGCAGGGTAAAAAAATATTTTTTAAGCTTGGGTGTGAAGAGGATGAACTCTTTTGGGGGATTAAGCATGAGATTGTTGATAGTAATCCACTTCTAGAGATTCATGAGACAAGTCAAAGTGTGAGAATGTCCTTAATGGATAATGTTTTTAGCTAAAGCAGAGTGTCATCAGTATTCAAGAGGATGGAGACTCGAGATCCCAAAGGAAGGAGGGAACGTAGTGGTTTAAGATAAAGGTTAAACGCTGTATTGTTGATACAGAGCCTTGGGAGATGCCATGCATCATTTGTGCACTGTTTCAGATGTCATCCTCCCCAGCTGGGTGTGGTGAGATGACAAACATGAGAACCAATTAAGATCTTGATTACATAATCCAGATCTATGTTAAAGCAAACATAGTGTCCTCTGGCGATCGAAATTTTTGAACGCTGCTGATAGATCAAGTAAGGCGAGTAAGCATGGGTCATACCCATCTGGAAAGGTATGCAGGGCCTTTAGGGTGTCTCTCTAAGCTGAAAATAGATCGCTCGATTACTAGTTGATTGTTATTAATATACTTAATTTGCTGTTTTGAGACTCTATTTAATGACTACATAGCTTGGGTAGGTTGGAAACACGTCTGAAGTTATCCAACAAGTTGGAACCAGGGGTGGACTTTTTCACCGTAGGGGTAATCTAGGCCATTTTTAGAAATCCAGCAACGACAACTCGGGCGAGCGATGCATTGATCAGACACCAGACATTTTTAAAGAGGTAAAAACTTGACTTGATAGTAGTAGGAAGAAGGTCTTGTTACTAGTTACTGGGTTTGAGGTTTTTTTTTTAACTTGGGCTTGGTCGCCTGGGAAGGTGGTTTTTTTTGGGAATGATTTTGTTCAGTTTTGGATCAATTTGGTGTTTTTTTGTCTGTTTTTGATTATATCTGAGAGGAGAGAGAAGAAAGAGAAACTTGTTGGTTGTTGGTGCCGGTAAGGGGCTATTGGCTTGCATGAATGTATTTAATTAGGCTGCTTGCGGTGTATGCCCGTGCTCGCCATCATTTTGTGTTTACTCCAATAGCATGCTTTCTACATTATGACTCGGAACCTTATTGCGTTGCTCACCTCACCCTTATACTTGTCCTCCTAGCAGAAACACACACTTCAAAGTTTTCCCTGCCACATCGTGCCTATGTTCTCAATATCTCTGGCAGAAGTCTGTCACCATTTTAGTAGTAAGAGCCACTCCTAATGACCACATCAGACAAGATTACATTAATTACCACCATATGCCAGATTACTGTTATCACCTCAGTGCATCAGGCATGGTTGCCAGCTGTAATGTAAAAGAGGCTTTGTCAATTTCAGATACCTCCACATGACAGCCAAGGCTGCAATGCCCCTGGCACCAATGTAAGGATATTTGTAAAACGTCTCACCAGTGCCACATGATTTATCGCTTGAATATCAGCTTTAAAATATGATGGAAATTTTGATTTTTTGTCCAAACATCAGCTTAGGAGTTCTGAAAGTACATTTTTGTCTTAAAAACACACTCTCGAGTTTGGTATACATACTTGACCAAAGCTTCTAATTGAGCTTCACACAGGAGAGCTACTTAAAAGAGAGCTTCCAGTAACTCACTAGCTACTCATTAGAGAAGCCTGCTCTCAGTGAACTAATGCACCCACTGCAGGGGCCTGTATTCGACCTTATGGTCACAGGTTCAAATCCCGGTGAGTTCACTCAGTCCATCTGAGATCGATAAAATGAGTACCATTGAGCTGGGTAACAATAAACATCTGTTGTTCAGCGCCAAGATGCCAACCGGTGAACCTGCATTACAACTACACGTTATGGTTAATTTTTTTATTTTAGAGTTTTATATAGCGTGAACCAGACCCGAGAAATCGGATATCTGAGCTCTTTACACGATCACCAGTTTTGTTACAGAAGGATACTTTCATTTTTAGGTCTCGCCTGGCGAACGCTGCGCATGCGCTGCTTTCGCCTTGGCAAGACTCTATTGTTGTCTGTTTCGTTCGGAAGGGAGACAAACCATGTGCGCGCACGGACAGTCGATGTGCACGAGCATGGCGTCTCCTCTCTGGCTTCATTCAATGCCGCTCGCACTCGTGCACATCTCCTGTCCCTCCCTGTCTCCTGTTCGCTGTGTCTGCGCGGACAGGAGATGTGCACGCAGAGACAGCTTGTTAGTGTTCTTGTAGTGGGTAAGGGACATACACCTCTCATGCTTGATACGCTACATTTGTAGGTTCAATTTTAGCATGCCATAATTCTGCTACAAATATGCAACTAAATGCAAATCAACTTGCAGTGAATGAAGTAAAGGTGCAGTTCCCAGTACTGCAATCAATGAATATGGTGAATGTGCCCCTCGATTTATTACTATAAGAATAGGGAAATAAAGGCCAGAACTCGCAAAATGGAAGATGTTCCATATTTGTGGAGATTAGCAGGCGATGAAGACATAGGCTCACGACGTTATGAATATGATGTCCTGAAGCAACTTGGTCAACAGGTTTCTTATTGCCATAAGGAAAAAAAACCAAAATAATGTATGCACGCCCATCCCACACATCAAGAATAATCCTGACCTGGGTGGAATTCAGGGGGCTGTAAGGGATAGGGGAGGGATTGGAAGAAGGAGAATGACTAGAAGGTTACCAGGCGGAACAACAATGTTATCCGTCATCAAACGGTTGTTCAAGTTAGGGTCATGAGTAAATAATGTAATAGGAGAATGCATAATCGACATGTAAAGTATACAATGTATCGCAAATGCACTTGTGGAAGTGACACTCTAAACTGCAATTGACTAATGTTGAATACAAATATTTAAACAAGCATTGAAAATGCAATAGGTCTCGCCTTTGATTAAGTTAAAGCCATTTGCTTTGCTAATATTATTGTATAGCAAAGCAAATGACTTTAACTTAATGAAAGGCGAGACCTATTGCATTTTTAATGCTTGTTATAGTTGGGTGCAACATGGCCTCCATTTTTCACTGAAAGTTATAGTTTACGCAGAGCTTTTTATTGCCAGTAACATTGAGTTCAATGATTTGAAGACATGTATTGGGATTTCGAGAGGTAGATTTACAAAAGAAATATAAAGGGGTTTGACTAGTATTATCAACTTCACGTTTGAAACCCTTCCCATTCAAACTAGTGGTACGTTCTTCCAAAATTAAATGGTGTCCACATCTTTGTGGTATATCTGCACACCAATGTATCTGAATGAACTGGGAGCTCACTGGAGTAACAGTAGAGTGCAGTGTGCTCCACTTTGCGAAGAAGGAGGCAAGAGTTTGTTTTTACACCAGACTGCAGGCTGAAAGGTTCCAGCTGTTGAAGGAGCAGGCCTGGATTAGTGTCAATGTTTTTAATGTACAGCAGAACATCATGTGAATTGAGGGAAATTATTTCATGTCAATTGAGGGAAATTAATTGGGTTTGTTTTTGTAGCGAGAATCCCCTGGCCACTTCCTGCCTCCTGATTTAGACTGCAATAGCTTCCATGGTCAGCACAAACAGGAGCTTGAATGGGTGCACCCCTACCTAGTCCTCCTTCCCACCTACCATGGTTATCTAAAGTCTTTCCCCCTTTCTTTTTTTTTTAACAAATCTTTTTATTGACAATTGCAATAAAAATATGTACAAAACCAGCTGTGCACTGTTAAATCCTTTGGCATCGTCTTCATGACCACATCAAACCACTCATCACAACCTGCAGCATCGCTCAATGGAACTACCTTTGACATCTGTTCACCATAGGAGATGGGGGCTAGCTTAATACATATGTTACTTCTATACTCATTACAATGTCCACAAAATTGTGCACACTTTTGGGGGCAACTCCGTCCAGCATATACTACCCTCTCAGCCAGCATACATCAAGTCCACATCACATTTCCAGTGCTCCAGTTATGGTGCCTGTTCCGCACCCCACATTTTAGCAACATTCTTTTTAGCTACAGCCATACCCAAGGTGATCCGTACATATTCAATATGGGGAAAATCTGTTTCCTCCCAAACATTCAGGAGACACCACTTCACCAAGGTAGTGAGGGATGCCCTGCACACCTCACTCGCAGTCAATCACTTCCACCCAGAAGCCCTGCAGTACCAAGCAGTCCCAAACAATATAATAAAAGGTACCAGTGTGGCCACAGTCTCATCGGCAGTTAGCATACAGCAATCTACCCATCAGAACCAGTGTGGTCTGAGCATAATAAGTCTTTCCACTTCTTATATGCGCTGATGGATCAAAAGCATTTTCCATTTCAATAGAGTCTATTGCTGACTGAATGGTTCTTTGTAGTGGATTATTAATTAAACAGAATGGCTTTTGAATACTGAGTGGGGTATTCCTACTGAGCATGAAACCTGATTGATCAGGATGTATTAAGTGAGGCATTACCTGGGATTTTCTAGTGACAAGTACTTTTGCAAGAATCTTATAATCTATCTTGAGCATTGACAGTGGCCGATATTAGCTGATCTCCAGTGAATCTTTATTTGTCTTGATGAGTGTGACTGTTATCACCTCTTTAGTTGTGAGAGAGAGAGCATTTTCCTCTCTAACAACCAAGTATGTTTCTCACAGGTGTGGTACCAAAGTAGCTTGGTACATGATACAGAACTTTACTGGATGTCCATAGTTACTTTGAGTTTTTCACTAGCCCAGTGGTTAATTTGTAAAAAAAAATAAGGGCCGTGGCTCTCGTCAGGAGGCTGCTTGAACCACTGGCTCAAATTAGTCACTGCTTAGAAGGCACACGTTGGAGTGAGATGCAGTTTTCACTTATTTGTATGCCATGGTACTGCAAATAAATATGGCCCAATAACACATTATTTAGTGCTACTGTACTAACATACGTATATACATACAGTACTGAAAATGGCTTTGAGAATCTGGCATGTGTTCACGGGAGCTCACGTGCTTGCAAGGACGTAATTCCAGAAGAAAAGTGTGCATGTGCGCGGGGTGTTTGCTGAATGAACGCACGATGCATAGCCACGGCCCCCAGCGCCACATTCCGCCATTACTGTGTCTATTCGTCAGAGCTGTCGGCGCTGTTTAGAAGGTTGAACAAAGGTGTATGTTAAACTTTAACAAATAGGGGGTGGGGGTATAAATACCTATACGGATTTCAGAGAAAAACATTTGTAAAATTTGTGGCGAATGGTGCATTCTAGAGCATGGCATGTAGAAATGGTAGTAATAGCAAGGGCTGTCACCCACCCCTACTACCATGGGTCTCGCAACAGTGGACCTTGGCATTGTACTTGCACACGGACGGTGATGGCTCCGGAGGCATGATTGCTCGGGGCAGGCCTTGGACTCGCATTAAGTGAACTGTGATGTCCACTGCCCTGAGCAATCATGCCTCCAGCGCCGCCACCGTCCGTGTGCAAGTACAATGTCAAGGTCCACTGTTGCGAGACCTATCGTGGTAGGGGTCCCTAGTAGGCCTTGCAACCATGTTACCGCAGTACCGCTTCAAAGCCCGAGGGCGGGGGGGGGGAGGTGCAGCCTCGCAGCATGATCTAAAGCTGGGAGTCCCAATTGAGGGAAACCTGCCACGGTCTGCTGCCACTGCCCGGCCTGCCCAGAAAGCTGGATGAAGGGCAGCAGGGGCCGGTGCAGGGCCTTTAAAGTTTAACCCCATTACCCCGAACTTCATTGCGAGCGGGAGCCGGAGTTAGCCTACCAAGCCGGTGACCGTCACAGACATTGTCACGCCACCCACCACGCTAAATAAAAAAAAGAAAACTGTGTTCCTACTTACAGTTACTGGTGGTGGGCGCCCGTGCTCTGGCCTGCCTGTCTTTATTCATTACAACAAACAAATGATGGACGGAATGCTGACAATGCAGACATTCTCCCCCAGTCAAGAGATCTGGGTTAAATCCATCGTTCTTTTGCCCACTACGCCACCCCAGTTTAGACATGGCCATATGCAAATCAGTCTTGACCCTGTGCCTCATGGGAACAGTCCAGCCCGAACTGCCAAGCCATGTCTTCCCTGGACCGGAATCAAGCATCCTAGGACCGGTTTCTGGCTATCAGCCATCATCAGCCAGGATAGCTTGACTCCAGTGGCGTAGTGAGCACGGGTCCCACGTCTGGGAATACCCATCCCACTTAGGGCGAAAAGCGTTACAACAAACAAATGATGGACGGAATGCTGACAATGCAGACATTCTCCCCCAGTCAAGAGATCTGGGTTAAATCCATCGTTCTTTTGCCCACTACGCCACCCCAGTTTAGACATGGCCATATGCAAATCAGTCTTGACCCTGTGCCTCATGGGAACAGTCCAGCCCGAACTGCCAAGCCATGTCTTCCCTGGACCGGAATCAAGCATCCTAGGACCGGTTTCTGGCTATCAGCCGTCATCAGCCAGGATAGCTTGACTCCAGTGGCGTAGTGAGCACGGGTCCCACGTCTGGGAATACCCATCCCACTTAGGGCGAAAAGCGTTACAACAAACAAATGATGGACGGAATGCTGACAATGCAGACATTCTCCCCCAGTCAAGAGATCTGGGTTAAATCCATCGTTCTTTTGCCCACTACGCCACCCCAGTTTAGACATGGCCATATGCAAATCAGCCTTGACCCTGTGCCTCATGGGAACAGTCCAGCCCGAACTGCCAAGCCATGTCTTCCCTGGACCGGAATCAAGCATCCTAGGACCGGTTTCTGGCTATCAGCCGTCATCAGCCAGGATAGCTTGACTCCAGTGGCGTAGTGAGCACGGGTCCCACGTCTGGGAATACCCATCCCACTAAGGGCGAAAAGCGTTACAACAAACAAATGATGGACGGAATGCTGACAATGCAGACATTCTCCCCCAGTCAAGAGATCTGGGTTAAATCCATCGTTCTTTTGCCCACTACGCCACCCCAGTTTAGACATGGCCATATGCAAATCAGTCTTGACCCTGTGCCTCATGGGAACAGTCCAGCCCGAACTGCCAAGCCATGTCTTCCCTGGACCGGAATCAAGCATCCTAGGACCGGTTTCTGGCTATCAGCCGTCATCAGCCAGGATAGCTTGACTCCAGTGGCGTAGTGAGCACGGGTCCCACGTCTGGGAATACCCATCCCACTTAGGGCGAAAAGCGTTACAACAAACAAATGATGGACGGAATGCTGACAATGCAGACATTCTCCCCCAGTCAAGAGATCTGGGTTAAATCCATCGTTCTTTTGCCCACTACGCCACCCCAGTTTAGACATGGCCATATGCAAATCAGTCTTGACCCTGTGCCTCATGGGAACAGTCCAGCCCGAACTGCCAAGCCATGTCTTCCCTGGACCGGAATCAAGCATCCTAGGACCGGTTTCTGGCTATCAGCCGTCATCAGCCAGGATAGCTTGACTCCAGTGGCGTAGTGAGCACGGGTCCCACGTCTGGGAATACCCATCCCACTTAGGGCGAAAAGCGTTACAACAAACAAATGATGGACGGAATGCTGACAATGCAGACATTCTCCCCCAGTCAAGAGATCTGGGTTAAATCCATCGTTCTTTTGCCCACTACGCCACCCCAGTTTAGACATGGCCATATGCAAATCAGTCTTGACCCTGTGCCTCATGGGAACAGTCCAGCCCGAACTGCCAAGCCATGTCTTCCCTGGACCGGAATCAAGCATCCTAGGACCGGTTTCTGGCTATCAGCCGTCATCAGCCAGGATAGCTTGACTCCAGTGGCGTAGTGAGCACGGGTCCCACGTCTGGGAATACCCATCCCACTTAGGGCGAAAAGCGTTACAACAAACAAATGATGGACGGAATGCTGACAATGCAGACATTCTCCCCCAGTCAAGAGATCTGGGTTAAATCCATCGTTCTTTTGTCCACTACGCCACCCCAGTTTAGACATGGCCATATGCAAATCAGTCTTGACCCTGTGCCTCATGGGAACAGTCCAGCCCGAACTGCCAAGCCATGTCTTCCCTGGACCGGAATCAAGCATCCTAGGACCGGTTTCTGGCTATCAGCCGTCATCAGCCAGGATAGCTTGACTCCAGTGGCGTAGTGAGCACGGGTCCCACGTCTGGGAATACCCATCCCACTTAGGGCGAAAAGCGTTACAACAAACAAATGATGGACGGAATGCTGACAATGCAGACATTCTCCCCCAGTCAAGAGATCTGGGTTAAATCCATCGTTCTTTTGCCCACTACGCCACCCCAGTTTAGACATGGCCATATGCAAATCAGTCTTGACCCTGTGCCTCATGGGAACAGTCCAGCCCGAACTGCCAAGCCATGTCTTCCCTGGACCGGAATCAAGCATCCTAGGACCGGTTTCTGGCTATCAGCCGTCATCAGCCAGGATAGCTTGACTCCAGTGGCGTAGTGAGCACGGGTCCCACGTCTGGGAATACCCATCCCACTTAGGGCGAAAAGCGTTACAACAAACAAATGATGGACGGAATGCTGACAATGCAGACATTCTCCCCCAGTCAAGAGATCTGGGTTAAATCCATCGTTCTTTTGCCCACTACGCCACCCCAGTTTAGACATGGCCATATGCAAATCAGTCTTGACCCTGTGCCTCATGGGAACAGTCCAGCCCGAACTGCCAAGCCATGTCTTCCCTGGACCGGAATCAAGCATCCTAGGACCGGTTTCTGGCTATCAGCCGTCATCAGCCAGGATAGCTTGACTCCAGTGGCGTAGTGAGCACGGGTCCCACGTCTGGGAATACCCATCCCACTTAGGGCGAAAAGCGTTACAACAAACAAATGATGGACGGAATGCTGACAATGCAGACATTCTCCCCCAGTCAAGAGATCTGGGTTAAATCCATCGTTCTTTTGCCCACTACGCCACCCCAGTTTAGACATGATGACGGCTGATAGCCAGAAACCGGTCCTAGGATGCTTGATTCCGGTCCAGGGAAGACATGGCTTGGCAGTTCGGGCTGGACTGTTCCCATAATGTACAGGGTCAAGACTGATTTGCATATGGCCATGTTTGAACTGGGGTGGCGTAGTGGGCAAAAGAACGATGGATTTAACCCAGATCTCGTGACTGGGGGAGAATGTCTGCATTGTCAGCATTCCGTCCATCATTTGTTTGTTGTAACGCTTTTCGCCCTAAGTGGGATGGGTATGCCCAGACGTGGGTCCCGTGCTCACTACGCCACTGGAGTCAAGCTATCCTGGCTGATGACGGCTGATAGCCAGAAACCGGTCCTAGGATGCTTGATTCCGGTCCAGGGAAGACATGGCTTGGCAGTTCGGGCTGGACTGTTCCCATAATGCACAGGGTCAAGACTGATTTGCATATGGCCATGTTTGAACTGGGGTGGCGTAGTGGGCAAAAGAACGATGGATTTAACCCAGATCTCTTGACTGGGGGAGAATGTCTGCATTGTCAGCATTCCGTCCATCATTTGTTTGTTGTAACAAAAATGTCTTTATTCATTGGCGGCCTAGGCCTGTTGATGGCTGCACTCAAGGTCGGGCTAGCCGATGACTCGTGGTGGGATGGTGCATGTGGGTGTGCCGGGGTGTGGCATTTTGAAAAAAGTCTACACATGCGCTTCCTGCTGCACAGCACAGCCCTACCCCTGCAAAACCAAATCCAGCCCCCTGCCCAATCAGTGTCCCGCGGCCCATCCATCGGCAGCAACACTAAAGGGCCCCAGCTGCCACCTGCCGCCTAAAGCAAATTTGAAATGCGCATTGTAATTGGAGTACATAAATAAAATGAGTCAGACACTCTGAAGCAGACAGTCAGTCAGTAATCAATCATATGTGATGTGAGCGCCGAGTCTGATGTAATTTAATTTTATATACTGACTGTAGTAGTCTCTAGTCCATGCCACGTTCACATTGCCTGACCTATGACGTGCAGAGTCAGAGTTGCAAATGCGTGATGTTATGTAGACCGGGCCCTGATAAATAAGTGCCGGTGCTAAGCACCGGAACAAATTAAGCACTGCACTAGCCTAATTCTTTAATTAATAATTTGATTTTGTCTAATGCTGGGGCACATCTGGCCGTTCGCACTTGTTGTTTTGGGTTACTATACTTAAACTGGCACTGTGCACGTATCCTCTCTATCCCTTAGGTCTCAGGTTGATGTAGTTGCTTTATAATGCTTTGTAGAACTTATAAAGAGCTAGATTTATTTTTGCCCGTGTGTGTTATTTGAGTCATCCTGAGATTTAGATTCAATTATTGGGGCCTGATATCTGTTGCTGTTGAAGAATAAGTCCAACATATATTAGTCCTTCTCACCTTTTTTTTTTTCTTTGACAATATTCCCTTTAATGACGTCCCCTAATTCGATCTACTGTACTTATGTATTCTTTACTGGTCCTGATTAACTGTGCTGAGGCCTCCACTCTTTAAACTGTGTTCTCTTTAACACCCTCAGCTTATTTTCTCATTTTGTGATGTTCCTCTCCAACACCTTCCTTATCACATGTGTCATTCCTATATATGTGCCCTTCACCATCCTCCTAAAGTCTTCCCCCTCAGATAGCGGGCTGTTCACCATCCCTGCATTATCTGCAAAATATTGTCTTATCAGGTCTCCTAATGTTTCCCTAAATGGGGCATCCAGCATTGCAGCCAGTTAATATTCTGATCACAAACCGCCCCATCTTGTTTTAATTTAAGGTATTCTGACCTGGTAATGTTTTACTTGAGTATTCCGAGGACAAGATCTCATCCGACAACTGATTATTAGGAATATGTCGATCCTAGTGTGGCATGAGGGCCCATACGGATAGTATGATTAATTTCTATATGGAGTCAATCCTCACCAGACATTGATCAACCTACAGTTATATAGCCTCTTCATAAATTTCACTGCCATCTACTGTGGCGGGGTTACCAGCAATTGGGGGAGAGGGTTGCCCTTGCCTGTGCTTAGTACACAATTAAAATTGCTCTCAAGTGCCGCATGCATGTCTTGATCATATGCGATTTGCACATGGTCCAGGAACTTTGCCCAAGCAGAGTTTTGTTTTTTATCAGTTCTTTTTATTAAACATAACAAATCGACAATTTAGTTTACATTTGAGAGAAATTAAGTCAAAATCACCTTAGTAATCACAGTTTTAACATGTGCAGAATAGTAATTCATGTTTGGATACATCATTTATGGTGAGGGTGGATCATCAATAAGGAGAACCTTTGTGGGGTTACAGATATTTCCTCGGTAAGCATTTCAATTATTCCAAATGGAAGACCACTTTTTGGGGCATCCCCGTGCTACATATACTGTTTTTTCCCTGAACATACACCAGTCCATGTCTGTCTTCCATGCCTCCATTCTGGGTGATTGTGCGCCCCCCCCCCCCCCCCCCCCCCCAATTGCGCAATGTTTCGCTTTGCTACCATTAGACCTAGGGTGACCTATATCTTGTTTTTGCTGTTCAGATCCGTAGGCTCCCATACATTCAGAAGGCACCTTTTAGCTTCAGGGTGAATAGCAAGTATAAGTACTTCACTCAGGATATCATGTATTTTGCGCCAGTACTGCTGAATGCTTTCACATTCCCATGAGATATGCATGAAAGTGCCCTCTCGGCCGCATTGCCTTCTACAGTTTCCTGTCTCCGTCTTACCCATTCGGACCAGACAAGGCCCCGTGATGTATACTCTCTGCAGTATTTTGAGTTGGACGAGTGGCAATCTGGCAGAGATTGCTACTTCCCTTGTGGAGACTACCGCCTCCTGCCAGTGCTCATCATCTAGTTCTAGGCCGTCTCTCTTCCATTTATCTCTTGTTTGCTGGAGGGGGTAAAGGGTATTATTGATCAATTTTTTATAGGTCAGGGATATAGCTTTCTTTGGTAGGTATCCGTCCAGCAGCCTGTCCTCAAGGGGCGAGGATTCTGGGGGGGAGGAACCTTTTTGCAGGTGTGTATGTAGTGCGTGACAAAGTTGCAGGTATCTAAAGTACTCTGAGTTGACTAGCTCATATTCTTGTTGCAGAGGCGCAAACGTTATCATATCGCCTTTCACTCATAAGTCCCCTATTTTTGAGGTCCCAATTAAATCTCAATTTGTCGAACCCTTTCGAGGTCCTCAGGTTGCCCAGTGTTTCGGGATCCCACAGAGGAGTCCCCAATGTAAGTTTCCGCTCCCAACCTAGGCTTCTGTTCGCTGCTTGCCATATTTGTACTGAGTGCTTAGTTGGCCCTGTCAGAGGGAGCCGCTGGGGTCTAGAGTATGATGCCCTGTTATAGTTCCCCCCCCAGCAATTGCCACCTATCCATGGCGTATCCCAGGTCGTCAAGCGCAATGGTAAGTGCCATGGTTGATGGCGGCTAGGTGGGCAGCCCAATAATATTTTTTGAGATCTGGAAGACTAATCCCACCGTCGTACCAATTTAGGGCAAGTTTAGTCAATGCTATACGGGGTCTCCCATTCCACAGTAGGTCTCTGCAGACCCTCTATCTCCTTGAAATATAGTGCAGGAACTAAATCCGGGGAGATCTGCAGTGCGTAGAGGAAACAGGGTAGTAACATCATTTTGAAAAGTGCTGCTCTGCCCATTAGCGAGCGTGGAAGCGCTCTCCAGCTTCAGTTTTTGTAAGGGTGGGAGCAGGTTGGGTTCAAATCGGAGTTTGTGGTTTGATGTGATAAAAATACCTAGATATTTAAAGCCAACTGTAGTTATTTGTATAGGGCAGGCCCTGGGTGGGGGAGGCTGAACTCCGCTGAGGACGTGTAAGAGGAACTTACTCCAATTTATTGAGTACCCAGAGTATCTGCCAAAGGTTGCAAAGATGTCTAGGATCCTTCCAAGTGATGCTTTTGGGGAGGCCAAGAACAAGAGAATGTTGTCTGCATGCGAGGAGAAACGATCATCCCATGCTGCCGACCATCTCAGTCCTCATATCACGGGATCCCTTCGAATCCATGCCGCCAGCAGTTCCAGGGCGAGGTCAAAGAGGAGGGGGGGCAGTGGGCAAACGTTACAGATTTTGTTATTAACTACTACTTGAGCCAGGGGTTCCGATTAGAGGAGTCTGACCCATTGGACAAAACCAGGACCAAACCCCATTTTTGTTAGAACTGCGAAGAGGTACGGCCATTTGATAGTGTCAAATGCCATGGCAGCATCCAATGAGACTATTATCGCTGCCTCCTGGATTGTGGCTAGTCTCCCCATCACTCCGTGCACTCTACGTAAATTTAGTGCAGTATTTCGGTTGGGCATAAAGCCCGACTGGTCAGCATGTACCAACCCGCTTATTACTTGGACCAATTGGTTTGCTAGTAGTTTGGCTAGTATTTTGGGCTCTGCATTGAGTAGGAAGATGGGCCTGTAGGAGGAACAATCATTCTTCGATTTTCCCTCATTGTGGATGGTGACCAGTGTTGCTATCCTCTGTTCCAGCGGGAGCATCCCTAGTCTCTTGCTCTCCTCAAACATGGCACGAAGGTGCAGGCCAGTTTATCTGGTCTTAGTTTGTAAAGCTCTATAGGTATGCTTACCGCCTAGGTGGGCCGCCCAGCTCCTTTTGCATCTGTCTGTCTACTGTCTATTACCTGATTGGAGACTCCTAATTGCTTGTGCTATTTCATCGTTGGTGAAGTCGTTCTCCAGTGAGCTCAGGTCCTCTGATGATAGGGTAGGAAGTGTTATATCTCTGAGCAGCGCCAGAGAATCATCTTTGGTGTAAGGTGTGCTTGTATGGTATGTTACGCTATAGTGGGTGGCAAACTCATTGACAATTTCTTGGGGATCAGTGATTGCCTCGCCTACCTCGTTTATCAGCTCTGGCACCAGCCTGCTCGCCTTCTCTGTCTTGTCTAACCATGCGATTAGCTTCCCATCCTTGTCGCTCAAGTCATACACCCTACCTTCTTTTTCTCTCCCTAGTGCTTTGGCCCTGTCAGTGGCTATTGATTTATAATCATCTCTTTTAAGTTGCAAGGTATGTATTTTCTCCTGAGTAACCTCCTCACCTAGTTCTTCCTCCAGCCGGAGGACTTCGTTTTCCGCATCAGCTAGCTCCTTCAGTTTCAGGTGAAGCCCGAGTGGGCCACTAGCTTGTAGCCTCATCTGTTTAATGCTTTGCAGGAGTTACCCACCAAGTGTGTTTCTTGGAGCACGATAATATCTGGGGCGTGTCGTCTAATATGTTGTAGGACTATCCTTCGTTTAACCTTATCTACTAGCCCATTGACATTCCAACTCAGTATATTTAAACTTGTATCCCAGTGCGTACTCATGAAATCCTGTGTTAGTCGTGCAATCCTCTTGAAATGCGCAGATATACCTTGTCGATTCAGCAAAAACATGAAAATATCTTAAATCCCCAACCCAACTGCCCCCCTTCCTGCTCCCCTGCACTCTGGGCTCAGAACTGCCCATTGATTCAACTATGCAGGGTGTCTGTCGCCCAACTTGTGAACTAAGAGTAGAAACTAGAGGGATGTGGCGCTCCGTCACTCCGTCCCTCCCACTGCAACCAATCTATTGTAACACCCGAGAAGGGCTGGGTCACAGTATTCTTATTCATGTGGACTGTAAGACAACCCATCAAGCCAGTGCTGGTCCTTATTTCTAAATACCTGTCCCTCTTGCTGACTCAGACAGAGTTCGGTGGCTGAAGAGTTTCTGTGAATTTCTAGAAACTAGAATTCTAGAATTTCTGGGGCTCGATTTGGTCACGCTCTTAGCGGAAATTGTGTTCTTTAGCCCCTCTCTAACCTTCCAACCAATCAGCAGCTGCTTCAGGGTAGTCAAAGAAGCAAGATTTGCCATCAGCCTCCACCCGAGCTGGGCCGGTAACAGCATTGCGTATTTTATTCCACTTTCCCTGAGTTTCTTTTTGATGACGAGGAAAGATAGTCTGCGTTTCTGTACAGCTTGCGTGAAAGCCGGGAAGAAGGCGATCTCTGCATTCTCATATCGAAATGGCGGGGCCACTCTGGCATTTTGCAGTATTGCATCCCTGTCCCGAAGGTTGCGTACTCTGGCCAGTATTGGGCGGGGGTTCCTGGTTTCAGCCGTCCCCCGGGAACTCTGTGACCCACATCCCATCCTCGTCACCAAATAAGATGTGGTGAATAATGATCAACGCTAGGTAAGTTGATTGAA
Organism: Triturus cristatus; assembly: GCF_964204655.1. NCBI lineage: Eukaryota > Metazoa > Chordata > Amphibia > Caudata > Salamandridae > Triturus > Triturus cristatus. The sequence goes on from NC_140594.1 coordinate 228,619,510, forward strand.
GATTTATTTCACATCAAGCTGAGCCATCAGAGCAGAGCAGCTGCAGCTCTCATCAAAGACAACCAACTGCCTCACTTAGAATTCCGGCACAGAACACCCAGGCTATAAGGTTCTGTGCCAGCGACATTCCAATCAAACAAGCATAAGTTACTACACCGTTCAATTACAAAGAATTTTGACAGACCTTAAGGTTTTAGATGGTTGAGTATAAGGTCTTCTACAAAGAGATCCGTGGCCCGCCCCTTCTCCTTTTCGGGCACTCCAATAATACGTATGTTGTTGCGCATGGTGCGCCTCTCATAATCGTCCCGTTTACCATCAGCAAATTTTCGAAAGGCTTGTAGATCTTGAATTTTGTTTTGGAAGTGTGAGGTGTCATCAACTAAACTTGCTGTGGTAATCTCCATTTGCTTGACTTTTTCGCCAAATTTTGTGAGGTCTGCCCTAATGAGCATCACTTCTGAGGTGATGGTATCCATCCTCTGCTCCCGAGACGTTCTGACCCCGGTGATTGCCTCCATTACATCTTTAAGAGTGAGTTCAGGGAGGTCACCCTCTGCACCCCCCACCGATTTATCCTTGGTTTGCTGGTCATGGAGTGCCGGTTTCAGGAGTGCATAGCGGTCCAATTTGTTCTGCTCGTTCTGAATTGGCCCCTGTCCCGTTTTTGTTCGGTGGGGTGCAGTGGCGTTGATCGTAGCTCTTCACTGGTGTGCAAGTGGGAGAATTTGTCCCAATAGGGCTCCTGGCCACCTGAGTTCCGCAGGTGTGTGAGGGGGGTGGAAAGTGAGGAGGTCCCTCCTCCGTGCCACTAATGATGGGGCGTGGAAGCCAGGGAAGGATCGCCGACACCGCGGCGATTGTTAGATTTACACGAGTCAGCGCTCTTCTTGTGGCACTGCCCCCTGGGTCTCTGTTACTGGGGAGGGGAGCCACGTCTTATGCGCTATTGTTATTACGAGTCTCCCTCTAAGCTCTGGGGCTCACCAGCGCCCGGGCCTGGTCAATCTGTCAAGTTCTCTCTGTGTCCGGTCAGCGAACACACCGCTTTCCTCCCTCTGTTTGCGGTGAGACTTTGCTACCCGCTAAGGGTCGTCTCCGGGGCAAAACAAGAGTTTGGGGGTCTCTGGCGTGCACGGAGTGTCCACTGCCACGGCAGCGCCTCCCTTCTGTCGCCACGACTCCCCGAGGCGGAGCCGCAATGTTGTAGCCCGGGCGTCCTCTTGCCCGTTCAGCCTCACTTCAGCGACAGGCCCGCCGCCAGTCGTGAGCCCTGCTCAACTCTTGTATCGTCCAGATTGGTGCCGTGCTGTCGGCTGCCTCCTTCTGTTCCCCGAGACGCCACCTGCGCTGGTACAGGCCCAGTCCTTGGACTCACGCGAGGCGCTGGCCGCTCTACACTGCGGCTCCCTCGGCTCCGGCAGTCACCGCAGATTCCGACTTTAGTTCTGGAGAAGGCAGCAGATGATGGCAACCAGATCTCCGAGTGTACTGGTTTCTCAGTTTCGATTTTGGACTTGATGAGGTCAGTGCACCTTCCGACGGTTCTTTCCCAACCCGAGGGTCGGATTTATTTGATGGATGTTCGGCAGGGTTAAAGATCAGCGGAGCGACTCTAGCTCGCGGCCATCACGCTACGCTGCGTAGCCACGCCCCCGAGCCCAAGCAGAGTTTTGAACATTGAAGTTTACCCATATTATCGGCTGCCAACCTAGTCTTCCCTCAAGTATTGTGTACCTGACCTGGGTGTTTATTACCTTGCCCACACAAACTGTACCTTTGGATTCACTCTTATGTGTGCCTCTCACTTAAGAGAAATTGCATAGTACAATTGGCCCCTCCATCTTTTCTTCACTTTTTCCCCTTCTTTCTTCATTATGCATGCCATGAACAGCAAGTTCACCCCTCTGCTTTTTATATTGCAAGAACACTATGCCATTTGTTCAAGTTACCCAATCTCCCTGATGTTCCATGTAATTGTGTACATCTTTCTCAACTGTGAATTATAAATAATTTGTGATTACACAATATTTTGCACATTAGCCCCCCCAACTTGACGGAGCCATCCCTTTCTCTTGCTCAGGTTGACTTTGATTGGCACTGCATTCTTTATTGCTGTGTATTGTACGCTACTCTCCTTGGCACCGTTTGAGTTGATCGTGTCTAATAAGGCCCTTAAGTAACTACCCTCAACTCCTCTCCCTAAACCTCCCCACACGGGTCTAGCCTACAACTGCTAATGCCCATTATGATTTTTTACCTCTCCTAATTTAGGAGAACTAGAATCAGCCTATGTCTATGCTGCAATGGAGGTTTCAACGGAGAAAAAAGGGGTAATGGAAATAGGGAATATGTCTAAATTGTTATGATACTCCCCTCTAGCTGTCTGGTTTACAGCTATCCCTTTTGTGCATTCATACCCAACATTTCGGCTGTGTTCATGGGTGTTAGCATGAAATGCACTTTTTGAGGAACAAGACTTTTGAAAACCTAGGCAGAAAAATATTTATGTGCCTCATTGTCCTTTAATAGATTCATCACTACTTATTAAGTCCAATCACCTTTCTATGAGCTTTGTAGAGTTAAGCAACTCACTTATCCTACTTCTGGTGTGGTGAATTAGCCTATTCCTCTTAAGGTATGATGGCTCCAGATCTCATTTGAGTCAGTATGGGTGCATGATGTGCCCAGTCTTCATCTTCCTTTTCGCCCATTCCTTGGCTCGTAAAATCCAGATTTGTATCAGTGTAGGTGTATTTTGCCTTCGGGCTTGAGCTGTCCCAGCCACCCACCAATGCTGTGGGTGCATCTTTTGCTGCTGCTATTTGGGCTGGTGTTGGTCTGGTTGTCACTGTGGGTGTATTCCTACACCTGATGGTCAGTTCCCATTTCAGGTGGGATGCCACTGTTTTCACAACATTTTCAGTTGCCCAGGTCAAGGTCTAACCCAGAGCTTCCTCTGGGACAAATGGTATTTTGTCTCTGTCAATTGGTTTTAAGTATGCAGGGAATATAAGCATGTATTTCATGGCCATGTGTCTTCGGGTCTATTTTACCTCTAAGGAAGAGTGTCTCTTTACTTGTACTGTTGGGTTGCAGACCATAAAGATACATAATTTAAAGTTGTCCATGCTTATCTGGCTGTTCATTCTGGACAATGGCAGTATTAAGTCCCTATCAACTATTAAGCTTGGCAGTGCTCTAGGCTTGAGTGGACTTGCCGGTAGTTTTTAGGGTGTCTCAATATCAAAATGCTGCAACATTCCAGATGTCGCTACTAAGTCTGTCAGCCAGTATTCCTAAAATTTGTACCAAATCAGGTTCTTCCAATTTCTTATGCATGCCTATTATTCTCATGTTGTTGTGACAGAATCTCCCCTCTGCATCTTCTGCTGTGTTCATGAGCACGATTCTTGCCTTTTACTTCAGCCAGTTGCATGTCCTTGATCATGGGATGGAATATGGTTAATGATTTCTCAATACTTTGGAGTCTCTGCCTTTTGTTGGTATGCTCTTCACATTTGATGGCCACCACATTTATTTTCTGCAAAACCCTGGATCCCTAATCAGGAGACTGTGAGCGCGTACTCCACTTTGATCTTTCAGCTGTCACTGTTGTGTGATACAGGCCGCAACCCCAAACAATGACCCCCTAACCTACACATTAGAGTTGCCTCGTAGATGCCTTGGTCACTGTGCCAACTCTTCGATTGGGCCCCCCTCTGTCCTCAGATCAACGTTCCTCTCAGCCTCCTGTTACCTTGGCATGGATTTTATACGTTGCTGGTTTTCACTGGGATTTGCGCCTCACTCTTCATCTTGCATGGGATTCAGTTAGTGCCAGTTTACAGGTGCCAGAGCCTCTCACTTGCTCTCTGCAATTGCAGGCAATTTAGATGTTGTTTGGGGCTGCTGCTAGCCAGGATTATGCAGCTAGTGAGGTAGACGAGCAGAAGTTTACACAGTGACCTCTGCCTCTATCATCTGATAGTCATGCCCCCGTCGAACCATCCTTGTTGAAGATTAGAAAAATTGCTTTTAACTTTGCTGTATTTTCAGTATTTGCTACTTTTTTTTAGTAACTGTGGGTTGTTGACAGCTTCATTATAACACCAGAAATATACTGTGACAGCACACTTTATAAATAGCATAATCTATTGCAACCAGTCTACATCCACCAAACAGTGTACAGTAATTCTCTGTGAGGTGCTGCCTTGGCAGGATTTACGATCTATTTACAGTCTGAACAAATTATTCTGTCAGTGGATTTGTCATAGCGTTTCTGCCTGAGAAAAATCAAGATAAGCAGACCATGTAAACTGAAGTCCCATTTTTTGTATTTGAAGGTGCACATTTAACCCTTTTTCAGATATCATGTTTCCACAGATGCTGTAAATTACTTTACCCAGCTCAGCATTGCCATCCACCCCACTCATAAACTCCACACCACAATCTCACAGCACTACACTATTTAATTTTAAATTAAATTAATTTAATTTAAAAAAAATATATAAATTGCCCGAATCACACCCAAAGGGATATCTCCGCGCTGTGAGAAGTAGGGCGGCACACTAGTGGAACTTAGTTGTCAAAAAGTTCGGCTTTAAGGAGTTTCCTGAAGAGCAAGAGATCGCATACCTCCGAAGTTTAGGGGATAGGGGATTCAAGAGCAGGAGGCCACATACGAGAAGGCTTTACCTCCTGTGTGAAATTTTCTAAAGCAGGGAGTAATAAGGAGAAATTACTCACCGGAATGAAAGGACCTACCTAACTGGTAGGGGATACGTTTATCAGTTAACTTTTTGCCTTCCTCTGCCATTTTTCTGACCCTGTTTTTGTTGGCTTTAGGACTTTATCATTGCTAACCAGTGCAAAGTTCACGTGCTCTTGCCTCTAAACCTGGTAATATTGTCTCATAGCCAATTGGCATATTTAATTTACTTATAAGTCCCTAGTACAGTGAACTACAGGTGCCCAGGACCTGTAAACTAAATACTACTAGTGGGGCTGCAGCACTGATTATGCCACCCACTTAAGTAGCCCTTCAAACATGTCTCAGTAGTGTCATTGCAAAGCCTGTATATGTAGTTTAAATTGCCATTTCGACCTGGCAAATTAAACCTTTTGCCGGGTCTAAATCATACTTTTTAATACCTATAAGTCACTCCTAGGGTAGGGCCTGGACAACCCAGAGGGCAGGGTGCAATGTATTTAAAAAGCAGGACATGTACTTTCAAGTCTTACCTGTCCTGGTAATGAAAAACTCTTAAATTCGTTTTTCACTTGTGAAAGGCCTATGTCTCCCATTGGAATTACCGTCTTACATTTTATCTAATTTCCAAATGGAAAGATATAACTGGTTCAAGTTTGGTGTCCATGGAATCCTATTTTAAAATCTTAACTTATGGTGAAGTCTGATTTACTTTACAGAGTTTTATATAGCGCGAACTTGGCCCGAATCAGGTATCAGAGCGCTTTACATAGCACCAGTTGCTTTACATGAGGACACATTCTTTTTTGTTAGGCACTGGGAGATTAAGTGATTTGCCCAGAATCACAATTTGGAAAGTGTCGCTTTTAGAAAGTTGGCAATTTCTCGCCTTATCCATTTGGTGCCTGCAGCCTGTCTGTGGTCACATGACTGGGTGTAGTTGGCAGTCGGGCTTTATGTATTCCTCCTAGACAGACACACACAATACTAGCTTAGGTGTAACTGAGTGGGCCATCAGTTGCAGGATGGTAGGGAGGATCTGGGCCCAGCCTCAATTACACTTGAATAAGCTGTATCTTGTCCACAAACAAAGGGCTGTATTACCTGCATAGTTAGTCTTGAGCCAGGGCATGGATAGCAGGGCATCAGTACACTCCAAAGGTACACCTCTAGAAGCATCTCCCCACATCAAAGGCACAACTATGTATAAAAGAAGGACTTCAGACTCCACCACTTTGGTACACTTCTGGACCTGTTGATACTCTGCCAGGACAAAGGACTGCTTTGCTGCTGAAGGACTGCTAGACTGCACTCTGCTCGATTCCTGCTTTGTGGTGCTGAACTAGTGCCTTCTGCCCTCTTCCCTGGGTGATAAGGACTAGACCTGCCTCTCTTGAACCCAGAATGACTCCAAGGGCTAATTGGCTGGCCTCCTAGGGAAGGCAAGGATTCTAGGATGGAACCAACATTAAGTGAACAAGGGGGTGAGGGACAACCCAAACGATAAGAACCTAAAAACACTTTAAGTATAATGTATATAAATATAATAAGCATAACATGTGAAATGAGGGAGGGTATAACACCAAGCTATTTCTCTGCGAAAGAAGACGGCTATAACCTTGGGAATGATGTGTCTAATATGGTCTGCAAGTTTTGTAAATAATTTGAAGGTTTGCTGAAAATATTGAGTATGGTTGATTTTTCCAGATGCCATATATATGTATATATGTATATATATATATATATATATATATATATATATATATATATATATATATATATATATATATATATATATATATATATATATATTTTGTTTTTAAATGAAAGTGCAGAATGTTTGAAAATATCTCATGAAAGAGTGCTACAAATACTTATTACAAATTTGCAAACAAAATCCCTTACATTCTTCTGTGTGGTACTGTTTTGCTTGAGATATTATAAATGATTCATAAACCCTTCTGTATGTGACGCTTTCAAATATTTCCAGGGCAAAGTGTTTCCAAAGCTGAGAAAAAGAAGTCCGCAGGGATCCTCTGAGTCAGCTTCTGATAAAGAAGACGACGAAGCAACGGACTATGTTTTCAGAATATTGTATCCAGGCACACAATCTGAGTTTGGTAAGCAAGTGTTGCCAGGGCAATATTGATTAAGGTGTTTTCTGCATAGATAATAATACATAGTTGTTATTAATTAAGTGTTTGTATTTTCAATATAACAATTTAAATACTCTAGTACTAGTTATACCAAGTATCTATTATTACTTACCGCAACTTTAATTTTCTTACTCTTACGAAACTCATTTTATTACTTTTTATTTTTTTAGTTTCCATAAAAAATACTTATAACAAAAAGAAAATGATGCAGTGTTTTTAGGCGCAGTGAATTACATAGTCGAACATTATGACAGAATATTGTGCAATAGTTGGGCATAGCCAGGTCACACGCATGTAGCCGGCATGCTCAGCGGGGTGTCGTGGGCATTCTGGATTTACCTCCAAACCTGTTGCCTCTAGCAGAGTTGGTGTATAATATAAACCATGAAGGAAATTAAAGTCTATGATTCTATGCCTACTGTTGAATAATACCTTCTCTGAAGAGCAGCGGTGAAGCCACACTTCATCACAAAGTGTTTCCCCCACGTCCGTCTTTCCCCAGGCTCTGGCTCTGATGCTAGGGGACGATCTATTATCCGCTATCGCCCTGTATATTTTAGTCATGATACCCCTGTTTTTCTGACTGATGATAAGTTGTATCAAGGCTGTAAGTGCAAGTGACTTGGAAGGCAGTTTCGCACCCGAGTGGAGTAGTTAAGTCTAAAGTATAAAAAAATACCTAGGCACGAGCATCCCCCCCCATCTCTTGAAAAGTTAAGTAGTCCCATGAATTCGCCCATCATATAAAGATCTTCTACTTTTGCTGTATTTAATCGCAAAGCATATGCAGACAATAAATGTTAAGCTAGTAGAGCCACATACTCGTAAAACTGGGGTGTCCATCATCAGCCCCGGGAGCTTTACCTCAAGACAGAGATATTATCATAGTTCTGTTCTCTTCCTTTGTAAGTCGTTGGTTAAAGGGCTCTCTTTTGTGGGATTTCAATCAAACTAAAGTCGCTGTCGAAAGACATTGCCCTCTTTTTTCATGTGTTATTTTACCACTGCATTTAAAGATGTGTATAATATTTGGTGAATACCTCAAAGGTAACATATGTGGTCCTGCTTCTTGTACCATCGTTGATTCCTAAGACCTCCCTACAGGCCTACTTGAGTTGAAGTAACCTGGCAAAAGTGCAACCGGGCTGTTCACCCTCACCTTATTGTCTTGCTCTTGCATGTTTACTAGCGTACTTTAGTTTGGGATTTGGCTCCATTCTGAATTCAGAGAGTACCTCCTGAAGTTTTCCCTCTGCCGCTCGGACACAAGTTTACATATTCTTTCTCCAGCATCCTGAGGTCCACCTCCAATGCCCCCAGCCGAAGTCGGATCGATTTAAGTACCCCTGCCTGTTTGGAAATTCATAGACCTCTTGTGCATACCTCAAAGGCTTCCTCGTGGTGGAGACCCTAGATACAGAGACCGCTTTTAACTCATAGTAGTCTTCAATACCCCTCCTAGTATCATTTATGAGCAATGGTTTCAGTTCAGCACTGGAGGGAAATGTCCAGGGGCGGCCCTCCCTCTCCAGTTTTGGAAATATCAATTCCAGGATCACAGGAAAGTGATAAGAGAGGGTACAAGGGAGTATCTTTACCTCTGCAGTTCATGTGCAAGCATCCCTGATCAGCCAATAATCTTTGCTGGATGCTGCTTCATGGACGGAAGAGTCAATCAAGTGTGACTAATATTTGGTGCCAGAAGAGCACACGCTGCTAAAGGTGAGATTTTACAGGTGTGTGTGTGGACCTGGGTTTGGACACATCAGCTGCTATCTTGAAATCACACCACACAAAAGGATGCAAACATCCAGGTTATCGCAGACATATATGAGACCATTGAAAAAGTGAGGAGTCACACGTTAATATTATTATTATTGCCATTTGTAGAGCGCACGGCTACCTCCGACGGGGGTGTCCCGGCGCTAGTAACAGTAACAATAGAAGGGATTTCACCGTATATGAGATTCAGGGAAGGCTAAACATCCACGTTTTCAATGTTTTCCTAAATAGTCTTTCTGTCTTGGCTTTCCTGATGTGTATCAGCATGGTATTCCATAGGGCAGCCGTTTTTACTGAGAACGAGCATCCGCCGATTCTAGATTTTTTGAATCATGGGGTTACTAACCGCTCCTGAAGGTTGACCAACCGCAATGTAGCAGGTGATGGCAACAGGGAACCAGTTAGGTCTGCTGAACAAAGTACATTAAATCTTGGTTTGCGGGGCGTTGCGAGGGTCCTCGTCTAAGATGTGCGGCGCAGCCGAATCGATGCGTCAGTTTCGAGATGCGATAAGGCTATGATGTGAGGTCCTGCGGTGTCATTGAGGGTTATGTAAATGAGGGCTTGCAATACGAAGTCTGGTGTTGAAGATGTCTTGTGCTGTCGGGGCAATGCGTCAGTTCTGAAGTGCTGTGACGCGGAGTCTGGCATCGTTGTTGAGGCTGCTGTCGGCGATGCGAGGGCTTGCGCTAAGGATGCATCGCTCAGCGGCGAATCCGATGAGACAGCGGGTTGCGATGCAAGTCGTTGTGACAGTGTAGATCCATGCAGCGGCAGCGATGCATGGCTTCTGCTTAGGGTTGCACCACATAGCAGCAGAGACGTTTCAGTTTTGCTGGATTCACAGAGGCTGGCAGAGCACCTTAGGCCCACTTTCAAGGGCTCAGGACTAGGGTGACACAATTTGGCATGGTAGACTCACAGATGGCAGAGTCCAGGTGCTGCAGTTGAGATTCTTTGAGCCTTCTGTCCCTGAGGCTCAAGTCAGGAGGACAGCCAACTAGACCTTTGAGTCACTTTGGTGGTCCTAGATTCAACAGATGCAGGTCCAGATCTTCTCACCCAGGCAAGAGGGCAGCAGGTCAGCACAACAGCACATCAGGGCAGCAGTCCTTCAGAGCAGCTGTCCAACAGAGTGGTAGTCCTTTCAGCAGCACAGCAGTCCTTCATCTTGGCAACATATCCACAGGTCCAGAAGTGTACTGAAGAGTTGGGGTCTGATTTCCAATATTTATACCCAGTGCCTACTTTGAAGTTGGAGAAGCTTCTAGAAGTTTCTACCTCCCCTTCCTCTCTGTCCTGGCCCAGCTTACCTGGGGTCACAATAGACTAGTGACAACCTCTATGAGAGGGATCAGGTAGAGCCTTTGTGGTGTGCAAGTATGGTAGGTGACAGCTCCTCCCCATCGTTAACTCAAGAGCGGCCCATCCTGCCAACATCAATCTTCCCGTTGTTTACTGCGTGGAAATAATACACAAAGACCAGCTGCCAGCTACACCTTGTCATGTGAGCCAGGGTCATTCTGCAGGCACCAAATGGCTAAGGTAGGAAAATGCCAAGTTTCTAAAAGTAGTATTTTCAAGATTTTAATTTGAAATCCGACTTAGCCATAAGTTAGGATTGGTAATTACCATTCTCAAGACACCAAACATGAATGAGTCACCTGTTCCCATTTGGAAGTTACAGCTTATTAAATTTAATAAGGGAACCCAATGTTATCCTATGGTATAGGTATGCCTTGAAGTAGTGGAAAACTAATTTTAAAAGTATGCACTACCAAGACATGTAAAACTTAAAAGTACATGTCTAACTTTTTAGATACACTGCACCCTGCCCTCTGGGCTGTCCATGGCCTAACCTAGGGGTAACGTATAGGTATTAAAAAGAAAGGTTTGGGCCTGGCAAAAGGTTTATTAAAATTGCACGCACAAGCTGCAATGGTAGGCCTAAGACATGTTTAAAGTGATATTTAAGTGGGTGGCGCAATCAGTGTTGCAGGCCCACTAGTAGCATTTAATTTACAGACCCTGTGCAGAGGTAGTGCCTCTTTAATAGGGACTTACAAGTAACTTAAATATGCCAATTGCTTATAAGCCAATTCTACCATGTTTTAAAGAAAGAGCAGACACCTTAGCATTAGTTAGCTGACGTAAAGTGCGCAGATTCCTGCCCACCTCCCAAGCATTATACACCAGGGTTAATACTCCAGGCCAGTTACTAGGTTCACATGATGAGAAGTAGACAGGAGCTTCCCATCCTTCTCTTTTGCTACTGTCAACCACAGGGAAGGCACCCGTTAGTGGGTGGGTGGGGTGATTTGTTGATATTACATGGTAAATAATACGCACAATATTTGATAACTGTATTATTGTTTTGCCCACTGGCAGAACTGAACCAGATCTATTGTTATAGGATACGATACTCAAATGTATTCTTCTGCATGCACAATGGCTTTCATTATCACATATTGTATAATGATGTAACTGATGCTCTTAACGTAAAGTTTGGTGATGACCCTGCAGAAAGGGTTCAGTACAACAGTTATATATCTGCCAGTATTGCTGGTATGTACTCCAGCGTTTCATAGATGCAGCAAATGATTTGAGGATATAAGAAAGCCATATGCTCCTTAACATATAGGGTTCATCTTTTATAGGATGTTTTCTTTCTCAAGTGCTAAGGCAAGGGGTGGCAAATATTAAAAGAGATGTGGGGCACCTTTCTGTTGTATTCTTATCATATCCCTCTGTGGATTTGAAGTTTAATTGCCAGCACATTATTATTGTTCAGGTTCGATTTAGGGAATGTAAAGTTAGTGAGAATAACTATTTTGAATTAAGGGTGAAATGCAAGCTTAACCAATATCAATTTAGTAAAGCTTCATTTCAATTCTGATGGTTCCAAAACAGAAGCGCAAAAGGAATTTGTGATTATTAAATGCATCAGTTATATCTAAGAACCATTGAACATTGCCTGAATGCTGCCTACCTCATCTAGATATATCTGCGGGCATAACCTACTTATGGTGGTTTGCTATGATTTTCAAGTAAATGTTTGTGTCATAGTTCAGTAAAGCAATGTGTCCTTCCAAGACTTACTGAGTTAATCAATGAGATGACTGTTGCATGCATGCAATGATAATGCCTTTGTGTTGGAATTACTTGAAAATGATTTATAAAAAAAGAGACTTAAAGCTGTTTTGTCTAAGGGCCTTGCTGTTCGATTGAGTTACTACAGCGTTAGCTACTTCGCCTTCAGAGATCTTTGCCTCCAAGCACTTCCTAAGATACCTTCTAAGGGTAGTGAGTGTTAATGAGTCCAAGAAGAAATGTCGCTGCACTGGGTCAGCTGCCTGAGCTGTATATAGTGAGTTGTAGCACTTGTTGAATAAATGAATTATTTTGTATTTGTTGTAAGTCATAGACCATTTGGGAATTCAAAGCTTTGTGATGGGATTCCTGATGAACATCTATTGTAGGATGGTTTGGTATGTAATTATCTATTTTCTTTAGTCTAAGCAATAATGATCATCGTCTATATCAAGATCCGTGTAAGTCACTTAGATCATAATATTGGCAGTGGTAGCCGCACGGATCGGGGGGAGCGGGGGGAGCGGGGGAGGGGATGGAAAAATAATAAAACTTACCATGTCGCCGCTGCATTTCTCCAGTCTCTCTTGCGCGTCAGGACTCAGCTGGAACAGGAAGCTCCCAGGTCCCCCTGACCAGTCTGAATGCTGCAATGCAGCTTTGTGATTCGTCTGAGCTCCATGGTTCGGCACTCAGCCAGGGAATGGGGGCCTGGGTATGTTCTCCACAAAGGCTGTAATGCAGCCTGCGTGGAGAACATGCAAAGTGCCCCTGACTGTTTGGCCGGTCCCATTCATGCGCACTTGGAGTGGGAAAACCAATCCTCCCCTGCCCTGCTCTGCCTCCCCTGCCCTGCTTTGAAAGCAAAGCAGCCCTGCCCACCCCGGCCCCAAAGCAGCAGAAATTATAAAATTATAATAACGTTCAGTTATCATTTTATTTTTCCTTTAGTTAAAATGATTTATGGTTGAAAGCAGTGGGGTGATGCTCCTCTGCCTTAGTGGAGGTGCTGCCACTGAATATTGGACAATCTCATCTAATGGGCCAGTTATGGTGAAAATGTGGTACATTAAGTAAGTAATCCCCCTTGGGAATTAGCGGTCTCCTGACGCATTGCGTTTTTTGCACTGCCGCCATTGTGATTTCATTCTATTGCCCACATTAGTCTTGGCAATAGGAACAATGCATTTAAACATAAGAGCTCCTCAGGATGTGCACTTCAAGAAAAAAAACCTCAGTCAGCAGATTGATTCATACTTTTAGAAGTAAACCCAACCCTAGTATTGCACCATTAAAATGTTCATATTAAGCATAATATTATTCAAATTAACTCTATCCAAGCAATAAGGGTGAGAACGTACAAGTTATCATATCTGAAAATGTAGTTTGCCACAATTTGGAAACATGTAACAATCTGAGTCATGTAACTGAAGCCTGGAAGTGTGAGTAAAATCAAAACCAGACTTAATAGCTGTTTTTGAAGATTTGTTTGTGACGTTTGGTTGTATTTTTATGAGTGTTCATTTGTTAATGCAGAAGGGTCGTGTGCTGAGTACCCCTTTGCTAATGTTTATAGTGTGTAACTTTGAGGTTTCCTTTATTGGCAGTTTTTTATGTAATTTTTATACACTGACAGCTTACAAAGTACAATGCTTACACTTCAAAAGATCTATCGGTCCGCTAATATATCCATGAATTATTTGGTGTACTGCATGTCTTTTATGGACTTTTCAGGTGAGTATTGTGGCCTATCTCAAACCCTCAGTTAAGGAAACCTTCTTACAGTAAATAAGACTAAGGCCTGTGGTGTGGGGGGTCAGCCCAGCATACATTATGAGGTTCACTCCCTAAATACAATGCCTGGGGCCTGCATTACATTACACAAACACACAAGACCCTGGTGTTGTCTGGGCCCTGGCGCATGTGGTGTTCCTAGCCCTGCCTCGCCACGCCCACTTTTATTAACTGTGGCCCACATGATCGCGGGACCGCACTCTTACACCCACAATGCCAGTTGAACAAACAGAACTTCCCCTATCCTCCCCTGTAGTGGTCCAAAGGTCCTGAGTGTATGCCAGTTATGTCACTGGTATACACTACACTCCTTACCCTTTTTAGCAAAGAACATGGCAATATCACAAGAACCCCGCCTGGCAACATTTTAAAACAAACAGCATCACCCACCAATCACCGTCGTGTTCGAAAACTGGGGCCACATCGGTACAACCAGTTTAGTCTTAGCAGGATACAAGTGATGTGGTCTGCCAGCTGTTTTGATGGGGCTAGATTGCCCCGAGACAATATTTGGTACTCCCATCCCGACTCCTTAGAGGCTCCAGGGACTCCAGCCTCACCTCCCTACTTCGGTTTGGGGCATTGTCGGCTTCAAGGTTACAACTTTCAGTCTGCTCAGGCACTTCAATGTCGGAGACTGCCCTTGTGAGTTCCCCTTCTTGACTGTACTCTGTACACTCCTCATCTTCTCGCTCTGGATTCTCTCCAGTTGCGGGCTGCAGGATTTCACTTTTTGAAATGTGAATTATTTCTGGTGACTTCTTCCTCTCCCCTCCAGGCTGTCACTTTTGTGCCTTGCCTCTGAAAAATTACCCACAGATGTTGTTAAAACGGGAGTCTTAATTTACTCCCTGGTAAACGATCTTTGACCACTTGGTCACCCGCTTGTAGAGCAGACACATTTGCCAGTCTACGTCTGCTGGCTCGGGTATTGGTCGCGTATCTTCTCAGCGTATGATCATCTATTGGGGTGGGTGCCCACCCTAGGTGATGCGAGATAGCATCCTGTACTACCCGTCCCATTATGAGGTTTCCTAGTACTTGTCCATTGTTTGTGTGTGGAATCTGTAGTAATTCTCATAGGAACAAATATATGGCCCACTCGAGCAGCTTCTGGTTGGCATGGGCTATCCTAATGAACGTATATTGGCTTTGTGCCCCTGAGGAGTGACTCTTGTGCTTGATGCTCAGAGACTTCAGATATGTTGTTATCTCCTGCCCTTGAAGTGGTGGACCATTGTCGCTCTGTATTTCTTTAAGGATGCTGTTGAGTGTCCATCATCTTTTCTAACTTGGGGAGCACTTCATGGGCTCCTTGGGTGTTAAGGATCTCCACTTCCGGATACTTGGAAAAGTCGTCAATGAGGACAAGAGTATTTCTCCCATCTGTGGGACTCTCACACCCATGGTTGCTGAGGCTCTCGTTCTGTAATGACCGGAGCTGGTGGGTCTGGCACTCTAACTGCTCGACACCGAGGACAGGACCATACTGTCATCTCGACTAACTTGTGCATGAGAGGGAACCATACTTTGCTACGGAACCTGTTTTTTGTCTTGATCATCCTTTGATGACCAGCATGGGCTAGCTGCACCACCTGGTTGGTCAGGCAAGTGCGAATGACGAGGTGGGTGTCCATATGGTACAGCCATTTGGACCACAAACAGCTCATGGTGTACATGATATAGGGAGTTGAGAATGTGCTGGGCCTCTGGTGTGCGTTGAGCCCAGTGGGCTTTTAACTGGCACCAGAGACCCGTTCTGACAACTTCCAGGGTTCACTGCAGGCACTCATCCTTCGAGGTAGCCTGGCATACGGTGTTTGTCAACATTGGTTGAGGGTGAGACAGACCTGCTGCATACTGCACATACTGTAGTGTTTCATCAGCTTTCTCTTCCTCCTCTGGGGTAGTCACCCTTTGATGCCGTGACAGATAGTCAGCTGGGTTACTGGTTTCGGGACGGAATTCCACCTGGCAGTCATATTCGCTCCTTATCCAGGGGGCTGATTGTTTGGTTATGTCTTGGAGTGGTTGGGTCAGAGTGCTCTAGTCCTTGATTAATCGGCCAAAATAGCTGACCATCCGTAAAAAATGTTGTACCTCTGAGAGTTTGGATGGTGGGGACGTCTCTTTCATGTCCCATACGTTTTCTGGATCGTGGCCCACTCCTTCCGTAGAGAAGGTATATCCAAAAATGTTGATCCACTGTTTCAGGAATTCACATTTGCTCTGGTGTAGCATGAGCCCGGACTCTTGTATTCACTGGCGGACACTCCTCAGTCTCTCTGTTATGTTCCTGCATGGATATACCAGAATGTCATCGCTTACATTGACAACGACTGGTAGTCCCTCCAGCATCTCCTGTATGGCGTTTTGAAACATCTCTGCATCGTTTGATATCCCGAAGTTGAGCCACTTATGCCATCTCAAACCAATGTAAGCGGAAAATGTTATTATATACTCCTCAGCCAGGGTAAGTTGTTCATAGCTGGTTCTTCAAGGTGGACTTGAGATCCGGCTATCTCAACTCAATTCTCCAATGAGTTCATCAATGGTGGGAGTTAAATGTCATTCCCTCTTTATTGCAACATTTGGGAGTCTCAAGTCTATACATATGCAGACTAGCCTGGTTGTTTGTGCTTCCTCGTGGCAATGATGGGTGACACCCAGGGAGTGGGGCCTGGCACTTTCTCAATGATTCCTGCTGCCTCTAGTTTCTCCAGCTCTTTCTCTACTTGTGGCCTCAGATGGACTGCAATGCGTTGATTTCTGAGTGTTTTAGACTTGTCAGCCTTAGAGTGTTCTTCCCCCCCCAACTTCTTGCCTTCCTCCTCCACTTCTTCTGACCTTGTTTTTGCTGTCCGTAGGACTCTGAGCACTTTACCACTGCAAATGAGTGCTGAAGTGCACGTACTCTCTCCCTAAAACATGATAATTTTGGTTCAGCCATCATTGGCATAATGAATTTACCTATAAGTCCCTAGTAAAGTGCACTATGTGTGACCAGGGCCTATAAAATAAATTCTGCTAGTGAGCTGTAGCACTTATTGTGCCACCCACTTAAGTAGCCCTCTGTGGTTGTACTTTACACTGCCATTTCGACCTTGCAAGATAAACCTCTTGCAAGGCCCAAACCTTCTTGTCTTATTTACATATAAATCACCCCTAAGGTAGGCCTTGGACAATCAGAGGGCAGGGTACATGTATTTAAAAAGTAGGACATGTACTTTTAAGTTTTGCATGTCCTGTTAGTGAAAAAGTCTAAATTCCTTTTTCCCTACTGCAAGGTCTTTCTCTCCCATAGGATAATATTGGGATTACCTTAATCCATTATCTATGTGTAACTCCAAATTGTGAAGAGAAAGCCTTTTCAAGTTTGGGGTCTCTGGAATCACAATTTAAAATCCAAACTCATGGTGAAGTCAGATTTTAAATTGCAATCCTGAAAATGCCACATTTAGAAAGTTGGCTTTTTTTTAAACTTTAGCCATTTAGTGCATGCTGCCTGTCTCTGATCACATGTTTGGAGTGGGTGACAGTTGGGCTTGGTGTATTCCCTTAGACAGCCCCACACAATGGGGGATGAGGTTTGACTTGATGGGCCATTCTGCCAGAATGGGAGGGAGTAGCTGGAACCAACATCACTTACACCTAAATAGGCTGTGTCCTGTCCCCACACAACGGGCTGAATACCCCCCTGTAGTAAGTCTTGATCCGAGGCAGGAAGGGAGGACCTATGTGCCCTTCAAAGGGATGTCTTTGAAGTTTCCCCCACTTCAAAGGCACAACTGGGTATAATACTGGACCTCTGACACCACCACTTCAGTACACTTCTGGACCTGTGAAGACTCTGCCAGGAAGAAGTACTGCTGTGCTGCTGAAGGACTGCCACTCTGCTGGACTGTTGCTTTGCTTGGCTCCTGCCTTGCTGTGCTACCCTGCTGCCTGTTGTTCTCCTGCCTGGTTGAGAAGGACTAGACCTTCATCACTTGAACCCAGAGTGACTTCAAGGGCTAGCTGGCTGGCCTCTTGATCTTAGGTCTTAGGGATATGACTTCCAACCATCCTGCTTCTGCACCTGGATTCTGACATCTTTAAGCCTGCCCTGCCAAGTAGTGCCACTCCAGTCCTGGTCCCTTGGGCCTAAGGTGCTTGTCCAGCAGAATCGGCGCATCTGCTGTCAAACTGCTGCATGGAACAGAACCGATGCATTGCTGCCTGGATCGGCATCAACGCATTGCCGCTGCTGCGTGGAGTGGACCCGATGCATCGCCTTCGTAACCACCTCTACTGCGCGACCCTCTTCCCGTGCAAAGCCCGTGCATCTCCATCAACTGCATCCTCGACGACACACCTCCGCATCTAAACTCACCCCTCAGTAAAGCAGCTACATCGCCCCTGCTGCTAAGATAAGGCCCAGCGCATCGTGGACATGATGTCAGTAGAGGCCCGGTATCCACTGTGGCTGTCAGTAGATGCATTCCGACTTCTATTTGGCACTGTGGTAACTGACGCTGTGTTTTTGTGGACACGCCGATGGTGAAGACTGAGTGTACTGTATATTCTGTAACTCCATTGTCATCCAGGTCACTGGCTACTTCTTGGGCCTCTAGTATCATGTTGACCATTGTGCATGGTTTCTGAATTGTCCTTGATCGGCAGACTCTTGCAATATAATTGTACTTCCGACAACCTGGGCATTTCTTGCCTTTTGCGGGACAGTCTGTAGGGCGATGAACAGGGCCTGTGCCGTATCCACATGCCTGGGGTGTGTCACAGGCTTTCTTGGGCTTCTCCGGCCCTTGTCGGGGCATGACAGGATTGACAGGTTCTGCTTTTACCGTCCTTTGTAATGTCACCTCCATATGTGAGGCTCAGACCTTCGACATCTCCACTCCATGAAGCGGCCCATGGACTAGATGTGCAGAGGGCACCAAAGTATGTTGTTCCTGGAAATCCATGACTTCTCCCATTTGATTCTATATCTGCGGTGGTACCGCACTTTAAATTCAGACTCAGTCGTCGGAATCTCCAATTATTCCATTAAATATGTAAGTCGAGTATGCCGACCGAAGTCAAATCCACATGCCCGTGATCGACACATGACACAACGAAGACAGCCGGTATGTTCCAAATTTCTTACCTACAAAAGAGAAGTCATGGATTTCTGGGAACAACGTACTTTGGTTGTTTCTGGCCCTGAGGAAGCCCAAATGTTGGGCGAAACACATTGGCTGTGCTTAACTGTCGGTCACAATTAAGAAGATACTGATTAAAAGAATCAATACAAGCAAAGAAAAGACCTCTCGTATCATCATTTTGCTATGAATACAGCAATGTGCTGAGTCATGTTTTTTTTTTTAAAGTTGCCTCTCTATATGTTTATATTAGTTGGACTATTATTTTAATTGAAGCAAGTTTGTACTTGAATATAATGTGACTTTGGAGGAGACAATGGCAAGACATTGCTAGAGTGGAAGACTGATCTAAACTCAAGTGTGGATATTCAATTAGTCCAAGTCATTGTGAGTGTTTGTTAGGAGCAATGTTGGGGAAATGTATCTTGATGTGATTGATGAAGGTCATGTTTGCATTATATGGTACTCTGTGACTATAACATATTGGTGAGCAGTGCTTATCAATACGCCACCTCACAATAATACATATTTTAATAATGACCTTGCTGGTTGTAAGAAATTGGGGTAGTAGTTGAGGCAGGTGGAGACCCATCTCCGGTAATAACCCCAAAAGTTGTCAGGAAGAAGCCTTAAAGTCACTAAATTAACCTGAGCTCAACACCTTGGTAGTAATGGCACAAAACAGACAAGCTTAATTTAGAAGCAATGTGTAAAGTATTTATGCAGTACTAAAACAGTAGTGGAAATGAAATGCAAAAAAATAAAAATCCCAAAACGAATTAACAAACATTCTTACCAAAATGACACCATAATAACAAAAATCAAAAAAGTGGAACTGGAGATATGAATCTTTAAATTTGTAAGAAGAAATAGTCCAAACAACACAAAGTCCCATTTTTAGTCAGTGGTTGTGGTAGAACAGAACATAGGTGCAATTTGATACTAAATCTGATGGAGCGCAGCTCGAATACACTAACCAAGTTCGGCCTTATCAAACATTTTAAGTTCTGATTTAAGTCCTGTAAGCCCCAATTCATCACAGCTGTGCACTTCTAAAGCCCATAGGACCTCAGGAGAGGCATTTAGATGCTCGTAGGGTGGCAGGTAGAGCCCTAGAAGAGGGTTAAGTCCAAGTCCAGTTTCCACAGATCAGTTGGGCAGTTACAGAAAATGGCCTCTTGCAGCTTGTTGTGTAGCTTTAACAGGAGATCATCCTTTTGACCCTTGGAGTCCGCTTCTTTGTCTTGGGTACAAGAGGAACATCAGACCCTGTCTTCCAGGATTTTCTCAGATCTTAGATAGCAGGTTCAGTCCTCTTCTGATCTTCCAAGTCCAGGGTGTTCTGTATTGGGTGCTGGAGATGCCAAGGCACAAGGTGGGAATGACCCCTGAGGACACCTTAACCAATGGGGTAAAGGTTCCCCTCACTAACCCTAACCACATTGGGCATTTTCAGGATGACAAAAGTCTTAGGCCACACTAAACTTGGGCTCAGAGGGCTGAGGGCATTTGTGGGGAGTGTATTATGGTAATCCTAGTGTCCTCACACATTCAAGACAAAAAATCTAGGTCAAAGCAGCCATGAGACCTCGAATAAACGCAGAGACAGACTTCTGGTAGAATGAAAGCAGTTTTTTCAGCAAGCAGACAGATGAACAAGAATGGTTTGGCCTCCTGACTTCCTCCTTTGAATTGTGCCCCAGGTGTTTTGTTTAACCCCAGCAGATGTGTGAAACAGGCTTTGATACCATAATGTCAAAAGGCGGCCCATTGTGATAGATCCTGCCTGTCTGAGGGGCAACAGAAGGGCCCTGCACAGGTGTTGGCTAACATTTGCCTGTGACAGGGGGAGGCTCCTTTGAAGTGTGCCCCAAGTGTCATATGAAAAACCCCAGCCGACCTGTCAAGCAGGATTTGACATTCAAGCTGAAATTTATAGTTTAATGTTAAGAAACATGCTCACAGCCCCACCCTGCATACTCTGACAGATTCATATGAGTCATCTCTGCCCATTCAGGTCAGCCCATTGTTTTCTCCAAGGAGGCATTTCACACCCATTTACATCTATTACTGGCTTGCTGAGGTGGGACAACAAATGCAAAGAATCATTCAGAGGCTTTAGACAGGGAAAATTTTACTTTCTAAAAGTGCCTAGTCCTTAATAGTCCTTACATATTCGATTTGAAATAAATATTAAAAAGAGTCCCTGCATTGTATTTCTAGTTGCTTACAAAGAGAAATTAGCATTATTAAATATAATAATGTAAACCTGTTTTTCTTATTTTTTTGTAAAACAGCCTTGCTGCAGTGAAATAGGATCTGGGACTTTTTCACTGTAAAGACGTGTGGCATTAACATTTTTCATGACCTATTAGCAAAAAAGGCCTACTTAGGGGGGGACTTATAAATATTTCTAAAGCAGGTTTAAGCCTGTCAAAAAGTTTATTTTGGACAGGTCAAATTTGAAGTTTCAACCTGCACATCCAGACTAAAGATGGCAAGTCTGCAGTCAGGAGTACATTCTCACTATATCGGATTGCACAAGGGGTGCTGCAGTCCACTTGTGACATTGAACTTACATGCCCTGTATTCACTTTTATACCATTTAATAGGGACATATAGGTAAGTTAAATATGTCAGTCAGGTGTATGCCAATTTCATTTTGTTGAGAGGGGAGCACAGGGACTTTATTACTGGTTATCATGGGTAAATTGCACAATTCAACAGCCAGCAAAAACAGTTTAGACAAAAATCTGAGACTACACCACCTAGACTATCTATCATTTCCAACACTGATCAATTATGACCCATGTATATTATGGGAAAGTGAAAGGTATGTTTTACTTCAAAGGGATATGGCTATCAGTCTTTGAAGACTGAAGGTAAGTGTGTGGTTTTGATTTTTCATGGAAAATAGTTTATAAAAGGTGTTAGCACGGCTGAATACTTTGAGTATATCAATGATTGTACTAATGATTTAATATCAGGGAAATGGATCTTTCTTGGGATTCTCTATTCCTATAGGGAAAAGGATGACATTTTATAGGTGTATATTGAAAAGTCTCAAATAATGTATTCATCCTTCAGAGCCCTGGCTAGCACTCAAATATTCTGTGCAATAAAAGAAACCCTCTTCTTGTATGTAGAATACAGAAGCATAAATGATATTACAGTAGACAATAACATCATTCTTACGTGGGTGCAAGAGGTAACTACCTTTACTAAATATAAAATGTGAGGTGTCTAATTGTTAATGCTAGTAAGTAAAGGGGATGAAAGGAGGATCACCTTAATATTAGACTGAACCACTTTGAGTGTAAAGTGATGCCACTGAGTTTAATGAGTGCTCCATGCATGTTTTTACTTTTATGAGAGAAAGATGTTGTAAAATAGTTTTTGATGATTTATTTAGATGGCATATTGATTTATGTGTACGTTCCTACTAAATATAAACAACATGCAAAATAACTTTTCCAGCAATTAACAGAGCTCCATTTGTATCCCAAAGTGGATAACCCTGGGTCCCACTGCACACAGGTGGAGTGTGTAGGGCATGTTTTCTCACTTAGAAAGATGGATATGGATCAGTTTAGAATACAAGCAGTGTTTAAGAAAGCTGGATTATTTGCGAGTTTCACTACTACTACAGGAATGAGACCACATTATTCCTTAATTAGATTAACATGAAAAACATGGCATGCAGATATGAAATCGAGATGAGTAAGTATTCCAGCAATTGAAGAACGTGTTTTGTTCAGATTCTGTTTTACAGTTGTGTTGCTCCTCTTGAAGTGGTGTTGGAGGCACTAGTTTTCATAATTAATTTGTGTACTGAATAAAAACAAAGGAAAAAATAAAGAAAGAACTGCCATAATGAATAACATACACAATTACATTGAAATATAAATGCAGAAATGTCCATGTTGTTTCCATTGCACAGTGCAACGTTTCTCAAAAAAAAGGGTAGACCTTCAAGATAGGGAGCTTACTATAAACATTCTTCAGTGTGGCAAAGTCTAAATAAACAGGAATTGTGAGTAGTCATAACAGAAAAGGGATTAAAAACCTTCCGCCTGTTTAGAAGAGAAGGATCCATCCTTTTCAAAGCAGATTCTTTAAAGTCCTAAACAAAATCAGATGCGGGGGAGTAGCTCTGCTTTTTCCTAGAATTCACAAATATTTTATAGGCATCTCCAGTTCTCTATCCTTTCTCGTCTGTTGCTGCTTGAACTGGTACAGTCAGAATTTTGATATCACACCAACATCGAAGCTTGTGGAAACATGCCAAAACTCCCAGGGACATGTTTTCCTAGTTGCCAGACTGGTTTCCACAGCAAGTTTATTTGGAAATTTAGATTTAGAAGACTAGGTGCCCAAACCAATGATACCCTACCCTGCCATAAATGTGGTATAGTATATGATACAGCCACCCCAGCGTGCGCAGTTACGTAATGTAATTCATCCATTTTTGTGGTGGGTTGAGCAAGCTGTACAAAATTTCAACAATCTGATTGCTTAGTAAGATATGTAAAAGTCCATCATTTGTTAACTTCTTTAGGTAAACGTTTCTGCTTTACCCTGAATTTTTGTAATTGGTTTGATTGAAATCGTATAACTATTCTCATTATGTTGCTAAAATGTCACTGACAGTTTTCTTTTGCCTTGTACTTCCAGTTTTAGAAATCCAAACACCGTCCAGTTTGTGCCACCTTGAATTGGCACTTTGGTCATGTTGTGCACCGGGTACGCCGCTAGCTTTGTAAACTGGCAGCAAAGCCCATCTCCTCTGTGTCTGTTAAGATCCAGCTGGGCCCGGGGGTCCCATATTCTGTCTGACAGTAAAGCCCCAGTCAGAGTATACTTGCCTAGAAGCATATAGCAATCCCTCTTTCTTTATGTATGCTAAATATAGTGCAGCATTTATGACTGTGTTCATATTTATTTATTATATATGTTTTGTAATACACTAAACCCATTTCTTTTCAGTTGCATTTCATGTTCCTCAACACTCCTAGTCATGCACCTACATTCAAGTTGAAGGATGTACATTTTACATCAATTAGTATGTTAGTAAAGTATGCTTTTCATGTTTTCTAGTTATTGGGCCCAAATGACATATTACTTATGCCTCCCTTAGAGAGGCCTGAACAGATCCCCTTCTAAAGGAATGTATTGAGATATTATTTGTGTCCACTAAAAAACTTTTATGCGGAATTGGAACTTATCAGCCAAATGTCTTTGTTTGCATACGTTTCAAAGAAATTACCCATATTTTAGGTAATAGCATAGATTAGATTTTTTTCTCATCCTCTTATAGATGTTTATTTTTTTTTACCTCTTGCTCTTTTCTGGTGTGACCATTAGGTTTTTTATATTCAGACTTCCATGTTCTTTTCCGTGCACCCTTTAAACGAAAGTTTGTGTGATTGATTATGCATCATTGTTCACACAATCTCAAACTTGAAATAGATCTGACACTATCAATTCTAGATCAAATTTATTTAACTTGCCTTTTTTTGTGGTTGGACTTGTACGCCTCTCACAAATCCTTTTTTCTCGCAGAAAGACTGGATCACTTCATGGTGTTAAAAAACACATGGTTCACAAAACTAAGGGCCTGATTCAGTAACTGCAACTTGTAGTATGTTTTTTAGTAATACAGTACAAAAATTACAACAGAGTGCAATTCACAATTTGCATATTGTAATAGCTTACATTTCGAGTAAGTTTCCTACTTGTTGGTATTCGCAAACTGTATTTTAGTAGCAACTTAAACTTTTGTAGTAAGTCCCTACCTCCATTATTTCTATAAGAGGGTGTTGCAGCACCAGTGATTGTCCTAGTGTAGTGCTGGACTTTTAACAAAAGTGAAAGTTACTATAAAAGGGAGAGTTTGTGAATACCGAAAAGTAAAATTTTTACTCAATCAAAGAACATGTTATTAAAGACATGGCTGTACCTGTACATCACTATTACAAAAAGAAGTATTTATGAAGCCACTTTGCACTAAGTGGGTTTTATCGAATTCTGAAGGAAATTTGCTTTTTTCACCGCACAATAATCTATACTCAAATTTAGGGAAAGCTTTACTCCAGTAACACAGTACCATCAATTTATATTTCCATAATCAGTGGTCTAGAACTGCAATCTGGTGGCCCTAGAATACTGGCATGGAATATTGCGGGCCTCGCGGCTAAACTTGATTTGCCGAACTGGGGAGATTATATCGACTCCCATGAGATCTGTCTCTTTCAAGAAATTTGGGCTCTAAGTCCCCTCTATA
This sequence comes from Triturus cristatus, assembly GCF_964204655.1. Lineage (NCBI taxonomy): Eukaryota > Metazoa > Chordata > Amphibia > Caudata > Salamandridae > Triturus > Triturus cristatus. The sequence goes on from NC_140594.1 coordinate 228,644,464, forward strand.
GAGTAGGGTTTGTGGCGTATTGTGAGCCAGCCGTCAAGGGCCCTAGAGGTAGACCATCGGGGGGTCTATGTATATGGGTGGGAACTCACCTCGGATGCGTGGTAAAAAGAGTTGATACCCACTCCCCAAATATTATTTGCATTCTCCTGACCCACAGAAATCTACCAAAACTGGCCATTATTAATGTTTATTCTCGGCCAGTTCAGTACGGGGGGACATCCTCGACTCTAGACTCCTTGGCTAGTCTTCTTAACTCCCTCTCGGGTAATGTGTTCTTTATGATTGGTGGGAATTTTAATTGTCAATATGAACCCCTCAATGGTCCTATGAAATCTATTACCAGTGATGAGGATGCAATCTGGTCAATCCCAGCGCCTAATACATACCCGATAAGGGGGTGGACCCCACTAGTCCTTCAAATGACATCTCTCACCCTTACCTTCTCTCTGAGAGTTTGCAACGGACGATTTCCGAGAGATAATCCAGGGCATCCCACCTTTGAGAGATTAGGCCAGGAATCACTAATTGACTATTTATTATCTAGTGTCGAAATCTGGCACAAAGTGGCAGACTTCAGTGTTGATTCACGTATTGAAAGTGACCATAATCCTTTGGTCATATTGCTAGACTTTTGTATGACTGAATTAGATCAAGGTCTGGTAAACCCCCCTAGAAATGATCTCACAGTGATCGATGGAGGGAGACGCATCTGCTGGGCCACAATTAACCAATCCCCGGAAATAATGTCAAAAATGTACAACAGTATTATCCCCTTTCTAGAAAAGGCAAGCTTCGCATCCGGTAATCCTGCTAATTCAGGACAGGGTGAAGACCTGGGGAAAATCCACCAGGCAATCGTTACAACCTTGGCGGACTTCTTCTATAGTAATAGGCCTCCCAAGTGTAAACACCGTGGAGATAAAAACCCCTGGTTCAGCAGGGGGTGTAGGGAGGCAAAGCGAACCCTGTTAGCATCTCTTAAGGAGGGTGTCAACTCGCGTATCAGGGAAGCCAGGGCTGCTTTTAAGAAAATTCTCCTTAAAGCCAAGTCAGAATGGGAAATGGATAGATGGCAGGCTATTAAGGTTGCCCTAGACTCAAAAGACGCGACAGCTTTTTGGAATCTGATTCACACTGGAAAAATAGAGGGCAAGACCAATTTTGAACCAAATATTGGTGAGGAAGCCTGGCGTCTACATTTTAGGGAGTTATATTCAACTTTGCCAATTGAATTGAGCGAGCCTTCGGTCCGTTGCTCTACCCCTGATCCCCTGTGGAATATACCATCATGTACCTTGGCTGAGGTATTATTAGCCCTGGGCAAGCTAAGCTACAACTGAATAAAGCGCAAGGATTAGATAGAATTCCTGGGGACCTCTACAGAAACGAACAGGTAGTGTGGGCTCCCTATCTCCAATCACTTTTTAACGCAATTCTTCACGGTCTCCCAGCTCCCCCTACGTAGGCTGGGGCAGAGATTATACCTAATTACAAAAAAGGGTCCCCCTTTGACCCGACCAACTATAGGCCAATTAGCCTCATTGATGTATCTAAAAAAAATGTTGCAAGGGTACTATTGGAAAGATTGCAGGAATGGATTCTAGACCATGATATCCTGACCCCGTTGCAGGCAGGTTTTAGAGCTAAAACTTCCACTGTAGATCAGTTGTTCAGGCTTCAGTTAATTTACTGGAAGCATGTAGTTGTGGAAGGTGGGAGCCTGTACCTAACTTTCGTGGATTTGAGATCGGCATTTGATATGGTGGACCGTAACCAGCTGTGGAGTACTTTGCTGGCCATGGGAGTTCCACCATATCTTTGCTTCCAGTTTAAACGCCTCCACGAAGGTACATTTGCCAGAGTAAGGTATGGTAAGAACGGGCAGTTAACGGCACCGTTTCCTGTTGGCAAGGGGGTGAGGCAGGGTTGTGTGCTTGCGCCGACCCTTTTCTCCCTCTTCCTCAACGGGCTAATTGAAGATCTACTTGCCATCAAGGATATAGATTCCCCGAAACTGGCACTTCGTAAATTTCCCGCATTAATGTTTGCGGATGACACCCTGCTGCTCTCGAAGTCAGCTATAGGACTGCAGCGTGTGTTAAAGGGGTTCAGCCAGTTCTGTAAAAAAAGAGGAATCTTGTGGTTAACATCAACAAAACTAAATACATGGTCTTTAATGCCACTTCCACCAACTGTCCACATCCAATGATAGATGATAGACCCCTTGAGAGGGTCTCCATATTTGACTACTTGGGCCTCACCTTGAACGATATTGATGTGGGGACCCCATCCCATTTTAAGGCTAATCTAAAGCTAGCCCAGGCTGCTGGGGGAATTTCAAAAGTCCAGAAGAGTTGTATCTTAAAGATTATAAGCCCACCACTTGAAATTTATAAAGCCCAAGCTAGGTCAGCCTACCTATATGGGGCCGGAACTCTGGGGGCACTGTCCATCTAATGCTCTCTCAATAACTGAAAATAACTTTATTAGAAAAATCCTGAGACCAAAAAATACCCCACTAGTTCCGCTAAGGATGGATTTGAATATCCTTCCAATAGCGGATCTTATCTCGTTCCGTCCGTTGCTTTATTGGCAGCGGCTATGGAGCACTCCGGAGTTGGGCTGTTACAGGGAGGAATCAAAAGCGATAATGACCTCACTCGGGGCTGGCAGTATACCCTGGCTATCATTTGTAAGGCACTCCTTCCGTGCAATTGGAAGGGAGAATCTATGGATTAATCCAGAAGAATTCTTCTCAGCCATTTCTAAAAAAATCTTGGCAACTGCACTGAAAGAGTATAAATTGACAAAAAATTAGCAGTCAGCTAATCCCACGAGTTTAATTTATGGGTTTCTGGATTTTAAGTGTCACTATGAATTTGAGTGGGCGCTGGATTCTATACAACCGTTATTAGCTAAGAAGCTGTTCTTGCAATTTAGGTATGGGACACTACTGCTATATGCGATAACAAATAAGTGGGCGGCAGTGTCCCGTTGCCTTTGCCCTGGTTGCCAAGTGGAGGAAGAAACAATAGTTCATGTTATGCTTTTCTGCGTGGCATACAAACAGATTAGGCGGAAATGGATCATCCAACTTTGTAGAAACCTGGGCATTAGGAACTATTGTGATTTTTTTAGGATCCTAAAATCTGACACTGACCCGATTCATGTGGTTGCGATTTCGAAATTCCTTTTTTCTATGTGGTCAATACGTAGGAATTTGCTAAAACTAGATCAGACCTCAAGTAATTCTGAGCTTTCTCCCTTTTTGCACCCGCCACTTTGACTAACCATGTGTTTTCTGTGATTTTTATGGCCAGTAGGATGTTACTGGAGGTAAACCTAAGGGAGTGGCAGAAGTTTGCACTAGCAGGCTGGAAGCCGACCCCGGGCGCTTTTTAGATTTTTATGAATTGTATGTTTTAACCTATGAATTTTTTTTTAATGACGATTTTCTGTTTTTATTTACCGTAATGACATTTTTATCTATATACTCAAATGTATTTTATGATCATCTACTTTTTATCTAGTATGGACTCCAAATTGATGTAAACTTTCAATGTGCTTTTATGGCTGTAATAGCCGCAATAAAGTTTTTATGAAATGAAAATAATCAGATACTCTCTAGCATAGTATGCTAATTCAGTTTCTAACACTAAATCCTTGGGCTCTCCACATGACATTTGCCCACCATGTTTTCTTAATATTTAGCACTTGTCCCTCTGACGGTCGCTCATTTAAGAGATTGCATTAACTTATCCTTAGCCCGAGGAGTGTCTTTACAATAGTGCATTGTATAACATGTCCTTACATTCTGCATGATTGCCTGACCTTGCTTTATTGTGAGGTACTGTTTGGCATTCCAACTAAATACCGTGAATACAAGGAGGCGGCCTCATTTAAATTAGAAGGTGTTGCTAATCCAGCATCTTTAATCATATTTATGAGAGATCATTTAGTCAACTTTGGCTGTAAACTGTAACATGATATAAAGGCATGCAAGAGAAGCACAATTATTACAGGTTTGCACTTCTTAAGCCAGTTCACGTTTTCTGTAGTCGCCTGTTTGAAGCAGCAGCTGCAATGTAAATTTATGATGAAGAGAGCAAACTTTGCATTGTATGTTTTGTTTAGAAAATGTATTGAGTCATTTGTGTAGTGATTCTGTAACTGAACGTTTTAACAATCATCGTCTTAAGTATAGCTGCAACTATAGGTTGGGGTTGTGCAACATTATAGGCATTTTGTTGTGTATAAATTATTTTTGGGATTGGTAAAACAGTATCTTCATTACCGTTTTTTGTTTTACGCCTTAATACTGGTGATTTTTCTGTCATCTTTTCGTGTTTTAGTTACTGTTCAGCGCCATTCTCATCACCCCTTCGCCTTCCTTCCCCACATCACCTCCAGCGGCAACAACGCAACCAAGATTTCTCCTGCAAGAAAAATTGTGGTGATCCCTAAATGTATTCCAGGCTCACTGTGGCATCAACGTAATGTTCTTGTCATTCATGTTAGGTTCTTTGCTTCGCAAGGCTATTTAGTTATGTTGTCTTTTGTGCCAATCAGGATATGAGCAATAGTGATATTACAATCGCACTGCCTCTAGTAATGGTAGCTGTTACTTTTGACCTGTATGCCACCTTTTCACACAGGTTCCTAGTGCTGGTAGTCTGGCGTGAAATGGAAAGCAACTAACTCGTGATTATTTGAATAGAAGTAAAATCATCCGGTCTGTATGGAAGACTCACAGCACCATAAAAGCAGCCTATCATTCTTTAAAGCAGTTTACCAACTATGATCACAATTAACTATCACAATATAGGAATCTCTTATTCGTGATGCTGGCTTCACAGTTTACTATTTTGGATATCCGGCCGTGGATTTAGGATCTAAACACTGACTTAGTTAAAAAAAAGTGGGCTTTGTATTTAAATATTACTTAGTCCTACATCCTTGCATTTTACCGATCTCAACATTTAGGTACCTCACAACTGAGTGTCAGGAACGTTAGACAAAATCACTTGTCTCAAATTGAAGACTTGCTCTAGCTTCTGAAGTGATCTTCCTTGGGAACCTTTGCCCCACACCCAACTGTCACAGCTGCCTGATCCCACCCAGCAAACCTTGGAAGGGGAGCCCCTCCTGTGTTGGTCTCCAGAGGCCTGCCTGTACTCCTTTGCTTTTGTGTGGGCTTGCCCAGACCATGCACTGTATAAAAAGTGAATTAACACCTGAAGATTTCTTCCTCACCCCTTCCTTTCCCAGTAACTGGGCCAAGCACAGGAAATTGGCTCTAGTGTGTGGGTAGGTGTTTCATCTTCCTGCTAGCCAGCAGAGTCATTAACTTGGCCAAGCAAGGTGAACCAAACCAAGTATTCAGAAAGCAAAAAATACAGAGGGATTAAATGAGCGCCACCCATGTGCTACAGTGCTGAGTGCTAAAACTACATATAATTCTAAGTTTTAGGGAAAAATCTTTTTAATGGATTACGATTCACACATATTTTAGTTGTTTGGCACTTCCTAAATGAACCTCTTTGTGGCACAATGCTGGTCTGAAGCCTGCAGTGAACCGCTGCTTCTCCTTGTGAGGCAACCCGCGATCTGCGGACTGGTTGAGTCTACCTCTCAGCCACAATCTGTGGAACATACACCTGACATACACAACAATTTCTATTTGGAAGAATTGTCCTAGACATACTGTCAACTTATTGACATAAAATAAATATATATGACAATGGATCAGAAACTACAGAATTAAAGTACTGCAAAGAGGAATCAAATGGACATATCTGTGTCATAAAACTCCTCTATGTGATAGCATCGACCTGCATCTTCTCCAAAAAACATCACAGGCGTTACCATTATCCTATACCCGTCAAGTTGAAAGTAACACTAACCTGAGCCAGTTCTAAGAACCAATCAGAACAGTGTGCATTTCACGCGGAGCCTGAAAAGAAAAGGAGCTGGTAGTCCTTGCTTACAAACCGCGAAGTGTTGAACAAAGAAGCTTCATTACTGAACACTTGTGCTACATAATGACAATATTTGTTGACTAACAGGGTTCACGAGGGATGCAACTATCTTTATGTTGATGCACTTTAAAGAGTAGTAAATGTGGTTTACATTAGGCTAGCACAATGCCCTCCTTGCAAGAGAGGAAGAGGACGTCTTCTGTTCAAGACCATCTCAGTGATGCATCAGTTGTAATGGTGTCTTAAAAAAGCGTCCCCGACAACCAGCACATGCAACACGACCAGTATTTAGTGGGTTATCGGTTACCCCCGAACTACGCAGGAGTCAAATGTGCCCGTTAGATAAAGGCTGCATAATTTAGGCGGTGAAATCTGCCAAGATATTTGAGTTACTTCATCATTTTTCGTGTGGCCCCTTTTGTTATACCTAGTGCGCCCGAAAGAGGCCACCTCTCATCAAGAAAGTCTGCATAGACACCATAGAGGAGTACTCCCAGTGATGCTGTGTTGTGTAGTCTTTTTTTCCTCAAAAATACACTAATTTCCTCTAGTAAGCACCTAAAGTTAGAGCTTTGAAGTAGTTTTTTGCTTTTCATTTCTGCTTTGTCACCATTCACCATATTAGTTCACCCTTCATTGTACTAGTAAACTATCGCTATTAGTTTGCAAAGGACAACATGCTGAATACTGTTGCTTCTGGCATAAATGTCCGTCTTTCTCTGTTTTTCATTGAAGTAGACGCCTTTTGCTCCTTACAAACATAATTTTGGCACAATTATATTTCATTGTTTCCTTTGCTTTTGTCTGCTTTAGGGAATCTGCTTAATTTAATGCCAGATTAGGAAGGCTCATGTTTTGGAACTTTTTTACATTTCTTGTACTGTGGTGCTAGATTTAAATTCCATGATATCTGTCCCCACGTTCTTGACATCTTAATTTGGGTGATGGCTTTGAAACAGACTACAATATTGTTTTCTATTTTCAGCACAACCATGCGGTATGTGATAAATGTGAATAGCTTCTGTGCAGACTGTGCAACGAGTGAGATTCTCCACCCTATTTAAAAAATGGCGGTGTTTGTTTGGCATTTTATAAGTTCAGCAAAAAGCCAGTAATTGTACATTTTTCAGAGGTCACTAGCAAAGAACACAATTCCTAATACCTGACATGTAGCACCATGTTCATCAGTGTGTTGTATAAACCAATGACAGATTTACAAGTATGATGACAGAGGAACCAGTGCCCACATGGTATGCATATGTTTTAAAAAGGAGATGCACTCACTGTAGCCATCATTGCATGAAGGATTTTTTTGGGATAAATTTTTCTTCATTCAACAATTACAAAACAACACTCAAATCACCGCCGTACAACAAACAACTCATATCTTGTGAAGTAATATTTAAAAAATATAAAAATCCAACATGTGATAAATTAGAAATAAACATCTAATTAGGATTTGTTTGCACCAGTTACGATTGCCTGAGTGACGAGAGTCCAATTAAAACAAACAAAGTTTGGTTTATGAATTGTGCAAGTGTTTATAGTTAAACCATCCTGCAGCATTAATTGCTTCAAAATGGCGGTCTGGATTCTTGTAGACCCTATATTATGAGTTTCATTATTTAGACTGCTGAGCACAACAGTTTTTTATTGAATAGCGTGTTTTATGTTTGTACAAGTATGCGTCAGATTCTTATTTTTTACCCTTAATGTGAGTGCTTGCTACAGAGAGAAGAGCCAGTCAAAACTGTCGGCGAACACCTCTGCTGTATGTAATCCTGTATGAGCAAATATGGTTTTAAACCAGATGTCGTCCTTAATATTAAATGAAAGCACATACTGGTTTTATTTAAGTCATTGACTTCCCTTTAATTTTCCAATATAGAGAAAAGTTTTGGTTTGGTTTGATCTGGTTCTTGTCTGCGGTCTGTAAATTGACAGGGTTTTTCGAAAAGGAATGTAAATAAAGATGTACACTAACACTCGCTATGTGTAAGGTGCAATGTATGATGCTTTGTGTTGGGGCTAAAACCCAAAAGAGTGAAAGGGCAAGAACAATCATATCTCAAGGTACAACATGGCCAGTTTTCTCTTTTTTTGGCCCTGAAATATTCAGTCAATGCCATTGTGTCGTGATTAATAATCTGGCATGTACATCCTTGTTGCACATTAAATCCTACTCAATTAAGCCCTTGTTACGAATTGGTCGGATATTGCCCCAGAGTAAATGCAGATGCTGCACTTTGTGGTTGCACTCTGGAGTGAATTTGTCACCCTGGTACGAATTTGAAATCAGAATTGGGAATAAATTCGGTTCTTGATTCGAAATTTGTGCACCTGTTAAATACGTATTTTTCCTGAGTTGCAATATTCACACACCTTGTAATATCAAAGTAGGCACAAGGATCAGTTTGAGCTGATGCAACATTAATGGCCCATTTGTAATGAGTGGCTTAATGTAAAGAACTGTCAATGTAATTATTTACACTGCATATGGTTTCTAGGTTCTGTATTTGAGAACAGTTTTCATTGACAAAGAACTGTAAAACAGGAACGAAGTGCTTTCTGTACACCTAGCTTGTCAGTACCCAATTATAGTGTGTATATCATTCTTACATGCTCCCTATAATTTGAAAAATGTAAAGCAAATCGTCTTCATTGTCGGACTAATGAAAATATTCTCCTGTTGGTGGAGTGTTTATGCTGCATAGGAGAAATAATCATGTTGAATAACTCTGTGATCTCCTCATCTAAAATTTGAAATATTGATGATTTTTATGGTGAAACATTTGGGAAATTTGATGTTGATGATTTTGTCAATTGCTTTATGACTACTGTATGCTTTTGAATGATCATTCTCTGCTGGAATCATGCTACCTCATGATTGAGTGGTTAATTGGCAAACCAATATGGGCAATATGAAATGCCTGTTTAAAGTTTTTGCTGAACATGTTAATTTTACCATTGGGATTACAATTTTAATAAGTGTAAGCCACTTCATCGAGGCATGTCGATTAAGCACTCTAATTCATGCTTCCCATCTACAAGTGCTTTAGGTTGTAATGAACAAATCATTACTTACTGGGAATATTAGGATTAGGCTTGCCTTCAGAAAGTTGCAAATATGCATTTTTGATGGAAGGCCCTCCCTACATTGAGAAACATGCATGGACAGCCCCCAAACATATTATTAGAAGGGTGATATTGTCTCTTGGAATTAAACTCTGTCCATTAAGTGCCGTATGAAAAATGCTATAACAGTTAACACAGTTCTTCCAGAGAACAATATTGGCTTACCTAAGCAAGAGACATTCATGCAGTTCACTTCCTAGCATGCCTCAGTGAAGGTGGTGTGGTGTTGACTGTTATATTGAACAATCTCTTCTATTATCTTTCTTTAGCTTGTTTAGTGTAATTATTTGTTATAGCTTAACACAATGTAGATTTGCTCATTTTAAATGGTGTATTTGTCTGCAGCTGCCCAGGACTTGATGGATCCTCAGGGGAGTGGAATACCCTTGACATGGCAGCCCAGCACACGTAAATCCTCCTGCTCCTCATGTTCCCAGAGTGGATCTTCTGATGGTGGTCCCACCAATGGTTGCAATCATGAAAGGTAGGTTCTGAGAGAGCTATCTACACATTGCAACTTGTTAGAGGCAAATTCATTACTCACCTCTTTTAGAAACCATGGATAATACATAGATTTTCCCTCTTTATTTTGGTCAGTTGTGTATCAAGGTATTAAAACACATGGCATAAATCTACAACATAAATGCATAAACTGAAGAGGGGAGGCACCAGTCATGAATATTTAAATCTTTATAAGTCTATGGTTAGTGAGTAGATGTTAGTTTACTGCTGTCATATAAAATGTATTCACATTTTTTTATATGCCAAAACCAATTTTGGGATGTTTGATAGAACATTACTGTCCTTAATGTAGCAATGTGCCACCTACAGAATGTACTACTATTCTAAAGAGAGGAAACTGTAAGCAGTTACTCAAGTGTTACTCCAAACGTGGCTACTTCAAACACTCCTACTTCAAAATTCAAGACGGGTAGTCTAAATTAAAAACAGAACACCGACCCTCTGACTTCGGGCCATCGATGTCAATTACCTAATGAGAGCCACGGGCCCGCATACCAGCTCTCAATTAGTTATGGGGATCTGTGCTTTTTGCACTGTTGTAAGCACGTCCGTTACTCACACCATCCTCTGAGGAGATAGATACATCGAATGAGTACTTTCGTATACTATGCCATAATCATCTACCTATATCCATTCAAAACCAGGTAGACTACAAGGAACTGATTCTCAGGAGCAGCACCTGACAAAATATTAGCGTCATTCATTGTATACCCTTCACTTTTACAATCAATCAACCCTCAACACCTTACTATCTAGAACTATACCCGAGTATGAATTTCATTCAGCATTTTGTTTTGGAAAGGTAATTATTAATTAAGCCGCCGTTACCCTAATCCCCGCTCAATCATATTAGTCTAATCTCACCGTAAGCCTTCTTAGTCAACACGGTCACTCATTCCGGCATAGAGGCATCATGGTGCGCATCTGCAATTTAAACCAGCAACGCGTACCTAGCTCTTCCGGGAATCAAATGAAAACGAGGTTGTGTACCCGGAACATCAAAAACGCTATTCCACAACGGGCCAATGCAGCGGCCATTATGGTTTTTTCTCATGAACTTACCAGCCGTGTTTTTTCTTTTTATTTTGTTTGCATATTTGCAGTCATTCTTTTTATAAACAGAAAAAGTCCAGGGAAAGTGAATGCTGACCTTTCATGCCCTGAAGAATTTGCCGTTATTTTGAAAAGTCAATGAAACATGTTGGCCATTCCTGAATGTGGTTACATGACATGACTGTGTTTTTAACCTTGGGATGTGACTCACGTAATGAAATAAAGAAGTTGGAACCATATATGTGAGTTAGACCTAATTTTATTTACGACTTCACTGGTCTTTCTGGTTTGGGGGTTTGCTCTTTCCATTTTTTCTATTTTTTATACTCTCCTAAAAGGGATACACAGTTTTTTTCCATGAGAAAGATATCGATGATGAGAAAATCGTGAGCAAACTGGTGAGAACCTGCCAGCAGCTCCTCTGGTGTTGCACACGTGAGATACTTTCTCATTTTTTCCTCACTTTTCCTTTATATTGGTCGCACTATAGTTACCTATTGGTGCTGGTTGAGTGACTCCAATACATGGCTGGTTGTCTCATTTTTTTGGGAGTTTTTATGTATCAAGTTATATGGCACTGGGGATTTAATGATAGTTCATGGTAAGAACTACTAACGTAGGAGTAATAGATTTTTACATTACCCTACTAGGAATCCTATGTAACTACATTGTTTAAAGTAGTGCCTTTTTGTTACCAGGTCTTAGTTGTTGTATTACAGATTGAGTGGAGGGTGGCCTGGTATACATTTTTCCTCTTTAACTCCTTGTTGAATATATACAGTTTTCAAGTCTCCCAGCGGAAATGGCAGGATGATGAAGCCGGTAACAATCCCTCAAATTCGGATATGTTGATGTTATGCTCCAGCTGAAGTTAAAACCTTCAAGGAAACATTTTGAAACCTCTGGGGTTGCTTCGCCACTCGGTTAGGTTTGTTGCTTTGCCCTAGTCCAAAGTTTTTCCCTTTGATCTTACTCACATTTTTGATTCTCTCAATCTCCTCCAGCAGGCGGATACTGGAACATAAGACCAGTCAGGGCTTCACAAGGCTTGATACTTTGTAGTAAAGCTCAGCTGGAGGCTTTTTCTTTTTCTTTCTCAGCCAAAAACTGAGGGGGTAAATTTGGCTATCTTATCTATTGAGGGAGTGCGATCCCTGGGCAATCCTCATCACCCTATCCTCGACCTCTGAAGGTGAAAAAATATAGTAACTCCAAAATATTGAAATGTAGGAAAGTGGTCACCTTCTTGATAACCCAGCCAAGAGACTCCGGTACAAGTTAAACAGCCAGGGGGAGAGTGAAACACCCTTGAATGGTTTAGAGAAAGACAGACCTAGCTGAGTCATCTGGGGACGGTTAAAGAAAAAAGATATTTGTAGCATGTGTTGGCTGCAGATACACATGCTATGCACACACCTGTCATTTAGTGTCGGGCTCGGACTCTACAACTTATTTTTCTCGAAGATGTCTTTTATTGCGGACATGTCCTTGTGTCTCCTCTTCGAGAGAATGCACATGTTCAACAGCTCCATTGTTATGTTTTGTTCCTCCATCGGGTTTAGACGGATTGTACCGGAGTTCTGTTCATCTTCTTTGTCTTCACGGACCGTGGAAGCATAGTGGACTTATAGCAGCTTCTGCTCGAAGAATCCAACTCTGTCTCATCATAGTCAGCCTTCGAATTCAAGTTTTCATGGACCGTTGCATTCGGATCTGCTTCAACACAAGAGCCCCCTTCCAAGTTCTGCCAAGAATGTTTGACTCCAGCTTATGGAAGGTAAAACAGAGACTTTTCAGGAAGTGCCCATGACATCCCAACCTTTGCTTGTTGCCAAAACACAACAATCTGGATTGCGCTGCCTGCAGCCTGTTCAAGAATAGGAAAACCTTCCACTCAAGATTCAACTGATGCCTAGCTCATACCATGGAGCTGGAGGAGGCTGAATTCTCTTCAGATGAATAGCAGCAGCTAGAGATTGAAGAGGATGTTACCGTAGAGGGGGGTCACCATCTTGTGCAGTCTGCACTATGTCGCTTCCGATGACTCCAGTCATCATGAGGAGGAAGACAGCGATGAGTCATCGATGTTGGCTGTGTCACTTTTGGCAGGCCAGACAGCATCGGAGACCAGGTACAGACATGGAGGGGGCACAGCCCTGACAACCACAGCAACACTCAGTGCTGACAAAGCCATTGATGCGTGTGCAGTCTATGGGGTTGACAAAACCTTTGATGTCCCACCCTCCTTTGGAATCGACGAAGCTGTTGGAGGTGACCAAACGTACGCCATCGACGCAGCGTACCCCGCTGGAGCTGAGCCATACATCGACTCCGAAGAAACCATCAGCACCAATGACATCAACATCCCATGCTTTAGTAGAGCAGAGGAGGAAACAAAACTGATAAGTACATGGCACCCAAGAAAAGTAAATCTACAAGCACTGCAGATATTGAAGGAGATGTTTTTGAAAACCTTCATGAACGAAAGGTTAAAAAAATGTTCTCTGGTAGAGGAACATTTGCCTGCTTGGGTCCACAAATGGAAAAGGCTGGACATTGAACTACCACAGCATCTTCTAAAGAAGAAAAATATGGAGCAAAACGGCACTATACCACTTGGCATTACACCACCTCCACAATCTATGTTACCATCATCCACACAATCAGATGATGCAGATACAGGAACCTCTAGTCGTTATACTCAAGGCACAGATTTACAGGGAGCCTCTCCCCCAAAGCCCAGACCCTTGGGACGCATACAATGCAGTGCTGCCAGACCCAGACATTAAGGTGCCAGTCCCAGCTAAAGCATTACCACCTGACGATACTTCCTCCTATCATAGTTTGATTCAGCTTGCTGCTGAATACCATAAAGTAAAGATGCATGTTACGGAGGTAGACCCTGGCTTCTTGGTCGAGACTCTCTCCAAGTCAGAGCACTTCGTTCAATACTTACTAATGATTTGGTCAATACTGAAAGTCTCGACAGGGATATTCAAAGACCCAGTAAAATCCAGGGTTCTAACACCACACATTGAACAGAAATATAAGCTTTCTCCTACTGACCCACTTTACATTAGTGGATACCGAGCAGCTGACTTCCAGTTTATAACTACTGCAAAGAACGGGGCAGCCTCCCAGAGCACTGGAGACGCATCTCCTCCTGATAAGGAAAACAAACGCATAGATGCAGCAGAAAAACTAGTCGCAATGGGCCATAAAAATCATTGACGCATAGCCAACTCAGTGGGTTTGCTATTGGCCTATAACAGGGACACTTGGTATGACATGGAAGAGTTGCTACAACACCTGCCAGAGCAGTACAAAAAGAGAGGAGAAGAGTTAGTCACTGAAGGTAGGCCAATCTCAAATGAGCTTAAACGGTGCATCCTAGACAGCTCAAACACTGCAGCAAGGGAGATAAACTCCTCAATCCTCATTCATAGGCATGCCTGGCTATGCATCTCTGTGTTCAACCTGAAGTGCAGCAACACCTGCTTAACGTCCCATTTGATGGGCAACATCTCTTCGGCCCGGAGGTAGAGACTCCCAGTTAGAAAAAATAAAAAAGGATACAGATATTGTGAAATCCAAGCAGCAACTAACATATCACCAGCAAGGGTGTAAAAGTTACTTCAGAGGAGGCTTTAATGGGGCGTAGCCAGAGAGGCAGATGTAGGGGAACTCCCAGGAAGGGAGCTTCCATCTCCAAACAATGACACACACAACACCTGTGAGGGGGAAGGCTGCAGCAGGTTCCCCACCTCTAGCCAGAGATAACATCAGACCAGTGGGTACTATCCATCGTCCGCCATGGATACTTACTGGAACTGACCTCCACCCCCAAACATTCCTCCACACATACAGATCCTCAGCATCTTCACCTAATCAAAGAGGAGGTAAAGGCTTCCTTGTTAAAAGGTGCCATAGAGCCCGTTCCACACAGACATCACGACAAGGGTGTATACTCCCAATACTTTTAATAGCCCAAAAAAACGGGACGCTCAGGCAGATACTGAACCTAGTCCCTTTCAATCGTTACATTCTGTCAGAACACATGGTGACACTACAGAATGTAATACAGCTGCTGCAAGAAGGCGAGTTCATGATAGCACTCAACCTGAAGGATGCATACTTTCATATACTGATTCTCTCAGCACATCGCTAGTACCTCAGATTTGTGGCAAGTGTACATCATTACCAGTTCATAGTACTACCTTTTGGGATGATAACAGCCTCAAGTGTTTACCAAATCCCTTGCAGTGGTGGCAACCCTTTTGAGAAGACACAAATTTTATATCTTCCGGTATCTTGATGATTGTCTGGTTAAGAGTTCAACACCACAAAGGTGCCCGCAGGATACACAGGCCACCATCTATTAGTTACATAGATTGGGGTTCACAATTTATGCCACCAAATCACATTTACATTCTCTTCAGATACAGCCCTCTCTGGGGCCAATCCTCAACTTGGTCTCAGCCACAGCATACCCCAATGCTCAGAGGTTTCTCAATCTCCAGAACCAACTGGCTCTTTTACACCCACATCGTCGCCTGCCAGTCAGAACAGTGATTCAACTTCTGGGCATGATGGCCCTCTGTTTAATAATAGTTCCTCATGCCAGGCTCCACATGCAACCTTTACAGGAGTGCCTAGCATCTCAGTGGTCACAAGTGGGGAGCAGTTTAGGGGATCGAGTGTTGGATCCACCCAGGATCCATCTATCAATGGTTCATATGCAAAAGGAGCTAAAGAGGGACTTCAAAGTATCAAGGGCGCCCTACACTGAAAAAGCTATATCAACAACATGGCCCTTGATATTTTTCACACCCAATATATGTTTCTCCAAGGGCAACACCCTAAAGCCAAAGTCTTTTTTAGGGGAAGGTCAAGCTCCAATACCCATTCAGAGTCAGACCCTATACCCAGGTTTGATACTTTTATCAAGCCTGGTAACAAGGGACATATAAACCAAAAAGTTCATAAATATTATATGAATATATGGGAAGCACCTCACGTAAGCGACCTCCATGGCTAGTTGGCTGTTATTCACCAACTTGCTCGCATTATAATCATTGACCTCTTTCCTATAATAACAGGAGGCACCACCACCATGACTGAAGCTAATAGTGTTTTCTGTGTATATTTTCTTTTTAAAGAAAAAAACTAATCGACCTCCTGTAGGTCCTCATTCAGGGAGAAATGGCTATGCTGTCTTCCTAACAAGAATATTCTAAAAACGAGCCAGCTATGGCATATTGCACATGTCTTTATTCTATGCCCATACTCATGATTAACAACAAGATTGCATGTTTAGACCATTTTGTTGCAAACAGCCAACATGTTTCATTGCGACACAAAGACTTACTACCAAATTAATCAGTGCATGAGGGCCAGTATTCACCCACTTATGCATCGGACCTGTATTAAAAGAAGAAGTGAACAAATTACAGGAAGTGAAACATATACAAATAATTTTAGAGTGGGTGTAAAAACTCCTCACCACCCAATCTTTTCCTCTGTAAAATGGACATGTTATATGTACCATATGACCCCCAGGTAAGCGCCTAACAAGTTCCTGGACTCAAGTTGTGGTTGCCTGAGTGGAGGAGTCATAATCAATATGCTTTAGAACATGTAGTCCATTTATGCTATGAGTTTTGCCGATAAACAATTCCCTTCAAATGATGCAAGGCTCTGCACCATTTTTTAATTACTAAATATCACCTATTGGGTGAAAAAGACCCATATTTAGGTATACTTTGCTACACACAAGACATTGCATTCATAGCAAATATAGCTGCCGCCTGTCATTTTGCATATAGGAAGCATAGCGAGAAACACCTTCACTACTAATAGCGTGTCACCTACTGCTCTATCAAGACAAGAAGTACCAAAACACATATCTCACATAACCGCTTCATGAAAAGGATCCCTGTTCTCAAGCTCCAGAGTACCATACCAGGAGTGAGAACTCCTTTTCAGGCAGAACATCAGTTCATACACTCGCTGCCATTTAAAATGCCCCAAACACAGCAGTCGCATAACGTCTTCACAAAGCAGCTCTCTATTGTCATGCTCCAAGGTAGCGTATCAGGAGCAAGAAAATTCTTTTTCAAACCAAACAGCCAATCCATACCCTCGCTGCTGGTGCTGGCGAACCACACCCTTTCACAAGGCCAGCACCGGCACGGCGAGACAATTTAACGGCACTCCAAAGTATCACATCATTATAACGCCCCCACTAGACTGCAAACAAGAATGAGTGCCATATTGAGTGAGGCGCAGACCTCCGCAAGCGCCGAGCCACATTTATGAAGTGGGCCATTTTTAGAAAATGTGTCCATTGAATCAGGCCCTGGAAAGTGTAAGGAAGCTGGGAAAGGAGTGCCACGAAACCAGCACCTCAAAGTAAATGTATAACATTCCTCCACACTCTTTATTAAAACACATACATCCATTTGGTTGTGGTCCACAATGGGCACCAAATTGAAGAAGGTGCAAACCAACCTCTGACAAAGTATTAGTGTAGTCTGACTGTTAACCCCTAATCAGAATTTTGTCATAGAGTGGCATGATTATTACATATGCCTCACACAGGCAGACCATTAGAAATAGAATGCTTTGAAAGGGAGAGGGTGGGTGGGAGGAAAAAGGAGAAACTTGGTCGACACCCCCACCTTGGCTGGCAAAAGTAATGACCAAATGTCAGTACAAACACCAGCATCTACACAGGGCGCTAAACACTAGGCCACTTATCTTTGTTACAACACTCTCAATGTTTGCGCAAATCCCCATTAACAACAAAACAACAAAACAGAACCTTTTCATAGTTGGGCAACTAGAATTGACACGGATACCTCACTATCAAGAGGGTCGTTAAGGGCCTGCCACAACCGACATAACAAACCTACCCTCACACGAGTGTTGACCCCGAAGTTTGTGCCACTTCGACCAATTCATTCAAGCCCACTTTATCCGAGTGTTCAGGACGAAATCCAACGCGCCCTTTTGGCAATAGCAATGCTTCCTGTCACCAATATTGGTAGAGTTTTCCAGAACTCTATTCCCAACTGCGGACTCTGCCATACTAATGTTACCCTCTACTAGATCATGGTCGTCACAATATATTCTGACCCCCAGATATTTCAAATAAGAGGGTTCCCATATCAGCCCTACTGAGGCTGTGACTATCTCTGGTACTTCACAAATAAACATAGGAGAACTCAACCTTCTAATGACCCTGGGCGTGGAAGTACTTTACACGAACATCCCCCAGGACGCCACAATCAATGTGGTCCAAAACCTACTACACACACCAGAGATCCCTACCAACACCCCGGTGGAGTTCATAGTGGATTGCATCACTCTGGCCCTTATGAACACCTTATTTATGTACAAGACGAGCATATACCATCAAATACAAGGTACTTCCATGGTAAGTACCTTTGTCCCTAGTTTGGCATGCCTTTATATGGCACACTTCGAATCTAAACACATCTTTGTCGACTCCAACCCCTTCCAGGATAACATTCTTACATAGAAACGCTACATTGACGATATCTTCATCTTCTGGAAAGAAACAGAAGAGAGCTGCCAGAGGTTCAACGAATTGCTCAACAACTTGAACCCATACCTACATTTCACTAAATACCAGTCTGACAAGGAAATCCCATTCTTAGACCTACTGATTTCCATCAAACAGGGACGTCTTCACACCAAAACCTACTAGAAAGAAGCAGACTGCAACAGTCTCCTCCTTTTTGACATCCACCACGCAAGGCCCAAAGGGCAAATCTCCCTTACGGCCAATTTCTCAGGATTCGGAGGAACTGCTGCTCGCTAACTGACTACGATTCCAAAGCGGCGTCACTAACAGCCAACTTGAAAACCAGAAATTATCCAACAGGTGTGATAAAGAAAGCCAAGAAGAGAGCAGGCAATAGCAATCATGAGGGCCTCCTGGAAAACAACATACAAACAGAAGATGTGATGACCTGTGTTACCACCTTCACTTCTCTGTTGAACAAGATTATAAACATTATACAGAGAAACTGGAGGATCCTGAATTCAGACAATCTGAACATAGCACGGCCCAGGTTTGCCTTCAAGAGGACGACCAACTTAAGAGACCAACTGGTACATATGAGACCACGTCCCAGCAGATACCCAGGAGAGAACACCCTGTGGAGCCTGCCCCCAGTAACGGGAGACTACCCATGTAGAACCTGCAGCAGCTGTGCATCCACGAAACACACTAAGACACTGATACTGGGCGAGTTCACTTGGCAACAGAGACAAAATACAAACTGTAACAATAAAAATTGTGTATACCTTATATCGTGCCCCTGTTAACTTCTCTACATAGGGATGACTACTAGACCAGCCAAAGTCCGGATAGGGGAACACAAGAGCAAAATTCATTGTGGACGCGTCGCAACCAGAATGTGTAACCACTTCATTGAAAAGAAACATTCTGCTGACATCAGAAGGACTATTATAGAAGCTAATCCCGCCTGGAGTACCATAGCCCTATTCAGAAGAGAGCAGCGATAGGTACATAGTCTTCAAACACACAAAAAGGGACTTAATGAGGACATCCCATGGATCGAATTATGATCCACCCACCCACTCGCATTGTTGGCCCATGGGACTGCCCCGTTAGACAATGTGACGTTATGAAACATGGTTGTGAGACTCCTCTAGACACATGCCTTATCCTTCTAACATCAAGATACTAGGCAACATGTGTTCCACTCCTCAGGCTTCTGGTGTGACATATAACCATTAAAATAAGAAACACATTTGTCACTATTTACACAAACACACATATAAGTAATACAGAGATGTGTGTGCTCTTATCGCGCATGTCTCTGTGACAGGAGTACTCTACCATGGAAACATATGAGGCGTAACACTCCCACCTTCACTACATCATTCGAGTAGTCACGAATCATAAAATATCTATTACGCTCCACCACTCCGTTGTATGTTACTGCTCTCTACTTTTTTAGACATTCAATGTTGGTTTATGCACTATAAGATACTTGTTTGTGTACACTACACTTTTAAATGGTGTCCATACATACGCAATAGGATTAGGATATCCGTTTCTTGAACACCAGAGCCTCAGATGTTTGCACAATAAGGCACAACACCCTATACTACACTCCAAGTTGGCGCCCGCACATGCGCAATAGAACCGGGGAACGCCCACCGGAAGCCAGGAAACTGGACACCAGGCAACGGGGCAAACTCTACTTTACAGAACCCGGCAAGCCTCCAAGGCAATACCCAGGCACGCATGGTCGAGGGTGGGTGTAGCAGACTCGCGCACCCATCAAAAACCGTAAGTAAGATGCTTCTCTTCCCTGCAGGATTAGTTAGTGGGCGATATAGTTCACACCAATACCGGGTACTTGTGCACCTCGGAGTCTTCTAAAAAAAAGCTCTGTTTCCTCTTTCTTTTCCCCAATGATAATCAAAACCCGTTATGGTGCGGGCAACCATGCGATAGCTTATGAAGCCTAATGAACAAAACGAATAGGTAAGACTCTGCACTAACCAATTTTTGATGATGTTTGCATGCCGCTCCGCCTTATCAGCAAGCAATGATAAGGAATACATAGGCAATTTATTGATAACATAAACTTGTGACTTGAACAAGGACATTATGTCACACCACAACCATAAGAGAATGTGCACAGAGTGAATGAATGACACAAGTACCTCTCAACTAATACAGGCGCCCACGATATCACTATAATAACCTCTCTCCTGTATGACAAGCGAGTACACAGTTTAGATGAGATACCATCAATTATCTCATCACAGGGAATCATATAATACCTTCCTGTTCTTCTGTCTGTCTATGTATTGTCTGTGTGTTTCTTTTTATCTCTTCTCAATATTTATAGGTCGGAATTCCAGTGGTTAACATGAGCTGGCGCCACCCTAAACAAAATCCTAGGGGGACCGCTCTACCACTTAATTATACAGGGGTTATTTATTCTGAATCTCACAACTATAAATAACTAATTTTGGTCCTGATGAAGCGCCAAGGATCGTTTTGACCACCACAGGGTGCAAAACGTGTCGACCTTTTAGTTACTAGGGTACATCATTACCTCACTAGTATCAACGACCTACAGGTGTTTCTACTCTGACAGGGGAACCAGCATATTAAAAAATATTTAAGGTATCCCCTAACCAGTTTTAAATACTCATTCACACACTCACCTTTCACGACCCCTCTTAAGACTCACACCCTCACTCATATGGCGAAATAAAAAGATCTCCGCTAAAGAGACCCTTCGGGGGACCCGTAGGGCACTGCAGCGCCGGCCCTGCGAGGAGCAATGCCCAATGATGAAGCATGACATCCCCCGGGATGTGTGAGGGCAACAAGAGACGCAACCTGTGATTGTCTCATGTTCAGATAATAGAAACTAGAAACTCTCCACTTACCTTTTCTCGATACACAAGTCATGTCTCAATAGGAACAGTAACCCAATTCTTGGATTTTTTTTATACTGCACAAATAGAAACAGGCTAGTTTTAGCCAATTAATCTGCAGGCCCAAAATCTCTCCAAAGTAAACAAGCAGCCTGATAGCCTTATTCTTTATCAATAGCAGCATATCATCTGCATATAGGGTGATATGGTGATACGGCCCATACCACCAGACGTTCGTAATGGGCACCGGACCACACACTACAAGCCAGAGGCTCCACTGTCAGTGTGTATAATAATGGTGAACATGGACAATCTTGCCTTGTTCCTAGCCCCACCGCATACACATCTTAGATCACACCTCCTGTCTTGACACGTGCTGTGGGGTTCTAGCACAGGAGTGTTCTACTGCACTTTAGCTAGGTTCACACTTTGTTAAAACCTTTTCCTACCTCCATACATACTCTGTTATTCTTTGAGACTCTGCACACTTTACCACTGTTAACCAGTGTTAAAGTGCCTCTGCTCTATCCTTAAAACATGGTGAAATTGGCTTACACCCAATTGGCCCATTAAATGTACTTGTAAGTCCCTAATAAAGTGGTATTACATGTGCCCAGGGCATTTTCTTGTCCTAACCATTTGGTCTATGCTGCCTGATCCTGGGTCACATGACGAGGTGTAGCTGACAGTTGGTCTTTGTGAATTGCAACCAAGCAGTGAGGCAAAGACATGGAAGATAGGTGTTGGCAGGATGGGCCACTGTGAGTTATTGAGGGGGAGTTGCTGTCACCTACCACTCTTGCACATAGCAAATGCACTGCCTGAGCACTCTCACAAAGGGTTTATCACTGGTCTTTAGTGACCTCAGACCGTCTGGGGCCGGGACAGGGAGGAAGGGGATGCATGACACCTCAGGAGGGTGGACACCTCTGCAACCTTCCTCTACCTCAAAGTGGGTACCAGGTATAAATATTGGACCCTTATACCCAATGCTTTGGTACACTTCTTACCCAGTGGACTCTACAAGGTAGGACTTCTGCACTGCTGAATGGACTGCCACTCTGTTCGACAGCTGTTCTGAAGGACTGCTACCCTGCTGTGCTGACCTGCTGCTCTGTTGCCTAGATGAGAAGAACTGGACCTGCTTATCTAAGCCTAGGACCCCAGAGTTACTCCAAGGGCTAGTTGGCTGTCTTCCTGACCAGAAGCCTCGGTTACATAACAGGCTTCCAGCAATCTTGGACCTAACACCTGGACTCCGCCATCTATGACTCCTGCCCTCCCAGGAGTGCCACACCAGTCCTGGACTCTTGGAAGTGGGCCTGAAGGCGCGCTGCCAGGCCATTTATCAATCTAGCAGAATGGACGCAGCTCCTCTGAGGTGCAGCGCATTTCCCGCTGAACCGGTGCATCGCCTTTGCTGCTTAGTGCATCATCTCTGCTGCACGGACTTCCCCGAGACCAAGACTTTGCACCACCCATTGCAGTCCATCGTATCCAACATCTCCACGCAAGGACATCATCTCGCACTTCGCAGCTCCCTAAAACCGCTGCAGTGTGACGCATCTCCTTGCATGGCCCTTGCATCCCCTGTACTGCGTGACACATCCTCGACATGGGACTTCACATCTCTGCTGAGCCATGATTTAAGGTACTCTTGTTCAGCGGCTGTAACTGGGTCCCTGTAGCTGGCCCACTCTCCATCGCGGTTAGCCTGAACTTGCGACATTGCCCAGGTCTGGTGCAACCAGATAACCACAGTTGGCATTTTGTGCTTTTTGGCAGCATTTTCACTTGAATCTTTAAAATTGCATAAGTCCTGTTCTACTGATTGGATTTTTGTAATTTTGGTTTTGATTTATTTATTAAAACGTACTCTTTTTCTAAATTGGTGTGGGATTTTTCCAGTGTAGTGTTTTTTCTCCCTTACTGTTTGAAGTGCTGAATAAATACTTTACACATTGCCTCTAAGTTAAGCCTGACTGCTCTGTTCCAAGCTGCCAGAGGGTTGAGCACAAGTTAATTTCATGTCTGCTTTAGACTTCACCCTGGGAAGGATTGTGGTTGCTGGTGAGTTGGGTTTCAACCCCTTCAAACAGTAACCCAATTTCTTAAATAATCCTTTCCTATATAGCAACCAAATCACCCATATGGTTTTAAGACGTTAAACCAAAAAGAACCAGTTTAACACATTCAATAGAGTCAATGCAAAAGAGATGTTTTGAATTACTTGTGACAAAAGATCAGATGGAATTGCTCCTCATTTTCAAATGGAGCAAGCTCCATTACACCTTCATCCTCTTCCTTGTATTAGTTATCACAATTTGGAGCATGTCTACCTTCACAGACATGTATTACCCCCTATCAGAAATAACAGTCCAAAAAGAAAATACTTGCCAACCTATGCCCAACAGGCTCTAAAGAAGGCCACTTACATAGCATACATCTTACCTTTACTAGATGTCTTCATACAGGCAGTAACCCTAAAAGCTGGATCATATTCCCTGTCCAAAAAGATGTAGGCCTAATATTGTGCACCAACTGCACAATTACCTACCTGCTCTCTCTGGCAATGTAAAGCTTGGAATGAGGTTGACATTTTCTGGTTTGTCCTATGGGACCGAAGGACAATGGAGTACACTGGTGTTGTCAGAAGGCTGCTATCTCATGGAGGAAGTTGGAGGTGACCTCAGATTTCGGGTTCCTTGCTTCTTTCAAGGTGGGGGATGAAGAGAAAGTGAAAGTCCTCACACCTGCTGGTGTGTCATGAGCATTTGTGCTCTGGATGGTGGAACTCTAAGTCATGTTGCAGAGCAGTGCTCATATCACAATAAGTATGAGGGTGAAATTTAGGTTGGGGCATAATTTGTGTATTCCTCCATCATTTTTTAGGCTTTGTCTCCTAGGTTTAAAACAAAAAGAGGAATAGATGAACGAAATTGTAAAGGGCAGGTTGGTCCTTTTTATGACATGTAGGTTTTAGAATTGGTGATTTTGTTATACTGTGACTATGCAGGGAAAAATGTATTCCAAGAGGAACCGCAATTCTTCTGAGCCGCTTTCTGAGAGTAGGACCAAAAGGGTTGCCTCTAGACACTCTTCATCTGTTTAAAAACAGGATAATTCTCGGACTAAGTCTGCCAGTGATATCCGAAATATGACTCGAGGCCGTTGTGAAACCATTAGCTACAGAAACGGCTAAGGAGTACGGTCATTGCAGGGATCAAAGAGATCAGGATTTAAGTCACTTGTTTTCCTACATATTTGGTCACATAGAGCCTTGTACCTCTTCGTCTGGTAAATATGTCAGAAGGGAGTAGGTTGCTTTGCTATTGGGTGCCATTAGAGAGAACCTGGGCTTTCCAGAACTGAATTGGACTCTGAAGGTCTAGTTCCTTAGTATGAGAGGCCAACTAACTTAGCCTTACCTGTGTAGAACAAGATTAAAGCCCTGATTTTAAGAGAATTGTGACCCTGGATTATTCGAATGTGCCACATTTTCTTCAGAGGATGTACATGTTGGAAGATGCAGTTTAGTCTTGTTCCACCAACATTGATTCAGTTTTGGCCACTCTGATTGCTGATACATCAATTAATCCAAATGCAGCGTACACTGCTCAGTCCTCACTGAAGGCTTTTGAATTCCTGGCAGGAGCTATGTAGGAAGAAGAGGATTTCTTCATTTCTAATACATTTCTTATGGGACATTTTCTGTGAGGTAATGAGAGCTTCTGCATTTGCTTCATTATTGATAAGGCATCACTTGTGAATGAGACTGCCTCTTCAGTGGGATTATCTAATTGCGAATTCAGGAGGCCTTACTCGGTTTTTCCGAGGCCTTCATGTCAGAGATACTTCCAGCCTAGAAAACCTCATAAACTAGGAGCAACTTCACACTCATCAGACCAGAAGTAGAGATCCAGACTATCAGAGAACAATGTTTTATTCCAGTTGGAGATCATATTCAAACGTTTGGAAAGATGATGTGTCTGATAAGTAGGTGTTGAGTATCAGATGACACAGCTATGCCACAGACTTAATTTCTTCTTCCTTTCAAATTCAGGAGTCATTTTTATGCTGATCCCACGAAACAAGGCTAATGCAAAGCCTCTGTGGAAAGGTAATTCTGCATTGCTGAATTAAAATATTGTTGTTCCAGTTCATTTGAAAGAAATAGGATAGTATATATACCATTGCATGCGCTAACGGTTGTTGGAGCAAGGCGGAGCTCTGTGCAAGCGAGTGGCGGGCGGTGGACGGCAGACAACGGCCGACCCCCGGGAGCTATCCGCTACAGAGCTAGGAGTCATGGTGCCGAGGAGCCAAAGGATCTGCAGACTCGGGCAGATTTAGGGCGGATCTGGACACGGACACATCAAAAGCGGTAAAGGCAGTGGGGAGGCAACTGCACTGTACTGAGGGCTGCACTGAGACTGAGGTAAAAGGCGGGGAGCGCGGTTTGCCATTAGTCCCGACAGCGAAGTGCTGTGCCCCGGTTGGTTTGGCATTGACTGTGGGCGACTGTGGATGACTGGAGCATTGTGGGATTCAGGTGCGCAGCCGGTGTGAGTCCGGTGTTTGCTGCCGTTGCCACTGCCGCTGTTGAGCGGTTGGCTCCTGCTCCCGTGTCTGGCCTGCCGTTTTTGGCGTCCTCTCTGCGGCTGGATTCCCGTTTCTGCCTTGGCGTCCTTCTCCACAGTTGACCTGGCGGCTGGCTCCCGCTTTTGCTTGGTGTTTTGGCGCTCTTGTCGACCTTGCCGGCCTTTTTGCTCACAGCCGCGAGTTACAGCAGTTACAACAGCAGTAACGGAAGCGGTAGAGAGTGTGCCAGGAGGACCCAGGGGTGGCATAGTTGATCTGGGCGCAGTTTGTGTTCTACCTGAGGTCCTGCTTGCATCTGGATTATTGGAGCACAAGAAAGTAAAGATACTGGTAAAAGTACTGGTTGGAGTGGTTTCACTATGCGCTCAGGCAGAGAAAGAGCATCTGCAACTAGCACAAGAAGAATAAGAAAAGCTCAAGCATAAAAAGCACCAAAAATAAAAACAAATACAGTAGGAGGGAATCAATCTTTAATTTTTCCTATTGCACGAATGTTTGAAAAGACTTCAAAAATCCCATATAAATTTGTTTTTATGAAGGACCCACTGGAGGCTATTATGTCGATGCAAACAGGAGTAGAAGCAAGCAATCTCCAAACACCGATTAAGCTGATTAAAAATTTACAAAATCTTGGTCAAGTTTCAGATGCACAAACATTGAGTACGTGTATGTATCCTTTAGAAAGGGAAACAAGCATTGGCATAGCCAATAGGTCTCGCCTTTGGGACCTTATAAGTATTTAATTATGTAGCACAATATCCTTGGTGCAACATCAACTGTTGCATGTCTAAACACTTATAATGTCCCAAAGGCGAGACCTATTGGCTATGCCAATGCTTATTAAACTTGGTAACACTGTCTTGGCATTGGTTGACCCGCATTAGTATCAGTTTAACACTCAAATATAGCAATAAGCAACAATGAAGTGACCAGTCCAGCTTAACAAAGGACCTTCCACCACGTAGCAACACGTCTCGCTGCATTTTAAGTCCCTTTTGAACCGTTTGCAGATTTTAACAAAATATATTTTGTTTCAAGCTCAGAATATGCAGCAGATGGATTATGTGGCAAAGCTATTTGCATGCAAAAGTCGCCACAGACGCACAATCACAACTCCAGTGGCCCAAGCATATGTTATAGTGCAGCACAGTTGCAAGTATATCAAAATAAAAAAATTAAAAAAGCTATTACGCAGTCAACGCTGACTTTGTCATAAACAGGTAGAAAGGTGCCTTCAAGGGATTTGTTTGGTAAATAATTTGCATAATTTCGATTCTTAATTAAAGGTAGGGCAGTTATATACCTACAAATGTATTAATTATCACTTTTTCAATACTTAAATCAGCTTAGTTTGTCAGAATCAGGATTGAATAAGGTGTGAGTGAATCATCACATATTAACCTGAATACAATAAATTCAATAAATCAAAAGGAGGAGAAACAAGCGGGTGTATATATAAAAATTGAATTTATATTTCTAGTTCAAAAAAGGGTACTTCAAATTACAACAATTAAATACAGTGAAAGGAAATATTTCAATATTTGATGCCTTCACTTTCAAATTGATCCAACACTTTTTCACAACAATATATAGCCATTTCGCTGGAAAACAGTGTGATTGTCGACGTTTCGGTCTTTAGGTTTTCTTTACCAAGACCATCCTCAGGACAATTTTATTTACAAGGTTGACCCCTAATAAAATAAAAGAACATTGTCTTAATTAACGAAAAATCAACACCCTAAATAACGATACTTTTCCTCCAAAAAGTATATGTTGTTTCCTTAGTGATATTCTTAATCATGCATCTAGGATATTACTCTAGACTTGTAGTCACAATTATTTCACATTCCTATTGAAAAACATACTTGTTTTACATAAATGAATAAACAAAGCAATGATCCAGAACGAGTCATAATAAATAATGAAAAGCGTCAGCATAATACTTTAAATCATTTAAACTCATTTATCAGTTGTGCTTTTTGATCATTGTTTTCAGACATATAAAATGTAGGTTAGTCTTTATAAGCAATGGTAGTCCATTTTTTCTTATCCTCATCGTATTGATCTTAAATGTTGTCCCTATGGCTTTTTATGGGGGCAACATTTATAGAGGTTGTTAATAAACATTTTCAATCTATTCCAGACCTCAAGGTATATATATCTTAGTATCTTGACACTATCCCAGTGCAAATAGTCAGGATATTTAGCTTAGTCCTACCAAGAATATTGTAGTATTTAACTGAAATGAGGGCACCAGAACATTAACGTGTCTTTGTTTGCAAAAATAGAAGAAAATAATGAAATCTAGTCATTATTTGATCTAATCTTTGTGCTAAAGTTGATAAGACTTGTAAATACGTACCATGAGATGTGTTTGCACTTCTTCTAATGTTGTGAGCCCAAGAAGGTGATCAGGAGATATCAATAATGAATAAACATATTAATCTTGGTATTTCTAGTTCATAATAGGAACAAGCTTATCCAGCTATTGAGAGACTGAAGTATATTAATCAATGAAGCCATACCTCAAATCACTGCGGGTTATTTTATCCACTGAAAATCAAGCGGGACGTCCTAAATTCGTAACTAATCAGTATATTGTAGTCAAAGAAATTCAGTTGATTGTCAAAAAGCTCCCGTCTTAATCTAAGATCAAACATATATTCAATCAATTATTGGGTCAGCGGTAAACAAAGGATCTAGATTTTAGGCAGTGAGCTACTTAGAACATACCTGTAGGTTATTTAAATCTCAAAAGAGCCTCTGTGTGGCAAAACTACTCTTGTGTCTGTTTACCGACACCGTTAAACACTCAATTGGTCGTGAAGATGTCAGCGAATTAATCTAAAACAAAGAAAATATCTAATTTAGTTTGAGGTTAGAAGTTGGAGAAGGGTCTTACACTCCACTGCTTAACTACTTATAACATACCTGGCTGTTCTGAAGGTTTGAGTCTTGCATGCACGTCTGGACGTCGAACCAACTGTAGTGTTCGTTTGACGACAGCATTTATGCTGTTTAGATAGCGAAAAAGGAATTGGGGAAGTTTGTCAAATGACTAAAACGCTAAAAGGTGGCCATCTTTGAATGGAGTGATTGTTCTGTTCATTCAAGATCTTGAGTGCCAGTATATGTTAAAAATCACTTTGTCTTCTCGCATTGGGAATATTTCATAATGAATAATCAATTGGATTGGTTATTGTTGTTATTGATCGTATTGTATCGTCCAATATAGTTGGAACTGACCAAACATTGCCATTTTTAGGAGTAATGTTACTTATAGTTCGATGTATAGAAGTGTTGAAATTTAGTCTTTCTAAACATCGATTTGTAAATTCATTCAATTAGTGATTTAAATATAGGATCAACGTGATTGCCCTTTAGTATGTGAAATGGGACGTTTACTCGACTTTATAAATTAATCAGAGTCATTTCACGACTCAATATTTTCTTTTTTTTGCACTGATTTACTCTTAGAGCATAAAAAACTGCCTATACAAAACTAGAATATTTTATTTTGCAGCACTGATTTGTTCTTCGAGTATAAACAACTACCTATACAAATCTAAAATGTACATAACAATAGTCACTATGCTACAAATCATATTTAAACGTGCGTTGTTAACCATAAACATGTTAAATCAATTAAATGATGAAACATTGCTATAGTCAAAATCTCTATTCCATACATCAACTTTGGTAGACTTCGTGAGAGAAAACACAAAATAATGATGAATATGCTGTACACTGGAGAGAAGTATTTCATCAGAATAAATCTGTCAGACATAATCAAAAAATAGATAGTGACAAAGGGAATCGTTGTACATAGAGACTCATTTGATTAATAGTCATTCTCTAGTGTAACCCTATTTCATTTGCAGTAGTTATGATCTTTTTATAAGTGGTCACTTGATGAATATTTAAGTGATACCAGAGTATGCCATTCCGTTGCTGAGTTCAGTCCCCGGTTTACTACATCAGTCTGACAAATAAGTCTACCCTCTTTGATAGTTAGTAGTTGATCCACATTATTCTGTCTCTTAGTTGGTTTAACTACTTCCAAGACCCACCAGCGCATTTCTTTATCGGTGTGGCCCTGGCTTTGGTAGTGTTCTACCAGGGGGGCATTTGCTGTACGACATCTAATGCGAGACTGATGTTGTAAAATTCTTTTTTTGACTGGTTGAACTGTTTTTCCAATGTAGTATAGGTTGCAAGGACATTGTATGCAGTATATCACATTAGGTGTGTTACAATTCGAAAAGGTTTTGAGGGTGATAGTCGTGTTGTTAATGACACTAGTTTTAGTTGTTTGAGTGGTATTGCATGCCAAACACATGTTGCATTTATAATGACCAACAATGGGAGATAGTTGTCTCATATTGTCTATTGTGTCTTGATGTTTGTCATCATATGCTCTAACTAGTCTGTCTTGAAGGTTGGTACCCCTTTTGAAGGCAAATAAGGGTTTTTCAACGAAAACTGGTAAATTTTTTAGGAGACTCCAATGTCTATTTATGATTTTTTTGATTGACATTTGTGTGAGTTCCAAATGTGGAAACACAGACTATTTGAGGATTTTTAGGACGATCCTTGACTGTCAGTAGTGCATCTCTATTGTTGAACCATGCACGTTTCATGGACCTTTTGAGCAGTTTGGATGGATATCCTCGAGCCTTAAGTTTCTCTTTTAATTTCTTTGCCTCTGAGAAATAGTCTTCTTTATAGGTGCAGTTCCTGCGTAAACGCAGAAATTGCCCAAATGGTAGGCCATCCTTGAGTGCTTGGGGATGATGACTTTGGTATTTTAAGAGAGTATTTCTGGCAGTCGGTTTGGTATATAAAGTTGTGTACAGATGATTAGACATGCCGTTCTTGATCGTAATGTCTAAAAAATTCATCTCACATCTATCAAATTCCATAGTGAATTGTAAATGTGGACTTCTAGTATTCAACCATTCATCGAAAGTTTGGAGCTCCTGATGTGTGCCATGCCAAACTAAAAAAACGTCGTCTATGTATCTAAGCCAATTTTTAATATTAGACAAAAACGGGTTAAAAGGGTGTGAAATATGTTCTTTCTCAAACGTTGATACATAGATGTTGGCAATGTCTGGGGCATAAATTGCCCCCATCGCTACTCCTTTCTGTTGCTGATAGAACGTATTTTGGAACAGAAAAAAGTTTTCACATAGAGAGATGCGTACACATTCCAGTATAAAGTTTCTTGGTACTGGATGTGGCCTGGGTCTTGTATCCAAGAGGTTCTCTAGTATATCTAGAACCTCTTGCTGTGGTATGTTGGTGTACAAGCTCTCTATATCCATAGAGACTAAGAGATCGTGTTGGGGGTCAAATTCATAATTTTCCACTATATTGATCACAGCCGTGGTATCTCTTATATAGGAGGGTTGATTTATTGCAAAAGGTCTAATAAAAAAATCAGCATATTGTGCCAAAGGTTTAAGAATGGAATTGCATCCCGAAACAATCGGGCGTCCGGGAGGGTTAAGGGGATCTTTATGTACCTTTGGAAGCATGTAGATAGCTGGTACTGTAGGAGAAAAAAATAAAGAAAAAACCTACCCTTACCTAAACAAAGACTTCTACAATCCACAGGTGTCTAATCAAACCACAAGAAAGAGAATTACGTTTTCAGACACCAATTCTGATACAGGGAGTGATCGATCAAGTGACATCCCATACCGCAACTACGACCAACAACCATCGACCTCACGACAGTCTTTTTTAGGACAGGATCGTCGAGGCACGGGTCCACCTCGGAGACTGTGGTCGTCCAAACGAGGATGGTACCGCAATCAATACACACCAGGGTTCCGCCAGACTCGCAATCAATATTACGAGTGGTAGAACACAATCAGACTATACCAATTTTTAATTTATCTACGCATATTCTATCAGAGCAAGAGATTGCAGTTCTTTCAGCGGGTCTTAGTTTTGTACCCACATACAAAAATGATCTTTTTCAGACTAAACTTGAACTGTATAAATTTTTCCGGATGGTAAGATTAAAAGACTTTTTTTCTAATAACAATACAAATAATCCTTGTGGTTATTCAGGCTTAAGAAACAAATCAACATTTTACCCAACAAACTCAATGGTAAGAAAAGAGATTGTGACATTTGAGAACGCCATACTTATAGAGATAGAGAATCTCTTTAAGGAGAGAATACATTACAAATCGAACTTCTCTAGAGAACAACAATCAGCATTACAAAACCTTCAATCACTCCCTAATGCCCTAATAAAACCAGCGGATAAAGGGGGTGGGATAGTACTCTGGGAAAAAGAAAAATACAATCAGGAGCTTCTTAAACAACTCTCTGTCACATCACACTATAAAAAACTGGCGACTAATCCAACTAACAGACTGGCACAAGAGATTGCCAATTTAAGTCAATTAGGCCTTGGGGGAGGCTGGCTTAATGAAAAGGAAGCTGCTTTTCTAATTAATAAAACTCCTACAGTACCAGCTATCTACATGCTTCCAAAGGTACATAAAGATCCCCTTAACCCTCCCGGACGCCCGATTGTTTCGGGATGCAATTCCATTCTTAAACCTTTGGCACAATATGCTGATTTTTTTATTAGATCTTTTGCAATAAATCAACCCTCCTATATAAGAGATACCACGGCTGTGATCAATGTAGTGGAAAATTATGAATTTGACCCCCAACACGATCTCTTAGTCTCTATGGATATAGAGAGCTTGTACACCAACATACCACAGCAAGAGGTTCTAGATATACTAGAGAACCTCTTGGATACAAGACCCAGGCCACATCCAGTACCAACAAACTTTATACTGGAATGTGTACGCATCTCTATGTGAAAACTTAATTTCTGTTCCAAAATACGTTCTATCAGCAACAGAAAGGAGTAGCGATGGGGGCAATTTATGCCCCAGACATTGCCAACATCTATGTATCAACGTTTGAGACGTTTCTTTGACTACAATATACTGATTAGTTACGAATTTAGGACGTCCCGCTTGATTTTCAGTGGATAAAATAACCCACAGTGATTTGAGGTATGGCTTCATTGATTAATATACTTCAGTCTCTCAATAGCTGGATAAGCTCGTTCCTATTATGAACTAGAAATACCAAGATTAATATGTTTATTTATTATTGATATCTCCTGATCACCTTCTTGGGCTCACAACATTAGAAGAAGTGCAAACACATCTCATGGTACGTATTTACAAGTCTTATCAACTTTAGCACAAAGATTAGATCAAATAATGACTAGATTTCATTATTTTCTTCTATTTTTGCAAACAAAGACACGTTAATGTTCTGGTGCCCTCATTTCAGTTAAATACTACAATATTCTTGGTAGGACTAAGCTAAATATCCTGACTATTTGCACTGGGATAGTGTCAAGATACTAAGATATATATACCTTGAGGTCTGGAATAGATTGAAAATGTTTATTAACAACCTCTATAAATGTTGCCCCCATAAAAAGCCATAGGGACAACATTTAAGATCAATACGATGAGGATAAGAAAAAATGGACTACCATTGCTTATAAAGACTAACCTACATTTTATATGTCTGAAAACAATGATCAAAAAGCACAACTGATAAATG
Source organism: Triturus cristatus (assembly GCF_964204655.1). Lineage (NCBI taxonomy): Eukaryota > Metazoa > Chordata > Amphibia > Caudata > Salamandridae > Triturus > Triturus cristatus. The sequence continues at coordinate 228,677,826 of NC_140594.1, forward strand.
AGTTTAAATGATTTATAGTATTATGCTGACGCTTTTCATTATTTATTATGACTCGTTCTGGATCATTGCTTCGTTTATTCATTTATGTAAAACAAGTATGTTTTTCAATAGGAATGTGAAATAATTGTGACTACAAGTCTAGAGTAATATCCTAGATGCATGATTAAGAATATCACTAACGAAACGACATATACTTTTTGGAGGAAAAGTATCGTTATTTAGGGTGTTGATTTTTCGTTAATTAAGACAATGTTCTTTTATTTTATTAGGGGTCAACCTTGTAAATAAAATTGTCCTGAGGATGGTCTTGGTAAAGAAAACCTAAAGACCGAAACGTCGACAATCACACTGTTTTCCAGCGAAATGGCTATATATTGTTGTGAAAAAGTGTTGGATCAATTTGAAAGTGAAGGCATCAAATATTGAAATATTTCCTTTCACTGTATTTAATTGTTGTAATTTGAAGTACCCTTTTTTGAACTAGAAATATAAATTCAATTTTTATATATACACCCGCTTGTTTCTCCTCCTTTTGGTTTATTGAATTTATTGTATTCAGGTTAATATGTGATGATTCACTCACACCTTATTCAATCCTGATTCTGACAAATTAAGCTATTTTAAGTATTGAAAAAGTGATAATTAATAAATGTGTAGGTATATAACTGCCCTACCTTTAATTAAGAATCGAAATTATACAAATTATTTACCAAACAAATCCCTTGAAGGCACCTTTCTACCTGTTTATTCATATTTGCCCGAGCCCTCAAGGGTATATTGGGTTGTCCACTGCACTTACCTGACTTTGTCATAAAGCTTTTTTCTTTTCTTTCAGCCTTTTGCAACGTTGGCAAAGCCAATAGATCTTGCATAGGCAAGACATATTGGCTTTGTCAGTGCTTGTTTAACTGGCTACGACGACATGAGGGTTTTGGCACGCTCCATATCCTCAACCGAGCAGCTCAGCTTTTAAAATTGAAATAAAAGCTGCATTAACAAACTTTTAACACACCCTGTTCCAGGCAGGCAACAAAGGGATCAACTATCTGCCTGTCATCTTCGCACAGGGCGCAATCAACCTGCACGATGCCTCAAACCCATTAGCGTAATTCAAGCTAAGAGTTTGGACATATTTCCACTGCTGCTTTCCACAGGGGGGGGGGGCGGTATTTTATTTCTGGGAGGGAGTGTGAAGAATCTCGCACTCGCACAAACTCAGCTCTAGAAGACTACCGCACCACAAAATTAATCTTCTTAAAAGGCATTACATTAACATTACATGACTAATTTGTCAGTTTTGTTTTTTCCTCAATTACCTTTGAAAAGGCAAGCCTGTACAAACCAATTCGAAAAATGTTAAAACTATGTAATAAAACAGTGTTGCAGCTTCCCGTATTTTTGCTTGCAATACCTGGTAACAGGACGAGCTAGCAATGAGCTTCTGCAGGAACCTGGATTATCACGAAGCATCCTCTAAAAACCACAGACAGAAAGTGCCTGAACGACTTCGTGGCACAGCCAAGCATTGTCTAGAGGTGTGGCAAGTGAGCAGCAAGCCATGAAAGAGGTACAGCTGCAGGCAAAACAAGCATTGGCCGCACGCGCGCCTCGTGCTTAAAGTAAAAAAAAAAGCCCTGGAGTTGTGTGTGTGCGCGCGCGCTAGAAGCAGGGAGCAGGAGGGGAGCCTGCGCGATTTACTTGCAGGAGCGATAATTGCTACCATATGGCGGTGCTGGCTCCCGCAAGTAAATCGCCTCATGTGCACGCGTTGCCATTGAAGGCAATGAAACGCGTGCACGTGTTTGGCTGCAAGCTGGAGTGATTTCTAAAGGTCTCTTTCCTATGCAGCGCATGCGCGCTGCGTAGGCGAGACCTAAAAAGGGTAAAATCAAACATTATAAAGGGTCATATTACGGATCTTGAAATGCTAAGTGTAGTCTAAGCAATCCAAAAGGAACAGAGTGATTTAGTTGCACCTGAAAGATCATCGGATATATCCACTGTCAGTAACCGGCCACCTTTGGAGGTAAATATAATAATTGAGAAAATCAAATGGGAACCTGGCACAGAGACTAACACAATATTACCAATAGTAAATCAAGAGACTCAAGAATCAATTAGAGATGAAACATCACAATGCATAGTTAGTAGCGATGTCTGTGTAAAAATTGATGGGGATATCGTTCCTAACAAAGAATCTGACAAGGATAATAGTTTAACGTATTACCTTAACATGGATGACCTGGATGGATATAAAGCAAATAAAAGAGAAAATAGAAAAAGTAAAGAGGGCATACAGTTATGTAGTACACCGAGTGATAGATGTTCCTTTAATAACATAGCATCCCACTGTAATGCAAAAAATTACAGGGAAAGCAATTACATAATGAAGGGGGGACCGAGAATGTCACTCAATTGGATTGTAATGTTGGAAAAAATCTGAATAGCCAACAACACCATCATTCCACAATGACAACTTCAAGTAACCAGGAACTAGGGTCAATCTAGGATATTTTTTATCGTACATCTGCTATGACGTTAGAAGCTTTGACATTTCAGTCAAATAAAATGGAGATTCAAGTGGACCTACTTAACGTGATAGCAAGCTCGGTGGTGGGCATAGATCAGAAACTAGCCGAATTAAATAGCCTAATCAAAAGACCACAAACGCAGGCCTATACTACAATCATTGACTGCAAATGTGCCCCAATAATAAGCAAATTAATAACATTACCTCAGGCAATGACTACAATTCTTGAAAATGTAAGAATAAGTTTTCAAAATGGGAGACATAAGGAATGAGGAGAAAATTGTAAAACCAATGACATCAATCCAAAAAACGAGGCAAACCAACAATGTGAGTCTGATCAACTACGCTAACAGGAAATGACCTACAACAAGAAAGTAGGATCTCTGATGAGGCAAAGAAACTGGTCAATGCATGTAAGGGAGAAATTGTGAAGGAACTATTAATAAATGAATTTGATCCCTCACCTCCTAGTGAGATGAGACCATCTAGGAAAAAATCGGGCAGAACAGTAAAAAAGATCAATTGTAATCCGACAATGGCAACTACGGATAACAGAAGAACGGAAATAGATCAGAGTCTACGACAGGATACTAAAAAATCAGTAAGTTTAAATGATGAAGAATCCCCTAGCAAGGGGGGGATAGGGAAGATAAATCGCCAAAGTATTACTTATCAAAAAAGCATAAGAAAAAACTCTGTAAAGCAAGGAATAAAGCCAAATCTAGCTTGGTAATAACAACAAAAGATTTAGAAAGAAAGTCTAATGCTTTGAAAGATAACGATCCTAATCAAACTGAAGGTTCTATGGGAAAACAAATTAAAGAATCTCATGTGGATAGGAGCTCTCTAACCAATGGAAGTAGTAAAGTATTTTGCCCTATTTAACAAAGGCACTAGGGAAACTTATCCTAAAGAAGACACAAATGATACACAACATTTTAAAGGCAGAGATAGCTTAATATCAACTAGTGAATTAAAGTCTTATGATCCAGAAAAAGATGGGAAAGAGAAAGGATTGTTAGGACCTTATGGTGTAATAGAAATGATTCCAACGGACCAAAATGGAAAGGAAAAATTAACAAACCAATGATCACTCCTAGCAATGTAAAATTGAAGGAGTAGCAGAGTGAGAAAGTAGAAAGACATCTCTTACAAACAATCCAAAGAACAATACAGGTACAGGTGGAAAAGACGGATATTATAAAATTTCCAACTATAAATGAGAGGATTAAGAAGCGAAGAGATGATGAGCGTGAAAACCAAATACAACCAATATTTCAAAGAACAATTCAGGCTCAACATAATTTACCATACAGTATATGTGAAAAGATGGAAACTGCTAAGAAGTTAGTTACAACGGAAAAAAACAATGTTATGCGGAAAGAGGACATGGACAGTCAACTAACAAACAAAATCCTAGGACCAACAAAAATATAATACTCCTCAGGATCTCCAAACTGGAAAAAAACACGAGCTATGAAGGTATAAGGGATCATGCAAAGAGCCTCGGCAGCCCTCAAATTACGTCCTTCTACCCACTATAGACTTGGGAAGTCCAAAGATCACAGTACATGATAAACCACAATTGATTTTTGTCCCTGAATATTGTTCAAGAGGTAGCCATGATATCTTAAATAGAGGAAATATTCTCCACCTCTTTAAATCTATTCACTCACTAGAAAAAATCTCAAGTGAAAATATTGAATCCATCGAATTTCTTACAAATCCTGATAGTAGCAAGGAAACTACATTGATAACTTTGGACAATATCCTTGTAGCCGAATTATTTATAAATGTAAAGGAAGTTTTTCTCAGTTGGGAAATAAAAATTAATAGGCCACAGTCTACAATGTATCCGAAACCATTTGCTATACCTTTATCCCTGAATCTCCATCAACAAAATAAAGTATACTCTCAGGTACAGTCTGTGTTAAAAAATGCAATTGGAAAGACAGAATCATTGTTTAAACAATCGCCGGATCTAGCGGAAATAGAAAAACCAATGTGGAGTCAATGAAAAGTGGATAGGTATGGCTCTCCATGGCAGTAAAATACAATGACAGAATACAAAACTAAAGTCAAGAGCTAAAGTAATCGAAGAAAATGAAATATTTAAATTATGCTCATGGAATATTAATGGTCTAGAAGAAAAATAAGTAATGCATACTTATCACCAATGTCTAGTTATTATCATGTTATACTTCTACAAGAAACCTGGTCTACCAATCCTGTAATACTTGAGGGATACAAAGGATATTTTAAGCCTGCAATTAAACAAAGTAAATGGGGACGCCCCAGGGGGGGTTTAGCTACATTTGTTGCTCTAGAATTAAGAATGGAACACGAGCAAATTGACACAAATTACCCAAATTTATTGATAGTAAAGCTACGGTATATGTAAAATAATCTCTTAAAAAATATGCTTATAGGGGGCGTGGCCAAGTAAGATGGCTGACTGGTAGTGTACCGAGTCAGCTCCGGCCCCACGGACTCCCAACGGCGACTAAACGGGGGCTCTGGCCCGGCGTAGACCCGGCGCAGCACTGGCGGAACGCGTGTGGAGGCAGATGGCGTGGCGGTGAGGCTGCGGCGACCCCTGAACTGCGGGACGGCGAGCTCTGCCTCGGGAGCCGGGAGCAGTCAAGATGGCGGCCGCGGCGGATCGCCGAGCGAGGCTTCTCACGAGCTCAGTGGAGTGACCGGCGGCAGGTCAAATGGTGCTCCGGGCAGTGGCGACCCTGCAGGCTGAAGAAGTTCGAGCCTGGACGGTGATGCGAGCGGGGATCGCGCGCCGAGCACCACCTCAGTGGGACCCTCGAGGGGAGGACGCGTCCACCGCCACTACGGAGACTGCTGGGTTAGGAGGCTGGCCGCCGGGAGGCGAGATGACTTCCATGATGACAGCGCCTGCAGGTTGGAGGGGTCGCTGACCCGAGGGGCGCTCTCCGTTCGAGCTTGCACCGGGCGGTGCCTGACCTCAAGATGGCGGCCAAGTGAGACGTCTCTGGGCACCGAGGGAGTCTTCATGACGCTGGCCCCCAAGCGCGCTTGGTTTGGCGGACGCGTGGAGGTGGAGGGGACGGCTGGCGGTGGGACGGCCCGATATCCAGCGGCCCCCGTGTGGACAGCGGAGCGCCTACAGACAAGTGCTACCGGCAAAGGCAAGACGGCTCCCGATCCCAAGTCCGTGGGTCGGGTGGTCGAGCTGAGGAGGATTGTAGCGGCGGGAGCATAAGGCTGGTGGGGGGCGACCTACTGCGGCACGTCGTGGACGCTCTGATGGGGAGGTCGTCCCGCACGCTCCCGACTAAGAAGACGCCTAAGCCACAGGAAAATCACGTGGCGAAGTACTTCCAGACACTATCCAGCGCCACCGACGTGGGGGGACCGAGCGGAGGCGTCGGAATGGCCTTGACGAAGGATGACCTGGTGGCCACGCTCCGGGACTTTAAAACGGATCTCTGCGAAGAGCTCAAACGGGACCTGCACTCTAGCTTGGACCAATTGCGGGGGGACCTGACGGAGAAGCTCGGCGATCTGCGCCATGATGTTGACGCGGTGGGGTCCCGGGTCCTGGAGGTGGAGGAGAAAGTGCAGGCCTTGGATGGCGCCTCCCTGGCCTCCCGGGCGGAGTGTGCAGAGCTTCGCACGCAGCTGGCGCAGTCCGTCCTGAAGCTGGAAGATTTGGAGAACCGTACTCGGAGAGAGAATATACGGGTGAGAGACCTGGAAGAAGGCGCGGAAGGCCTGGACTTGGAGGCGTTCATTATCGGCCTCTTCGGGGAAGTGGTGAACCGGCCGGACTTGAAAATAAAACTGGAACGGGTGCACAGGGTCGGACCACCGGTTAACGGAGAGCGCAGGCGACCTAGGGACGTCTTGGCGAAGTTGCATGCCTTTCCGGTCAAGGAGATTTGGGAAAAAGGGGGTGGTGATGAACAGAGTTTCTGAATGATGCAGAATACTCTTACCAAGTCAAGAGATCATGGTTTTAATCCATCACCGTTTTTTAGCTCACTGCACCATCCCAGCTCAGAACCTGGCTACATGCAAATTAGTCTGTACCTGTCCCAGTGCATGATGGGAACAGGGCAAACCAAACTACCAAGCCAATTCTTATACTGGGAAGGAAACAAGCTTCCGGGGACCGGTTTCTGGCATCACAGCCTTCGTCGGCCCGGCTTGCCTGAATCCTGATGGTGCAATGAGCAAGGGACTCACGTCTGAGCATACCCTCCCACACTGAGTATGGATAAAATCGATTTGGGAAAAAGGGGGTGGTGATGGACAGAGTTTCTGAATGATGCAGAATACTCTTACCAAGTCAAGAGATCATGGTTTTAATCCATCACCGTTTTTTAGCTCACTGCACCATACCAGCTCAGAACCTGGCTACATGGAAATTAGTCTGTACCTGTCCCAGTGCATGATGGGAACAGGGCAAACCAAACTACCAAGCAAATTCTTATACTGGGAAGGAAACAAGCTTCCGGGGACCGGTTTCTGCCATCACAGCCTTCGTCGGCCCGGCTTGCCTGAATCCTGATGGTGCAATGAGCAAGGGACTCACGTCTGAGCATACTCTCCCACACTGAGTGTGGATAAAATCGATTTGGGGAAAAAGGGGGTGGTGATGGACAGAGTTTCTGAATGATGCAGAATACTCTTACCAAGTCAAGAGATCATGGTTTTAATCCATCACCGTTTTTTAGCTCACTGCACTATCCCAGCTCAGAACCTGGCTACATGCAAATTAGTCTGTACCTGTCCCAGTGCATGATGGGAACAGGGCAAACCAAACTACCAAGCCAATTCTTATACTGGGAAGGAAACAAGCTTCCGGGGACCGGTTTCTGGCATCACAGCCTTTGTCGGCCCGGCTTGCCTGAATCCTGATGGTGCAATGAGCAAGGGACTCACGTCTGAGCATACCCTCCCACACGGAGTGTGGATAAAATCGATTTGGGAAAAAGGGGGTGGTGATGGACAGAGTTTCTGAATGATGCAGAATACTCTTACCAAGTCAAGAGATCATGGTTTTAATCCATCACCGTTTTTTAGCTCACTGCACCATCCCAGCTCAGAACCTGGCTACATGCAAATTAGTCTGTACCTGTCCCAGTGCATGATGGGAACAGGGCAAACCAAACTACCAAGCCAATTCTTATACTGGGAAGGAAACAAGCTTCCGGGGACCGGTTTCTGGCATCACAGCCTTCGTCGGCCCGGCTTGCCTGAATCCTGATGGTGCAATGAGCAAGGGACTCACGTCTGAGCATACCCTCCCACACTGAGTGTGGATAAAATCGATTTGGGAAAAAGGGGGTGGTGATGGACAGAGTTTCTGAATGATGCAGAATACTCTTACCAAGTCAAGAGATCATGGTTTTAATCCATCACCGTTTTTTAGCTCACTGCACCATCCCAGCTCAGAACCTGGCTACATGCAAATTAGTCTGTACCTGTCCCAGTGCATGATGGGAACAGGGCAAACCAAACTACCAAGCCAATTCTTATACTGGGAAGGAAACAAGCTTCCGGGGACCGGTTTCTGGCATCACAGCCTTCGTCGGCCCGGCTTGCCTGAATCCTGATGGTGCAATGAGCAAGGGACTCACGTCTGAGCATACCCTCCCACACTGAGTGTGGATAAAATCGATTTGGGAAAAAGGGGGTGGTGATGGACAGAGTTTCTGAATGATGCAGAATACTCTTACCAAGTCAAGAGATCATGGTTTTAATCCATCACCGTTTTTTAGCTCACTGCACCATCCCAGCTCAGAACCTGGCTACATGCAAATTAGTCTGTACCTGTCCCAGTGCATGATGGGAACAGGGCAAACCAAACTACCAAGCCAATTCTTATACTGGGAAGGAAACAAGCTTCCGGGGACCGGTTTCTGGCATCACAGCCTTCGTCGGCCCGGCTTGCCTGAATCCTGATGGTGCAATGAGCAAGGGACTCACGTCTGAGCATACCCTCCCACACTGAGTGTGGATAAAATCGATTTGGGAAAAAGGGGGTGGTGATGGACAGAGTTTCTGAATGATGCAGAATACTCTTACCAAGTCATGTTTCCGGTCAAGGAGGCCATCTTGGAAGCGGCCAGGAAGAAGAAGGAGGTCTCATTCCAGGGCCACAGTTGTACTTTGTACCAGGACTTGTCGCAAGCCACAGCTCCGCCCGGTGACTGGCAAGCTTCGAGAGGAAAACGTGCGCTACAGATGGACCTATCCCTTCGGGCTCAGCTTTGAATGGCGTAATAAAAGACATCATATAACGGAGCTGAAGGAGGGGCTGCGCATCCTGGGCCTCCCCGCAGAACCGGACGACGACGGGGCCCCGGAGTCGTCGGGCGCCACGGTCGCCGGACCGCGGCGTGAGCAGTGGCGCCGGGCGCATCACCAGCGAGGAGGGCCCAGCCGTGAGTGAGGGCCTCGATGAGGTGACACGGGATTCACCGGGATGGAGGATGGACGCGCCCACGGGGGGTCCCCCAGTGGAGGTGCTCTGATTCCCTTGCGGCAGTTCCAGGCAGACGGCGATGGGGCCGCGATGGATCCAGCGAGAGGAGCGGCTGTCTACCCATGGACACTGAGGTTTTTGTTTTATTGGGTGCCATACCTCTAGCATGCATGTTGTTGCTGATGTTCTCGCCGGTTGCGGGGCAAGTTGGTTGGGCTTGGAGTCCGTTGGGGCTGGGTCTTGGTTACCTTCCCTGGAACTACCCATGGTTTGAGTTGTTCCATGGACGGGTTTCTTGGGTTGGTGGGGTTGGTAGGGGGGGGAGGGGGGGAGGTGGGGGGGATGGGGTTGGGGGTGGGGGCATATGTGGCAGGTTGCAACGACGATACGGAAGGGGCCAAGTGGGGGGCGACGAGGCATCAAGGGGGGGCAGGTTGAGGCAGAGGAGGAGGGGCCCCGCGGGCTGGTACGGTGGGCATCCGCAACACACGGCGAGGGGGCGGGCTCCGACGTTACCTGAACAGAGCGGGGAGGGGGTAGCCCATTTACGATGGTGACGTGGGCTACATGGAATGTGAAAGGGTTGAATGCACCCCAGAAGCGACAGAAGGTATTAAAGTATATCATAGATAGGCAGATTAAGGTAGTCGCCCTGCAGGAAACGCACCTCACAAAGGAAGACACAGGGCGGCTCAAACATAGGGCATACCCCCAGATTTTTCACTCCGCTGCCAACACTAAACATAATGGGGTAGCGGTACTGTTCCACAATTCCACGCCATTTCAAATAGCAGACACACGTAGGGATAAGGACGGGAGATGGCTCATGCTCAAGGGGAGGCTGCAGGGTCAACTTTGCACAATTACGGTAGTGTACGCCCCGAACACTGGCCAGGCGGCGTTCGCATCGCGCATGTTGGATTCACTCGGCAGTTTTGCGGAGGGTCCCATCATCGTGATGGGGGACTTTAACTTCCTGTGGGATGGTCACCTAGATGGCTCCCACACAGCGGGGGTGCGGACGTCTGTGTTTCCTACCCGGGTCAAAGAGAGCTTCGACTCCCTTGGTCTTCGGGATGGGTGGTGGGCCCATCACGGGACGGCGAAGGACTATACTTTCTATTCTTACGTCCACCGGACTTACACCAGGATAGACTATATTTTTCTAAGTCAGGGGAAGGTGACAGGAGCGCAGATTCTCCCCATATCGGTCTCGGACCACGGGATGGTCCTTTTGGAGCTGCAATGGGGGGGGAGGGGACACGGACACGGCAGATGGTACTTCCCGGGGGCCATCTTGAGAGATCAGGTGCGGAGGGCGGAGCTGGCGGAGGCCATAGAGGCATACTTTCAGGACAACCTCCCTGAGGACACCTCATATCAGAATACGTGGGACGCGTTCAAAGCGGTAGTCAGAGGCAAGTGCATTCAACTGCAGGCGTCGCTTCGGCGACAACAGGCATTGGAACGGGAAGCATTAGAGGCAGAGCTCAAAGGGTTGGAGGATAGACATAAAGCTGTGCCCTCTCGCGATTTATTGCGACAACTCACGGCGGTGCGGGGTAAATTGCGGGCGATCTACAACGCGAGGGCGGAATATACCCTGCTGAGGCTGCAACGCGCAGGTTACGAACAGGGGGACAAAGTAGGGTCGCAGCTGGCGCGTAAGCTTAGAGTCCAATGTGCGAAAGCGTATGTGGGAAGCATTCGGATAGGATCTGACCAGGTCACACACGAAGAGGTGGCCAAGACTAGAGCCTTTCGGGATTTTTATGGCGCTCTGTATAGGGGGGACGCGCTGGCGTGGGACCTCCAAGCGGAGTACTTAGATGGGGTGGAGTGCCCCCTACTTTCGTCGCCGGAAAGGGAGAGGCTGGAAGAGCCCATCTCTAGGGAGGAAGTGCGGACTGCCATAAAGCGTCTCAAACTAAATAAGGCGCCTGGTCCGGACGGCTATACAGCACAATTTTATAAGCACTTCGCAGACGAACTGGTCCCGCACCTGACAGCCCTGTTTCGGGCGGTGGCGAAAGAAGCACGAGTTTCCGATTCTATGGCGGAGGCGGTGATTACGGTCCTGCCTAAACCAGGCAAAGACCCGCAGTTGTGTGCGTCCTATCGCCCCATTGCCCTCCTGAACCTGGACGCCAAGCTCTACTCCATGATCTTAGCTAGCCGCCTGGACGACCTGCTCCCCCGGTTGATCCACCCGGACCAATCTGGCTTCATTAAAGGGCGCCAGACACACGATAATATACGGCGCACGATCCACATTATTGAAAAGACTACTAGATTCAAAATTCCAGCGGTGCTGGTCGGGTTAGACGCCGAAAAAGCGTTTGACCGCGTAGATTGGCCCTTTCTATTCCTGACCTTACGGAAATTTGGTTTCGGGGACACCTTCATAGACATGGTACGCGCTAACTATTGCCTTCCTTCCGCGAGAGTGGTGGTCAACGGGATAGCTTCCGAGCCCTTCCGACTGACTCGGGGCACTAGACAGGGGTGTCCGCTGTCCCCCCTGCTCTTTGCCCTAAGCATAGAGCTCCTCGCCATTCGTGTGAGAGCGAACGCACTCATTAAAGGGATTAGGTTCAGCGGGGAGGATCACAAACTCTCCCTTTTCGCTGATGATGTGATGTGATGTGATGTGGGGGAGCCTCACCTCTCTCTCGCCGCAGTGCAGGGGGAACTGCAGGACTTTGAGAAAGTGGCGGGCTTTAAGATAAACATGACCAAGTCATACATATTGAATCTCACACTCTCAAGTGCGGAAGTGGCGTCGCTGAAAGCCCAGACGTCGCTCTCATGGGCAAGACACTCTCTACAGTATCTAGGGGTACAGCTTACGCCGAAGCTTTCGGCACTGTATGGGGCCAACTACGCCAAGGTACTGCCGCATTTGCGGCAGGAGCTGCGGCGGTGGAAGCCTCTATATATATATCCTGGATGGGGCGAATCAATGCGGTGAAGATGATGGTGCTGCCCCAGGTCCTGTACTTGTTTCAGGCGCTACCGATCCCGCTGGAGAAAACGTTTCTTCCGCAGCTGAAGTCCCTGATTACGCGGTTTGTGTGGCAGGGGGGGAGGGCACGGCTCCCCTTTACAGTGCTTCGGAAACAGAGGGCGGAAGGAGGAATGGGCCTGCCGGACTTCGAGCTTTACTACCAAGCGGCCCAATTGCGCGTCGCGCTAGAATGGACGGCGCGCGAATCGGAGAAGCATTGGCTTCATATGGATCACGCGATCGCCGGCAGGTCCATATGGGATCTGCTGTGGAAACCAAGGAGGGACAGACCGCCGAACGCCTACCTCAGCACTTCGACACGCACTACTTTGGAGGTATGGGATAGGGTCACGCGGAGAGAGGGGTGGACGACCTTCCCTTCTCCATATACCCCGATACACTTTAATCCGGCCTTCCCGCCAGCCAGAGACGAGGGTCCTTTTGACAAGTGGCGTGAAGGGGGTTGTCTAAAGTTGGCGGACCTCTTTGCCAATGGGGCGTTCCGCTCGTTTCAGAATTGTAAGGGAGAATTTGGGGTCCCAGATAGTGAGCACTACCACTATTTACAACTCCAACACTGGGCCACGCCTACACTGATGAGGGAGGTGGGCTGTCGGGCCCTCACTGACATGGAGAAACTGGTACTGACTAAGGCGGGGTCTATGAAGCGGGCAATTTCGACTCTCTACCGGATGCTGTTGAGTACGTTACATGCGCCCAGGGCCAGGTATATGGGGTTTTGGGAGCACCTCCTGGGGAGAGAGATCGCAGATGCAGAGTGGAGGGGATTGTGGCGGGACATTCCCAGACATAACCTGTCAGTGGGCTTGAGGGAGGCACATTACAAAACCATATTTGATTGGTATCTATACCCAACGAAATTGGCCAGGATCTTCCCGGGGACCTCTGCACTCTGCTGGCGGGGATGCAGCCTTTTGGGAGATTTCAAGCATATATGGTGGGACTGCCCCAGCATACGACCTTTCTGGGACGAAATCCTAGCGCAGATTAAAGATATCCTAGGCTTCACACCCCCCGGGGGGATCGACCACATGATACTAGGACTTCGGGGGGAGGATTGGGACGGAGTGTCCAGGGATGACAAGGCTATATGGTGGCTATGTGTGGGGGCGGCTAAGCTTACAGTGGCGGCGGCGTGGAAAAAACAGGGTGCTCCGGCTTTATCGCTGTGGCATGCACGCCTCTGGCGCCTGCTTTCGTTGGAGTGCCTGGCCTCATGTTTCCGGGATGATCCCTCAGCCTTTGACGAGTCTTGGGGTGCCCTGCTGTCGTACCTGTCAAAGGGCTTACCTGCGGCAGTCTATCCGCCCACTTTGAGAGCTTTGCGTCTCTTCCAGACCTGACAGGGGGCGGGCATGGGAAGGGGTGGGGCCCGCAGCGACCATGATGGAGTTTTGGGGGGGCCGTGCGCTACCCCAGGCTGACATTAACCTATTCGGACGCTTTGCAGATGCCACGGGGGGGCGTGGGTGGGGGCCTGGGGGGTGGGGTGGGATCTCGGAGGGGGGGGGGGGTGATTCCCAGTGGCTGGACATGTAGCATCTGTACCACCTATGGAGCATCATATGGACACTTACGGCCGGGGACACCCTACAGTTACTAGTTCTTGTATGGTTATAACTGTGCACTGATATTGATGCTGTGAAAATCAATAAAAATGATTTACATAAAAATATGCTTATAGTAAATGTATATATACATCCTACGGTAAGCGCAAGAAGCATTATGACAACCACCTTGATTGCAATGCTATCTCAGCTAATGATGGATGACTCTTTCACACAGTATAGTATATCAGGGATTTTTACTTAAATCTGTTTGTACACAATATGCGAGATGAATTAATTCAGGAACAAGATAATCTCTGGGAAATCCCGCAGCAAACACTTCCAACTGTTCCTAATGCTTTCAAAACCCAAATAGGCACAACTTTTGTTAACAACTTAGAAGTGCTGGGCTTAAGAATCCTAAACGGGAGGTTACCCCAAGACTCCCCACCGGCTTGGACATTTCAATCACAGGATCATAAATCAAGAATTGATCACACTATGGTATCTTTGAATATCTTTATTAATGTGATCTCTTTTTCAATTGTAAAAGCATCTGAGAGTGATCACAGTCAACAAATACTCATTACTAATTTGACTGTTAACAAGCATACTGAATATAGAACATTGCCAGGTCAGACGGGCTCAGTAAATTATAAGAAATAAATTAGGAAGGAGCACAGTAAAGAAGATACTAACAAGACGGCCCTCAAATTTGTAGGAACATGTTTTGAAGATAGCACCCTAACTGCAATTAAACAATGGGTTGATTTTATTCAAAAACTTGTTAATACCTTTAAGCAAAAAATCCTTAAAAAAAAAAAGGTGCAAGCAGAAAGAGAGAACAAAATTACTCTAACCGCAACAACTAGGATTCTGAAAAGATCTCGTAATCAACTGAGGAGACAGATAAAAAGGAATCCTAAAGATATGGATTTGGGTTTAAAATTAAAAAGGATCAATCGTAACCTACAGAAGTTATTGTGGGATTAAAAGATTAAAAAGAAACATGATCTTTGGGCTAAAGTACTTTTTTGTAGTAAACAATCAAACTCCAGAGAATTCTGGACGTTGATAAACGGCTTAGCAAGATCAAACAGAACAGCTGTAACATCATCCTTAACCGAGAATGAGTGGATCAGGTTCCTGTCTATACATCTAAATCCTGCGGGTGATACAATACAACTGAAACCTAGGGCTAATATGTTCGAACCAATAAGAAAGGATAATATACAAGAAATTTATATACCAGATAAACAAATTTGTAAATTAATTCAGAAACAAAAAAATGGTGCTCCAGGCCCAAATGGTATACCGTTTGCACTTTACAAGAATGACCCTAGATTATGGTCCGGATACCTGACAAAAGTCTTTAATGAAATTGTATGGTCATCATCGATACCTGAAACTTGGAAGGGATCGCTGATAGCTCCCATTCATAAAAAAGGAGATTGGTCTTTGCCGGAAAATTACCGACTCATTATGCTCCAGGAAACTGATGCCAAATTATTTGCAGGTGTACTGCTATCTAACCTAACAGAATGGGTAAAAGAAAAGCAGATAATACCTCCTAATCAAACTGGATTTACACAAGGTCTAGGTACCACAACAAATATCCTTGTGTTATCTGTTCTAATGGGTAAATACATTACTAAGAAACAGTCACTATACTTGTGTTCTGTAGATTTTAAGGCGGCTTTTGACTGTGTGGATAGAGACCTTTTGTGGCAGAAGTTAATAGATCTAGGTATACCACTCTTCCTTTTAAAATTAATCCAACTTCTCTACACTGACACATGGATCAGCGTTCGGATGGGAGATGGCCTAACTGTAACAGAAAAAATACCAACAGCATCAGGTTTGAAACAAAGATGTGTCCTGGCTCCGTTGCTTTTTAATTTATTTTTAGCGGATCTAACGCGAGCCTTGGATGAGGTGAATGCTTGTCCACCTAAACTAGCTAATACTACGATATCAAACCTGCTATGTGCAGATGATGTTATTCTACTTAGCCAAACAAAGGTCGGATTACAACGCCTGTTAAATAGGATATCTACCTCCTCTAAAGAAAATAGAATGGTGATCAATGAAACAAAGACAAAAATCATGGAAATTAACAAATACTCAAGGTCAAAACATAAGTATAAATGGTTTCTGGATAACTCACATTTAGAGCAAGTAAATACATATAGATATTTAGGAGTACTATTTGATGAACGAGGATCATATCAACCACACAAGGTGGATATTCAACGGAAAGCTAAAATATTGCTGGTGGCATTCAGAATTATACAGAAATCCATAGGAGGGCAGAGTTATTGTCCATTGTTGAAAGTACTATCAGCAAACCTTTACCAACTTTGACATATGGAAGTGAAGCATTGTGTGGAAAAGACTCGGTCATAATTAATTGCGCAGTCACGAAAATCTATAAAGCTCTATTTTTAATTCCACATAATGCATCACCCGCGCAGATCAGAATGGAATTTGGGATGACTAATCAGGTACTTGCGCGAAAAGGTCAATTTATTAAAGTGTGGAAAAGGATAAAAACGGATACTGCAAATCAATTGTCCAAACTATTGTGGCAGGAGATAAACTTAAACCAGAAATCAGAGGCGTGGAAATATCTATTCACATCACTAGAGGAATATTCAGTAAACTCGGTCTGGGAAATGCCAATTACTTTGAACTCTTTTAAAAAAAAGTGATTAATAGTACAACAAAGCATTTATTACTACTCCTGAATAAAGGTACCTTTTCAAAAAGAAAACATGCGTGGCCGCTTTTGAATGGCTATACCAAGGTAAAAGTGCAACAGTACCTTGGTCTGTGAAATTTAAACAAATTTTTATAAAAGCCCGTTTTGGAGCATTTCCGGGCACATGTCATCTAATGCCATGGTTGAGTACAGAGGGTCCAATGACTTGTAACTTATGTAAACTTGGTGTTTGTCCAGAACTGAATGTTGAAAGAATATCTATTCTTAAAAGACATTTTAATGTTCGTGGAATAAGGAGTTGCAGACAAGCTTTGGTAAGATGCTTCCATACTAATGATATTTTAAACTCGGCTTTTGTAAGGTTTCTAGCACGACTGAGAATTAAGTTAGAATACCAAAAATTGAATGAATGTAATGTAGGAAGTATATAATATGTAAATAGTGTAACAAACTTGAAGTTTAAATGTTTTTATAACTGATTTTATCATCGATTTTATAGTCCAGAATTATTGTGCATATATTGTAAGGTTTTAATTAATCAAACAATAAACTTTAATAATAATATATACCATTATTTTTCTGGTTGAAAATACTTCAAGTGGTTTCGGTTGAGTTTTGGATTTGAAAAGCATCCACACTTGGGTCAAAGTTATCCATTTCTAAGTGGACTGCATGCAAACAGAATTCCAGATGGTTCTGCCAGGCAAGTTCCTAGTCACTATGGATCTCCAAGTTGCTTATCTTCAGGTACCCATTATCCGCATCAAAAGGCCTTCATTTTGCGGTGGAAAATCAACATTTGTAAGGGGCCCTGTGGAAAGCAAGATGGCAGCCATTTGATTTGGCCGTAGGCGGTCTCCAACACAGTGGCAGGAAAGAAGCAATGTAAGGGCTCTTAAAACAAGATTATGACGAAGCCCCAACGGATCAGGTATACAACGGAGCCCGGTCGCATCTTACCTTGGGTTTGACTTGTTGCTCGGCAGGCAGAGCTGCTGTTCTTCACCTGCAGGTGGTTGGAGAGGGAGCTGCTACCAATGGCGGGATTCCCGATCGCAGGAGTAGTAGGAGGAGTATTACCAGCATCTCTAGCAATGGGGCCAAAAGCGGTAAGAGGGCGAGGAGCAGTTCAGCATATGGCGTCTGGGACATTCCTTCAGTTAGCCCAGCAGACTCCAGCAGCAGACGCTGCCTCCGGTTTACCCGCGACAGGACGCTGGCAGAAAAAAACGTATGGAATCCAGCCAAGAGGGGAAGGGAAAGAGCGTGGTGTCCCGCCGCCACGGACCGGTCCCTCTGTGATCGAACTGCTTCGGAGTGCCGGTAATGGAGCCATGTCAGCGTGCGGTGCAGGACAGGACCCCGCCTCTGGTCAGGTAGGCGGCCAGAGGGCCGTGCAGGTACTGGTTACAACAGGGGGTGGGGACATTGACACATCTGGGGAGTTTGTGACACCGGTGGTGTAGAAGTTATGGCCTGGGGAGAGCGCATTGAGTGCACCGAGTACTGGGGAGCCTTTTGGGGGAGAGGAAGCTATTACTGAAGCTGTCAGGTGCCCAGAGCAAGGAACTGAGCGTACCACAGCGGTAACCCCAAGGTAACTGGTGAGAGTGAAAGGGGCAGCGGAGGATCCACAGGTACCACAGCTCAGCTCACCTCCCAACCACTGCAGCCGGGGCAGGGGGCCCCTCAAACCGCTCCAACCCCAAGTAGAGGTGATCCATCTCTACATACGATCCTCGATGCTGGACATAAGGGCTCTAGTAAAACATATACTGGATGACCCAGTGAGCTCGTGCCAGCCCTTTCTGAGGCGGATGTACATGCAGGCCTAAAGCAGCATAGGGCACTAAGGTCCAAAAAAACAGGGGCTGAAAGGGAATGCGAGCTAGACTCAGAGGCCAATGATTTGTTCTTTTCTCTATCAGATGCCACCAGGTCCGAGGTGGGCTCAGCTTCAGGGACCAATTCAGATTCAAGCGACTCTGAGAGTCTTCCTGGTAGCAGCGGATGGAACTCCATAGCCACTACTCGGAAGCGTCTTAACAAAGGGAGCAGAATGGATGGTCAGAGATACAAGGATTTGAAGTGGGACTACTCACCTGGCGGTCGACTGGTGGGAGATAACAATAAGGACCCCTGTGATAGTCAATCTGCACACCCTCCGACCTTGGATACCATCTTGCAATGTGTGACCGCACACCGCAGGAGACCTGCCAGGAGAGCAGGCGCTCACAAACTGCTGCTCGTAAGCTACAGGGAAGTAAGGAAAGTTGTCAAAACCTGCAATTCCATCTGAATCGGCTGACGGAACTTGAGACCAGAACAGCTGCCTTTGAGTCGGATATCGCCGGGGCAAAGGGTCAAACAGAAGCGCATGACTCGCAACTTATCGACACTCAGTGGAAGCTTGAAGATAACGAAAATCGGTAAAGGCTGGATAATTTACGTTTTTAGGAATCCCTGCAGAGAGAGAAGGATCCGATGCCCGGATGTAGGGTGGAACTGGCCTCATGAAATACAAAGAGCGCATCGCGTCCCATTTACTCTTCGGCAGCCTGTCAACCCTGATGCTAAACCTCGTGCACTTT
This sequence comes from Triturus cristatus, assembly GCF_964204655.1. Taxonomy (NCBI): domain Eukaryota; kingdom Metazoa; phylum Chordata; class Amphibia; order Caudata; family Salamandridae; genus Triturus; species Triturus cristatus. The sequence continues at coordinate 228,696,710 of NC_140594.1, forward strand.
TGGTGTACTTTGGCAACTTTTTGCTACGCCAGAACATTTTTTAAAAAGCGAGAACAGAAGCTCAGCGGGCCGGGGATGGTTTTTCATTTTTTACCAGACCTGATTTTTGCCACGTCACCGTGGAACGCCGGTAGAGTTTGCGCCAAATGATTAGACCCTTCCAGGAGAAAGGGGCACAGGCCTTCTTACTAAATCGGGCCCGGCTGAAAGTAATATGGGGAAATAGTACTAGATTCTTTACTTCTGAAATTAAGGCCAAAGAGTTCTTGTCCTCAGGCGGAAAATAATTGTCCCTTGATTTTCTCTTGTAGTAATATCAAGGGGAAAAATAGCTAAGCAAGGGGGAACGGCAAATTATCAATGATGAGGGACACGAGGCCAGGTGGCAAAACCACATAAATGAGGTTTTTTTTTCTTTGGTATTTTCTCTTTAAAGTTATTGATTGGGTATATTGTCACTAGGTATGCTCTTTTATCTTTGTATGCACGATAGGCCACTAGTTGGAGAAGGCACCGCTGTCTATCACTCACAGACCAGCTCAGGTCTGTTTTTTTCTCTGTTGGGGGACCGCGGGTTGGTCATGCTGGTGGCAGGGGGGATGGGGGACGGGGTTCAGGGTGGAGGTGGGGGGACGAAAAACCAGAAAAGCAGAAGGAAGCCTATTTTCGCAGGAACGAGATCTGTTACCTTATTTCGCTAGAAATGTGTAGTATTCGACTTAGTTGTACAGTTTTCCTTGGTAATGGGTAAGCTAACTATTTGCTCAATTAATGTTGGGGGATTGAAAGACAGGGGGAAAAGAGTTAGAGTAAATGAGGTACTTAGGTTGTTAGGGGCAGATGTAATCTGCCAACAAAAAACCCATATCCCCTGGTAGAAAAGAGGGCTAAACCTAATCCCAGGCTATACTTGGGCGATCTGCTCTACCCAGACTACCACTACTAGAGGGGTCGCAATTCATATTTCCAATCGATTACCACCGGCAAAACGCATGTTATCAGACAAATGGGGGCAATGGGCTATAGCCTTGTTATCAGATGGGCCTACAGTATGCACAGTCTATGGTCCAAATCTAGATGACCCAGGGATGTTGAAGGAACTGGAGTTAGTACTAGCCACTTGGCCTTCCCCCCCTTATCATGTGTGGGGATTTTAACATATACTTGGAGGCAAGCAGTCCCTTCACTAAAGATTACCATGGGAGAAAGCCCCAGGTGTACAAAGGGAGCAGAATGCCTTTTGCTCACCATGCCACCCCAGTTTAGACCTGGCCATATGCAAATCAGTCTTGACCCTGTGCCTCATGGGAACAGTCCAGCCCGAACTGCCAAGCCAGGTCCTCCCTGGACCGGAAGCAAGCATCCTAGGACCGGTTTCGGGGTTTCACTCCTCTTCCGCCAGTATAGCTTGATTCCAGTGTCACTGTGAGCCCAGGACCCATGTCTGGGCATACCTGGCGCACTTAGGGCGAGAAAGCAAAAGACACACAATTGATGGATGGAATGCAGAACAAATCTAAACATTCACCCCCGTTCAAGAGATTTGGGTAAATCCATCATTCTTTTACTCACCATGCAACCCCAGTTTAGACCTGGCCATATGCAAGTCAGTCTTGACCCTGTGCCTCGTGGGTCCCGTGCTCTTTATGCCACTGGAATCAAGCTATCCTGGCTGAAGAGGGGTGAAACTCCGAAACCGGTCCTAGGATGCTTGTTTCCAGTTCAGGGAGGACCTGGCTTGGCAGTTCGGGCTGGGCTGGTCCCATGAGGCACAGGGTAAAGATTGATTTGCATATGGCTGGGTTCAAACTGGAATGGCATGGTGAGCAAAAAAACGATGGATTTAGGCCCAAATCTCTGTACTGGGGTGAATGTATGACATTGTTCTGCATTCTGTCCATCAACTGTTGTTTCTACAAGCCATGGCAGCTGGTAAAGCAGCAGGTCCTGACCAGCGCCCAATGGAATTGTATAAAGTACTACAACCAGAGCTATCTCCCCTGCTCCTAGATTTGTTCTTAGCCGTACAGCAGAAAGGGCTCCACCGCAATCCTGGCAAAGCACAGACATAGTTGTGTTTTTGAAGAAAGGTAAACCCGCTGAGGATCCAGCCTCGTACCGCCCCATCTCCTTGATCAATGCTGACGAGAAGCTATATTCGAAGATTCTTGCACTCCGATTAGGTAAAGTCATCACCTCATTGGTGAGCCCATGGCAACATGGCTTTATTCCAGCAAGAGATACCACGGATCATGTGCGTCAAGTAATCTCCCTGTTCTACTTAGCGGACTGATCAGGAAAATAGATGGCTTTGATCCTTTTAGATGCCGAAAAAGCCTTTGACCAGGGTAAGTGGTCATACCTTTGGGACAACTTAAGATCTAACGGCTATGGGCCCCGTATTTTATCGGTTATAGGAGCTAGGGATGTACTGCCATAAGCAAGAATACAATTGATGAGCAGAGAATCCGAAAAGGTTGCGGTAGCCCGTGGGACGAGACAGGGATGCCCTTGTTCACCAATTCTCTTTGCCTTGTACATCGACCCGTTAATAAGGGCAATTTTGCAAGACCAGATGATCAAACCAATTGTAGTCAGGGGATATAATACAAAGGTTTAGCCTATGCTGATGACATAGCTATCATCACCCCAGACCCAATGGGATCCATGGTTCAAATTGAGGTTTTCGCTAAAGAGTTTGGTAGGAATTTGGGATATCGCTTGAATGCTGATAAAACTAGGATTGTCTGCACAAACAATATTACTTGGCAGGATCCCCGAAGGACTGAGACTGCCACCTATCTAGGGATTAACATCTCTGCATATGTAGGCTCTATCTGGACAGCGAATCTGGTTCCCCTTATTGATAGAATTAGTCAAGACCTTAAAAGAATTGATAAACTGTACATGTCTATAGTAGGCAGGTGTAATGTACTTAAAATGACCATGTTTCCAAAAATATTATACCTACTTCGTTGAATCCCGCTGGAGCCAGAACTGGCGTTTTTTTAAAAACTGAACGGAATCTTTTCTCAATTCATCTGGCAATATCAGAAGGTCAGACGATCACTGAAACTCTTGACTCTACCCCAAGACCATGGGGGTTGGGCGGTCCCCAATTTATTATTCTACTATTGGGCAATCACCCTACAGCAATCGGCTAATTTGTTTAAAGCTAATATGGGCCCAGCTAACAGTTTTGGTACACAGGAATATGAGGCCCCCCCCCCCCCCCCTCAATTTTCGAGTTGGCTTATAGGTGGAGCTGCATCCGGGGTTTTACTTAGACAACTGGAGGACAACTATTATTAAAAAAAACATGGTTCAAGCCCCTTATAGCGGGTTGGAGGGCCTGGTATAAAGCTTCAAAGCTCCAAAATATTCCGAGGGTCCAGAAATATTCATTTCTGTGGCGTTCTGTCTTTTCGGCCCCGCTTTTTGATGGGATGGGTAAACAGTGGGATCAGGTATGCGTTAGCAGAATAGGGGATGTTATAGATGGGAATGGGATGATCCCTTTTGTTGAGTCGCAGAGGCAGCATAAGATTGACTCAAGATCATATTTCAAATACGTTAAAATCAGGGAAACTATTAGACCCCTCTTATCTAATATTATCTCCACAGGTAGGATCCAGTTGCTAGAAACTATCTTATATAAGAGTCCCCGAATTAAGGATATATATTGCCTGTTTATAGAAGCTGCCCAGGATGACCCAGTTAAAACGGAATCTGCTTGGGCAGGCAAGGTTGGGAATCAGGACGTGGATTTAAGCAGGTCTCTGGCTCTTTCCAAGAAGGTTTTCCTCTCCGCTAACCTGAAGGCCCAACATTTCAAAACCGTTTATAATTTATATTTTACCCCATTAAAACTGTTTTGCTGGGGAAAAAGGGAAAATGATTATTGCCCGAGATGTGGGCTGGGCCCAGCAGATATAGTTCATATGTTTTATGAATATACCATATTAGATCCATTGAAAGGGGTATTGAATCTTTTCTAAATAAGGCATTGGGACAGGAAGGGTCTATTTTGCCAACCTTGATGCTATTGGGGGTCGATGAAAGAGCTCAACTAGGAGTGACACAGGTATATTTTTGTTTTATGGCAGTGGCAGTAGTACGACTGCTGATTGCTTTAAAGTGGAAGGAAGCCGAGCCTCTGACATACCAAGCTTGGTGCGCTAGACTGCTTCATATATACAGATTTGAATCAGCATTTTTTAACTGTAAAGGATGGAGGGCACGGAAATGGGGTAGGAAAATATGGGGTCCTGTGATGGATCTGGCCTTAAATATAAATTCAGCTTGGCTCTTTTCTTCTTTTTCTTGTTTCCCCTTGCCTCTCAATATCTGTTTGTTATAACGTTGAATACTGATTATATTTAGGTTATGCTTGTTTAAATAATCTTCCTTGATCTTTGTCTCTTTTTGTTTGCTTCTTTCCTCGGTTTTTTTTTTTTGCAAGTATAAGTAATCGGTCAATGGTATATTATGTAATTGTAATCTTTAATCTGTTAGAAATACTGCTTTTCTGTGTAAAACAATAAAAAAAAAAATTTAAAAAGGAAAATCAACATTTGTAGTACACAGATCTAGCTGCCTTTGTGGGTTTTGTTACACATATAAGGCATCATGTTCTACCCGTAGCTAGACAACTGGTTAATCCATTTTGCATCCAAATATCCAAGCACCGCGAGACTGAGACATAGTGATGCAAGTCTTTCTGGAGCATGGTTTTCTGATAAATTGGGAGGAGATCACCTTATCCCTGCACACGTTGTGGAATTTATTGTGGCTCGATTTCATACAAGCCTGGAACTGGCAGTTCTTCTAGAGGGAAGATTCAGAAGATCAGATTTCAGCTACAGAGAGATGTAGCTGTAATGGTCGTGGTGGTTCCTTGAGCCAATAAACAATGAGGGGGCCCCAAAAAACAAATTAGAGGTAGAGACTATGGGGAAACTAGTTCAATGCAAAAAGAAGGAAACTCTACCCTATATATGAAAGAAAGTACACAGTATCAATAAATATTTTTAAATGCAGACTAGAGGCACACAGAGGAAAGGAACACAAAAAAAAAAAAAAATGTGTATACATACATATGTACACAACCACTTCGCTTAATATTTCATACAAATTATTTTTATTTTGTTGATTAGGGTAATTTATATATACAAATATAACTCATTAAAGACATTTAATACAACAAAATTGAGATAAATAGACAAAAAGACAGGTTCCCATTCGGAAAAAACAGTGAAAGAAAAAAGATCTAATCACATATACATTCATTCACAACCAACACACACATTCATCAAAACACCCATTCATCAAAATTCCTACAACTGTGCTGCTTGTGCTGGAACTGAATAAGTGGTACAAGGGGAAACCCAACCCTCAGAAGGTTCTTCACAAAATTACTCAAGAACATGAATGAGTATAAGAGCCTTGGTGGAATAGGGATTTCAAAGAAAAACAGTTTAACTAGATGTTGAGTCCGGTATGGAGAGCCAGGAGGGAGGGGCCCTTGTGCAAAACGCCGACGCGCGTTTCGGTGAAACATCTCCGAAGGACGGAGTACCACCTTCTTCAGGGCGAAACAGAACCACACAAATCAAATCAAAAAAGGGACCTGAAACAAAAAAGAGAGAATGACGTATATACATGAAAAGAAAAGCCTATATCGGACCAATAAAAACAGATTCATATGAGTTATTTTCACAAAGTGTGACTCAGCTGCAACAATTGAGCGAATACATGTAATAATATAAAATTAAAATCAGGAGGATGATCGTGCGCACAGAGAAATAACAAAGAGAGGGGCAATCAAAGGCAAAGAGTCAGAATAAAGAGAGAAGAAAAAATGTATGAATGAAAGAGACAACAAAAACACAAGCAATCTAAAGGAATAAGTACAAATAAGACAAAGGCGAATCTTAGTATAATCAAGACTGATTGGAAAAATCATTTAGGGCTCAAAATTACCTGCGTAAATAGGAGAGAAATAATTGAGCGTAATTGAGCGTAATGGCTTCTAAAATATTTCAATGCGGCCGAGGGATGCCATACTAAACCAACAGAAAAAAGTATAACATAAGAAATAATACACAGATAGCCCAATATTAAATATACAATATAAATTAGTCACAACCCCAAAGACATTTACCTAGATGGAATACGAATCCAGTGGAATCTCAAAGATAATTGTACCGAGAGAAGCCCAAACGCTGAATATTCGATTCTTGCAGGTGGGGAGCAGCGAGGACAACTCACTTCTAGGCGATTCACCGCTGATGTAAAGAAAAACGAAGTAAATAAACTCAAACTCTTGAAAAAAGTCGTTAGGACAAAAAAGACAACTCCACGTCTAGAGCATCAAACAAGTAAGGATTATCGAACTCACCTAGTCTCAAAAACCCAATCCAAATAGAACGAAAAACGCCATAAAGTCCGTATACGGCAGAGGTGCCAAATGATAAACACCGGATTAGTCAAATAATTAGAGGACCAGGCAGAACAGCGAAAAGCTGGAGATAAGCTGAAACAACAAAGCAAACAAACCCGGGAAGGATAAGGGCGTGGAATAATGAACAGCGAGCCAACAGAACGATAAGTCAAACACAAGTAGGTAACTTAAACAAAAACAGGGAGGCTAAAGAGGGCAGCAATACCTTTATACTTCAAGGAGCGTCCGAACAGGTATACCGACGTCTCAAAGGCGGCGTACTGGAAAAGCGGTCGCTTGCGAGAGAAAAGCCCGCACTAATCAGGCTATTTGAACCCTCCAATCGGGTGAACGTCAAACAGGGGAGTGCCAGGAGACCGTTTCGTCAGATTTAAAGGAGAAAGGCCCCATAAAGATAAAAATAAGATAGATTACCCACATCGCACTGGGATTCACGAAGAAGACATAAAAAAGACAATCTAACAGAGGACAAATAAAAACGATTCAAAAGGGGAGAAATGAATAAAATAACATAGAAAAATACAATGAATAAAATAGAGAAATAATAGAGGCAGGTCTAAACGAGTAACGGAATAAGATAAAGGGACAGCCCTAAAGTAATAAATAAAGAAAATATACCAAAGGCAAACGTTCGTGGTAGGCTGATTAAGATTAACGGAAGCAGCCATTCATAATAAGGAGATTACCAAAGGACAATCATTCATAATAGGAGGTGCACAAATAAAACAATATAAAGGTCACAGAGGAGAAAAGGACCAATCCGTCCAATACAAAGGAGATTCGCACAGATAGATGCCAAAAAACTTGCGAAGAACAAGTCACGGATAACAGCAGAAAGCCAAAATAAAATAACAGGAGTGCATTTTCCCATGGGAGGGTCACAGAGGAGAAAAGGACCAATCTGTCCAATACAAAAAAGATTCGCACAGATAGATGCCAAAAAACTTGCGAAGAAAAAGTCACGAATAACAGCAGAAGGCCAAAATAAAGTTGCAGGAGTGCATTTTCCCATGGGAGGGTCACAGAGGAGAAAATGACCAATCCGTCCAATACAAAAAAGATTCGCACAGATAGATGCCAAAAAACTTGCGAAGAACAGGTCACGAATAACAGCAGAGGGCAGGATAAAGTTACAGAAGTGCATTTTCCCATGGTAGGGACTCATTCAGTCCCCTTTCCTTTGTGTTAAGGATAAAAATCCAAAACACCTCGCGTTTCTTGCGAATGCTGTCTGGGTTATATCCCTTCTGGGGGCGAATTTTCTCAAGGCTAGACCAGCGTAGTTCATCTTCTTTATGGTTTTTCTCCATCCAATGGGTCACAATAGGTGCAGTATGTTTGGAACATCTAATGTTGGATTTATGTTCCCCAATCCGAACCCTGGCTTCCCTAGAGGTTTCACCTACATAGGAGAGCAAACAGGGACATTGAATAACATATATGCAATTGGATGTTCTACAATTGGTCATCTCCCTCAAATCAGCGGTATATCCATTGATACATATGGAGGTGCCAACGATGGCATTGGCACATGCATGGCAAGTGCCACACTTGTGGTTGCCTCTTACAGGAGATGGGCCGTCAATGGATTTTTGCACCCAGGCTTTCTGACCTGAATCTTTTGCTCTCACCAGAAGATTTCTAAGATTCTTATTTCTGCGAAATGCAAAAATTGGTTTCGGTATAGAGGTGGTTTGTTCACCTAGATTTAACAAATGCCACTCAGAATTGATAATTTGCCTTAACTTGTTATTAAATGGAGAGTGTTTTGTGACACAAACAAGTTTGCCTACTTTGTTCTGCGGTTTGGGTTCAAACATGGCATCGCGGTTGTAAAAACGTGCCCTTTTGGATGCATTTCTCACCATTCTTGGGGGATACCCTCTGCTGATAAACTTGAGTTTCATATTTTCCGCATGGAGGAGATAATCCTTAACGGAAGTACAATTTCTGCGAAGGCGCAGAAATTGGCTGAAAGGAATCCCATCTTTCTGGCTCCTGGGGTGGAAGCTTTCAAAATGAAGCAGGGTATTTCTGGCTGTGGGTTTCGTGTATAGTGACACCATAAGCTTACAATTATGGTGTTCTATCCAGATGTCAAGAAACTCAAGTTTGGTGGTACTAACATGGGCAGTGAACCTGATGTTATGGTCAGCCGCATTCAACCATACAATATAATCATTCAAAGACGATTGGTCGCCGGTCCAAATGAAAAAAACATCATCAATGTAGCGCGACCAATGTCGGACATTCTCAAAGAAAGGAGCTACTTCATTGAAGATGTTATTTTTCTCGTAATCGCCCATGTATAGGCATGCAATGCTCGGTGCACAGGCCGCCCCCATGCTTACTCCCTGAACTTGTTGATAGAGTTGCCCATCAAATTCAAAAAAGTTTTCCTCCAAGACAATCTCTAGGCATTGTGTCAAAAAGGTGCCATTCGCTAAGGAGAGATCAGAGGCAATGATGTTGCTTACCACTTTACACGCTTCACTTTGGGGAATGTTAGAGTAAAGCGATTCCACGTCCAGTGTGACCAAAATCTCTCGCTCTGAGTCGTAGTCAAGGCCCTCGATCTTAGATATAAAATGACCGGTATCCTTCACATAAGATAGTAAATTACCCACAATCGGCTGGAGAAACCTATCCAGATATTTAGACAACGGTTCCGTTGCCGAGCCAATCGTGGAGACAATGGGCCTCAAAGGTGGGTCATATTGGTCCTTGTGGGTTTTAGGTAGACCATAAATAATAGGTATGCGGGTGTAAGTTGGTGTAAGAAAGAGGGCCTCCGACAGGCAAATGTCTCCTCTTTCGACCGCTTGTTCCACACTTCGTAAGATGCGACGCTTGATTCTGGGTTCGGGGTTTGTCAAGATTTTACAGTAATGTCTAGTAGAACCAAGGAGGTCGTGCATTTTCTCTCTATATCTGACAGTGTCCAAGATGACAATGCCCCCACCCTTATCACAGGGTTTAATCGTAAGGTCCTTATCATTTTTGAGGGCAATGAGTGCAAGATTTTCTTCCCTAGTGGTGTTATATGCAGGCTTGGGAACATATTTGACTGCCTTCTGGATTTTATTGAGGACTGCTTTTTCAAATAAGTTGACTTCCGTGGTGGTTCCTTGGTCATGATGTCTCCTCTGTATTCTCGGAAGGCATGGAATCTGATCTCACCAGACTTAATTTGGAAGGTAATAATGCTTCCAGTTCTCATGAAGGCACTAAATTGGTGGGTAAAATCTGTGCTTTAATGAAGGGAAATCCTCTTTCTCCTCCACCTTGAGAAGTTGTGACCACTGATGCCAGCAGACTGTGCTCAGGTGCATGGATGATGGGTCAGACTCTTCAGGGCCAATGGTCACCTCAAGAGATGGAGCATTCTTCCAATTAGATGTCGTTGGAGGAGATCTGTCTGGCTGTTTTGTACATCCCTCATTTTCTAGCAGGGAAATCAGCCCTCATAAGTTGGGATGGGTTGGCTACAGTTTTTGAGCCTGGGGTTCCCTGAGAACCTTACAACCCCAGACATGTCTAAAAACTGTAAACTCAGGAGAAGCCACGGACATGAGGCTGGGGTGTTTTGTCGCTAGTGTTTCATTCCCAGAATTCCCTGAATGTGACAAAAAATAGAATTCTCACAGCTAAGTCATTGCCTTAATTTGAAAACCCCTATATCCAAGTCATAGATTTAGAATCTACATACTTTTCCAATTTTTCACAGCTTCTACTGTAGTATGTTTGGTACATGGGTGTTAACATAGAGAGTAGCCTGTTGAAATTTTAGGAAGACGCAGAAACTCTTAATTTACAGGGTATCAGCTTCACAGACGTGTGCAATGACATAAGTCATGAAGAGGGTTGCAGTAAATGTGCGTATGGGGGAGGTAAAGTACCTCAATACCGCGTATTTTCATCGCTCCTGTTACATGAAAAATGCTGCCCATACTAAAAAAGAAATTGAGAAAAATTATTTATGCATATTTATGCTTGAATTGGAGAGGAGATTTGTTCTCGTGGCTGATTTGTTGTCTTCCTTCACAAAGGCCGGGATTCGAATCTCAGCTCTTCCACTTCCGCAAAAATTGTTTTGGTTCTGGGCACATTATTATGTTGTAGACATGTATATATACCAATTTAAGTATGTAATGTAAAAAAAAAAATCACTGTACTGACGTTGGAAACGGTGTAAAAAAAATGTGAAGACCTAAAAACTTGCAAGTTCGTCATTCTTCACCAACTTTACAGGTGAAACGACCAGAAATACCCCTCTGCCCTCATGGAAATGCCACCATATTGGTAGAATTTCCGTAGGAGCAAATCCGAATCACATGAGCGTTGTGCACAGTGGACAGCATCCATGCTGGACTTCCTTGCGAGGTAGATATGCGTACAGAGCTTTACAGAAAAACGCAACTTTAGAACACATTCACGAATGCGTATTTGCTGCTGGCGGCCGTGAAGTGACGACATTGCTCCTGTTAAACCATTTAAATAGTTTTGTGCTGGTGGAATTAGAATTTACCTGTAGTATCTGTGCCAGCGGTATTTTAGTTGTTTATTGTTCAACCTGTTGATTGTTTTTTGTGCCCAATTCTATTTAATGGAATACTACTGAGGTCAACCCAGTGTTCATTATGCGTATGGTGCGGTATGGGGGTAACATCAAGCAGTGTGCATTTATACCACGTGGCATAGCTATTAGCACTAACAAATTTAACTACCTCTGAAACAAACCTGTTTTTGTGATCAGCACCTTCATAGCTGAGGCTTTCTTGGGCTGCAGTGACCCCCCGAAGCCTTAGGGGAGTGTGTCCTAAGCACAAATCACTGCTTGTGTTCAGAAATACACATTGGTTGTGTCAAACGCTACAGGTCATTAATCCCAAATCAGAAGGTGCTGCGCTGGATCACAGATTGAAACGTGGCCTGCGGCCCACACATTAACCGTCCTCCAGAAAGCAATAACCTGCACGCAAGCACGCAAGCGTCAGCTGACATTAGCTCAGGCTGAAGATTAATGAAAATGTAACTTAATGGTTTTGGAGACTTTATTTAGACCTACACTGCAGATGTGCTGCGTTTCAATGGATTCTTCCCTTTTTCAAGAATACAATTTGATTAATTCTGTTTTGGGGAATAAAACTGACAATCGGTATTGCAAACATCTCCTTTTCAGCGGAGACGTGAAGCGAGATACAACAATTCTGCAGGTATTTGTTTAAGTAAATAAACCCGGGTTTATCCAGATTAGCAGTGCATAATAACTTCAATTTATTGTGTGCATCTATGTTTGCAGTGGCTTGGCATGGGGGAGAACCTTCTCAAGTTGCACCTTAAAGCGATTCCTTTTAGTGTCTACCTGGAGGCAGTACCCACCTCAGTTCCTGCTCTTGAAATCTGAAATCGTAACCCGCAGGAATGCTTGCAGCGAGGAGCAGGAAGTGGCCCTGCCCACAGTGTAACTAGTACAATGCCAATCCCTAGGTTTGCATCAAGCCCCATAACTCTGACCCAGAAAAATCTGTAACATCCTGCTAAATATTACCAGTGAAAAGAGGAACTAGACTTGAAGTACCTCATTACTTTGAAAATACCAGGTTTGTGCACAACCTATGTTTGTGGCCAGCCCCGATATTTCTATTGATAGACCGGTCATCCTCATGGTGGTCTTCCCACAAAAGTTTTGCCTGCTTACCTCCTCTTTTTGCTGATTCTTTTTGTTGGCCTTATGGCTATGAGCACTTTACAACTGCTAACCACTGCTAAAGTGCATGTGCTTATCCCCTAAACATGGTAATATTGGTGTATACACAATTGACATATTTAGTTTAATTGTAATGTGGTATACCATATACCCAGGGCCTGTAACCTAACTGCTAGTAGTGCACCTGTAGCACTGATTGTGCCACCCACACAAGTAGCCTTTCAACCCTGCCTCAGGGCTGCCACTGCAAGGCCTGTGTGTGCAGTTTACTGCCATTTCAACTTGGCATTTAAAACCCTTTGCCATGCCTCAAACTCCCCTTTTACTACATATAAGTCACCCCTAAGACCCTATGTAGCCCATAGGGCAGGGTACTGTGTAAGTGAAAGGCAAGACATGTACTTTTAAGTTTAGCATATCCTGGTAGAGAAAAACTTCTGAATTTGTTTTTCACTACTGTGAGGCCTACTCCTCTCACAGGTTAACATTTGTAATTCATGAATACACTTTTAAGCTGTAATTCCTGATTATAAAGGAGTAGCTGCATCATGTTTCAAATCTTTGGAATGGTAATGATAAATCCTCTTTACTGGTAAAGTTGGATTTAACATTACGGTTTTAGAAATTCCACCTTGGTGGACGAAATGCTGAACAATGCAAACATTCACCCCCAGTCACAAAGATCTTGGTTTAATCCATTGTGCTTGTGCTCACCATGCCATCACAGTTTGGATCCAGCCATAGGCAAATCAGGCTTGACCCCGTTCCTCTAGCCCGAACTGCCAAGCCAGGTCCTCCATCGACCAGAAGCAAGAATCAATCCGGTTTCGGGGTATCACCCCTCATCAGCCAGGCTAGCAAGAATCTAGTGGCGAAGTGAACACGGGATCCATGTCTGGGTATACCCTTCCCACTTAGGGAGTGGCGGTTCCTGCTTGGACAGGGTGCATACCTCTGCCAAATAGAAATCCCATTTCTGACACCTAGTTTTATGGTAACTCTGCACTTCGATTTTGTGAAGTAATACCTGATGACATTGTTTAGGTAAACAATATCACAAAGAGAGGAGATCTGTGGTAATCTGGTGCACAAACTGCATTTCTCCATTTTGTCCGTTGTTCCAATTTGGGGGACTCTTAATTGGGAGGTTGTGACAAATACCGCGGTGTGTGGTATTGACCTTCTCTAGCTGGTATTAACTCCCAGTACTGGAATGATATCCCCAGAACTTATAACAGAGCCCTTAGAAGACTCTTTGCGATCTGGCAAAGGAACTAAAGAATATATTGTTAAAGACAATATTCTCAGAGGCCAGACTTCATAAGGATTCATAAGGATTAAGAAACACTGTTTTAAACAGCCCCAGAGCACATTGTAAAAATGCAATATTTGTGCTGTTTCATGAAAATGAAAATAAATATGATATTTTTGTTTGTCTTAGAAAAGTATGTTAACGAGGATAGAGATCTGAGTATAGGTATTTTTAGACACCAAAATGTTATTAAAACCATGTATTTTACATGTTTCGCATTACTAATGTTTTCATGCTTTCCAACTGTGATTCAAAGAAATTTAAGACTAAGCTTCATAGGAAGAGAATAATCTGGGGAGACAATCCCACAATGTGTGCATGGACTGCAGATGCACGTCCTCATAGTTTTCTGTAAAGTTCTGAGTCAAACAATAAACCCTTGCCCCTGTAGAGGACTAAAGGTGGACATACTGAAGAGTAATACTTTATGTAGATGTGCTCTAGCGATAAAGTATACAGTACTTTGCATATTTACTCTGAATGTGCTGATGAACCCCTTCGAACCATGGTACTTGTCTAAACAGCGTCTTTGTCACTGCAATATGATGATGATCTAGGGGAACAAAGTTATGACCGCAATGTTTGCAGTTGTAATGCAGACTAGAGCCTACTCTGAGATTAGAATACCTGGCCAGTGATCATGCTTATGTTTCTTTATTTGCTCATTTTAAGTGTTTGGTAGAAAAAGAGCACATCTTCTCATGACAGCTTTGGAGTCTTAGGATACAGCATAGGATGGGCACTGCTGGTGTGCCAAACTTCAAGTTGAGTACTCAGTGTTTTGTGGGTAGTTGGCGGCATGAGCAGGTACCTGTTGTGTGAATCGGCTGTCATAAAGAGTGATCTATGGATTGCTCTATGAAACTCAGATAGAAATAATGGTTAGTGATGCTGTCATGGTGTGCTTGTTCCTGCTGTTAGGATTAGTCAGTTGGAAATAGAGTTCTGCTCTCAGATGGAGAGGGATGTGGCTGTCGTCTGCCTTTGGATGAATGGACTAGACTTGAATGGAAAGTCCTTTTAGTCAGGGTAAGGAAGTTATACACCCAAGATAACCCCTGCTCACCCCCTTGGTAGCTTGGCACAAGCAGGCAGGCTTATTCCAGAGACATTGTATAAAGTATTGGACATAACACACACAGTAACACAGTGAAAACACTACAAATGGACACAATAACAGTTTAGAAAAATAAACAATACATATCTAAAGCAACTGTTGCAAAGTCATCCTGTACCCTGGGCACCCCCCAACTTTATGCTGACTGTTACTGTTGGTAACTGACTGACTGACCCTGGGCTCTGCCTAACCAGGGCCAGGGCTATGCTGAAAGAGACACATTAGAATACAGTTAAAACACCTACATACACTAGGGTACACAATGGTATGGTGGAGTTACCCCTGTGATTGACATGACCTCCCCTATAGGCCCCTAGTATATAATAGGGCGGGGGATTGAAACTACCTAGAAGTCCCTAGTACCCTAGGGCATGGCAGTTTAGAGGCCAGCAGCTCTTTTTGCACTTGCATGTGTGCACTGCTGAAGCCTGAGTTCAGTTTAAAAACAGCCCTGGGTGCCAGGACTGCTTTTTAAAAAAAGTAAATTGTGCCCAAACTCAAGTTTGGTGTTTGGGGCACTTACAAATGGATAACCTACACTGTTTTGTCATATTAGGGACCCCCAGGGTCTCCACTAGGTATCCCAGGGGTGGGGGGTCAGGTATTTATAAGGTACACCCTTATAAAATGAGTTTTTATATGCCTGGGTAAAGTGAAATTTCACATTTCTCGCCCCACATTGTGGTAAAGTGCTGCTCATATTCGACTTTTATTCAATATTTCTACAGATTCAGAACCCCTAAAGTCTCCCCTAGATGCACTTGGGGTGGGGTTCCTGTAGATATAAGACAAGTTCTTATAAAATATGTTTTTGTAAGTCCTGGTGCTGGAAAAATGGCCCAAGTCATTTTTCCCATTGAAAATCCCCTGTTACATAGGTTAACATGGTAGGAAGTTATTGATTAAGAACTCTTGATAGGAGAGGGCTAGAAATGCCATTAAAAGACTTCCCAGAATGGTATTAATTAATCCAACAATATCATATTGTTGAATTTCTCCTAAAGTGTACATACAAGAAGTTATAAGACTTTGTTTGTAAGTCCAAATTCAGCCTTCCAGTGGTCTGCCCTGATTGGTCAGAGTTAAATGGATTAGCCAGGCTGCCTTGAAAATGTGATAAAGAGCCCCTGGGGTTAACCAGCTCTTCTGGCAGGGCAGTGTGCTGTTCCATAGGAATGCCAGGCCAGGGGGAGGAGTCGTAACGCATGTTCTTCAAAGAGGAGAGTAGAGACAAGTCTCATTTACAGCTCTGAACTTCCCACTTTAGGCAGATGGTAGGATTAAGGAAGGTATCAGCAGATGCAGGGGGGAGAGTCTAAGTAAATTAGCCATCCTAGGGGTGTGTTTAGCCAGCTCTTACCTCCTTGCTGGAAAGTCAGCCATTATGGATTTGGAAGATTTGATGCACTCTGGGACAAAATAGTGCCACACTCTACAGGATGTGGTCATATATTGGAGGAGTTAGCCTGCTCCCATTGGTCAGAAGTGACCTTCTGCTTGACCCAGAGAACTAGGAATAAGTATCTGAGAGGGGCAGAGCCCTCCAGATCTGCTGCTTGAAACATACTGAAGTAAGAAGGGCCTTGTTGAGAAGTTTTGCTGTGCAGAGATTTCTAAGGCCTGACCTCTGAAGACTGCGCCATCTGAAACTACAGCCCTGTGGATTATCTTGCTGAAAAAGAACTAAAGAGTGGACTCCTGAAAGCTACAGGTTAAAAAAGCTCCTCTGGAAAATCACCAACTAAATCTACACCTTGGAGAACCATCACTGGATTTGTAAGGGTTTTGTACCAGTGGATTGTGGGAACTGACGTCCTCAACTTTCAAGGACCATCTTGGAGCTTCCAGACCCTTGGAGTAAGTTTGAGACACTTTAGGACCCCTTGAGGAACTTCAGGAAGAAGTTCAAGAAGTTTGGAGAACTTTGGAGCAACTTTGAAAAAAATAAGCTCCATAAAGAGACCCACTCAACCTGGCCAGCCAGGCTGCCTGCCTTCAACCGCGAGCCGGCCAAGCCAACCAGGTGCGTCTCGCTAAAAGCTCCATCGTTTCAACTTCCACAGATTGACTAGGACTAGGAGAAATCTGTAGCCGGCGAACCCTCACCGTATCAGACTACATAAGGAGAATCAAGAGACCCCACGAGAAAAAGCTCCAGAAAAGTTTCTAAGTCCACTCGTAGAAAAGGTGACCGGGAGCAACCGCGGGAGCCAAGCCACCTGCCTTCCATCGCGTGCCGGCCTGGATTCCTGGGTTGCCCCTCTGAAGCAATCTTGAGAAATTTTCTAAGTCTGCTCCAGGGAAGTTGACTGGGACCTCGTCACAAGTCAAGCCGGCGAACCCTCACCGGATCCGGACTGGCAGGGAGCTTTGAGGGCCCTCGGGAAGAAAAGCTTCAGAAAAGTTTCTAAGTTTGAAGGTAGAAACGGAGACCGGGACCTGCCGTGAGCTGTAGCCGCTCAGGGCTCCTTCGCGCCCGGCCTGAGACTTTGACTTTGGCCCGGTCTATCGCGAGCAGGTATCACAATATGGTGCTATAATTTTCTAAGTGCTATATTTTATTAAATCTTTGAAAATTCATATCTCCGGTTCCCGACATTGGAGTTTTGTCGTTTTGGTGTCATTTTAAAGATAAGAATATTTCCTATTTCTATAAATTGGTGTTGGATTTTTATTATGTGTTGTGTCTTAATTATTTACTGAATTGGTGTTTTTAAATGCTTTATATACCTGTCTTTGAAGTTAAGCCTGTTTGCTCACAGCCACGTTGCCAAGGGTTGAGCATAGGAATAATTTTCCATGACCTATGCTGAGTCCTAACATTTGTTAGTGGCCTTATTGCCAGTGGCAGGCCTACATTTGCCCCTTCCAATAACCCACTTTCCAACACCAACTAAGACGAAAAGAACAAAGAACCAACATATATATCACTTTTAAAAGGTTTAAGCAATCCTGTCCATAAAACTCTATGGATTTGATGATTTTTGCACAAAGTACCTTTGATGTGTCAAAAGCCAAGTCAAAAAATAGACGCAAAGGAGGAAAGCGTCATAAAATACAGCGATGCGTCTGTTCTGGAGTCCTTGGGGAATGGATGCTTCAGTTTGGCTGCACGCAGAGGTGACTCCTTTCTGGGGGCGATGCGTTGGAAACTTGGGCATACAGGTGCGATGCGTGGAAATCCTGTCGCACTGGATGTCGAAACGGTGGCGTTAAAGACAGGTGCTGCGTCAAATCTTTCAGCCGTCGACCAACGATGCGTCGATGCTTTCTGCCGCATAGCAGGGCCTGTGTCAGATTCAGGGTGGTGGTCTCGTATACCGGATACACGGTGCGCCGGACTCGGGTTGCGGCAGTTTTTTCTATCGCGGACAGGCACTGTATTGATTTCTGCACAGTGCATGGAAACATCTCCTGCACGGTGATGCTGCGTCAGAAAAACAGGTGCTGGAAGGACTGTGCGTCGTTTTTTTAGTCCGTTTGCAGCAGGGACTACCTCTGAGGGCCCAGAACTGGTATTGGCTCCACTTGGCAGCAGGGTTGGATTGGGATAAAAAATCGGCCCGGGCACACCAAAAAAAAGTGGCCTGCATGTGCGTATTGCCTTTCTGCAAAACACTGCTTCAGCAAAGTTTTATGAAAAGAAAGGGGGTGGCGAGCCTGTTTTATTAACTTCACTCAGATTTTTTTTTAAATACACAGATGAGTTCAAACTGCAGAGGCACACACGAATGCAAGTGGGACCACTTCTGCTCAATCAGCAATCATTTATGGGCCGGCCCAGCGAGAGAAAGGGAGTGACACCTCCGCCCATCTGCCTCTAGAAAGGCCACTCAGGCTCCTACTGGGCCGTTGGCGGCATCCTAACAGCACAGACAGCCCCCAGGCTGCCCAAAAAAGCAGCCCACAGCTAGAACTCGGCTACCGGCCCTTCGGCCATTTCCCGAGTGCCCGCCTTACCAATGTGACCCTGCTTGGAAGGTCATAACTCCCAGAAGTGAAGTATAGGGATGCTGCAAGGAAAGTCTTTGATGGCCCTGAGTCTTCTTAACAGGAGGCAAGCACACACAAGCCCTTGGAGAATCGGGATAGCAGGATAGCAAAGCAAAGTCCAGTCCTTGTCCTCTCCAAGACAAAAGCAGCCACTGCAGGCCAACTAAGCAAAGCAACACAGCAAAGGGGCAGTAATCTTCCTAACAGCACTCCAGCTCTTCCTCTTGGCAGAGTCCTCTTTTGATTCAGAAGTGTTCTGAAAATGTGGGGTTACATGTCCAGCACTTATACCCCTGTTGGCCTTTGAAGTATGCATACTTGGAAGGAAAGTCTTTGTTATCCACAAGATCCTGCCTTGCCCTCCCTTGGCTCCAGACACACTACAGGGTGGCATAGACCACATTGTGAGAGGCCAAGTACAGCCCTATTCAGGTGTCCGTGACAACTCCTCCCACCACTTTAACTCTGTGATGGACATCAGGATATGCAGGGCACACTTCAGCTCCCTTTGTGTGACTGTCTAGAGTGAATTCACAAACAACCCAGCTGTCAGTGTAACCCATACGTTGATTCCACAGGCAGGCAGTGGCACAGGATGGAAAAGCAAGAAAATGCCCACTTTCTTAGTGCCATTTTCAAACACACAATTTAAAAACCATCTTCATTAAATTCTGAGCTCAGAGAGACCAAACTCCAATTCTCATCATCCATCTAACATTGTGTTCTTTCTTTATATGTTTTTTTTTAACCCCTTCGGTGCTCATGACGGAACGGTTCCGTCATGAGCCACGGTTGAGCTGTGCTCATGACGGAACCGTTCCGTCATGACCACGCCCGCGCAAGAAACCGTCAGCACAGCGGCGGAATTTGCGCAGCATGGAAGGGGTTAACTCTGTTTATTGACAATTCAATTGAATGAGCATCACATTCACAATACTCGACACTCCCGGCAGAACGTCCTCCCCACTTACCAACTCGAGTTGACATCAGTGAGGGACACGGATGGACCCGACAGCGCTATTTTTTCTTTCAATTATCTTACTTCAATGTTCTTATACATCTCTTTCTTAATGTCCTTGTACGTTTCATTCAAGGACATCCTTTTTTCTATTTCTAAAGTTATGTCTTTAGTTCTTTTATCAGTATAGTTTGATTCAGTGGCATAGCTGAAATCTTCAGTCTCTTCCAGTTGAGCCTTTTCATTTCTAAGCATCGTTTCTGTGTATTCAATATAGAATTGTCCAGTGTCTCAAATGTGTATGGAAGATGGAACATTTTTCACTTGAAAAGGCTTAATGAGAGTCCCTACTTTGAAACCCCTCCGCTGTCTCACGCCTGCGGTGTTCTGTGCTGGCTGCTGCATGAAGTTCCATTTGTGTCTGTGTTGTGCGGTGTTCATAACGCAGATAAATATTCTGCCGATCCATGGCGAGTAGCATCGTGGACATAAAGGAAAGAAAAGTGCCCACCCACACAACCCTGAGGCCGATTCCGAATACAATCTGTGAAGGGTTCAACAATGTGCCCCGGAGCACAGACCTGCACTTACACGGATGAGGAAACGGGGAACCAAAGGCTCGACACTGAAGCTATCTTGAATGTGCAGAGCGTTTCAGCAAAGATTGTCTTTGTGATATGTTAGTTATAACTTTAATTTAGTGTATCCTTAAAACCTGTAATTGGCACATCATTCAGTGCAGTAAAACGCGCTCAATGCTGCCAAAGCATGTCATAGTGTGGCTCAACATATCAGCATTAACATTCTTATAGGTCCGCATTCCGTGGGCTACAAAAATCCCTATCCGCGGAAATTCTATTGGCTAGCGACTGCATTGGGATTGGAAGACTGGGGAACTACCGTCGGGTGCAGGTTTTTACCCTGATGGGTGTTACCATGTAATATCGCCAGTATTTGTGAGGACAAAAAAACGCTACTTTACGAGATCCACATGTCGAAACGTGAATTTACAATACTGTCTCTGGGTATTATGTGCAGAACTCAGAGTGGCGAGTAATGCCGCCCCCAGTAAATACTGCCCCCTGGGGTTCCTATATTTCCTATGTGTTGTATCACTGCACCGAAACAGCAGGGCAAAAAGAATGCGGCCCCAACATTATTGTTTGTGATTTTTCTTTTCTTTCAGTACGAAACAGTACAGAGAGAATGGCTTGGCCCTTTTATTAGAAATCCCACCACAATCTGGGTAACATTAGGTTTTAAAAAATATGGTTTCCTGAAAGTTGAGAAGGAAGGCCGTGATTGGTGGTAGGGGGCAGAGCTCAAGCTCATAATGAGGAAACGGGGGTCAGTTGTTAATACACAATTCAAACAGTAGAGAAGTAATAGCTTACAAGTTCAATTTAGGTATTTTGAAAACACACGAAGGTCCTCCACATTCGCGTATAGAACATGTGCTCACACATAAGTACATAATAAGTTACCATTAGGGATACATGCACATAGTAAAACCACTTAACCGAGGAAGAGATAGTGGATTCATCCCAGGGCAAAGGTGTACCTGATTTCTTATCCATTTCCTTCCACTTATTTAGCAAATGGGAGTGAAATAGAGACAGGCGGAGATTGTTCTACCACCGTAAAGGAACGAAGAAAAATAGGGTGCCAAAGTGGGAAGTATAAATTGCATAGTTTCTTGAAGTAATATTTTTTAACGACCATAGCGTTCATGATCTCAGATATCTCCCTATAAAAGCCTGATCTACGGTTGACAAGGCTAAGTTCCTTTATGAAGCTTTTTAAGTCTTTTATTCAGCCTGAATGTCTGAAGCCATAGTTTGTTTCCACAACTCAAAATATTACAGTCCTAGTGAGCCGACCTTTCAATCTCTACACTTTGGCTTGCAAATGTTGGTTCCAGGTTTGATCCTGGTTTTCAGTTCAGCTGTGGTAGTGCCTTGCATTGCCAAGGAAAGTTTGTCAGTGTTTAAAGAGACAACATTCCCACCCCTTCCTGCCTTTGACCTGTAATGTCTTGACTTAAAGGGGCTGCATGTCTGATGGTGGCCTATAAACGTTGTCATGGGTAGCTCGATACTTGCTGAACCTGTTTCTTCTCAAGGTACCCTTTCTGCACTCCAGGCAGCATTGGCCAACTCGCTGCAGAGGTTTAACATGATTCTGCTCCTGTCCTAGCGCTGTTACTGTCATTAATGTATGTTGAGTATGTCCTCCTGTTTTGCACTTATTTTTACATTGTCTAACTCACAACGGTAATAATTAAAATGATGAAAATGTATTTTGCCAAAAAGCATATAAAGTAAAATGTTGTTAACTGATCAAAAATTAAAAGAATTCCTGAAGGAATATCGAAAATGAGTGTTGAACTGCATAAATGATTGAGAAATGTTTGGGAAAAAAATGTCAACGGTAAGACTGTAGGAAAAAACAATAATTGACTGAGGTCACATTTTTTTGTCAGTGTTGGGAAAACAGTGCCAACAGCTATGCAGAGGGCATTCACCTGTTTACCTTTGAAACGGAAGTGTGTATTCATCGTAGGGTGGGTTCAAAATGGGTCCTCCGAGTTTCTCACCCTGATTTGGGAAGAAACACTGAAACTGGGTTGGATGGGGTGTAAGTGTTTCTGTCAATAGTTTCCCGGCAAGGACATATTTAACTCCTTTTCTTGAACATTTTATTATCATTTAAAGGAGAGGAGATGGCATTTGCCCCCAGGAGCCCACCAAGTCTGGACATACTGAAACCCCCACAGCTCTGAATAAGCTGCACCCGCCTATTCATTACACCTCCCGCCTCCCACACAGGCACAGCTTAGAGCCATAAGGAAGGAGGTCAGCTGAACATGCAGCGCTGCTGAGGAAAATGGCTAAACTCGTGTGCGCAAGTGGCTACCTAGTGCAAGGCAAACCGGTAACACCAGTTATTGGCCCCTTTGGAATTATGAACTATCCAGGAACAACATCGATCGGTTTACTTTCATCTGGTTGAAAGTCTGAACCCAGATAGTAATGGCTGGGGAAATCTGACCTACATTTACTGATTTACCCTATTTTCCTCATTTCTTGGAGGAACTTCAGGGCCCAGCTCATAATGGTTCAAATCTGCTCCATCCCCCCCAGAGTTGTCAGTAGCTCCCATATTGGTAACCCTAGGGTTGTGGAAATATCATCCCATTTCCCAGGCCCCTCGTAATGGGGGCCTAAGTGTGGGACTTCACCCAGTGCAGCTACCCTATCAGTGCCCCAGCGAAGCCATTGCATAGAGATTGTCAGTGTCTGCATCCCCTAATCCTTTCTATGTTTCTTCATGAAGGATGGTTTAAAGAGCTGAACAAATGTAAAGCAAATCAGGATCACTACAGGGTCAAAAGGCCTTAAAACGACTGGTTTGGTTCACATCAATCGTGCGATTGAACAAGTATTAACTGTATTGTGTTTGGAACACTAATTTATAGGTGGCGAACCGCCCAATGCCGAGATAGTGTTTATTTTCTGAATACCCTTTTATATGTTGAATAACAATACTTTCTTGGATAAAATGTGAGTGTTCCCAAGATTAATATGTCGTCAGTGTTTATTCAGCAGATGATCAGTCTATTTGAGAAACACATTCGATTATTTTCATGAAAAGCTATTCTATTGATGTCTTTGTGTGATCTTATTATTCTAAAGAGGAAACGCCCAGTAAAACTTTTAAAACCACAGCTTCAGCTTGTGTTTTGAGTCTGTACTCTCACTGATACCCCCACCTCGGAAATGAAAAGGTGTTTAAGCGCAGTAACACCCAAGGGCGTCTCGGAGCTCCCCTTTTAGTATTGTGTCAGTGCTCACGGTTTTACACTGCAGGAGGTACAGGGGAGGTGAGTGGATAGCTTAAAAAGTGAAAGAATTAGGAAAAATAGGAAAAAATTTAGAGTTTGGCAGAGAGGGTACTCCATCGTAATGGCTCCCTCTTTGGGAGTTTGTTTTTTTTAAAATGTAAAACTTCAAAAACTTGGTGTAAGCATCTGCTGTTGGTGGCCAATAACGGGCGCACACCAAACTTTTCAGTGGCTTTGTGTTTACCGCCATGATGGCGGTTCGTACTTATCTATACAGTTTACCACTGGGTCAGCAGCGGGAATATTGGCAGGGTGATGGATGTAAAGTACTCCGCCATTCTGATTGCCTTTACTACGTACGCCAAATTGTACATCTGGTCCATAGTCTCTAATGTTCAAAATAGTAAGAACTTATTAAGTTGTTATCTAAATACTTCTAAAATATCCCAAATATTAAACTGGCAAGCCAGGATAAAATAGGTTAAACTCTCCTGAAGCAGACTTACAATGAAGGCCTGATTTATATGTAGGCGGACAGGAAATTCCATCGCAGCGAAAAGGAGTTCCCTCCCTGCCAAGACTATAGTCCGCCGCCCTATTTAATTTTGGGCAGACCATCATTTGAAGGAGTCATCTGATAAAGTTACAATGCATTCGCAGAATCCGCCTTGATGGTGGTTTCTGACAGTGCTTGAAATGTCAGCCGAGTCAGTGGGCATTTCATATTTTGGTGGATGGCACCACAGTAGGGGTTACGGAGTAATTTACTCCGTCACCCTGGTGAAGGATGGGCCGTCCGCCAAATTATTAATCAGGCTCAAAGTTTGTTATACGGCAGACTACGGTTAATAGTTATAGGGAGATTTTCAGCAATTCATCTAGTGAGTTCAAGGAGCTTTTAGCAGGGCATGACAATGCAAATGGGCCAATAAGAGACCTGGCCTGAATGTGACGGACATTGGGCCAACTCAAGAAAATTCTGAACACACTTGTCACCTTTTACAAAGCTGGGTGAATTCAAGCAGAAGTGTCATAGAAGCAGTATCTAGTCAGCCCCTCACAACTTTGGTTTCTTTTGATTAGGTTTCACAATGAAAATGTTTGAAAAGGGGGAAAATGCCCCAGGCAAAAGCATTTGGTGCTGGAAGCTTACACAGAATACAGGGTGTTTGGAATACAGGATGTTTGGAATACAGGATGTTAGTATTTTTTAAACAGTGTTCTATTCTTTACAATTATTATGTTAATAATTTTGTACAGTAAGATCCTCTGAGGTGATAGTGGGTCCTAGTAAATGTCTGTTGAAGTCTGCATATGTTCAGGATCATTTTTAAAATATGTTTATGCTAAAGGGTGAAGAACATAATATGTGAGGCATCAGTTGCTTTGGCGAGCCACAGTGTTATGCAAGTTTGATGCATTTTCCTGGAATTATATCATTATTTTTAATGGTTGGATCTTTTGTAAGCTGAAAAAGCCCTTGGAGGGTTTGCTTTTGTGTTGGATTGTCAACTCTTAATGGTGTGCCACAGGATCCTAAGTGGGAATTCACAATCTTTTGAGGCGAGTAAATTGCCAGTGATTAAATATAGCAGTAGCCACTAAGGCAGTCATTTTGAAGTGGGCAGTAATACGAAAGCCAAAACAAGGCCGGGATTCGAACCTGCAACCCCGTCAGTCCAAAGTTAACAGCTCTTGCTGTTAAGCCACATCTTGCTGCTGATCAGTGTTATGGAAGGAAGGCAGGAGATGGGCACTTGGCAGTAGGCCTACTTCACGGAGGCTCAAAGGGAGCCAGAAACTTCTGCTGTGTGGGTCCTTTTTTGCCTCCTTCAGGATATCTCACTCACCCTTCCTAGGAGTTACAAGAGGCTCAGAGCTGGCCTCAGTCCATAAGGTGCAGCAGTGACTCAGGATATTGCCATTGCTAGAGTCTATTGAGAAAGAAACCGGTTGGGAGGACCATCAAATGGAACCAAACTCACTGGTGCCTGTTTTCATTCTTTATTGGCTCAGCCTGACTAAAAGGCCCAGCCAATGAGGAGGGGAGTTAGGGACTTTGAGCGGTCTTTGACTATGACGCCTGTGACTTCTTTCAAGAAATTTGCGATCTAAAACATTCTTTTCCTCCACTGACCTGCACATCGGGTGAGCAAGTAAGATAACTACACGGAGCACCCTTGTATCGGATCAAGTGTGCAAATAAGCAGATGTGGTTATCATAGAAGTTAATGACACACTGGTGCCTGAAATAATCCATGTGGTTCTGGCTACCACGCTCTCCTGAGTTAACCACTGCTATCTACAGTTCTGAACTTTCATTGCTCCATACCATATTCCTCTTAAAGGAAATGTACCCCAGCACTCACCAGTTACATACAGTATCTATTTACGACATTGTTTACTCTTAAAAAATTTCTTTTAATACCTTTGACAGGTTTAGGACAACAAATAGAAAAAAATCTTCAGTTAAAGACAGTATATACAATTCCTAATCATTCGGGCAATTCAATAATATAATTCATTACAAGGTTCTTGAAAGAAAGGAATCAAATTCTCTAATTTAGTACATTCCACTTTAAAATATTGGTTAAAGAAGTCGCATTCTCAGTCCAATTGTAAGTGAGCGATGTTCAGTGAAGAAAAGACAGCAGCCGACACGTGTTTATTCAGGGATGTGACTTTTTCAAGGCTTTAGATAAGTTTTGTTATTCCTTCCAATGGCGAATCACGTATTAAACATCTTTATGTCCAAGAGGAAATATAATGGCGTTTCAAGTAATTAGAGTTGCGGGTCTTCAATAGTCCGGTCTATGCAGTCTTATTTTCGCCGACCCGAGTTGTGTCAAGGTTGTTGGCACAATGTAGTCTGTACCACAATTGATACAATAGGACCCACCTTTAGAGTAATAAGAAGTGCATATTAGTCCAAGTCTAAGTATTTCTTCACAATTGGGACCATGTTAAATCCCTGAGTTACGGTTGTCTGCTTCCTGTTACATTCTACCACCTGTTGTCAGTTGTACCATATTCCTCTTACTTACCTCTTATTAGAAATGGGATTTGTGGTTGGCTGAGGTGTGCACCCAGGACAGCCGGAGCCAGCACTCTGGTCGGGGGAAGCTAGATACACACTAAAGATAACCTGGGCTCACCCTCTGGTAGCTTGGCACAGAACAGTCAGGCTGATCTAAAGAAGACATCTGTAAGGTATTTATGCAACACACACACAGTGACACAATAAATACAGCATCAAATGACTCCACACAGGTTTGGAAAAATAGATTGTTATGTTCTGAACAAAACAAGACCAAAATAACAAAAGTCCAATGTATAGAAGTTGCAATATTGAAATTTAAAGGAATAAATGCAGCAAGGCGCTTAGAAGTAAGCTGCGCTGAACAGGTTCTTTAAGGTTGTTCTGGACTGGAGCAAAGTTCAGGCCAACTGTCCGGCTATAGGACCGACACAGGCCCTGGTGAGCAAAGTACCTTTTCCTGACCGCAAACAGGAAGATGTGTTGATCTTCTCCACACTGTGAAGGTGATGTCTCCATTCCGAAAACAGTTCCAGGAGTCAAGAGGCATTGAGCGATCCACTGGACTCTGCTACGCAGTCGAGGGGATGCGTCGATCTCGCCAGGCTCCTGCGGTGGCGATACACTGCGTGATGCGTCGCTCTTTGAAGACAAAGCGCTGGTTCCGATTTTACTACTCCAACCGGGTCGATGCACGGGTTCTGCTACACGAAGACAGGAGATGCATCGAAATCTGTGTTGCAAGTATCTAGGCTACTTCAAATGAGCCAGGCACAGGAGCAGGGGTAGAGAATTTGATATTCCTCAAGCAACAGAAGGCAAGACAACAAGTCCTTGGAGATCACTTAGAGTGAAGGCAGATTCCAACTCTCCTTCAGCAGAGTCAGAGAGTAACAGGCAGCAGGGCAACAAACAGAAAGGGAGGCTTTCCAGATCAGCAGCCCAGTTGAGTCCTTTAAGCAGCAGATCAGTTCTGTCAGAGATTCAGTTACAATTCCAGTAGTGTATGATTTGATGGGGTCAAAGATCCAGTACTTCTACCCAAAAGTGCCTTTGATGTGGAGGGGTGACTTCAAAGCAGCGCTCTGTATTGCACAAGTATCCCTCGCTTTCAATCCAGTCCTGTCGGCTAGGCAATCGGTGGGGGGTAATTAGTCCTTTGTGTGGGGATAGGACACTACCTGTTCAAGTGAAGTGTTAGCCCATCCCTTCCACCCTGCCCAGGGAAGGCCATCAGAATGCCGATGTATGTAGATGGGTTCTCAGACACACCTGTTCTTCCTGTGTTGTGGCTGTCTAGCAGGAATGCACAAAGTGTAGCTGTTGCCCACTCCAGACGTGTATTGGAGACAGGCTGTCAGGCACACAGAGCAGTAAGTGCAGAGAAATGTCTACTTTCTAAAAGTAGCATTTCTAAAACAGTAATGTTAAAACCATCTTCTCCCAGTAATGAGGATTTATCATTACCATTCCAAACATATGAAACATGAAAATGCTACTCCTCTCTGATCAGGAATTGCAGCTTAAAAGTCTATTAAGGAATTCCCAATGCTAGCCTATGAGATAAGTAGGCCTCACAGTAGTGAAAAGCGACATAGGCTGTTTGTCACTACGAGGACATGTAAAACATAAAGGTGCATGACCTACCTTTACTTACATAGCACCCTGCCCTTATGGTTACTTAGTTTCTACCTTAGGCGTGACTTATGTGTAATAAAAGGGGAGTTTGAGATTGGCCAGTAGTTTTAAATGCCAAGTCAAAGTGGCAGTAAACTTCACACAAAGGCACTGCAGTGGTAGGCCTGAGACAGTTTTGAAAGGCCACTTACGTGGGTAGCACAATTAGTGCTGCAGACCCAATAGAAACATTTGAAGAACAGGCCTTGGGTATACGGTATACAACTTTACAAGGACCTACCAGTACATCAAATATACCGATCAGGTATACACCAATGTCATCATGTTTAGGGGAGAAGCACATGTACGTTAGCACTGGTTAGTAGTGGTAAAGTGCTCAGCGTCTTAAGGTAAAAAACAAGCATTGGCATAGCCAATAGATCTCGCCTGTGGGATCTTATAAGTATTTAGCCATGCAGCACATTATCTTGGGTGTATAACATCTACTGTTCTTTAATGTGGAAGCATTGACACTAATGGGCACATTACAGCACTGCATTGAGAAGAATTTAGTTAAAAAGTTATTTTTATACAACTGGTAGTCTGAACTCCCATATCTGGAAATGCTTTCATACGCAATAATAAAGAAAGATCTGCAAGCAGGAGTACAAGAGCAACAGCTGTTGTGAAACGCTGCTGGTTATGGTATAAGATGTGGCGATGTCCTACTTGTTGGTATTGATAACACCACTGTTACACCAGTAACCCGCTCTGACCTAACAAGTCTCCTAAAAATACTGAACAAAAAAATTCACATCTTTCAGACTGTGCTGCATTTATAAATGGATGCAGTTACTAGACTAGAGCGAAGAATATTATCTCAAACAACCTAATTAAAAAAAATGGAACACCTCCATATGCCAGCAGAATGAGTCAGGGCATTGGTAGAATGCTAGTCAACAAATACCAGAAAAGAAAAAAAGACACAGAAGCAAGCATTCTTCGACGAGGTGTCAAGAATTGAGAACAACATGCCACTGCATGTGAGGCTCACCACACTATGCATGCAGTTCAGAAAACAGCTAAAGACAACATCTTTTCAAATAACACTTCATTTGTCATTCCGGTTCCCATCTCCAAAAGTTCTTGCAGGCCCAAATACCTAAGACGCCACATTCCCCCCCTTTGATGAATGAGTGTATTAAATTAATTTATAAAGAATGCAATTACCTAGGAAAAAGGTGTCTTGATTGTACACAATCTTTAATCAGTTCCCTAACTTCCTAATTATGCAAAGAACTCTGCTGCAACGAAGGTATGTTTGTCGAATTTTGATCCCTCCTATACCTGACATTTAAGTCTCTGGCACTTCAATCCCAACGAGGTCTATGGTTGTTCAAGAAAGGATGGGGATATGGAATCAGTACAGACAATTGCTTTCACTGGCAGTCAGCTTGACAAAGGGGCAGTCTGTCAGGAGCTAGCCGTTTACTAAATGAATACATAAATAAAACAAAGTACAATAGGAAATCGATGAATGAGCACATTGACACAGCACAGTTGTGAACTTATCAGTCTGGTGTGAGTAAAAGAGTATGAAATAAGCAACATAAGAGATGTTGCAAAAAATAGACATGGGCAAACACTGTGCAAAGGGCATCTCCTCAGCTTCAGGAAGACCTGACTATCTGCCCAGTAACTCCTTTCACTTCCCACCACTGTGTTCTCAACTGCTAGGTTCAAGTGCACTGACACCATCCTTTGGCAAACGTATCCTTCAAGAATACAATTTATGCACACAAGGTAACACATAGGATCTTAACAGAACAAGAGGAGTAGTGACAAGCAAGAGGGGTATCAGAGTATGTGAATTTTTTCTGGGTTGGGTTGATACCATATTGGGCTTCTAGATGACTCAATGTTATGGGATATATTTCCAATCCCGGGATTTTAAATATCACACTGACACTTTCTAGATAAGGGATACCTTCTAGATAATCTTGTTTGATTGCCAGTGCTGTGAAATGGTATAGGTGACAGCAGAGAGTTACAAAACTCATATTAAATAAATACATTTAACTAAAGCTCGGTCAACATTCTTCCAAGCAGAGTTGATAAACCCAAATATAAAATATTGCATTCCAGATGAGTGGAGAAATCTGTTAATTTACACGTAACAGGCACATGTACAAGTACATATATAAATCGACTTTTTTCCATAGTCTAGCCCAGGAGAAGAGGTCTTTTTTAATTTGGAAACACAATATTTTGAAAACTTCTTGAAAAAAGACAATGGGAAATTGGGTGGGGTGGTGAACAGGAGGACGGGTTGTTTGTGAATGTGAGGGCGGTCGGGTGTGGATAACAGTGGAGAGTGAATGGAGTCTGTCTCGAATAGTTAATATTGCACACGTGGGCGAGGCCATTTTAAACTCTGGCTTAACAGAGCTGGTTCTTTGACTGACTTTATTGTGGTGTGGCAAAGGCATATCTCTATGTATTAAAACTTCTGTGCAAACACAGCAAGATGATGGATGGATGCTGAAACTTTTCAACCACTCACGCCCAGTCACAGATCTGGGTTTAATCCATCAATCTTTTGCTCACTTTGCCACTGCAGTTCAGACCCAGCCATATGCAAATCAGTACCCTGTTTCTCATGGAAACAGTCCAGCCCAAACTGCAAAGCCAGGTCCTCCCTGGACCAGAAACAAGCATTCTGGGGTTGGTTCCGGGGTATTACCCTCATCAGCCAGGCTAGCTTGAAGCCAGTGGTGCAGTGAGCACGAGACCCATGTCTGGGCAGCCGTAGGTCCCTTCAGACGAGGGTCCCTTGCTCACTTTGCCATTGGATTCAAGCTAGCCTGGCCCATAAGGGGTTCACGATTCTCTGTGTTTCGACATAAAAATCTATACCCAAGGCATTTCGGGTTACTACTCTTCCTCGGGGGTAACTAAGATGAAAGCAACATTCAATCAGAATGAAAATAAATGGACTCAAACATTTAAATAAATTGTACTCATGTGCAGAAAAGTGTTTGTCAAAAGTGTGAAAAGAAAATGTAAAAAAACTTTCATGAAAGTGAATGAGTGAAATACACCCGAAGCCACAGCACGTACTCCATGCCTAAGAGACAACTTAAGTAAATCTTCTCAAAATAAAATACATCAGGTAAGTGAAATGCACCCCAAATCTCAACATGTGCTCCGTGCCAAAAAAAAACAACTTTTGGCAAGTCCAACCCATGTCAACACCATTATTTCTTGTTAACCAACAAACTCAAAACACACAATTTACTCACCTAGGTCGGATAAACTGAAACTCGTCAATCTATCTTTGGTATTCAATTAGTTCAATACAAACATGACATGATCTTTTAGAAGGTGCTGGTTAGTCAATCTAAAACATGTGATTTGTCCCCCATATGTGATGAAAATAAATGAAGCTCTTCGGATAAATTTTATACATGCTACGACACAAATATTGAAAAAAGCATAAATTCACCATAAGTTTTAAACGATGCTTGCAACGAATAA
The DNA here is from genome assembly GCF_964204655.1 of Triturus cristatus. Taxonomy (NCBI): domain Eukaryota; kingdom Metazoa; phylum Chordata; class Amphibia; order Caudata; family Salamandridae; genus Triturus; species Triturus cristatus. The sequence goes on from NC_140594.1 coordinate 228,728,298, forward strand.
TAATGACAATAAAAATAAGCAACACGCAATAATTAAATATGAATTAATAAAACAATGAATACAATTATGACAAAATTAATATCAATTGTATACGAAAGTGTACATACAATGTCAACCAAATGATTTAATGTGCAAAATAAATCTTAATTGTGTAAATAGTGAAGTGTCAGCTGATCATTCTCAGTTCATCGAGCCATAAAAAAGGAACTTCCACTGCTGTTAATGCTTTATGTTTTTCAACATGTTTTCACTCTATTGACATCTTTAACTGAGGGTGCAAACCAGCCGGGGGACTGAATAAGTATAAGAACATTAAAAGATGGCAGGATGCACTCCGATTTTACTCCAAAAGCTTCTTCCATTTTAATTGTGCTCACAGGCAAAAATTGCATTTGATGACATTAACTTCCTTCACATAGGACTTAACCAGTCCCACTCCCATGCAATACGTGGGTTTCGGCAGGTAAACAGGGACTTATGTGAGAGAGGAATGTTGAACAGCGTTGCCACAGCCCATGTGTACGTGCACCAGAGCAGCCCATGAAAGTGTTGCTTCCTGCCAGGCCTGTTTATTGCCCCCGGTCGGGTTAGCTACACACCTTGGACTCCGATGCCACGTGGGCAGTGAGGGATACGGATGCAGCTGACTGCCTATGGCAGCCCGGAAGAGTAAGGCAGTGAGTGGACAGTGCTCACTGCAGCCAGAGGCTAAGCAGCGCCCCTGAGTGAATGTTAACAGTGACACTGTCGGGCGAAGCACAGCCACCAGCAGGCTAAGGGTTTGCTGGCACGTGGGGCTGCACAGAGGCGGGCAGTGACCATGGCAGGTAAATGCACCCCGTGCCTTCTAGAGCATGCTTGAAAACACGTCTAGTGAGCTCTACTACTTTAGTTATTCCCCATGTGCCCTCTTCCGTGCTATGCAGCTCCAGTGTTCACACTTGCTGCAAGTTTCAGAGTTGACAATATGTTGTGCTGAAACGGGGGGGGCATCATAACCTTCATTTCCTTTTGTAATCAGAAATTGTCCACATTCACCTTTAAATTGTCGGGTATTTGGACAAGTGGCTGCCACAGGGAATAGTAAGATGGCATCAGGTGGCTTTCCAAGATGCTTGGGAACTGTAAGATTTCGGCAAGGCAGATCTGAGTGTCAGGCGAACTGTTCGTGGGTTGTGGCTCCCAGGTTGTTAGAGTCGGAGCTGGGAGTACGGCGGGCCGAGTCTGCACGGGCATGCCGTGTCGAGCAGCTGCAGGGCTCTGAGATTGGGGCAACTGCTCAGGAGTAGAGCGAGGAACGTTGATAAAACACAAACAAGCATTTGCAATGCAATAGGACTCACATTTACGCGAGACCTATTGCATTGCAATTGGGAATGGGGGCGGGGTGCAGGGGGGGAGAAGGCACGGACAGCGGAAGTGCGGGCGGGGAGGTCGGGGGTAAGAAGGAGGGGACAACGGGAGTGCGAGGGAGGCGGGAAGAAGTCATGGGCAACGGGAGTGCAGGAGGGAGGGGGCGAGAAGGCACGGACAACGGAATTGCGGGCGGGGAAAGGGGGAGAAGGCATGGACAACGGGAGTGCAGACGGGGGAGGGGAAATAATAGTGCTCTAAATAACATGTACCGTACAGTGTAACACTCGAAGTAAAGAAGCAAGTAGCCATGGGAGGGTACAAATGATGACGGCCATAATCAGGCGGGACTAACAAGCCTCATAATCTATCAGAAGACAGAATTTACGAAGGACAAAGGCAGAAGCCAATGAAAAATATGGGCGAAGAGTGAGGGCAGCTTGTCTCCGATACTACTGCATGCCTCGCAGAGCGAGCAGAGCATACACGCTGCCGCTAAAGCTCGACCTAATGAGTCAGCAAAACATGGAGGCAAAAGGCAAAAAGGCACAAAGTCTGGGGAAAGACAACCCTAAGATGACAGGTCTAAAAGCTCTCCTAAATATCAGTTATCTGTATCCTTTCTCTTCAGTTTTCCATTTGATTGTGGTGGTGTAGCTGTGAATCAGCCGTATGCCATTCACAGAAGGGACATTTGGCATCCTAGTTTTATGTAATATTAATAAGTATATCTGTTCTGAGGAAGGTGTCTAATTTCTATGAACTGAAAATGAAATAGCATACGCTTTGTCTGTAGTACATCGTATAACGTATTTTATATGATGCAAACAATTATACTCTTACTTTTTAGAGCACCACTGAAGATGCTCTGCGACAACATGAAGTATCAGATTGTGTCCAGAGCATTCTATGGATGTAAGTATTTTCTGTTATTATTGTTAAATGTAGTTTTGTTCAGCTTATATATGCACAAGTCGTATTTATTCTCTGCTTACCAAATATTATTGTACGTGCTGTGTTGAACACTGGTATGATTGTGCCAGAGGAATGACAGGTTTGGGTGTTTGGGCTAAATCCAGGATCTTACAGTTTAATATCTAATGAGCAAGAACATGACATTGAGTTTCTCAAGCCAACAAGGTTTCATATTTCAGTAGCTGATCGATCACAAGACTTTCCTTAAGAGTCAATGCAAGAGGGCTTAAAAAAAGAAAAAAATGGAAGCCAGATTAATGCATTTGTGTAATTGTATCCTAATTACCCAAATTGGTATCAGGGATGTATCAGCCCCTACAGCGAAACCTTCAGGAGTCCCCCATTCAGGCCAAGGTCAATTAATATCTGTGAGATATGCAAGACACTGACTGGATACTTTAGAGTAAAAACTGATCGGGCCCATGATGAACATAAACGTCTTTACCATAAAATAAGTGTAACAAAATAAAGGATGCATGCAGACATGACTTAGTGTTTATTTTCTTCATATTGTGCAGCAAATGTCAGCAATGAACCTAACTTCTCTGGGCCTTCTGGCAAAATAATACACACGGAGTAGAGAATGTCAATAAAACCTACCATTCAGCTGGCGGGTCTCATTTAAGAAATGTTTTCGCTGTAGTCTCTTGAATCTGCTAAGCACCACAATGGCCTGGGTGGAACTGAATAGATGGTTCAGAGAGCTGGCCCTGCTCCTTCAAGAGTCTTTCCGTAGAGTCTGTTACATCACCACTTGATTTTCACTGAAAAACTGCAAACTTATCATGTGTTTCAATAAAAAGAACTAGAATTGAAAATGTTTAGAATAATACAGGCTGGTGGTATATCCAGCCATAGAAGCTGACCATCTCTCTGTGAGACACTGCATCTCCTCATCTCCCCATTTCCTTGTCTAATCTCTATGCTCACAACCTTTTCAATCTCTGGCCAACTACTTCTAGGGAGACAAGCGCACCTTCTGATCTCCTTTTTTTTTTCTTCCTTTGTTAGGTCTCACCTTCAGGTTGAAGACCTGTTGTAGACAGACAATACCAATACTTACAGTGGGCTTTAAGTCAGCCCATCATTTATAATTGGTTGGCTTTCTTGTCATTTACTTGCTTCTTTTTAATGGCTTCAATTTATCAGTTTGTCCTTTCCCTAGAGAATAGCTTATTTACCATCCTTTTGACTTGATAAATCATTTTCTTCTACTGCTTACATTCCGGGGACTACTTTTTCTTTCAACACTCCATGAGAGTGCTGGTGTTTTCTTGTGTGCTGTTTTCCCTCTGAAATTCCCCACACTCCCCATGTTGCTCTCCCTCCCATCTTGTCTGTTCCTTATTTTTCACCCTTCACCGTCCCATGCCCCCACACTTTGTGTTGGGTTCACATTCTTAGCTCGTATGTTACTTCCGGTCCTGCTCGGTGTCTCACTTTTAGGATTTTTTAAAACCTCTCCCCCCAGCCTGCTCCTATGTTGCCCCCCCAACTCCTCCCCCCTGCAGCTCACCCGACCCACCCCCTCTACAGTTGCTCTCCCTCCTCTTCTTGAATTTTGTTCCTTTAAATTTGTTCTTTGGAGGGCCTGACAGTTTCAGTTTGCTGCTGGGCAGTTCATTCCTAGAAAAAATGTGCTTGGGCAAACTTATTAAGTTAATATTTACCCTTACAGGATTGACACCCGGAAAGTCTTTGAACAGTAAAGAAAAATAAAAAACAAAACAGCACTCCATGATGAAACTTTCATGATGACACATGTTTGTATGTGTGTCATGGCTCATACATGTGCATGCATGGTAACCCTGGGAGCTGCCATAGCATTGTGGCACATGTGTGATTACACATATGCATGGCTATCACCGCACTTTTATATTTTAGCATCTGCAATATCCATTTTTTTGTTTTTTCCGATACAAATTAGCATCACCAAAATTGCATTGCCAAAGCACATAGATCTGCAATAGCCAATCCACAAGACCAGACCAATTGACTTTGCCAGTGCTTAATTGTTTTTTGGATGCTCCTGTACAGAAATGTTTAGAAGGCCTCTTTTCCACCCCTCCCCCAGTCTATGCAGAAGATATACGTAATAACAAAGGAGTACAACAACCAAGGGCACAACCTTCACATTACTATTACACGGTTTTCAATTGTAAGTTAGGCACAGCTGTGTCCTAGACTTTTCCATCTTCAATCTATTTCATCTTCTTGCAACCTCCTGTTAGTCAAAGTTAGCTAGGAGATTATTTAATTGTACTTTGGAGCACATAACTGTGAATGCAGTTTGCTACTTTCCTAGTTGGCTACTTTCAAATGTCTATTTTATGTTTCTTTTTGGGTAAGAAGTACCTGACAATTTAATGCACTGGAAAGTCCAATGCTAGCTTTCAAATAATCCTGGGTTTATGTCATGTTTAACAATTTTTTATGATACACCAGTAGAAGGACTCTATGATCTGCCCATCAGTTTACGCTACTTGTTATGAAGGCCAGAACGGTCTGAGCAGGGAATGGCGACATATCCTTTTCAGTGTTAGTTCGTAAGTCATGAAACAACCTCTCTTTTATCACTTGAAAAATAATTCAGACTGATGAAGTTCCGGAAAGGAAGAAAACTTTGGCCTTTTACACAATAAGTTTTTTATAAATGGAAATTAGTCAATTGTGGTTTGATGTCAGCCTGAGGTTATCATATTAAATTCTACCACGATGCAAAGTGTATGTGCGTTTAATAAATGGAAGTAACATAATTTAACTTGGTAAAATCAAGTGAGCAAAAAATAATGCATTTTGTGGGATCAATTGCATGATTTTCCTTTGGATGTACTTTTTTAGGTTGGTCCAAAGACGGAATATTTACTTTCCCAAGACTGGTGATGCCAGCAAAACATTCTTTTTATTTTCTTGTTTTAACTTTTTGGAACTTAGTGGTTTTTCCAACAAGTAGTGGGTTTCCAGTCGGCATAATATTGTGCAAATGTATAAGGTCTGTCATTTTGTCATATTGCCTTGATGTAATTGGCAGCCCTTTCTTGTAATGGTCTAATAGTGATCCAAATGTAAATATTTACGCGCTACATCTAATCATATATAAATTCACTGAAAAAAACTAAACAAACAAAGGTTACAGGGATGTTATAGTTAGTCTCAGATTTCATTTGTGCAAAACCTGTAAAATTCAGCTGCTGTTATAGTTACCAGGCCTATGAGGTAATAGTATTCTTTCCGTGCCCCCTTCTCTTTTTTTTATGTTTTTGTTTGGGACTCTGCCGAGTCAGAGTCCCAAGATGGCTGCCAACAATTCCTGGTTGAAGTGTTTGCAGTCAATCAGATCTCGGCACGAGATTGGGAGGATTCGCGCCTCTAGACATACAAATTTGTTTTTTCTTTAACATCTCCAAAACTACTGAACAGATTTATACCAAATAACAAAAAGGTCTCTTTCTAGTCCAAGAGCTACCCTTCTGCTAAATTTGGTGTAATTCCGTCCAGTGGTTCGGTCTGTAGTCATATCTAAAATCTCTATGGGAATTACCATGAGAAACTCATGTTTTTTGACCCCCTATCCCCTTTTTCTCGGCCCCTGCTTGAAGGATCACCCCCGAAACTTTCCATGCACAACTAGACCGAGTATGCCACTTTGTTTGGAAAAGTTCCTGAAGATGTGTCAAATGGCGCCAAAGTTAAAAGCAAGTCAAAAAGCTCTTGTCGTATGGAAACTAGGTCTTAACTATAACTACCTACTGGCATCTACCAGTAGGTGATGTATATCTACATATCCAGTACAATAAATGAGTCCCTCTCACGGGTTAGGGTTCCAATTCCTTTATTCAATCAGTTGAAGGTTCAGCTTGGACAATGTTCGAAGCGTTTCGGTCCCCCTGGGACCTTATTCACAGGGTATTTTACTTGCAGCCTTTTTTGCTATTTTTATGCTTTATGCGAGTGTACATTCCGATTATTGGCTTCAAATATAAATCAGTGTATTCGTACTTCTCCATCACATGATTAAAGTTTTCAAATTTGCAGCCCCATTAGTCTATGTACTATTGCAAATTAATTCAAATAATAAGCATTCAGTCTCAAACATGACCCAGCAATATTATATAGTTTGAGATAATCATTCCTCAGTGTTTATATCTACTTTTTGTTTCCGTGTCATGCCCTCCAGGGGGCAGTCGCAATAACCTCTAGGCATTGTAGTCCTAATTGAAAGGACTGTAAACGTCTGGAAAGAGCGTGGTGGAAAGATTTTAGTGAGGGAAACAAAGAAAATTATAAAAAGTCCTTAAGAGCCTAGCACAAGAGGATTCAGGAGGAAAAGAAAACATTTGCATGTAAAATTGAGTCCTCGGGGAACAAAAGCAGAGAAGTATTCAGCATTGTGAAAAGTTTCTCTTAGCCTAGTGCTGTGTCCAGTCATCCCTCCTTCTCCTCGGATTGGATTAAACAGTTAGCAAACTTTTTCTATACGAAAATCACAACCATCCAGTCTTCCTTTGGAGCGTCTTGTGGGCTAGAAACTAAGGCCTCCTCCTCGCCCTGCCGTCAGATCCAGGCAGGAAGTGCCTCGCTCTCCTACTGCCCCCCATTTCCCTAGAAACTTCCTTGATAATAATGAAGGGCCTGAAGTCTGGCTCCCCTTCGGACCCCTGCCCTGCAAAATGTCTGGCCTCAATGACGGAGATACTTAATCCTACAGTCAATAGCATTCTGTACTTGTCTCTTTGCAATGGCTAGGCTCCTTAAAATTGGAAGAGCGCCAAAGTCATTCCTTTGCTGAAAAAACCTTCAGCTGACGCAACAATATTATCCAATTACAGACCTATCTCATTACTATCGTTTTTTGCAAAAACAATAGAAAAATACGTACACTCGGTGATCACCAACTTTGTTGAAGTAAATAATCTCCTCCATATGAGCCAGTCGGGTTTTAGATCAAACTTTAGTACAGAGACGGCTCTGCTTGAGGTCTCTGAAACCATCAAAGAGACCCTCGATAATGGAGGGAAAGCGGTACTGACGCTTTTGAACCTCTCTGCGGCTTTCGACACTGTGCCTCCTTTTTGAAGGATAGAAAACAAGCGGTCTGGTCGCCCCCTTGCAGCCAGTATCCCTCCCTTGAAAGTCAGTGTCCCGCAAGGCTCCATCCTGAGCCTGGTACTTTTTATTATGTACATGGCCCCCCTCGCCACTCTGGCGGAAGCTGGTGAGGCAATGATTATATCCTATGCCGACGACACTCAGTTGTTGTTTACGTGTAGGAAGGGGGAGGACTTTAACGGGGAGAAGATAAGTAATTGTCTGCCAGAAGTGTTCTTCTGGTTCCGACTTAACCAACTTAAATGCAATCCAGAGAAGTCTGAAATTATCTTCTTTGGTACCACTCCGCAGGATGTCTGGAAACAATGGTGGCCAACTGATATGTTTCCTCCACAATCAGCGGTTAATACTGATAAAAACTTGGGATAAAAATGGACGACTCCTTATCCATGAAAACACAACTCCAGGCAGTAGCTGGCACGTGTTTCAGACTCCTGAAAATGCTCAGGAAATTTCTTTACCTTCTGCCGATCCCGCACAGAACGACGGTCGTATAGGCCCTTGTCCCCTCCAGATTGGACCATGTAAATGTCCTCTATTTGGGCTTGCCGGAGTTCTTACTGAACAGACTTCAAATCGTTCAGAATGCCGCCTCCAGGGCAGTTCTTAAACTAGGACCTAGAGACCGGATTTCCCACCACTTGAAGAAATTGCATTGGCTGCCTGTCTGTTACAGAATTCTCTTCAAAGCCCTAGTCCATGCTTTCAAGGCGTTACACGGTCTGGGGGCCCACTACATCTGCAGAAGAGTCTTATATTACGCCCCACGCAAATCCCTCAGATCAGCACACCAACATCTGATTTTGACACCCATGTTTCTCAGAGCCCATTGTGGCGGGCGCTCCTTTCAAGTGCAAGTTGCCCGTGCCATTACAACTCAGGCAGCCCACGAACCTACTGGCCTTCAGGAAACAGTTGAAAACTTGGATGTTCTAACAAATACCTTAACGACAGCCCCCACCCCCCTAGACTCTGAGTTTTTTTTCATAGGTCTCCTGTCTCTACAGTCATGGCGCCGGGACACTGTTGAGTAGCTGTGTGCTCTACAAATCCTTTTTTAACATAACATAACAATTTAGACTCATTACTCATTAATGCTGGTTCATTACAACCCTTCGGTGGGTTGAGTTCATCTGTTATAAGAGGCCCCTTTAACAAGATTTTTATTTGTTTTCTTGTATCTATTTCTATTTGTATCTCCTAACATAAGCTATTTTCACGTACGTAACGTTGTGCTTTAACTTGAAGTTGAGAGCTGAATTGTTGTGCGCTAAAGTGATGCTAGTGATTGTTAAAAAATACAGCTGTATCTCCGATGGTTAAACTCATTACAGTTCCATTACTTCACTTAATTGCGTTATTTGATAAGCAATGTGGTTTCAATTTTGTATTTTTCATTATTCCAATATCAATGTGGGCCATATTTAGTTTAGATTATACATTCAACCCTCTGTTGGGTTTTGTTTGTGCCCCAAATTATTTTTATCGCAAAGTGAAGATGTTCTCTCCCTTATTCTAATTATGAGTTTCCCTTGTTAAAATTCAATTAAGGTCCATTGCTTTTGGTCAGATCCTTTATCTTCTATTGACACAATCAAACGTCTTTCTCCTTACTTCCCTTTAACCACATATGGAGTTTTATACAGTAATTTCATGATTAGTTCACCATTCTCATTCATTGATTCATTCTGTTTTGTATGGTAGTTATCATTTGATAATTTGAGATCTGATTTTCATTGGTGGATGTACAGTTCTTCATCTTGATTGAGACCATGTGGGGTAAAATGCATAGTGATAAAATACAGCACAATTCTTTTTGATGTAGGTGGCGTTCCCTGTCACCGCCTCTTCCCCACCACCTAGAGTGCCATGTCACTTGCAACAATGGACCGCGTATAGGGGGGTGTGGGGGCATGGGTGTGTGTGTGTGTATTTTTGTTCTCTGTTAAACCCAAAGGTTAAAGTAACGTTATAGTTAGGTGAATGGGTCAGTAATAACATCATGTTTTAAACTATACAAACCCACCCAAATTCACCAGTTACAGTTATCTCAGTTAACTATAACTATAACTTGTGTTGTAAGGTAACTATAGCTCGCATCCCCACTATGCACAGTTTTCTCAATAATTTAATTGCAATTGTTGCAGTGTTATTATCAAAAATATCACAGAAGATGTCATCAGTGCTGTAATATGTGGGGTATTTAGCAGTGCATGGTGAGGGTGCAATTTATAGTTACCTTAAGCCACGGGTTATAGTTACATAAGATAACTATAACTGGTGAATTTCTGTGATTTTTGTAGTTTAAAACATAACATTGCTACTGAACATTTCATCTAACTATACTGTTACTTTAATCTTTGGTTTTTTCCCCCAGTAAATGTATACAGACTTTTTATCTTAATGTAATACTTTATTACCATACCTAAAGCCATTCCCCGCTGTGCACGGTAGGAGGTTACGTGCAGGGCCTGGCCTGCGACTTGATCCAGTGGCCAACCTCCACATGTACCAAACCGCACGGTGCTCACAGCGTTCGGCTGTGTGCAGCAAGGGTTTGCCATCGGCCAGGCCCTGTGGCCAATCCTCCACCCCCAAAATGGCAAACAACGCTGCGCAGGGCCTGCAACGTGTGTGTCAGGAGGTTGTCCACAGGGTCTGGCCTGCGGCAAACCCCCACATGCAGACAGAACCCATGCTGCGCAAGGCCTTTGGCTGTGCGCCCCAGGGGGTTGGCCACAGTGCGTGGCCTTTGGTCAGGCCCTACTGTCAACCCCTTCATCACCGCAGGCAGCCAACACCACACTACTGACTGCCTTTGTTGGCGAGGCATAGAGTTGGCCTTCAGGGCCCAGGGACCTCATCCCCTGGGACCATTACATATATAAGGGGAAGGGGGGAATACAGCCCCTCCTCCCCAAGCCTTAATAGGCCCCGGGGACCCCCTCCCCTGGGGCCAAATTCAGCAAAAAAGGAACGCATCCCAGGGGCCAAAAAACATTAAACAGGTGAGAGGCTGGGTGGGTTTTCCTCCCCCGAGCCTTACTAGGCGTCGGGGACTCCATCTCCCGGGGGGGGGGGGGGGGGGGGGCAATAATTGATAAAGGAAAGGGGTGCACAGATTCCCTCCCTGAGCCTATGTAGGCCCTGAAGTCCCCATCCCCAAGGGCTGAAATGTAAATAAAAGGGGAAAAGAACCATGTGCCCCCTTCTACTCAACCGTTTATAGTCCCCTGAGACCCAGTCTACTGGGTCCGTTACTTATTTTAAAGGTAAAGGGTGCTGCTTGGCTCCCCCTCACCTGACCCTTATTTGGTCCCTGAAGCCACATCCCCCGAGGCCAAGGAATTAATAAAGGGAAGGGAGCATGTTCCACCTCCCTATGCCTAATTAGACCCTAGGGAATCCACATTCCCTGGGTCCTCTCTTCATAAAAGGTGGGTGACTACCTGGGGCACCCTCCAATGAGCACATTGGGGCCATGGAGGGAGCAGCAGGGACCACAGGCATTTGACCCACTCCCCGCATAGTGTAGGAGCCGGCCTTGCTCCTGTCCAGAGTAGGCAGCTATTAATGTGTTATTTACGGGCTGGAGCAATGTGTGTTCTGTTTCCCTGTCCACATCAGTGTGGGCATGAAAGCAGAACACAAGTCTGTTCCCCGCTGGCTGTAGCATTTTAAAATCTTTCACCGTTGAGTGCAGACTTAGTGTTTGCTCCCATTTGGCAAGAGATTTAAAAATCCTCCCACCAGATGGGAGCAAACACTTGTTTCTCTGCCAACGCTGGTGCAGGCAGGGGAACTACTGTGCCCCAGAGGTGAGTTTCCCGGGCCACAGTAAGTGAGCCGACCCCAGGCGTTGGGGTTCCCAGGTGTTGAGGTCTTTGATTTCAGCAAAGAACTTAGAATGCGGGGATTGTGAGGGAGTGATGGAATGTACATCGTTCAATGTAGAAAGGCAGTTGATGTGAGCCTGTACCCTGCCAGTCCATGTACCTTGATGTTCCTGGATAAATACTTAGAACAAGTATTCCCTGCGTCCCTAGCATCTTTATATTGGCGACGAGCAGACTGGCTGGGTCTCATCATGTTTCCTTGGTCTCTTTGTCATCCTTGGCGTTTTAGCGGTGCAAGGAGTTTGGCTGGATTTGGTCTGGAATTTCCTTGAAGTGCTGTCCAGTTTCTTTGAGGCAACGCATCCGGCGGCTGTGAAGAGGCTGTGAAGAAGCAGCTATTTAATTGTACCTGCAACTAGGAAGTGTCATTTTGTGGTCTGGATCTGCCCCCAGACACTTTATCAAGATTTTTGGTGATGTGCATTTCGAGTATTGCTGTTCATTTACTGCTTGTTTTCAGTTGTCGGTGACACGCACACCTTAATCAACATTAACTGTGTGTTTTCAATTTTCATGTGTGGAATCGGAATGCATCCTGTTTCGGTGACACGCTCATCTACGTTAGTATCTGATTGCGTGTGTTACTACTCTGTGACACGTACACCATTGATAATTTATTTTGTTTAATGTGTATGGTGTATCATTTTTAGACGCACCCACCATTGTATATGTGATAGCCCAACTTATTGTTAACCTTTGGTATTATTGGTGTCCAACCTATACGTATGTGTGATTATTAAGCCATATAGCATACAAAGCCATAATGCAGCGAAACATTGTGCCTCCTCTCACTTTTGTGCCTAGTCCCGACCCTGCTGGTATAGATTGGGAACAATGGAAGGAGAGTTTTGAAGCCTACATGGAGGCCATAGACGGTGAAGAAAAAGTATGCGTTTGTTAATACGTTGTCTGAGTGCAGAAGGAAGAAAGATTTTAAAACATTTTCTGAGACAAATGGTTTTGGGTGAAGAAGATGAAAATGCTTGATGTCAGATTCAAACTCCACAAAAATGTTATCTTAGAAAGGCACAAGCTTTATAAAAGGCATCAGTTACCAGGGGAACCTGTGGAAAGCTATGTTGGTGCATTAAGAACGCTAGCTGCCGCATGTGAATACATGTTCATAATCAGGTGGTTGAACACACGAATGATAAAAAGTACAAGACATTTTGTTTACAACACCAAATTTAACATTGAGTAGAGCTGTTGAGTTAGCTGCTGGTATTGAAAATACTGCATCATATATGGCACAAATGTCTATTGCTCATGATAGTAAGGATATTGTTGCAAAAATGTCTAGTAATACATTTCACAAGAACCAGAAAACGCACAAAAAGAAGGCACCCTTGACATGTTATAGGTGTGGCAGTCCTTGCAACTCACAAAAATTCCCTGCCGTGGATAAAAAATGTGTTTATATAGAAGAAAATAGTGTATTTTGCCTAAGTATGCAGGCCAAAAGATAAACGAAAACTGTAGGCCTGGTGAATGAAAAGGATGATGATAATTATAATTCATCAGATTCAAGTGAGGAGAGTTGGGTTTTAAGCATTGAGGGATTCACAGAAACCAAGGCATTTTGTTCTGTAGGTAATGTTTACATGTCAGATGTTAAAAGACCGTATTGTCAAGTAGGTGTGGGGGAGGTGATAGTGAGCATGATGGCATATTCAGGATCACCTTACACATTGATTGGTGTAAACGACTGATCCAAAGTTGTTTTGACTAAATCTCGCATAAAACCTGTAGCATATGGGGGAAAACCTGTAGAAGTACTCAGAGAATTTGAGACCGTGTTAGCTTTCAGAGGAAACACGTCTCATGCTACAGTGCATGCAGCTAAGTATGGTTCTTCGTTGTTGAGTTGGATGGTAGAAAGAAATAACGCTGATCACGTGAGAAAGAGTGTATGAGTGTTTGGGCGATGCAAGTAGCTGAAGTAGCTGAATAGGAGGTTAATTTTCCCAAAGTTTTCACTGATAAGATTGGCATGTTGAGGGGATTAAAGCACAGAATACAGCTTAAACAAGGGGTGGAATCTGTGAGGAAGGGTTCCGTTGATAAGAAATGAGTTGCGAAAGGAATTGTCCAAATTGCAGAAACAAGACCTAAGCGAACCTATAGAAGGGTTGGAATGGTTATCACAGGTGGTCCTGGCGTGTAACCCTAATGTGTTGCGCATGTGTGTTGATTTAAGAGATTTAAATAATTTGATTGGACAGGCATCCTTTGCCGTATATTACACAGATGCTCTCATCAATAAAAGGGGCGAAGTACTTTACTACTTTAGATATGGCCTCCGCATATCAGGTAGTTTTGAATCACAGGTCACGGCATCTAACCTTGTTTATCACTTCGGAGGGAGCATTCGGTTTCAAGAGGATGCCATTTGGTTTCATTTTGACTTCAGACATTTTCCAATGCTAGTTCAAGGAAGTAGAAGGAGTCATCTGTTTGCAACATGATTTATTGGGTTATGCTAGTGATAAGTCAGGTCACGACATAAGGCTAACAGAGGTTTCGTCTGTATTAGAGGATAAAGGAATGACGCTGAGGGCCGATAAATGTAAATTGGCTGTGGAGAGTGTAGATTATTAGGGGCACAATTTATCGTTGTATGGCATAGAACCTAAAAAAGATTTGGTGAAGATCATAGTAGACGCTTCTGTACTAGAAGGGAAGGATCAGTTCTGTTCTTTTATGGGATTACTGGAATGTTATTTCAGGTTTATTCCAAAAAGTGCAGAAAAAAACAAACAATTTAAGGTTTTTGCTAAATAAAGGAGAGAAGTTTGCTTGGAGTGAGGTATGTGGCAAGGACTTTGAGGAAATTAAGATGTGTGCCTCCAATGCCATTCCTCTTAAGCTGTTTGACACCAAGGATACCAGCATTGTCATCACCAATGCTAGCATATATGGGTTAGGTGCTGTGTTAATACAGAGAAGGAATGGAAGAGAAGAAGTGGTGGCGTTTGCCAGTCGCTGGCTGAGAGGTGCAGAAGTTTCTTATTTTGTGGTGGAACGTGAATCATTGGCATGTTGATGGGATGTTGATCATTTTCCCCAATATTTGTGGGGCTCGCAGTTTGTGGTGTGTGTTGACCATAAGGTATTAATTGACATGTTCACCACTAAAGGGGTTGCAAGATCCACCCCCATGGATAGCAAAATGGCAGCACAGAACATCATGGCAGGTTGTCTTGGTTGCTAGTAAGTCAAACGGATAAGAATGAATAGGATGATATTGCGGATGAAGAGGTAGTAATTAACAAATTATCTCATGTAACCAGAAATGCTATTTCTGGACAGGTGCGGTGTGAAGCTCTTGAAAAAGATGTGGTGAAGTATTTGATGAAAGGTGAGCCAAAAACAAATTGTCAGATGCTATGTTGGATGTATATAGGCATGTGGGTCCCCAGCTTTCTGTTTTCAATGGTGTTCTTCGTAGAGCAGGAGTATTGGTAGTACCTGAGACTTTGAAGATGAAAGTAAATGACTTGGCACATGAGGGCCATGAAACAAGAGACATGAAAAGACATGTAAGAGATACTTATTGCTTGCATGGGCATGGACAGAGAGGTGGAAAGGTATATGTACCGCTGTGTAAGCATTATGCTGCTAGTGACAAAATACAGGTCACCTTACCAAGTTCAAGAAATTCTGTAACTGTTCCAGAAAAAGCTTGGTCCAAATTAGCTGTGGACATCATAGGCCTGTGAGAGTGGATAATTGCCAGCGAAAGTATGCAATAGTGGTGATGGATTATTATTTACGATGGCTAGAAGTGGAGTTTGTAGTATTACTTCATCACCTGTCAGAAGAGTAATGTAAGAAGTGTTCTTGAGAGAAGGGGACCCAGATGATGTAGTCTCTGATAATGGTCTGCAGGTAGTATCTCGAGAATTTGAGAGATTTATGATGGAACTTTGAATCACCCTAGAAGCAATGGCCATGTAGAGAGGTTTAATCGTTGTGTATTGAAGGACAATTTACAGTTGTCAATGCCAATGAACTTTCTTGGATGCAGGAAGTCAAGAATCTTTTGTGGGCTGTCTGTGCTACACCTAATGCTGATACCAGGGTCTCACCATTTGTACTATTGAAAGGCAGAGTGCCGGGATCCAAATTGAACCGAGTATGGATGGGTAGGACTATTCCATCAGAGGATACTTTAAGGGCAGTTGGAGAGAGCAGACAAATTGCGCAAAACAAATATGTGATGTCTCGGGAACTGATTGTGAAATAGGGTGATGTGGTGAGAATCAGAAGACCTTTTGGCGGAAAAGGGAAAGATAGGTTTTCCAGTCATATCAGAGTGGATAATGATATTGTTAGAAGGAGGATGGTAAGTGTTGGAATAAAGATAGGGTGTCCATTGTACGTGTAGATGAATGAGTGTCAGAACAAGTATGTGGAGAAGAATGTAAAAAAAAAAGGACAAACGGAGAGAAATCGCACAGGACCAAACATTTACCTTGCAATTTCAAGGACTATGTGAAATGATTTTATATGATAAATCATTTTATTGTTATAAATCCGTTATACTATTGTATAGTTTTGTATTAACTTTTCTTTTGTTATACTTATGATATTTATGTTCCCTTCGATGATTTATTTTGTTTTCATAATGATTAGTGTGTGTTACTTATATGTAGTTACCTTACTTTTGTATATGTTTAGTTTTATATTAAAATTGTATGAAGGGAAGATGTGTTGGGATGTTTGATTCCAGCCAAGAACTCAAAATGTGGGGATTGAGGGTGTGCATTGTTCAATGTAGAAAGGCAGTTGATGTGAGCTTGTTCCCTGCCAGTCCATGTACATTGATGCTCCTGAATAAATACGTGTAATAGGTACTACCTGCGTCCCTGGCATCTTTATATCAGGGCCATTAAAGGCTCAAGGGGTAGGAGTGCATGGAGCTTTTTAAGGCTCGGTGAGGCGAACGCTGATATCTGTTTGAAACAAACAACTAGAGTAACATACAGCGCAATGGAGGTGCGCAAAGCTAAAAGAGCTGATAAGATGGCGACAATGTTTCAAATGGATATCAGCGTTCGACTTGAAACTACAAAAAGCAAAGGCACGCAACGTGAGCAGGACCCATCATTAAAACAACTGTTCTTACAGTTAGAACGCCAATATAACAAAGAAAGTAATAAAAGTTGGGAATTGATTGCATTACAGAAATATCTGGAACTAGACAGTTCCAAGGGGCTTAAGGATTTTCACCATGCCGACACACCCGGAAACATGCTCAGAAATGTTGGAAGCATGGGGAGCTAATAACATGGCATTCTCCAAAAACATGATAAAGATTCTAATAAAGTACACCAACATCGACCTGGAGGAAGATCATACTATAATCAAAGACTTGGAAAATAAAGTACTACAGTAAAACAAGGAAGAGGCATTAAAACTAAGAAAGGATATGGGAATACCAAGAACGAAAACATAGAAAATTTGTGAGGGATGAGATCGACTACAGGCAAGAACGAATCTTGACCTTTGCCAGAAGGTTTGACGCTCTAAAAAAACGATGGAAAAAATATTCCTAAACCAATCGGAGACGCAAGAAGCAAATCTGACATAAGCAAAAATGAAGCAGCAAGTGGCGGCGATTCCTCGAAGGGGATTTCTTTTTTAGAAGAAATGAAGTTGATGCATTTAGACCAGATGTTAGTAAGAGGTCAGGGGGAAGGAAGAGGCAGAGGGCGTGGAAGGGGAGATTCAAAATCTTCTGCATCACCCGAAAAACAAGACAAACAAAGTGCAAGAAAACAGTACTCCTTTCGCAACCTGACATGAAGGAAATAAATTAAGACAACCTCATTATAAATCTCTCAAGCCATACACTTTCCAAAAGACAAACGCTTATTATTAAATAAGGGACTGACATTCTGTCCTTAGAGACATTTTGACTATACAGATACGAAAAAAGACACTTACAAATATGTACGGAAACTTAAATTAACAAAAACATGTGAATTGCCCCTTGGAAATAAATGAAGTAGATACAATATCAGACACACAAGATGAAGATCCAACATTAATCATTGAAAAGATTCCAGACTTAAAACATTTGTTTGATCTAATGTACAATCTTAACGATGATGAAACCAGTGAAAGTCAAGTACTACAAGAACTGGGCCTAGACACAGCTGAACATACATCAAGCGGTCTTAAAAACAAATCCAAATACTGCCCGCAACTATCTCCTGGCAATAAAATTGATCTGTTCTCGGAGGCAGTCTTGAGAGAGCTGGACATCCTGGAAAAAACACGAAACCATAACAAAAAAGAGAGCCTGTCAACAAAGGAGCACATGGCATTAAAAACACTGATGGACAATAGCAATATAATAATTAAGCCAGCCGACAAAGGCGGGAACATAGTTATACAAAACAAAGCTAACTATGTAAAGGAAGCCCACAGACAGTTGAAGGACTCAACTAAGTACAAGAAACTGGACTGCAATCCAATCAAAGAGAATGATTTCAGAACTCCAAATGAACTTGAATAGGTGGCGTACTTCAGGTTTGATTGATGACAGTGATTTCCAATTTCTCTTCAATGAGTACCCAACTATACCAACAATATACATTTTCTTCCTAAAATTCATAAGACTCTCTGTGACCCCCCTGGAAGACTGATTGTCTCATCCTGTGAATCCCTATACAAGAACATCTCAACATACGTGGATCATTACCTGGCACCAGTTGTCCATAACCTCAGCTCATACATTAAAGATACAGGTGACTTCTTTTTCATCTTGGCTAACACTACCTGGAATTTCAACTACATCAAGGCTACAATCGACGTTGTTTCATTATATACGTCAATTGAAAATAAAATTGGCATACAAGCATGTGCGTATTTCCTTAAAGAACGCAACATTACAGAATTGCAACACTCAGCCATGCTCCTTACCATGATTGAACTGTGTTTAAATAACAACGTCTTTTTGTTCAACCATGAATTATACCACCAACTCTGTGGAACTGCCATGGGCTTTTCATTTTCACCAAATTATGCTAATTTAACCATGGGCTGGTGGGAAAAAGAAATCACACGGGGGACAGAGAATCAACAGGCGCTGGATACAATCATAGTCTGGGTACGATATATTGACGATTTATTTATTTTTTATTTTAGAATTTTTTTTTATTGACAATTTGATATACATCAACAATCGTACAATACAGCGATGAATATTCGTTGGTGTACATCGACAGTAGTCCAGATTCCTTCAAGCGTGGCACAACATTGTGTATTAAAATATAAACTTCATAAACACCTCCGTGGCCATCAAGTGAAATGTGCTGTGGTAAAGGCCTTGCCTCGTCATTCTTCCTAAATTAGTCACTATCGTCCGATACCTGCTCTGCTGGGGGAGGTTCACAGATGTCGCCCCAAAAATGATTCAATTTTCCCCATATTCGCTTCCATTTTTCGGTGAACGTATACTGATTTCTCCGTCACCATTGTGTGGGCCATGCCCCGACACCACTGCTGATGCGTCGGGGACTGTCCCGAACCCCAGTGCTGTGCTATATTGCGTTTGGCTAATGTCACCCCTAGTGTTACCCAGTCTTGGTCTGCGTGATTCAAATCCGTGGGTTCCCAGATGTTGAGTAAGCAGCGTTTTAGATCAAGTGGGGCCACTCCTTTGGTGACTTGTGACATTGTGCGTAGAACAGCGTCCCAGAAGGGAGTGATTATTGGGCAATCCCAGATTGTGTGCTAGAAAGTGCCATCGGCACCACATTGCCGGAGGCAGAAAGGAGTATCCACCTTTCCTATCTTATGTAGCAGGGTTCTCGTGTAGTAGATATGATGTTGGATTTTTAGATGAAGTAACCTAAGGGTGGAGGGTATTGCCACTTCCCTTGGGGACCCCAGGGCTGCTTGCTAGTCCTCCTCATCTAGGTCACCTACATCTGCCTCCCATTTCTCTTTCAGGGCCGCCGTGGGATCCTGTTGATTGTTTTTTATTTTACGATAAGTTAGGGAGATGGCTTTTTTCTGGAGGTGTTCTGTGAGTAGTCTGTCCTCTAATGGGGAGGCCTCGGGTAATTGTGTGTCTGTCGGAATCACTGCTAGTAAAGCATGTCTGATCTGTGCGTACCTGTAAGTTTCTGTTTGTGCTAGTTTGTAGGTGTCTTGCAATTGAGTGAATGACGATTTATTTTTAATCTGGAACGGCAAAAAAGATGAGTTCATGGAATAGTGTAACAAACTGAACCAAAATGACATTGGCCTGTCCTTTACATGTTCAACCAGTCGCACGAAGGTGAACTACCTAGATACATTAGTGTACATTGATCAAGGACAAATACACCCAACCCTTTTTAGGAAAAAAACGGCGACAAACCGTATTCTACACGGTACGAGCTTCCACCCTAAGCCTTTACTCAACAGCATCCCATATGGGGAATTTGTGAGAATACGAAGGAATTGTTCCAAAGACTTTGACACCACAAACAAAATACTGGAAAGCTCACAGAGACTGCCAAATAGAGGATACAGGCAAAGAGACTTAAACAAAAGTATACACAAGATCTAACAAGTCACTCGTACTGAAACGCTGATTCCAAAGGCACAAAAGGGAACTGAAAAGGAAAGACAAGCTCCCAGTACCCTCAAAAAGGAAGCACCAAGATTGATTCTTACATATTGCAAAGAAAGCTTGAAGATTACACAAATCGTGCAGAAGTACTGGCACCTGCTAGTACAAGATCAAGATATTGGGGCAATCATTGGTGCACGACCACATGTAATATACAGGAAGGTACCCTCCTTACAAGACCATATAGTCCAGAGCCACTTTCAAGAGAAACCTAAAAGGAATTGGCTAGAAGAACATCAGCTGGGCTTAAAAAATTGCAACAATTACAAACCCTGCAAAATCGGTGTCAATACAAAGGAGATAATGGATACAGAAGGAAGAACAATCAAAATCGCTCACAAAATCACCTACACAACACACTTTGTGGTCTACGTCATCCAGTGCGCATGTGGACTAATCTACATCGGCAGTACTATCTGTATGCTAAAAATGCAAATTTTAGAACACATTTGTGCCGTTAAAAACAAGGATTTGAACTACGCAACAGCAAGACACATAGCGACATGTCAGAACAATGACTGGAGACGTATGGGATTCTTTGGGCTGTACACCGTTCCACAGAGTTAAAGAGCAGGCAATAGGAAGAAAAAGCTCAGACAATTGGAATCACGGTACATCTTAAGACTACGCACCAAGACTCCTAAAGGTCTTAACAATGATGCAGTGTGCACTTATAGCATGTAAACTGAGATATTCAACCGAGAACAAAGAAGAGCCTCCTCCTAAATAATTGCGCATAACCAATAGATAGGTTCCCAAATATGACCTTACCAATGTTAGCGTGATCAACTACCGAGTTTCACAGAAAACGCATCTTGCTACTAACAGCAGTAATGTCTGAGTTATCCTCAACAAAAGGTGGTGGGCACCCCGGGACACTGCAGGAGCCGGCCCTGTGGGGTGGCGGTCCCCAGGGCCATCGAGGGCTCCAGGAGGGGGGCCGCGTGACCCCCTCCCACCTCTTTCAAAGCCCCGGAGGGTGGTGGTCCCCGGGGCTGGGGGGTCCCTCACGGACCCCCCATTTTACATATTTAGAGCCCCGGGGAGGTGGCGGTCCCCGGGGCGTGTGGGGGGGCTTGAGCCCCCCACTCAGGGTATATATTTTTTTTAAAAGCCCCAGGGCCGCGGGGGGCTGTGAGCCCCCCCATTCATTTTTTAAGCCCCGGAGAGCCCCCCCACATATTTTACAAAAGCCCCGGGGGTGGCGGTCCCCGGGGCTGGGGGGGCCCCTCTGGGCCCACCTTTATAATACCATATTGCCCCCGGGACTTGGCCCCCCGGGGGCTAAATCAAAACGCTTCGGTTTTTTTTCCGTTAGCGGGATGCATCCCGCGATTAAAAAAAAAAATAATATTTTTTTGGGGGGCCTTGGGGGTCCTTGTGGGACCCCCTGAGAAGGCCTAGGGGGTCAGGGTGTTTCTACCCTGCCCCCTTGTCACGTTTTGCGCCTTTTTTGCGGTTTTCTTGTGCCGAGGCACAAGATGGCTGCCAACACTTCCTGATTCAGAGTGTTGGCAGCCAATTAGCATTCAGCTCGTGCTCGGGAGGGTTCGGGGAGGGTGGGGGAGGGTGCGCAGATCCTCCGAGGCCATAGGTATCACTAACTTTTTTAGCCTAATTTTCTCAGGAACTACTGAACGGATTTACACCATTTAAGCAAAAGGCACAAGTCTGAACTGAGGACTACCTCTTTGCCAAATTTGGTGTACTTCTGTTCAGCAGTTCGGGCTGTAGCTGCGTCAACAGGTCCTATGGGAAAATGCATAGGGAAAACGCGTTTTGGGACCCCCTTTTTTCTCGGCCCCCGCTTGACAAATCACCGTGAAATTTTCAGGATAGGAGCGGACCGGAGCTGGCCAAAAGTTTGGAAAATTTCGCGAAGATTCGTCAATCGGCGCCAACGTTATTCCAAATAGAATGTTGCGGATTTCCTGTGGAAAATAGGTCCTAACTATAACTACCTACTGGCGACCGCCAGTAGGTAATATATATATATATATCTATATATATATATATATATATATATATATTTCAACAACAAGGTAGCCCCATGAGCTGCACTCGAACCAGAGAGAAGGTTACCAGCCTTTAATCACGGTATGGACAAGAAGGTTCGCCAGCGGAATTTGGGTTACATATATATATATATATATATATATATGAAGGGGCCATCGAGGTGAACTGTGTCCTCAAGCGATGGCGCTGCAGTGAACCAATAATGAGGCAGGTACAGTCCCAGGCGTGAGCTCAATGGGGGCTTTAAATTATCCTTTTAATGTCGCTGCAAAATCGGACCCACTGGAGGGTTTCAAAAGGTGCAGATACTGACTACAAAGACCGGCGTGCAACAGGAAGATCTGTAAATGAGGCACACCTGAGGCCAATGTTGCAAATTACAAATGCGCAGGTCGATGCGGAAAGCACAGAACAATCCCGATTTTAAAGCGAGGCTTCTGAAGAGAGGAGAGAATTCCTTGAAACGCGTCAAGCCAACGGATTAAACAATGCTTGTGATTTTGCCTGCCAGTTCGTAAATAAAGGAAGTTTCCTCAACTGCAGTTTGTGAGCGCCCTCAATCTGCTGTGGCAAACTTGGGTGATATATACGCGGCGCGCTTCAGGCCGTGGAGGACGCACCACCTTCTAGGGAATGAAGGGGCCATCGAGGTGAACTGTGTCCTCAAGCGATGGCGCTGCAGTGAACCAATAATGAGGCAGGTACAGTCCCAGGCGTGAGCTCAATGGGGGCTTTAAATTATCCTTTTAATGTCGCTGCAAAATCGGACCCACTGGAGGGTTTCAAAAGGTGCAGATACTGACTACAAAGACCGGCGTGCAACAGGAAGATCTGTAAATGAGGCACACCTGAGGCCAATGTTGCAAATTACAAATGCGCAGGTCGATGCGGAAAGCACAGAACAATCCCGATTTTAAAGCGAGGCTTCTGAAGAGAGGAGAGAATTCCTTGAAACGCGTCAAGCCAACGGATTAAACAATGCTTGTGATTTTGCCTGCCAGTTCGTAAATAAAGGAAGTTTCCTCAACTGCAGTTTGTGAGCGCCCTCAATCTGCTGTGGCAAACTTGGGTGATATATACGCGGCGCGCTTCAGGCCGTGGAGGACGCACCACCTTCTAGGGAATGAAGGGGCCATCGAGGTGAACTGTGTCCTCAAGCGATGGCGCTGCAGTGAACCAATAATGAGGCAGGTACAGTCCCAGGCGTGAGCTCAATGGGGGCTTTAAATTATCCTTTTAATGTCGCTGCAAAATCGGACCCACTGGAGGGTTTCAAAAGGTGCAGATACTGACTACAAAGACCGGCGTGCAACAGGAAGATCTGTAAATGAGGCACACCTGAGGCCAATGTTGCAAATTACAAATGCGCAGGTCGATGCGGAAAGCACAGAACAATCCCGATTTTAAAGCGAGGCTTCTGAAGAGAGGGGAAAATTCCTTGAAACGCGTCAAGCCAACGGATTAAACAATGCTTGTGATTTTGCCTGCCAGTTCGTAAATAAAGGAAGTTTCCTCAACTGCAGTTTGTGAGCGCCCTCAATCTGCTGTGGCAAACTTGGGTGATATATATATGTAACCCAAATTCCGCTCCTTCTGGACTGCTTGACCCAAGAGAGGTGGCGCAAATGTCGGCGGAGCACGCCGGCTCGTAAATGTCCCCCCAAAAATCAATAATGCGCTCTCAGTCACCAAGAAAAGACAAGATCCGGGAAAGTGCCGAAAGAGGTGTTTATTCCTCACAACGCGTTTCAACTCGTTGCAGAGTCTTGATCACGTAAGGAAACAAAAGTGTGTGAGCAGTAGATAAAGTTTTCTGGGGGTAAAAAGTAAAGAGGGACAACATAATATGTTACACTGATCGTGTAGTCAACCTGGCAGACATCTTACAATGGCAACACACTCGCGGATCAAAGCATATACTCGTGTGAGCAAAGGTATAATACCACAAGATTATAAACCGTAAACAGTATTGCACCAACATGTTGGAACGTGATAAATATGCAGGCATAATCCTGAGATAAAAACAGAAATAATCCGTACATCGTAATGACACGTAAAAGCAAGTGCTGGTGAACCCAAAAGAGACGAGTTGTCCGCTTAAAACCATTAACATAAATGTTTCAATGCACATTATCCAAAAACAGTTGCGGAGTCCTAATCATGTAAGGAAACAATAATGCGTAAACAGTGATTAAAGTTTTCAGGGTTGAAATGGGACAACATACTGCATTACACTGTAAGACAGACGTCTTGTATTGGCAATTCACTGAAGAGTATACAGGACAGAATCAACGTGAATACGTCTAAAGTCACTGTGTATAATCATATGAGCAGAAGTGTGAAAGTGAATATAAATATCACCTGTGCTCCATGTCTGAAATAGCAAAACCAACATGTAGGAGCATGTAAAGACAAAATATGGCAAGTGCCAATGAGCCAATGCCCAATTGAGAATGTCCGCTGGAAACGTTGACATCAGTGGATATATAACAAATAACCATACCCCAACAAAAGTGAACTTCATCCATATGCAGTGAAAGAGCGGGGGAAAGGGTAGGATGCCCGTGATAGTGCTCGTTGGTGGTTGGGCTCCTTCCTTCCCTCCTGAAAATGAAGAGAAACAAAAAACAGCTCTTAATTTATTAAAATAGCAGATTAGCAAATCTTAGACAGACAGTGCCACTGTTTCTGATCCTAATGTGTTGATTACATGAAGGAAGAAGATGAAGAACAGACAACAACAAGCTTAATCATAATACAATCCTGATCGCAATGTCAATAAATCAAATAAAAGAAAAGAAAAGAAAAGAACACATCAAGTAAGATAACCCGACTGGTGGAGAGAATATGTTAGAACCATGGGCTAAGCATAGACCTAAGTTGGCAGGTAGAACATAAGAGGTGGAACATTATTTCAGATGTACCGCCATCTCCTCGTTCTGATTTAATCCCCCAGGGTGTTTGGTCTGAAAATCCACGATGTATTTGGATTCTCTCTGTCTTAGTTTCAAAACTCTGTCACCACCCCTGGGATTATTTAGAATTTGTTCTAAAATGAAAAATCTCAGGAGACCAGGATTGGAGAAATGCCTCTCATTAAAATGGCGAGCCACAAGATATTTTTCATCAGAGTGTGTAATGGCACGGTAGTGTTCCAATACCCGCTTCTTAGCCATGAGGGTTGTGCTACCAATGTACCACAACCTACAGGGACACTCAATCCCGTAGGGACCAGTCAATCATATATGCCTATCAGGGAGAACCAATTGTAATGACAATTTACACAGGGAGCACGTGCACTTTGACACTGATCAGTAGTGCCAAAGTTCTCAAAGCATCTAAAGCCGCAAAAACGAAATCCAGCACAGCATCAGAAATACAGGCGTTAGAGGCAAAACGTCAGGGAAACCACGTCAAAGATGCTAAGTCTAACACAATGTAAATGTAAAATGTATATTGCATTGGTTCTAATTGAAATATGCATGAAACTGCTTTAACTCGGATTCTGTTTGTAGAATAAGAACATTGAGAATGGATCTTTCCCAGTAGTTGATCGTATCGGTCCTTTGGTCTGCTCTGGAACTCCAGACATTTTCCCATAAACTTACCATAAAGCTGGTTGGCATAGGAGGGAGCAAACCTGGATCCCAATGCTGTGCCACAGATGTGGCTACACCAGATTCCTACATCTAGGAAAAGATTATTGTTGAAATAATGTTGGTTATATCCAGTAGCATATTTGTATACACATCTTAATCAGATGAACATTGATTCAAAATGTATTTTAAAGAGGCCATGCTTTATTTATGATCTATACTCATGTATATTGAGGTAACATCATGACTTGCAAATGTCATGCACTAGTTCCAGGTCACATCAAGCCACATGTTTAGTACATGTTCAGTATCCCTGATATATGATGGAAGATTAGTCACTAAGGTGTGTAAAAACACATTTACATACTCAGATCTTTTCTCTGGGAATTTGATGCCACATACTATTGGTTTACGAGGTGGAAATAGAGCCTGTTTATGTTTTTTAGGTAATGTCAATATACATGGGGATGTAGAACTGAAGACTTTAGGTAGTGGTGCTCATGATCACTCAAACCTGCAACAAATCACTTCTTTAGATAGATGTTGTCCATAATCCTGATTTCGTATATTGGGTTGTTATACAGTTTTCTGTAACAAACCTCATTGTCATAATCAAGCCCATTATGATAATCAATCTTGTTCATGATTACGATATTACCACCTTTGTCAGCCTCACGAGTTATACACTTGAAACAGTTAAACCAGGGACTCAACAATCTCAACACTGTCTTTGATCTTCAGTTTCCCATCATTTGATTCACTTCCAAATCAGCCATTTGAATTATTTAAGCCCAAGCTTCAACTTAACTTTCTCATATTCAAGCCTGCTCACCATGAACTTGGCACTGCTTCAGCAGGTGGAACAGCATGTCTAGACCTGCTGATAGAATTCAAACTGAACTGAACTCAAATCCTAGATCAATTTAGACTAGTCTTGTCCCTTTTTCTTTTTGATTATTTTTCCATTTGTTTATAGCGTCCCTCTTTCATAATTTGTGTCCATTCTCTGCCAGTGTGTGTCCTGACTTGGTTTTTCAGTTTTATGTTTTTAATCTTTGTTTCTGTTTGACTAGCTGCTGTATACATGAAACATCCACTTTCTCTAAGAAAGGCCATGTGAATTGATCCGTGCTACCAATGACAAACCTAGGATTATAATGTGGATCTGATTGCTTGGGCCTGGCTAGAGCTCCTTCAGCGCTTGCATTAACATCGTGCCCTACCAGATCTCAGTTCAAAATTGCTTTCTGACTTCCTAAATCCCACAGATACTTCTGGGTAAAATCCAAAAATGAGGTAAAGTGTATTTAATAACAAGGACCTCTGCACATAAATGGGAAAATTCAAAAGAAATCCCTGTTTCTCCACAAAAAGAACAAAAGTGTGCCACGTGTCTTTTACCGGAAACTAGCAAGACCTCCTGTAATTCCCTGCAGACAGAAAGCTTTAGATTGGTGTCTTCAGTGATTAGGACTGTCTGCTAAGCGATTAATACATCTCAGCTATAGGACTTAATCCTATCACTCATTTTGTTTTTGCCTCTTGACCAGGAAAACCTTTGAAATTATATATACGAGATTTCCCATAGTTCCATTGGCATAAGCTATAGGTCTTGCCACCAGACCACAAAATATAATAATACCCCACAACTACTTTCTGGTTATCACAGGACACATGGTAAATTTACTATGTAAATGAAAAGCCCTGTTACCACATATTAATGTAATGTCTGTTGGTAAGAAATATGGTGTGGCCACCATCTTGCTTCAACAAGGAGTTCATTTCTTGTTCCAGCATGTGGTTGTAGGGAAGTTGTGAAATTTCATATGCAGTGCCAGAGAATGCTGAAAGAAATATTTGGATTAGTTGAGTATCTGCGGGTGTGGTGCTAGGACAGTGATTTTGATATTGACCTGTGGGTCTTCCCAGCGGCAGCCGGCATGGCTCATGGGTGGCGGGGTGGGTGGGCTGGTGGGAAGCACGGGGGAGAGGGAGTCGTGCGGGGGTCACCCATATCTTTTTTTAAAAATTACAAAAAAATAAAATAAACGTATCTTTGCACCGGGTCCCGCGTCTCTGTTCCTGCTCTTCTCCGTTTCAGCCAGGCCCCACTGACTAGTCACAATGCTGCAATGCACTGTTGTGATTGGTTTTGAGTGTCCTGGTTGGACGGTCAACCAGGAAATGGGAGCCTGGGCTCGTTCTCCATGCAGGCTGTAATGCAGCCTGCATGGAGAACGGGGAAAATGCACATGACTGTTTTGGGTGGCCCGAGAGGGCTGGCCAAACAGTCATTGCACACTTAGGAGTTCAAGCCACTACTCCCCTGCCCTGCTTCGAGAGCAGAGCAGCCCCGCTCCGTCCGCCCGCCTGCAAAAGCAGCAGGAAGCATTACATGATAACTCAGTTATTATCATGTAATGCTTTTTCTTCGCACTGCTTAAAAGCAGTGGGGTGATGCTCCCGCCATAGTGGAGGAGCTGCCACTGGGTCTTCCCCAATAATGACAAAGATGGACAATATGCTATCACAGATAGGACAGTCACTTATTTCAAAAGTATTCCGTCTGGTGCGGTGATCCAGGTTGGCCATCATTCTCCACCTTATGTTGGGAGTTGCTGCTGCTCTTGCATTTGCTGGCAACAAGTGTGTCTCCTACATGGCCTAGAACTGTCTAAGAAAATTGCTCTCATAGCATTCATTTCTGTGTGTTGAGTATGTGTGAGTATGTACAGTGTTTTCAATAATTCAAGTAACATATGATGCAGGGGATGTCCATCACGTCAACAAATAGTTTTAGCTGTTGATAGCTTATTGTGCAAAAGCACTGCTATTTTCCATGTATTCCGGGTATAAGTATGTTGAACATGTATGTTTTACTTCTATAATTCAGCAACTTTTGCTTGCAGAAAAAAACACTCCATCCTTCTGGTCAGTCTGCATATTTTGGCTTTAGGCCATTAAGCTCTTACGTCTGTATTTTTGAATATGCTGAAAAAGCTTGGTAATACCATTTCACATTTTACCTCTTCCTGCACCACTTTAGAAGGAAAGTCTCTAAAATCATTAAGTTGTTTGTGACTCATTGTTGTGATGTGGTAGATAGATCATTTTGTAACCTGTCTAATTCTAGTCTTTGTCTTTATTTATGTTTTGACTGTATTGTCATGAGCCCACATTCAGATGACCCAGTTCTTTCCATATTGTTTCAAAGATCTCATCAGTAATGTGTTTTTATGTAGTTGTGAATTTACACCTTTTTTCAAGGTGTGTATTGGGTGCAAGCGTGAACAGTCTTATACTTTACATAGTTCTTAAGTGCCACCTCTGCACCCAAAAGTACATGCAGGGTATCATGTTCTGAACATTCCCAATTGTGAGATTTGTTCTTGGACTCCTAGTTTCTTGCTCTTAAAATAAGTCTTGGTCTGTTAAGAATGGACCTGATATTTTCCCACCGCTATAGCCCTAGGAAGGAGACTATAACACAGAATAGAGTGTTCTATTTTTCAAGCAGTTGTTTGTGTAGCTCCTTGTATCTCGCAGTACGATACGTTGCATCAATAAAGTAGAAACGAGTTTCCAAATGCTGGCACTGCTCCTCCTAGCAAAAGGCATTACCACCTCATGGGTCCTCCTCGTCCCAGTCCTTACATAGTGAGGCAGTCCTGCCTCCACCCAGCCAATCAAAACGCATAGAAACCAAAAGCTAAAGGTCATATAAACCCCTCCCACCCACCGTCATGCCTGTTTTTTTCTTGCTCCGACGGCGGTCGGAACGCTGGTGCTCTGTGTATCCTGTGGCTGTTTCCGGTGTTGTGGGATGTGTTGCGGTGCCATGAGTTTGTTTTTCAACTGTTTCCCTGGTGGACCCAGTGGAGCGGAAGGTGGAGTCTGCCCTCAAGCGTTCTTATGCAGCTTCTTATTTTGTGGTGCGTGCCAGCACTTATGCGGCCTATGCCTCCCAGGTCTTTCTGAAGGATTTTGAGAAGTTATTTGGCTGTTTGCAGGATCAGGGGTCCCTACTCCTGTGTTGGCTCAGATTGAAGTCTTGGCACAATTCCTCTCGGATGTGACTTTTGATTCCCTGTGGGCCTTTGCCTCGGCTGCCGGGGCAGCGGTGGCTGGTTGGCGGTCTCTCTGAACCAAGCTATGGCGTTGTGATGCTGCTCAGAAGGCTTTGGTCCATAAGCTGACTTTTGAGGGCCCCCGTCTCTTTGGGGACGATTTGAATGTGATGGTGCAGCGCTCTGCGGATGAGAAGATGTTGAAGCCTTTTCCGCCTGTGCCTAAGAAGAAGTCCTTTTTTCATAAGCAGGAGTTTCAGGGGGCTTTGTCTTCTCAGCCCTTTCGTGGTCGGGCCCGTTGCCGGGGTGCCGCGTTCTATTATAAATCCCGGCCTCAGCAACAGCAGAAGCATCCCACCGGTGCAGGACAGAAGTGACTATGCCGTGCTGTTTGTTTCTGGACCGTTGGTCAGCTCTGATTTCCGACCAGTGGGTCTTGTCTGTCACAAGGTTGGGTTACCAGATTCCCTTCTGGGTCCTCCCCCTCTCGATTACTTTCAAGTTACCCCGTTGTCAAGAGACCCCGTTAGGCGGTCTGCCATGTAGTCCGGCGTCTCTACGGTGTTGTCAAAGGGGTCTGTTGTACCGGTTCCAGTGGAAAAGTGGTCCTGGGGTTCTATTCCCGTCTGTTTCTGGTCCCAAAGCCAGATGGTTCCTTCTGCCCGATTCTGAATCTCCAAACTTTGAAGAAGCTGGTGCGGTTGGATCATTTTCGGATGGTCACCTTACAGTCCATCATTCCCCTCATCCAGGCGGGCGATTTTTAGGCTTCTCTGGACTTGGAAGACGCCTATTTTCACATTCCAGTCCATCCTGCCAGTCAACGGATTCTGAGGTTTGCTGTCCAGGGGATGCATTTCCATTTTCAGGTTTTGCCATTCGGCCTCTCCACTGCTCCCAGGACTTTTACCAAGTTATTGGCTCCTGCTTTGGGGGTTTTGCAGCATCTGGGTTTCTTCGTGTTTCCCTATATTGATGCTTGTTTGATCTCTGCTTCCTCCTTTTTTCTAAGGCTCCTCTAGCGGTGGAGGCTACGTTGACCTTGTTCCAGGAGCTGGGGTTCATGTTGAATCTGGCCAAGTCTCATCTGGATCCTGTTCAGAGACTTCAGTTCATCTGGGGTCTGTTCAACACCTCTCTGGGGCGGAGTTCCTCACTCCTGTCCTGATCCTTTCCCTGCAGACTCTGTTGCTAGATCTGTTGAGTCGTCCCTCTGCCCCGGCTCGTGTTGTGTTGCAGGTCCAGGGGTTGATGGCTGCCACCACTGCTGTGGTTCCTTGGGCTCGCCTCCATCTCAAGCCCTTGGTGACTCATCTGTTGGCTTGGTGGGACTCCTCCTGGGCAAATTTCGAGGCTCTGGTTCCTCTCTCTCTCTCCTGCTCTGGTTCAGGATTGGTGGCTTTAAAATCCCAATCTGGAGAAGGGGGTGTGGTTTTGTCTTCCTCCTTCTCTTTTGTTGACCACGGATGCCAGTCTTTGGGGTTTTGGGCCCACGTTGGGGTCCTTGGAAACCAAGGGTCAGTGGTCTCGGAGGGACAGTGCCCATCCCTCGAACTGGCGGGAGTTGGCGGCCATCTGGGAGGCGGTGCAGTTCTTTGAGGTTCATCTCCACGGAACGAATTTGTTGGTTCATACTGACAATCAGGTAGCTCGTTGTTACTTGAACCGTCAGGGGGGGGGACCAAGTGCGCGTCTCTGCTGGCCTCCATGATTTGTGTTTGGGCGGAATCTCACCCGTTGGCCTTGAGAGCTGTGTACATTCTGGGGCAGTTGAATTTTCATGCGGACGCATTGAGCCGCAACCTTCCATCTGTTCTGTACCATCTCTCTCTTCCTCTGTTCCGGGACTATTGTCTTCGGTTCGGGACTCCCTGGATCGATCTCTTTGCCTCACCTCACAACGCTCTTCTCCCCAGGTTTTGTTCGGAGGTGATGTGTCCTCAGGCTTATGTGGTGGATGCTCTTTTGATTCCCTGGCCTGCGGGCATTCTGTATGCCTTCCCTCCTATTGCCCTCCTCCCAAGGGTGCTGCAGAAGATTCGGGGGAAGAGGGTGTCGGTTCTGTTGATTGCTCCCTTCTGGCCTTGCCGCCTTTGGTTTCCTCTACTTTTGCGGCTGGCGGGGGGACGGTTTGTCTGGCTTCCTTTGGTTCCGGCTCCTCTCCAGTTTCCCCTCCTGTCTCTGCCTTGTCTTCTTCGTTTGTAACTGACGGCCTGGCTCTTGAGCGGTTGACGTTGGAGTCTTTGGGCTGTTCTTCTGTGGTTGCTCGTGACATTCAGTTGTCGCATCGGCTTCCGACCCTTAAATGCTATGGTCGTCATTGGTGTTTTTATTGGGGCAGTGGGTCTTGTCTGTCACAAGGTTGGGTTACCAGATTCCCTTCTGGGTCCTCCCCCTCTGGATTACTTTCAAGTTACCCCGTTGTCAAGAGACCCCGTAAGGCGGTCTGCCATGTTGTCCGGCGTCTCCACGGTGTTGTCAAAGGGTGCTGTTGTACCGGTTCCAGTGGTGAAGTGGGCCTGGGGTTCTATTCCCATCTGTTTCTGGTCCCAAAGCCAGATGGTTCCTTCCGGCCGATTCTGAATCTCCGAACTTTGAAGAAGTTGGTGCGGTTGAATCATTTTCGGATGGTCACCTTACAGTCCATCATTCCCCTCATCCAGGCGGACGATTTTTAGGCTTCTCTGGACTTGGAAGACGCCTATTTTCACGTTCCAGTCCATCTCTCTTCCTCTGTTCCGGGACTTTTGTCCCATTCCCCTCCTCCCGAGGGTGCTGCAGAAGATTCGGGGGGGGGGGGGGGAGGGTGTTGGTTCTGTTGACTGCTCCCTTTTGGCCTTGCCGCCTTTGGTTTCCTCTCCTTTTGTGGCTGGCGGGGGGGCGGTTTGTCCGGCTTCCTTTGGTTCCGGTTCCTCTCCAGTTTCTCCTCCTGTCTCTGCCTTGTCTTCTTCGTTTGCAACTGACGGCCTGGCTCTTGAGCGGTTGACGTTGGAGTCTTTGGGCTGTTCTTCTGTGGTGGCTCCTGACATTCAGTTGTCGCCTCGGCCTTCGACTCTTAAATGCCATGTTCGTCATTGGGGCTTTTTTGTCTCTTGGTGTTCTTCGCATGGTGTGGATCATGTGCCTGGGGATCCTGCTTCTGTGCTGGATTTTCTCCGGGATAGTTTTTTGAAGGACCTTTCCCCTTCCACATTGTCTGCTCAATGGGCGGCGGTTTGTGCATGTCGGGGTCCGGGGGCTTCCTTGGAGGTTGTTGCCCCTTTGGTGAGTCGGCTTCTTCGGAGCATTAGGCTTAGTCGTCCGGTCTGTCCTGTGATCGTGCCTTTTTATGATCAACCTACTGTTTTGCGGGATCTGTCGTTGACCCCTTTTAAGCCGTTGTTGGAGGTGGACTTGTGGTTGTCCAATAAGGTGGCTTTTTTGCTGGCCATCACCTCCGCTCGTTGGTTGGGTGAGTTTGGTGCCTTGCTCATTTCTTTCCCTTATTTGCAGTTCCTGCAGGATCGGGTTGTTTTACAGCTTGATCCAGCTTTTCTGCCTAAGGTTTCTTCCAAGTTCCATTTGCAACAGGAGGTGATACTTTCTGATTTGCCTATGGAGGGGGATTCCCTTGTTCCCTCTTCTTTGGATGTTCGCAGGGCTCTTCAAATTTACCTCCAGTATTCGCTGGGGTTTTGGCTTTCTCCTGCCCTGTTTGTCTCCTGTGGGGGTGTGGCTAAAGGTCGATGGGTGCGTTTGGCTGTCTCCCAGTCCTATAAATCTGTGGATCTGCCTCCTCCGTCTCAGGTGCAGAGTCGTTCGACACGTTATGTGTCCGCTTCCTGGGCTGAGGTGGCGGGGGTCTCTATCCAGGAGATTTGTAGAGCGGCCACTTGGCAGTCCTATCACACATTTGTTAGGCATTATCGTCTTGATGTTTTACATGCATCTCTTGACAGTTTTGCTGTTGGCGTTATGAACGCTGCTGTTCATTGATCATTTGTTTGATTAAAGTTTTTGTGCTTTTTGTATGGATCCCTGGTGTCCTGCATTTTTTTTTATGGTTCTCTGCCTGCGAGTCCCAAACTATGTAAAGACTGGGGTGAGGAGCCTTGGGGATCAACTTGGTTAATTCCGGTGCTACACACAGGAAGGGCCACTTGTTGGATCCGATATTTTCGAACTCGGCCTGCCTAAAACCATTTCCAGCGCTGGCCTTGCCTTGGACTGACCATTTTATGGTGCCTGCCCAGTGGCAGTTTGATACTCCAGTTACATCGGCTCCCAGGGTATATACGGTGGAAAGAGCCTGGTCGAGACTCCCTGTTGATACCTGGGTGGTCCATCTGGAGGCGTCCCGGCCTCCCCTTGGGTCCAATCCGTTAGTCGCCGATGAGAGGCTAAACATCTGGCTGACCAACTCGCTTGATGCTCTCCTCCCCAAGAAGAAACAACTTTCTATGGGTAAGAGAGTGGGATCGGCGCCCTGGTACACATCAGAGTTGAGAACTTTGAGAAGAGGCTGCAAGAGATTGGAACGGTCTTGGAGGAAAGATTGGAGCGAAGCAACCCGGAGAGAATACCGGGCGGCTCTTAGCACTTACAAATCTGCTATTCGGGTAGCCAAATCCGTATTCTTTGAGGAGAGAATAGGCTCGGCGGCCAACTCCTCAAAAGAGTCATTTAGGGTCATCAAAGAACTTTTAAAAGCTCCCGAACCTCAAGTCTTCCACACTGACCCTCTTGGGAAATGTTCCGAACTTGCTTCCTTCTTTAAAACCAAAATAGATAACATCCTGTCATCACTCCCTCGGTTGGACGAGGAGATTTCCTCTGATGGTAAGTTTGAGTCTCTGTCCAGGGTGCGGACAGCGGAGCTGGCCTCTTTCGGGCCTGTCACTGTGGAAGAAGTCCTCACAGTCTTGACGACCATGAAAAGTGGCTCGCCTAAAGATCCTGCACCAATGAAATATCTTAAGCAGGTAGCTTCTGTCATCGGTGGTCCAGTGACGGATCTGATAAATCTATCTTTTGCCCATGGAGTGGTGCCCCCGAGTTGGTAGGGAGCGGTTGTCAAGGCTCTCTTGAAGAAGCCTAACCTGGACCCCGCTGACCTTGCCAGCTTCAGGCCTATCTCTCTGCTTCCCGGCTTTAGCAAGGTAGCGGAGAAACTGGTGAATCGGCGCCTCTCGGGCTTCCTGGAGTCCAATTCCCTTCTGGGTGACTCTCAAACGGGTTTTCGCCCCGGTCAGGGGACTGATACTGCCCTGCTGGCAGTCGTGGAGAATGCCAGGAGCATTCTGGATACAGGAGGATCAGTGGCAGTGATCCTCCTCGACCTCAGTGCGGCATTTGACACTGTGGACCATCAGGTGCTTCTCCAACGACTGTCGGGGGTGGGGGTCTCCGGGCTGGCCCTGAAGTGGTTCTCTTCCTTTTTGGCTGGCCGAACGTTTGAGGTGTGGGAAGGCAATATGAAATCTCCATCAGTTCCTCTCCAGTGTGGTGTGCCACAGGGCTCATCGCTGAGCCCTACTCTATTTAACATTTATATGGCCCCCCTGGAGAAGGAGATACTGCCCCTGGGTATCAAGATTATCAGCTATGCTGATGATACCCAGCTGGTGGTAGGCCTCCCCCAGTCATCTTACCATCCCGATCAGTTGCATACGTGTCTGGATAAGATCTTCACGTGGATGTGTAGCTCAGCACTCAAGCTCAACGGCTCCAAAACGGAATTGATGATATTGGGGAACTCCCCTCTTACCCTGTCTCCGAGTAGCTGGCCTAGTTGCCTGGGAGCGGCTCCCACCCCCAAACAGGAGATCAAGAGTTTGGGGATGTGGTTGGAGCAGGACCTTACCTTTAAGACTCACGCGAAAAAGACCGCAGGCGTTTGCTTTGGTCTGCTTCGTTCAGCCCGGAAGATTTTACCTCTCCTCCCAGTGGCCTCTAGGAGGTTACTTATTCAGGGGCTTATCATCTCCCGGCTGGACTTTAGTAATGTGTTGTTTCTGGGGGCCCCAGAGTCCACGTTAAACAAATTACAGCAAGTGCAGAATGCGGCCGCCAGGCTCCTGATGGATCTCCCCAGGCGTCATTCTGCTCGACCTGCGCTGAAGGCGTTGCACTGGCTTCCCGTTAGGGAGAGGGTGAAATTTAAGGCACTCTGCATGGCCCATAAAATCTTGCAGGGGAAAGGCCCTCCTATCCTACGGGATATGGTGCAACCTTACAAGGCCTCTCGCTCCCTTCGTTCGGACCATCAACATCTGCTGCAGGTCAGGAGAGTAAGGAAGGCAAGAACTGGGGGCAGAAGATTCTCCATCAATGTGGCCATTCTGTGGAACTCTCTTCCACTGTACCTACGCCTGGAATCAAGTTTCTTACGCTTTCGCAAGCTGTTAAAAACTCACCTGTTTCCTGCCTAACTTCCGGTGCCTCATGTTATGGCGTCTCTTTCTGGATGAGCGCTGGGATGCCCAAGGGTAACCAGGCGCGTTATAAAACTCATTAATAATAATAATAATAATAAGGAGGACCCATGAGGGCGTAATGTCTTGTTAGTTAGCGGTAATCTTCATTACCCCGATTAGGTTCCTTCTCGTCCCAGTCCTCTTCCCTCCCTCCCTCCTGCTGTGTTTGTGTCTGGGACTTGTTGATAACAGGCATGGCTGTGGGTGGGAGGGGATTATGTGACCTTTAGCTTTTGGTTTCTCAGCGTTTTGATTGGCTGGGTGGAGGCAGGACTGCCTCACTATGTAAGGACTGGGACGAGGAGGACCCTAATCGGGGTAATGAAGATTACCGGTAAGTAACAAGACATTACTCTGAGACTTGAAATTCAAACCTCCTAATCTTCTGCAGATCCCTCGTGTGCTTTAGGAACATTCGCCATTCATTAAACTAATTTCTGCTCATTTTAAATAACAAAGCGTTCAAATGTCTTATCTGCAGCGCCCAACTACGACCCTAACTCCGAGTGACTCATTGTTCCCTCATCGGTAAATGCACACCTGAAATAACCAGTACCGCAGGGATTAGTAATTCTGGGATGTGAAATGACAATGGTATTAACACTTCTTTCCTGTGGGATGGGGAAATACTGAGGAAATCGGTTTTATTTAGCCACTTTCCACAGATAATACCTAATTTCCGGACCATGTTCCAGGGACAAATTCTACCAGGTTTGATCTGACAACATGTGCACTTAAATGTTCAGGATGCAATAAGACAGCATGACAAATTATTTGATCTCTTTTAATTCTTTTTCAACCAGAAACTCCTGTTTCCACATCAGTCTTTATAACAATGATACTCGCAACAAGTGCATAAGGGGTAGATTTATCCACAAGTAGTCCAAAGTGGTGGTGTTGTGTTGCGCTATGGGGAAAGAGCAGTGCTATTTTCTAAGTATGACTTGCTGCTGCTTTTATTCCCTGTGGTGCTTCACAAACAGGCTGCTTACCAACATGCATACATCTTTCATGATACTGAAAAGGAGTTTGCATAATGTTTAGAATAGGTTTGGTACTGAAAGGGCATCTTTACAACACAAACTCCTATGCTGTAATAAACATTTTACACATTGGATGCCTGCTGTACAGTGCACAACAAATGGAATGTATGAAATGTTAGGAGATATAAATACATTTCGTCTTCTTAACACATGTCTCAAGGAGACATAATTTTTGTTAATGCGAAATCAGGCCTGGCAATCTTTCTAGATTTGGCTTTGCATCGAAGTCCATGTGTGGTAGTGTTGAAACATCCAAGTACCAACCATGGAATGCCCCTTTGATGCTGGAGCAGCGCATTTTTTGGCTCCACCCTTACACGTCACAGAAATGCAATTATATCCGAGCATTCGACATTATATTGACTGTGTGCCTTAAATTCGTTAACGTGTCAAGCATTAAACATACTAATGAAATGTATTCGCCCTAGAGACTAGAGATTTATACACGTGCACTAATGTTTAGTCTAAAAATTAAATCATGTATTCTTTATTCACATTTTATACTTGCACTTCAAGTTATATTTGCTTATGCAAATGTACTCTTTTATTCACGTTTTACATTTATATTTCAAGTTATACAAGTGCATGTATAAACATGTATTCTAAGTGCACATTAAATACTTAATTAAAGTTAGCCTGACTTCGGGCCTCAGTTGAAATGCACTGTGCTTCGCCAGATTTATTTTCTTTTCTTGCAGGTTTATTATTTTGTTATTTATAGAAAGGTTTAATGTCTGTATTAGACTGCTGATAGAGAGGCCTGGAGGAAAACTAGGCAGTAATGGTGGAGAAACAATGGTCGAAAGAGGCCTTCTGTTTATCATGTACCAGAATGGCAAGATGTTCAAGGTTGAGAACAGCAGTCTCAGTTTGATGCGTTGGCAATTCGGATCTATGTTGCAGATGCACCCAAGTAATGTTTGGGTGCATCTGTGAAAGGCGATAAGGACGTTTCTGCATCTCCTGTTACTTTTAAGTTGTTGTTCACACAGTTGGAGTCCCAGCAAATTCCTTTTGAACTTCGAGAGGTACAGAACTCTTTGCTTTCGTTATTCTTGAAAGTGTGACGCTTTATGCTAAACATGTATTTCCTTTTTCTTTAGACTTCTACTGAAGTCCGATCATGCTGACACCGTCTATGCTCCTGAATTAGAGACACTTAATAGATGACCCTATACTTGACCTATGTTTAGGAGAGAGAAGGGAAGTTTCTTCATGGAATGCCTGTCCACATTCATTTGTTTCTGTATTATTTCGGTTATCACAATTTTGTATCTTATTTTGTTCTTTTCTCAATCAACTGAGATATTTCAACTTACCTTTTGTACTTAACTTGCCTTTGGCTTGCATGTATCCAGGATTGGTTGGTAATCCGAATAAAACCCTTTAACCATGTTCAATATTCCTGGTCGTTATTGTGGAGTCATATTGGCTTCACAAGCCAGAAATTTATAGTTGATGTTTTCTCCCTGTCAGTGCTTTACATCAGCTATCAAAGGCCCATACAAACAATGTGGAAAAAAGTTTAACAAATTGACTAAAAGATTACGTTGTAATGCCTAGCAAACAATGCAAAGTAGCACACGCGCAGTTTGCGCTACTTTATTTGTAGCTGTACAGTACAAAAAGATTTTGCCCTGAAACTTTATCAAGACTTTACGCTGAGCTGTGTCACTTGTCAGCAGCGGATGATCTTGATAAATTAGTTTTGATGTATGCCTTCCAAAGACTGATAAAACTAGAGGTGGACAGGCCACTGAAAACTTGAGCCTGAAGCCTGCCTCTGGCTCAGCTTGAGGTCCTATTGGAACCTCAAGCCCATAATGAGCAGAGCTTTCATGTGACTAATTCCTGCCTCCTTCCATGTGGCCAGGTTGTGGCATTACTGCTAGAGCTTTCAACTTTTGAACTGGGGAACCAGGTTGAGTCTCCGCTCCGGCTCAACATCCCCACAGCTTCCCCATCCCTATAAACAATGAATTGTGACCTTGGGTAATGCAACTGGTGTTTATGTAAACCGCTCCAATACCTTTGGGTCGAGTTTGTGCGTCATAAAAACTGCAGACAAATTCACAAAGAGGTAAAGACAAAGTCTTAATGTAAGGAAAGATACTAGTTTACTAGCTGATTTGTTCAAAGTGAAACCAAAAACCTGGATAAATTGTGGCATCCTCACTTAAATTGTGTGATCTTAGGTAAATATTTTATTTCACCAAAACTTTTTTCTTCAGTTTTTCAAATGAAAATACTTTCAAATATGTGAGTTTGGAATACCAGTTATACAAAAAGCTATTGTTCGATTTATTAGACTATAATGTTTCTATATACTTATCTGGGCCACGTACAGGATTTACAAGACACCTGCCTTTCCATCTTAGTTCACTAATGGTTCAAACTTTAAAACTATTACTTTTAATAAGTGCTTCTCAGTGCAATGCTATCATGTGATGTATTAATATGAGCACTTCCATGTGTTAAAGAAACCAACTTTTTTGAATTTTGAAGAGACTTTATCAAAATTACGTGAGGTGTGTTTTGTAAGGTGTGTTTTGTGGTTTACATAGCAAACATCTTCAGGGCTCGATTTGTGCAGGGGTTCTAAGACACCCGTGGCTCGACTCTCCGTTAATTGGCTGCCTTGCCCACCCAAAAAAGAAACACTGATTTGCATTTCATTATATCAAACCATGACTCTTATAAGCGCTGAACAAATTTGGATGAAGCTTCTAAACAGCCTCTTACCATTCAGAGAACATAGAAACTTCCCTTAAATACATTTTCCCAGGACAAATATGGAGATGCTTTACAGTAGAACAAAAAGGAGTGGGTGATCTTGAATTCATAATAACAGCTTTAGATCCCCTGATCCTTAGAGTTTTGCTAATCTAGTGTATCAAAGAACCGTGCCTTGTTTAATTTCCTCTCATCATAAATCTCGTTCAAACTCATTATGACAGTGCACCCATATCATGTGAATCGAGAAGGCAAAAATTAAACGAATCTGATGGAAGGCGTGTATTGACACAATTACATGACGGATGTATTTATTGTTTTGCTGGACATAACAGCTATTTTTTTTTAAGCAGAATGAATTCTCCTTTTACAAACTGTTTGTATACTCTCCATCCTTCTGGAATTGGACAAATCCAACAGATAAAATACCCTATTGTCCTGTCAGTAAACCCATGGAACAGTATGTTTTTAAAAGTAGCACATCTTGACTTTTTACGGATGTGAATTTGGATTTTCAGCATGCCTAACTAGGTTTAATGGTTGAACGATTGTTTATCGCGGTAATCCCTCAAAACTGATCCATTCAATACAATTCACCCTTTTCGTATTAATGTGTTTTTAAGAACTTTCAATTGGCTCAATAGTAGACCAAATGTTTCTGTGCCCCCGAGAACATCTTGTGGACTGTGTATAATCATATCTTGATTGTGGCCCTGGCCTTGCTTCATTTCTTTTTCCCACTAATTTGAACTCAGATTGTTATTGACATTTTGGTCATTGATAGAAAATAGTTTAGTTTTTCCTATATAACTGTAGTTGTTCATTTGGTTGCACATGCCAAACTTAAACAAGTGCATGGAAATTGGTTCTGTTCAATGCCATCTTTCCCTGAGATGGCTAGGTGTTTTGATTTGATTTTTCATAAAGTGATAACAATTGCCTAGGGGCGTCGTGGCACTACACTAGACAGGTGACTGAGAATCAAGAGATTAAGAATGCTAGTTTTGCCTAAACAGCCCGGTTTTTAATGCCTTTGTGAACCTAATAAGGCATGTGGCCATTTTGAGTTCAACTTTCTTTTCCAGTAGAGATAAAATCCTAATATCCG
Organism: Triturus cristatus; assembly: GCF_964204655.1. Classification (NCBI taxonomy): domain Eukaryota; kingdom Metazoa; phylum Chordata; class Amphibia; order Caudata; family Salamandridae; genus Triturus; species Triturus cristatus. The sequence continues at coordinate 228,769,278 of NC_140594.1, forward strand.
GATCAGCAGAGCATTGCTGACAGCCTAAGGTGCAAAAAGCACTTGTTTAAAGTCGATTCGGTGCTGGATTATCTACCAGTGGGTACATATCCGGCTGTTGCCAAAGAAAAGATTTCCATCCCTGCTTCAGTCTTTCAAGTCCCACTGCTCAGGGGAATAGTTATGCTTAGCATCTGTGGCTGTAATTCACCTATGAAGGAACCTATAAACATTGGCAACCTCCTACTGTATCTCTTAGATTGTTTGCTCTGAGACTGCGTTCTAACAGTGGAAGCAGTGGCAAGTGGGGTGGAACCTTAATAAATGTACTCTACCATCAGGTCGATCAGGCAGGTCACAACTTTGCAAACTTTTTAATCGGGCGTCTCCATCCTTTTCTGTAATGAGAGCTACTTATCTTGAATGCAATTTGTTCCGAGCTACTGATATTATTGGTGTTGTAACGGTGACCTAATCAGGCAAGATTACATTAGTGCACGCTCCAAGCGAGATTGTCATCAGTGATCACCTCAGTGCATGAAGCAAGGTTGCCAAAAGTAATATAAAAAATGTTTTTTTGATTGGGAGTGCCTCCACATAGACTGCACATAATAAGGGTAGATGCAATACCTTTGCCGCAAAGGTAATAAAATGGGTAATAATTCTCCCCAATGCTAAGTGATTTATCACTCAAATATCAGATTTAAGATTGTTTTGGAAATTCAACCATTTTTCTCCTATTGTGAGCTTATGAATGCTGAAAATACACACATTTCCGTGTCGAATACATGATTTTCAATTTTCAAATACGTATATTATTTCAACCAAGCAAAAGTTTCTAAAATATTAGGTAAGGCTATACACAGGAGACCTACTAATAGGTTTAATCATACTTGAGCTAACTCCTGTCATTAGGTTTCTGGAATTGTTGCACATGTTGATCCTCAATTTAGGAAGTTTCTCAACAGCTGCCAATTTTGGGATGATTCAGTGATGATTAGTCCTACGTTTTATAGACTTTCTAGAAACAGTAAAGTGATTCTTTGTTTTTTAGTGCTTATGCTGCTTCCTGGGGTAGGGTAAGCTCTAATCAAAACATTTAGAATGCTTTCTGATTCAGTAGACATTACATAAAAAAGGAAAAAGCAGCAAAAAGTTAACCCTTTGGCGATGACCTGTCTACTGGGCATCTTTTAAGCCTTTGTTTGCTTGTGCGATGTGGAGCAATCCATGAGATGAAATCCGTGTGCACTCTCAGAAAAGGTATGTACTGTTACTTGCATTTTTTACATCTGGATTCATTACACTGCGGGCACGTTTTAAGACTTTTACTTGTATGAACGTGCACACACTGTTATATATATATATACACACACACACACACACACACACACACAGTATACAAGTAAAAGTCACCACTGTGTAGTTATAGTTAGGACCTAGTTACCATAGGAAATAGATCCTTCCTGGAAAGTTTCAGGGTGATCCGTCACGCGGGGCCCAATGTCAAGCGGGGCCCAAGAAAAAGGAGAGACACTACACAATTTCACTGTGCATTTTCCATAAGGATTTTTGAAGCAAGTCACAGCCAAAATGACTGAACAGAATCACACCAAATTTGGCAGAAAGCTAGATCTTTAAATGTGTGTTTTTGTGTGATTTGGTGTAAATCAGTTCAGTAGTGTTTGAGAAATTAAGGTTAAAAATGTATGTATATATTTAACCGCAGAAGAAGCACAGACCCGACAATTTATTCCTTTTTATCCAATAGTGTGTAGTTGATAAAAAGGAATGCATGTGTATCCTAGAATTATTAAAGCAAAATGCTCCAGATATTCTAAGCGTATTGTGGCTCCTACATGTACTTAATCAAGGGAGTCCGATGGCCATTTGCCTCCCCTTCGTTATCCTCCTTTAAGGTTCAGGGATGGGTGGTGTTTAAGGGTAGAAAGGCATTTTGTAGAGGTTAGGGGCGAATAGAGTCTAGGGATTGAAATAGCTTTTTAATGTTAAGGGATTGGTAATGTGAATTGATATTAAAATGTTATGAAATTAAAATAAATTCTATTTAAATTGCCTAATGTTATAAGTGTAATTTAAAAAATGAAGTCAAATAAAAAAATAATATTTACATGTGTGTGCATATATATATATATATATATATATATATCAGAAAGCATGGAGGATCCAAGAACAAAGTCTCCACTAGCCCACTGATCGGTTTGCAGAAGTGTTTATTCAAACGGCAGAAAAGGATGACGCGTTTCGACCACGTCGGTGGTCTTGGTCTCATACCCAGTTTCATCCCATTTAAAGGTACATGGTGTTTGTGGTCATCAAGTGATGGTAGACAGAGATTTATTTTTTTATTTTTAAACAATACAAATTTACATGGTGACATTACCAATGAAATGATGCATAGTCAATTCAAAGTGAATTTTACATGAGAATTTGCCTGATTAGTGCCCATAATACAGCGCATGGAGTACTTTTTCTTCAGTAGGTGGGATGTTACTGTGGGATAGGGGCACTCAGGGTATAGTAACCACAGGGGTTGTTGCTTTTTGACTAATGTCAAATAGGTGTATTCAGCCGCTGTTGTGATCTGCGGTTCAACAGAACTTAGCAAGAATTTGGCAGGAATTCAGGTATAGTACCTTACTTGGGTGTTCGCACTCTGGGATGAAATTGCCCAGTTATGCTTGCCCAGTTATGCTGTGTGATGTTGCCACTCGTCCTCAAGTGTGTAGCTTTGTGATGTTAGAGTCCAAAGGTCTATAGTAGACAGCATAGTGATTGCTATGGTGACTAGGAGTAGTGAGGAACCGAGGAATCTCCATCCACTCCGGTGCGCATACTTTTAACGGGGGGTGTAGCTCCATGTTGTATCTCTGCCACATGTATCTGCAAAAATCAATGGAACACAACAGTTAACATCAGCAAAGTCGCTCCTGTTACAAACAAATCCAATTCTAGAAATGCTTTAAAACCTTCGCAATTATGCAATCATATTCCCAAAAAGTTCAACGCATCCTCTGCTAACTGCATATACTCTGTAAACAAATTAAAAACAAAAGTGTGTAGGGGAAAGAGGTGGGGTGTGAAGTACTGGGTATTTTAGACCCAGCGGTGCAGGGGCACACACCCTATGACTTCTGGGTTCACCCTGTTCCAGACCTACAGAAACACAGAGTCTTCTGGGTGAAGTCAAAGATTCGTTTATTGGCTGCAGACCAATGACAGGTATCCTAGAAGTACAACAGCGTGTATGTTCTCAGGAGACTGCTGAAAATCATAGGAACGGGCTTCTCCTGAAGTACAAAATATCATGCTCCAGGCACACATTCCTTGGTTTACGATATGGCCATTACAAGTATACATTACAAACGAAAAAGCAGAGTCATGATGACCATCCCACATTCCAGTTCGGCCAGCCCACAATGATTTACACAGTAAGGTTCAGATCCCACATTTGATGTCAATAGACCCCCCAATAAACATGAGCATCTCCTGTTTTGGGAAACAAGTCATAAAGCAGGAACAAGCAGGTGTGGAAGAGATTAGCCGGGGGATTGTATAGAATGAAAGGGTTTTATGACGGGTCAAGCCCTGATGCTAATCACAGGTGGACGGAGGAAGGGGAGCTCGTGAGACCGGTTTGACCTGGGGCAGCAGAGCCAGCTGCCCAGGTCACAGAGAAGTCAGGGGGAAAGCCCATGTACTGTGAGGCCCGTATTTACTCCATTATAGCCTATGTGAGGGCAATGACAAGATGGCCACTGCTTCCAAAATGGAACCCGCGTAGTGAAGCAGAATAACGTGTACACAGTGCATTCATAGCTAGAACGATATATAAAGCACTCGTACATGCCGCATTTACCATTTGCGGTTTGTTAATACCAAGATAGACAGGGGTAGAGCCCCGTCCCCTACGCGGTCCCGAATATTAAAGTACGACAGACCCTCCTTTTGCCCTTACATAGGCAATCACTATACTCATCTTAATCCGAATCTAGGTCAATGTCCGCAAAGTCATGGAGATGTTGCTGTAGCATCATCCTATTACTTAGTTCGTCCCTCGATACAGGTTTCCTTACACATAAGGTAGCACAGAGGCCACATATCGCAGGAGCACACTGTATGCACAGACAGAACAGGAAAAGAATGGCTAAGATCATTCCAATGACCATCAGAACTTTCCAACCCCAGGCAGATATCAATTCCCAGAACCACCCCACCAGTGACCAATCTCCCTTATCCACGTGTATGGATTCAGATATTTTATGGAGTTTGGAGATGGCTTGATACACTGTTGGAGCATTATCTGGTATGAAAATGCAGCAACTGGATTGGATGACCTTGCATACCCCACCGCGGTCTGCAAGAATAACGTCTAGAACCATGCGGTTCTGCAGAGTCATAAGGCGATCCGCTTGGAGCTCAGCTGTCAGATTACTAAGGGCACCAGCCGTTACATTGACAGTGGATTCAACCACACGAGTCAGTTGTCTCAGGTTCCTACTATTGACCATAGGTCCCCAAAACGGCAGGAAACCCAAGAAGAAGTCTCCCGCTTCCTGACCGGCAGTATCCTCCTTACTAATCACACCTCTCACAACTCTGGTCTTGTGATAGTCAGAGGCAGCAGTAAATGTCGGCGGTAGCAAGTTCGCAATATAACATGTGCCCGAGAAATCAGGGGGCAGCCATGTATATGCTCGGTCATTACAGATGAAATAAGTGCCCTTGGCAGCCAAAAACGCAGGGGAAAACTGTGACGGGAAGGTGTACGTTTCAGTACAGTCACTTCTTCCCAGTTGAGCTCTAGGATTCTGACCATTACCCTGTAAGCAGAACCGACCCATGTGGGGTACGACCCAGATTGGAGATGAGATTTTTCGCTGTCTTTCACCCAGACTAATACTATACCCCGTCGCGTTCCATCCTACATAAGGTCTCAACTCTTCTTTGGGAATGGATGAGTATGCATCAATATCCCTACTCATATCGGCAACTCCTTTTATCAAAGCCTTATTATTGGTGATAGGTCTGATGGAACGCGGTTGGCGAGGGGAATATGTATCTAGAGCATAGAGAAACATGGTCTGGAATGCCCATGACGATCCATTGTAACTATACGGCAGCACCAGGTAGGGAATACCCTTGTTAATGGTATGTGGCATTAACCCACACACCCAGCAATTGGTCGTATTCATTACTAGTTGGTGCTGGTGCAAGAGCTGGATAAACGAGTTATTTACGAACTCTGATCGTCTGGTCTGTTCGTGCTCAGGCAAAGGGTGAAAAGAGTGAGAGGAGGCAGTAGAAAGAGGTATAGGCTGTTCAGTGGGTGCAATGGGCTTTTGAGCGGAGAAAAACACAAATCCTACAATAAACATTATTATGCTACACAGTGTAAAAAGGCACAAAAAGACAAAACATTTACTTTTTACAATTCTACACATCCTTGCGTTAAAGTTCATTTCCTCAATCGGTCTCTCCATCTTAAAAAACTCCATCCTCTACTCGGGCCGCTCGCGGCGGATGAGTGTCTTCTGCTAAGGGGCACGCCTGTCAGTCCAGGGAAACGCCCTAGACCAACCAGAACCGTTGACCTAGCGTCTTTGGCCTGTACCCCAAAGTCTTGGCACCGCGACCCTGCGGCAGAACCCGGATGGTGGTTCAAAAACAAAAATCAAGAAAGTCCTTCAGATGGGAGAGCAAAAATGTTAAAAAGGAAATAGTGAGAAAATCTTTATTTGTCCATGGGCCTAGGTCTCAAATTATAGCGGAGACGGCCAGGTGCTGTTTGGTCTTGAAACAAAAGTTCAGGCTCAATGGTGTCCAATTGATTTGATGGTGGCACAGCTTCCTGCAGAATATTGTCACTCTCTTGGTCTGAAACTGTGTCTTTTATGCGTGCGTCACTGAATGGTACAAAACGAGGTACAGTGTCCGTCTCAGAGTCGGTGATACCCTCCTTGACCCACTGGTCATATGGCAGAGGCAAGGGGACTACTTTGCAGTGGGTACCATGGATCCAGTGCTTCTTCCCTTTCACTCGCACTGCTGATCTTGTCGAAAGAAGAACAAGATGAGGGCCGATCCAGCGAGGCTCGTCGTTGCTCTTGCGCTGGAAATTTCGGACTAGCACCCACGTACCAGGGTTGATAGGGTGTCCAGGAGGTTCAGAAGCTTGGGGAAGAGTATCATGTACCTGTTGGTGCAAAACACGCAGTTTAACAGTCAAATCATACAGGTAATCGAGCAGTACTGGATGCTCTATCTCACTGAACTTCGTAGGCCTCGGTACACCCCATATGTTGGCCGGACGGCCAAAAACAACCTCGTAAGGGCTAAGTCCCACTCGTGAGTGTATGGTCATTCTGGTGGACAGGAGTGCTAGAGGCAGAGCGTCAGGCCATTTAAGACCGGTGCTCGCCTGGATTTTGGCCAGCTTGAGCTTTAAGGCTCCATTGTAGCGTTCTACTAATCCAGCTGATTGAGGGTGATTTGCAGCATGGAACTTCTGCTTTATCCCTAGCCCTTCACATACATTCTTCATCACTTTACCCACAAACTCACTTCCATTATCACACCACACCATTCTTGGCATCCCAAACCTAGGGAAAAACTCTTTCACAAGGGCTTTGGCTGTGGATAGGGCAGTGTTATCCTTCAGAGGATAAGCCTCTATCCATTTCGAGAAAGCACAAACAACCACCAGTACATATTTCAGGTTGTTGCATCTTTCCATGTGAATAAAGTCCAGCTGCAAAACTTCAAATGGACATGATGGGGGTGCAAAGTGACCAGCTGGAGTTGGGGTTCCCCTACCAGGGTTGTACTTCAAGCATACTATGCAATTCTTGACCACATTCTCTGCACACTTGGGAATCCCAGCATTCTGCCATACTGGAGCCAACAACTTGCATATACCTTTCGTACTGATATGTGCCATTCCATGTGCCATAGTAACCACTGGAAGCACATATGCATCAGGCAACAACCATCGCCTATGTTCTGTCAGATCAATCCAACAACCATTCTCATCCAACTTACCCATACTTTCTCTCCACTTGCTTAACTCTTCCTCTGTGGCTTCAGCTTGAAGCGACTTCACACTCTCTATTGTGTTCTCACACATTCCCACATCATTAACCCATATTGCGGGGCCTGCAACATACATTCTAGTCTTCACATTCTGTGCTGTTTCTTTCGCGGTATCATCAGCAAACGCATTCCCACGTCCAACATCATCTGTGACTTTCCTGTGCGCACTGCATTTCATGATCGCAACTTGCAACGGTAGGGTCAGTGACTCAAGGAGATCATTCACCAACTTGCCATTCTGAATTTTAGCTCCATGCGACGTCAGGAACCCACGCTCCTTCCACAGTCGCCCAAAATTATGAGCCACGCCAAAGGCGTACTGGCTATCTGTGTATATATTTACTCTCATTCCTTCAGACAACACGCATGCTCTCGTGAGGGCGATTAATTCTGCTGCTTGGGCCGAATTATGTGGCACTCGTGCAGTTTCCACGACCGTGTGTAAGGTCGTGATAGCATATGCAGCAGTCGTGTCACCATTAGGGAGCTTGAAACATGAACCATCTACCCATAAAGTGCCATCACACTCAGTCAGGGGAGTATCTTTTAGATCTACTCTCCCTTTCGTCTCTTCTTCTGTTCTGAACAGACAGTCATGTTGCTCAATCTCATCTGAGTCTGCTGGAATTGGCAACAATGTAGCTGGATTCAGCGTATTGCATCTCTTTATGTGTATGTGATTTGCTAACAGTGTAAGTTCATAACCTGATAATCGCGCACTAGTCAAGTGTTGTGTTTTGGTCCTATTTAATAATGTGTCTACTGTGTGTGGAACCATAACAATCAATGTATTGTCCATTACCAAACCAGCAGATTGTCGGATAGACATCGCTGCAGCAGCTGTCGCTCTCAGACAGCTTGGCAATGCCCTCGCTACAGGGTCCAAGGTTGATGAAAAATATGCGCATGGGCGCGGTCTGTCGCCAAAAGGCTGTGTTAACACTGACAACGCACATCCATCTTTCTCGTGAACATACAATGTAAAAGGCTTACTGTAGTCAGGGGTACCCAATACAGGAGCCGAACATAATGCATTACGCAATTCCACAAAACTTTTCTGGCATTCTTCAGACCATGGGATAGGATTCGGTGTGTCTTTGCATGTTAAGGCTACTAAAGGTTTTGCCAACAAAGAAAAACTAGGGATCCAATGCCTACAGTATGAAGTGATGCCCAAGAAAGCACGCACTTCTCTCTGTGTTCTTGGCACACTCAACTGTGCAATGGCTTGAATTCTTTCTGGGGTCAGTTTCCTTCCCTCCTTCGATAAGAGATGACCTAAGTAGGTCACTTCTTGTCGACAATATTGCAGCTTAGAGAGAGACACTTTGTGATGGAAAGCAGATAAATGACGCAACAGTGACAATGTGGCTTCTTTACAGATCTTTTCAGTATCCGCAGTGATCAGTAAATCGTCCACGTACTGAATCAGGATAGCGCCACTAGGTAAAACAAGTGCATCAAGCTGCGCTTTCAAAGCCTGACTATATATTGATGGACTTTCACAGTAGCCCTGGGGAGCGCGTTTGAAGCGGAAGCTTCGGCCTCCCAGACTAAAACCAAAAATGTCTCTGCTCTCTTCTGCAATTGGGATGCTAAAGAAAGCATTCTTTAAATCAATCACTGAAAACCATGCAGCAGAGGCTGGAATCATCGTTAACAAGGCAGTTATATTGGGGACAACCGGAAACTGTGGCACAACAATCTTATTAACCTCTCTGAGATCGATCACAAATCTGTAAACAGGTGGCTGTGAAGGATCCGTTCGTTTTAAGACAGGTAAAATCGGACTATTGCAAACGTTGCCTCTTGTCTCTTCAATCACACCCTTATTAATCAAGTCGCTGACAATGTCTAACAATGCTTTCTGCCCTTCATTAGAGATCTTGTACTGGGGAATACGTGGCAGTCTGACATTAGCCTTTAAAGTCACCACATATGGCGGTATCTCCAAGAGGCCCACATCATTGGGGCCAGTAGCCCAAAGGGCATCCGAAAGGGATGACAATTCAGGCGGCATTGTATTTTTAGACAAGTACATTGGGGAAATCACTTTCTTGCCTAATGTAAGTTGTACTCCTGAAGGAGAACAATACAGTGTAGCGTGCAATCTTTTCAACAAGTCTAATCCCAGCAAATTCTCACCACAACCTGTTGTTAGGATCAGGGGTGCTTTCAGCTCGCAAGGTCCAACAGAAAGTGACATGGGACTGGAAATCGGGTTCCTAACAGGGGCGCCAGAAAAACCTACTGAAACATTGATATCGCCAGACAAAGGTGCGCCAGGGAGTTTTGAATGCATGATTGAACTCTTTGCAGCACCAGTGTCTAGCAGAAAAGGCTCCGTTACATTTGCTGTAGTCACCTCAACATACGGTCCACTCTGATCCACTGGCACTGAAACAACTCCCTCTCTCTGTCTATGGCTGTCCTAGTAATCATTATTTTCTGCATCACCGTCCTCTGCATAATAATCATTATTATAATACTGGGCCGTATTACTAGTCGCGTTAGCTTGCTGATCAAAGCTATTGATGGTACTTTGAGGCGGCAGAGGACGCGCGTTCTGGGGAACACTTCCACGCCCTCTGCCTCTAGGAGCTTGCTGACCACCCCTACCTCTTGCGCCATACGCATTACCGTTCCGCTGCATTAATTTAGGGCAACTATATTTATAATGACCTTCCTCTTTGCAGTATGAACATTGGTTGGGACCTACAGGGACACGTGGTTGGTAATACCCATTCATTTGCTGATTGTTTTGAAACTGTTGGGGTTGGTGATAGACACCTTGGGGTTGCCTATAATTATTCTGACCTCCACGTGGCGGATAGGCCTGCTGTAAAAGGACCTTTGTCTTTAGTTCCTTCGTTTTCTTTTCTGTTCTATCTTTCTCGTCTTCATCTCTATTTTCATAATACTGTGCAGTAGCCAGTATTTGCGCTGAAGAAGAAACAGCCCAAGAACTTTCTGAATCTTTTAACTTTTTACACAGGTCAGGAAGTAGATTCTGCACAAACTTATCCACAAACAGCCGTTGGCCACCCTCAGTACTCATATCCTGCCCACTGTGGTCAATAAACGTTTCTTCAAACCTAGTAAAGAAGTCTGACACTGTCTCATCTTTCTTCTGCTTGCATGCAGATAACTTGTCCCAATTTACGCGCATCGCAGGCATTATTGTCTTCATATACGTGATGATTCTACCAGGCAGTTCAGCTACTAAAGGTTCTGGTTTCGCACCACCAGTTTGTCTAGCATCAGCAGCAACAATGTTAGCCCATGTATCCCCTAGTTCTGCATTGTGATCTACATTACGAATTGATCCCCATAGAGGCTGTGGAACAACATTACCAAACAACATGTCTATGTCGGCCAGATTCATAATGCATGACCCTGCCGTCTGTGACAACTCTTTATAATAACCTGCTGGGTTTTTACGGGGATCAGGCAAGGACTGCTTAAGCGCTAACACCTCAGAGCGCTTCCATGGAACATGCACCCAAACACGCTGGAAATGCGCTGCCACAGCGGGGTTACCACCGGCAGCTGCAACCGCTTCCTTCCATACCGGGGGAACTTCTCTCATAGGGTATTGTCGTGCTTTTACCTTTTTCCCCACAAGGACATCTTGTTCAAACAATGACTGTTGGCAATCATCATTCCTAAAGGACAATACGACCGCAACTGCTTTATCTACTCCACGGTCCACAATTATACCAGTTCCAAAATCGAACCTCACTCTTCACAATTCCTGCGGGTTCGGATTTTTACCACTATCCTCCAATTCTTCACAGAGAATTTCGCACATTTTCTCAAACACATATCTCTGTTTTGGGGCATCCCATTGATGGAAAACGTTGACAACTGATTCCACATCATACAGTGAAGGGAAAACAATCCATCTGCGCGCCATGTTATCTATGACCTTTTTCTCATCGGGGTTAGGCAATTGGCTACGCAATTGCTTACGCTGTAAACCAGGAGTCGCACCAGATGACTCAAAGAGAGGAGACATTAATGTAGTAACCACATTAGCTAAGCGCTGTCGCGCTGAAGGAGAAGCTGAGGCGAGAACAGGGGGAAAAACAGAGGGAAGAAAAGAGGATGTAGAGACAGGTACTGGAGTGGTGGAAGGAAGAGTGTCAGGGGAGGCAGCTGCTGTATTAGGCAAAGTCGCAGGAAGTGCGGGGGCAGTTGGAAGCACAACTGGCGGCCCTTGAGAGGGCTGCGCTACAGGGATAGGAACCGGCTGCAAAGCAGCTGGCGGTAGCGGCAAGGCTTGCAGTATATTCACTGGAGGTGGCATATTTACAAGCTGGGGAGGCGCCGTGGCATTTTGAGCATACGGGGGTGGCGAACTCAACAAATGTGACATCAGGGGATCTTTCTCCTTTTCTTCTAACTCATTCTGCTTAGAATGTGGTAAGGCTGGGTAACATTTGTCAATCCCTAACTTGCGCTGCCTATGCAATTGCTCACTCATCTGCTCCTCTTCATTGTCTTTAAATTGTACAGCTGCTTGCATTACTGTCATACCTTTCTCTCTCTTATTCTTTTTCGCTAACTTAATTTCCTTTTGTTTGGCTTCCTTTCGCCATAAGCGGAAAGAGTCAAAAATCGCCGGCCGGGCTTTCTTCTTAAACAATTTAATTTCCAAATTATCTAAAATATCGGTATCAAAACTACCATTTTGGGGCCATTTTAAAACACCATCTTTCCTGGTGTAGTGGATCCACACTTCGTTATATGCAATGGGGCCTACGCCATGTTTTACATAGAGCTCATAAGTTGGAGTTCCAACCGGAGGAACCGGACATGATTCCTCTAGCTGGAAATCCTTTCCACAACCCAAACAGAATAATCTACCAAATAGTCCAGAACCAGTCATCTTTGCTCACTAGTCTAGATCCAAACGTCAAAGGATTATCGATTACGATAGCCTCGTGAATACACGAGTCCTCTGGCTTTGGCGTTTGCAAACTCCAAAGTACCAAATTACCAAATCAAACGATCCCGAAGGATACCAAAAACAAATAGGAGACGCTCCACTTATACTTAACTGAATATTGTTGATCGATGGCGTCACCAGAAGACTCTCTCGATTGTTTCGCTCTCTCAGATTCGTCAAGGGTCCAAAACAGGTCGATTAATCAGGGCAGCAGTCCTTCGTAGCCGTCGGGACGCGGAGAACCTCGCAGAAAAGACTTTCGGACCACGTCGACATGCAGGGGTCGATGAAGTGGCGGCCTTCCTCCGGAATTTCCACACGAAGCTCCTCACGAACCTCTGGCTTGGACTGGTACCGCTGAAATCGTCCCGAGTTGGGCGCCAAACTGAAGTACTGGGTATTTTAGACCCAGCGGTGCAGGGGCACACACCCTATGACTTCTGGGTTCACCCTGTTCCAGACCTACAGAAACACAGAGTCTTCTGGGTGAAGTCAAAGATTCGTTTATTGGCTGCAGACCAATGACAGGTATCCTAGAAGTACAACAGCGTGTATGTTCTCAGGAGACTGCTGAAAATCATAGGAACGGGCTTCTCCTTAAGTACAAAATATCATGCTCCAGGCACACATTCCTTGGTTTAAGATATGGCCATTACAAGTATACATTACAAACAAAAAAGCAGAGTCATGATGACCATCCCACATTCCAGTTCGGCCAGCCCACAATGATTTACACAGTAAGGTTCAGATCCCACATTTGATGTCAATAGACCCCCCAATAAACATGAGCATCTCCTGTTTTGGGAAACAAGTCATAAAGCAGGAACAAGCAGGTGTGGAAGAGATTAGCCGGGGGATTGTATAGAATGAAAGGGTTTTATGACGGGTCAAGCCCTGATGCTAATCACAGGTGGACGGAGGAAGGGGAGCTCGTGAGACCGGTTTGACCTGGGGCAGCAGAGCCAGCTGCCCAGGTCACAGAGAAGTCAGAGGGAAAGCCCATGTACTGTGAGGCCCGTATTTACTCCATTATAGCCTATGTGAGGGCAATGACAAGATGGCCACTGCTTCCAAAATGGAACCCGCGTAGTGAAGCAGAATAACGTGTACACAGTGCATTCATAGCTAGAACGATATATAAAGCACTCGTACATGCCGCATTTACCATTTGCGGTTTGTTAATACCAAGATAGACAGGGGTAGAGCCCCGTCCCCTACGCGGTCCCGAATATTAAAGTACGACAGGTGTGAGTGATCTGCCAAAAATTGCCAATATGTCAGCTTGTCTAATTTCAAATATGGGAATACATCACTTCATCTACATTAGGTCCATCTGGGAATTTCGTGCCAGCCTGTAGGATGAAATGAGATTCCAACTTGCGGAGTGCTGCTTGCTGGTTGCCTCCTCTGGGGTTGAGGTTTACTGTGTCTTGCCCAAAGAATCTAGTTTTAGTCCAGTCAGCCTCATGTTTCTCAGAGAAATGCCTGGCTGTGCTATAGCTGTGGTCTTTTTTAGTGATTGCCCTCTCCAGTGCTCCAAGATTCGCTTTTTAACCGGGAAAGTTGTGGAGCCAATGTACCAGAGGCCACAAGGGCACACAATGGTATTTACCACAAAATCTGTGTTGCAAGTGATCAATTTGGGAATCTTCCAACGAGTTTTAGTTCTGTTTAAGGTTATTTTGGATACATTGCTGCTATGCCTGCAGGCTTTACAGTTGCCGCACCTGCGGAAGCCCTTAGTTTGTTTGAGCGAATTTGTCTCCTTGGTCTGGAGATGACTGTGTACGAGAAGGTCTTTGAATGAGGCACGGATGTCATGGATGGATTGGTACCTACTCTGTTCTTGAGGATGGGATCCTGCCTAAGAATACCCCATCAGTTTTTCAAGATCTTACGTAGCTGGTCTGCCTGGCTGCTGAATCTCGTAATAAACTGGATAGGTTCTTTAGAAGCTTCTTTGTGGATTCTCTCAATTGTCCTTTTGGCTAGGATCTAATTTCTCGATTGTTTCTCCACTCGTATCTCTGCCTGTTTCAGCGCCTTGCGGGAGTAGCCTCTCTCTCTAAACCTTTCTCTCATATTGTGCTTACTTTGTTCATACGCAATGGTAGTGCTGCAGTTACGTTTGGCCCTTAAAAACCATTATCCACTGTGAGTTGAAGGTCTAGGAAATCAGTTGATTCTTTGCTATAGTTTCTGGTGGATCTCAGGTTAACAGAGTTATGATTTAAGGTGTCCACAATCAGATTGAGGTTGGTTTTTGTCCCCTTCAAAAAAGGGGAGGAACCAAGAGCTTTTTAATGAGGTCCTGCACCGTGCTCCGAGGAATAGAGAACAAAACCAAGGGATGCAGTTCCTCTAGGGTAGCAGGGGAGTGGGAGGGGGGAGAGCGATTAGTCTCTATAGAATGCCCTCACACACCTAGCAAGGTGTCATGCTTCATCATAGGGCTGTGCTCCTCGTCGGGCCGGCGCTGCAATGCCCGACGGGCTCCCGCGAAGGGGCTCTTTTTCGGAGATCTTTTATAGAGACAGCCGTATGGGTGCGTGGGGGTCAGTGCAACAGGTGTAGTGAGTGGTGGTGTAGTGAGTTAAAATAGGTATGGTATTGCCAGACAATGAACCATTTTATTCTGATGGTATACCAGCCTAAGTAAAAATAGGTGATCCCAAGGGATTATAATGATCCCTAGGGAGATCAGACGGTCGACATGTTTCTTGCTCTATGCCCAAGCGGGTCGGTGGCAATTCATCAGGACCATGTGAGGAAGTGCTCAAAAAAATGTGTATCAACTCTACTACATAAATGGTGATGCAGAAATTGTCAATACATCACCATGCAATCCATTGGGTCCCTAAGAGTAGTGGACCCGTTGTTGCGGTACCTGGAAGAGAAAGGGAACAAAGGAGGACAACACAGACACATAAAATTAAACAGAATTGGCGAATTAGGTGCTACTGGGCTCCTGAAGGGAACCGTGCGTATGGTGTGACTGCCCTTTGAATGTGCTCACACAGTAACCCAGAACAGAGTCGTGTCCAATCCATATAGGTGTTGCCACATAGGTAATAGGTACAGACGCTAAACGGATGCTAAAATATGTAAAACAATGTGTACAGCTGGCACAGAGAATTAACAGACGTGGGGCATGCCTTAACGTAACAAGCTTAACAAGATGCGTGCGACTATGTGCACACCATATATGTAAATATGCCACAATGTTATCCTGTGCGCTAGACATGCTCTAAGGTGGGCGGATGAAGGTGAGACTACGTTCTGGTGTACAGCCCTTCGAAATCGAGACACGCACTAATTTGGAGGTGTTCGGAGTTCGAAATAACGATAAAAGTGGAGACGCTGTTTCCAAGGATACTACTGAACCCGGCTCGAAGACCAGGATCGTAATGGAAGTCGGAGGTCCCGTGCGGGGCAAACTCACCCCATTTGGGACAGAACTTGATGTACGGGTTCGCCTGGCGGCCAGGGAGCGCCTGTCCTAAAACAATACGAATGGACAAGGGAAGGTTATAGTGCCTGGCAAGTAAAGGTACAAGTAACGGAACCCAGGGGAGGAGGATTACTTACAGATTGTGGGCGCATTCACGGCCGGAATCCTACTGCGGCTCAGGCTTCCGTAACGCACCGCTGGGGGTGTGTTGCTGATAAAGGACGTGAGCGGACGTAGCCCAGGCGAGCGACTAGACCGCAAACATTGGCGGCCATGTTGGAAGTATCACAAAACTTTATTGTGCACGGAGTGTGGGGATCGACAATTCGGCCCGTTTTAAGTGCATAACACGAGCGTGCTAGGGAACAAGGCGTGTGAGAGATATGTAGTTAATTAAAAATGATAATGTGTGGCTTGATATTCCCTAGTCGGACATCGGCGTAGATTCTGGCATGAAAATAAAAATGTTTTTATGTTTTGACTGAATGTCGGACTGACAAGCCCATGGGTCTTGCCTAGGGTATCCACAATAGTGGCTGTAGGTCATCGCAATTGTCGGCACTACTCCAAGTCAGTCACCTTAATGGGTGTGCACGTCTCAGGTATGTGTCGGCCATCTCATGTAGCCAGACGTTCATGTATTATTGAGAGTGGCCCAAGGTATATCATCGTTGAGGCCGTTGGTATGGCTCGAAATTCTAAAAATCCACTGTTGTTCCTTGCGGAAGAGGGCTTCCTTACTGATTATTGGAAAGGCTTGAAGAACTGTCCATGAGAGGTCGTTGGCAGTGTGATTAGTTTCCAAGAAATGGGTGCACATTTTCGTGCTGATCTTTTTGCATCTAATGTTGCTCCGATGCTCGGAGATCCTGATCTTAACTGGACGTGTCGTCATGCCAATGTACAACAGGTCACACGGGCACTGAATTAAGTAAATGCAATTGCGGGTATTGCAATTTGTATGGGATCTTTGTTGCCAATTCAGAGTCTCCGAGAAGGTTATAGATTTACTCATTTTAGTGAGATTACATGCTGTGCATTGTCCGCATGGGTGATGGCCTGTCACAGGTGGGAGTCCCCACAGTCTCTGCTCAGCTCGTGGAGTTGGTTTGGGTCTGGTGCTGATAAGCATAGTCTTCAAATTGTCGGTTCTTTTAAATGCGAAACGTGGTTTAGGAACTTCCCAGCCTCCTACCGATAACAGCTTCCAATGCCTTTTGATTATTTTTTGGAAGGTGTTTGATTCAGAGGTGAAGGTGCTTACACACGTGATTAGGTCGGTTTTCATTTTCTCTGTAGAGGCCAGCAAGACATCTCTGTTGGTATTGCGAGCCCTTTTGTAGGCCGTTTGTGTAATAGTGCCCGGATATTCTCTGCGGGCTAGGTGGCCAGTGAGCTCATGTGCTTGTGATTTGAAGTCCTCCAGTGCGCTGCAATTGCGACGTAGTCTGAGATATTGCCCGTATGGCAGGTTGTTACGTAAAGCCTTGGGGTGAAAGCTACTAAAGAGTAGTGGGCTATGGCTGTCGGTCGGTTTTTTGTAAGTTTTGGTGTTCAACCCCAAAGTGCTTTTTTGAATGAGCAGATCCAGAAACGGCAGTTCAAGCACGGAGGAGTTAGCTGTGAACCGCAGGTAGGGGTTAAGGGAATTCACCCACGCTACAAAAAGAGGGATGGCATTCAGATCCCCTTTCCAAAAAATGAGTATATCGTCAATATACCTCCGCCAAAGGGTAATGTTACCCTGGTAAATATTGGTCTCAGATAGGATGTGGTTGGCCTCAAAGTGTGCCATGTAGAGGCATGCCAGGCTGGGAGCAAATGTGCTCCCCATCGAAGTGCCCTGGACTTGATGGTACATGCGGTCTTCGATTCGGAAGGAGTTTTTTGTTAGGGCAATATCAGCACACTCCATAATGAAAGAGATCGGTGTGGGCGAGTTCCATGTTTGTGCTCGCAGCACTTCTTCCACAACATCCAAAGTGGCCCTCTGAGGAATGTTGGTGTAGAGGGCCTCTACATCCATGGTGACAAGTGCATCCACACTACTGCCAGTCTCATTGACTTGTTTGATGATATTCAAGACGTCCCTTGTGTCTAGTAGAAAAGTTGGAGTTTTTTGTACCAGAGGGCGTAAGAAGTGGTCGCAGAACCGCGAGAGGGGTTCCAGCACCGAGTTGATACCTGACACAATTGGCCTCCCAGGTGGGGGCAGGACACCTTTGTGGATTTTAGGTAATGTGTAAAAGTACGGTATCCGGGGATCCTTATTCATCAAGAATTCTGACTCATTTTTCGATATCCAGCCTTGTGTTAAAGCACTGGTCACTAATGTTCTTATTGTGATGATCAGTTTGTTAGTTGGATCTTCTTTGATTTGCTCGTAATACCGTGTGTCACTCAATTGTCTTAGGCATTCTGTTCTGTAATCGGGGGTGGACATGATCACTATTGCTCCCCCCTTATCTGCCTCTTTGATGGTAATTGTTGTATCTTGGCTGAGATCAGTTATCGCCAAATTTTCCATGCGAGAGATGTTGTGGAAGGTTTTTTTCTCTGTCATGTTGCTAATGTCCTTGAGGACTGCTTTTTCAAAAGCCAAGATTTCCGGAGGGACCATTGCGGATGAAGGAGTAAAGGAGGATGGTTTACGTAGGCCTGAGTCTAATAAAGGAGGGGGATTTTGGCCTGTGAAGAAGTTTCTCAAACGGATTTTCCGAAAGAGGTCATGTACCTCACAATGAGTTCTGAATTCGTCGTGTCTTGGTGTGGGTACGAAGCCCAGCCCCTTAGAGAGGATCCTGATTTCTGGTTGGTTTAACTGCCGATCTGATAGATTTACTATCAATTTTTCTTCCCTCTGTGACTCCTGAGTTCCATCGGGCCTTGGTCTGTTTGGTCTTTCCAGTGGACCTGTTTTTGTTGATTGTACCCGCCTCTTCTTCTTCCTCTGCCCCTGCCCCAGCCTCTGCCTAAAAAAGGTTGTGGTAAGTAGGGGTTGAATGGAACAGGTCCCTGTTGGAAACCAGGTGGTTGCCACATGTGTGGGCCCGGAAAAGGGGGCATGGGGTAGGTATACTGTGGGTTCGGTGGTCCATGTTGCTGGTAAGGTTGTTGGCCTCTCCAACTGTCAGAGCTAGAATTGCTACTGTTGGAATTCGTTCTTCGGCGGGAGTTTGAACTGTCGTCTGACGAATAATCACTCTGTGCATTTTGGAAATCGTCTTTTAAATAAGGGTAGATTTTTTCTTTATTGAAGCGACCAATATCTTTTTGGAGTTTGTTGATTTTTTGTCGCATAAGATAATCCTTATTTTCTGTGATTTCGCTATTGATTTCTGATAGCTTGGCTTTAAAGGCCGCGATAGTTATGGTCGCTTTCAATGCTCCTTCGGCAATGGTGATCTGGATGATCAGATCATCAGCAAGACGTTTAGCGGTCTTAATAATCAGTATCAGCCAGTCCCTAGTGCACTTCCAGGCAACTAGGGACCATTCTTCCTTAAATTGCTTATCCTCAAGGAAAATTCTTGGCATGTTGGACACAATAAGCCCATTGGGGGCTATATTTGCGCGAAGGTATTCAGTCATAATTGCCCCGTGCATTATGATCTTCATCCTGGAAGTGCACTAGGGACTGGCTGATACTGATTATTAAGACCGCTAAACGTCTTGCTGATGATCTGATCATCCAGATCACCATTGCCGAAGGAGCATTGAAAGCGACCATAACTATCGCGGCCTTTAAAGCCAAGCTATCAGAAATCAATAGCGAAATCACAGAAAATAAGGATTATCTTATGCGACAAAAAATCAACAAACTCCAAAAAGATATTGGTCGCTTCAATAAAGAAAAAATCTACCCTTATTTAAAAGACGATTTCCAAAATGCACAGAGTGATTATTCGTCAGACGACAGTTCAAACTCCCGCCGAAGAACGAATTCCAACAGTAGCAATTCTAGCTCTGACAGTTGGAGAGGCCAACAACCTTACCAGCAACATGGACCACCGAACCCACAGTATACCTACCCCATGCCCCCTTTTCCGGGCCCACACATGTGGCAACCACCTGGTTTCCAACAGGGACCTGTTCCATTCAACCCCTACTTACCACAACCTTTTTTAGGCAGAGGCTGGGGCAGGGGCAGAGGAAGAAGAAGAGGCGGGTACAATCAACAAAAACAGGTCCACTGGAAAGACCAAACAGACCAAGGCCCGATGGAACTCAGGAGTCACAGAGGGAAGAAAAATTGATAGTAAATCTATCAGATCGGCAGTTAAACCAACCAGAAATCAGGATCCTCTCTAAGGGGCTGGGCTTCGTACCCACACCACGACACGACGAATTCAGAACTCATTGTGAGGTACATGACCTCTTTCGGAAAATCCGTTTGAGAAACTTCTTCACAGGCCAAAATCCCCCTCCTTTATTAGACTCAGGCCTACGTAAACCATCCTCCTTTACTCCTTCATCCGCAATGGTCCCTCCGGAAATCTTGGCTTTTGAAAAAGCAGTCCTCAAGGACATTAGCAACATGACAGAGAAAAAAACCTTCCACAACATCTCCCGCCTGGAAAATTTGGCGATAACTGATCTCAGCCAAGATACAACAATTACCATCAAAGAGGCAGATAAGGGGGGAGCAATAGTGATCATGTCCACCCCCGATTACAGAACAGAATGCCTAAGACAATTGAGTGACACACGGTATTACGAGCAAATCAAAGAAGATCCAACTAACAAACTGATCATCACAATAAGAACATTAGTGACCAGTGCTTTAACACAAGGCTGGATATCGAAAAATGAGTCAGAATTCTTGATGAATAAGGATCCCCGGATACCGTACTTTTACACATTACCTAAAATCCACAAAGGTGTCCTGCCCCCACCTGGGAGGCCAATTGTGTCAGGTATCAACTCGGTGCTGGAACCCCTCTCGCGGTTCTGCGACCACTTCTTACGCCCTCTGGTACAAAAAACTCCAACTTTTCTACTAGACACAAGGGACGTCTTGAATATCATCAAACAAGTCAATGAGACTGGCAGTAGTGTGGATGCACTTGTCACCATGGATGTAGAGGCCCTCTACACCAACATTCCTCAGAGGGCCACTTTGGATGTTGTGGAAGAAGTGCTGCGAGCACAAACATGGAACTCGCCCACACCGATCTCTTTCATTATGGAGTGTGCTGAGATTGCCCTAACAAAAAACTACTTCCAATTCGAAGACCGCATGTACCATCAAGTCCAGGGCACTTCGATGGGGAGCACATTTGCTCCCAGCCTGGCATGCCTCTACATGGCACACTTTGAGGCCAACCACATCCTATCTGAGACCAATATTTACCAGGGTAACATTACCCTTTGGCGGAGGTATATTGACGATATACTCATTTTTTGGAAAGGGGATCTGAATGCCATCCCTCTTTTTGTAGCGTGGGTGAATTCCCTTAACCCCTACCTGCGGTTCACAGCTAACTCCTCCGTGCTTGAACTGCCGTTTCTGGATCTGCTCATTCAAAAAAAGCACTTTGGGGTTGAACACCAAAACTTACAAAAAACCGACCGACAGCCATAGCCCACTACTCTTTAGTAGCTTTCACCCCAAGGCTTTACGTAACAACCTGCCATACGGGCAATATCTCAGACTACGTCGCAATTGCAGCGCACTGGAGGACTTCAAATCACAAGCACATGAGCTCACTGGCCACCTAGCCCGCAGAGAATATCCGGGCACTATTACACAAACGGCCTACAAAAGGGCTCGCAATACCAACAGAGATGTCTTGCTGGCCTCTACAGAGAAAATGAAAACCGACCTAATCACGTGTGTAAGCACCTTCACCTCTGAATCAAACACCTTCCAAAAAATAATCAAAAGGCATTGGAAGCTGTTATCGGTAGGAGGCTGGGAAGTTCCTAAACCACGTTTCGCATTCAAAAGAACCGACAATTTGAAGACTATGCTTATCAGCACCAGACCCAAACCAACTCCACGAGCTGAGCAGAGACTGTGGGGACTCCCACCTGTGACAGGCCATCACCCATGCGGACAATGCACAGCATGTAATCTCACTAAAATGAGTAAATCTATAACCTTCTCGGAGACTCTGAATTGGCAACAAAGATCCCATACAAATTGCAATACCCGCAATTGCATTTACTTAATTCAGTGCCCGTGTGACCTGTTGTACATTGGCATGACGACACGTCCAGTTAAGATCAGGATCTCCGAGCATCGGAGCAACATTAGATGCAAAAAGATCAGCACGAAAATGTGCACCCATTTCTTGGAAACTAATCACACTGCCAACGACCTCTCATGGACAGTTCTTCAAGCCTTTCCAATAATCAGTAAGGAAGCCCTCTTCCGCAAGGAACAACAGTGGATTTTTAGAATTTCGAGCCATACCAACGGCCTCAACGATGATATACCTTGGGCCACTCTCAATAATACATGAACGTCTGGCTACATGAGATGGCCGACACATACCTGAGACGTGCACACCCATTAAGGTGACTGACTTGGAGTAGTGCCGACAATTGCGATGACCTACAGCCACTATTGTGGATACCCTAGGCAAGACCCATGGGCTTGTCAGTCCGACATTCAGTCAAAACATAAAAACATTTTTATTTTCATGCCAGAATCTACGCCGATGTCCGACTAGGGAATATCAAGCCACACATTATCATTTTTAATTAACTACATATCTCTCACACGCCTTGTTCCCTAGCACGCTCGTGTTATGCACTTAAAACGGGCCGAATTGTCGATCCCCACACTCCGTGCACAATAAAGTTTTGTGATACTTCCAACATGGCCGCCAATGTTTGCGGTCTAGTCGCTCGCCTGGGCTACGTCCGCTCACGTCCTTTATCAGCAACACACCCCCAGCGGTGCGTTACGGAAGCCTGAGCCGCAGCAGGATTCCGGCCGTGAATGCGCCCACAATCTGTAAGTAATCCTCCTCCCCTGGGTTCCGTTACTTGTACCTTTACTTGCCAGGCACTATAACCTTCCCTTGTCCATTCGTATTGTTTTAGGACAGGCGCTCCCTGGCCGCCAGGCGAACCCGTACATCAAGTTCTGTCCCAAATGGGGTGAGTTTGCCCCGCACGGGACCTCCGACTTCCATTACGATCCTGGTCTTCGAGCCGGGTTCAGTAGTATCCTTGGAAACAGCGTCTCCACTTTTATCGTTATTTCGAACTCCGAACACCTCCAAATTAGTGCGTGTCACGATTTCGAAGGGCTGTACACCAGAACGTAGTCTCACCTTCATCCGCCCACCTTAGAGCATGTCTAGCGCACAGGATAACATTGTGGCATATTTACATATATGGTGTGCACATAGTCGCACGCATCTTGTTAAGCTTGTTACGTTAAGGCATGCCCCACGTCTGTTAATTCTCTGTGCCAGCTGTACACATTGTTTTACATATTTTAGCATCCGTCTAGCGTCTGTACCTATTACCTATGTGGCAACACCTATATGGATTGGACACGACTCTGTTCTGGGTTACTGTGTGAGCACATTCAAAGGGCAGTCACACCATACGCACGGTTCCCTTCAGGAGCCCAGTAGCACCTAATTCGCCAATTCTGTTTAATTTTATGTGTCTGTGTTGTCCTCCTTTGTTCCCTTTCTCTTCCAGGTACCGCAACAACGGGTCCACTACTCTTAGGGACCCAATGGATTGCATGGTGATGTATTGACAATTTCTGCATCACCATTTATGTAGTAGAGTTGATACACATTTTTTTGAGCACTTCCTCAGATGGTCCTGATGAATTGCCACCGACCCGCTTGGGCATAGAGCAAGAAACATGTCGACCGTCTGATCTCCCTAGGGATCATTATAATCCCTTGGGATCACCTATTTTTACTTAGGCTGGTATACCATCAGAATAAAATGGTTCATTGTCTGGCAATACCATACCTATTTTAACTCACTACACCACCACTCACTACACCTGTTGCACTGACCCCCACGCACCCATACGGCTGTCTCTATAAAAGATCTCCGAAAAAGAGCCCCTTCGCGGGAGCCCGTCGGGCATTGCAGCGCTGGCCCGACGAGGAGCACAGCCCTATGATGAAGCATGACACCTTGCTAGGTGTGTGAGGGCATTCTATAGAGACTAATCGCTCTTCCCCCTCCCACTCCCCTGCTACCCTAGAGGAACTGCATCCCTTGGTTTTGTTCTCTATTCCTCGGAGCACGGTGCAGGACCTCATTAAAAAGCTCTTGGTTCCTCCCCTTTTTTGAAGCATTACGTACGGCGGCTCAGCCGTGGGACCTTAGCCCGTGTGGCTAGCGGTTAATTACCGCTCCCCCCTTCTTTCCCTTCCCTTCCCTTTGGACAACCTCGACCATGGAACAACACCAGGGTTTATCCTTTGATGACGATCTGGTGACAGAAATTCTCAGAACACCATCCTTACTAGACGCAGATGGAGCTATGGCGACCACGAGCATGGGCAGCGACTGGAACAGCATCACCAACATGAAACGCCAATTGATGAAGATCATAATGCACGGGGCAATTATGACTGAATACCTTCGCGCAAATATAGCCCCCAATGGGCTTATTGTGTCCAACATGCCAAGAATTTTCCTTGAGGATAAGCAATTTAAGGAAGAATGGTCCCTAGTTGCCTGGAAGTGCACTAGGGACTGGCTGATACTGATTATTAAGACCGCTAAACGTCTTGCTGATGATCTGATCATCCAGATCACCATTGCCGAAGGAGCATTGAAAGCGACCATAACTATCGCGGCCTTTAAAGCCAAGCTATCAGAAATCAATAGCGAAATCACAGAAAATAAGGATTATCTTATGCGACAAAAAATCAACAAACTCCAAAAAGATATTGGTCGCTTCAATAAAGAAAAAATCTACCCTTATTTAAAAGACGATTTCCAAAATGCACAGAGTGATTATTCGTCAGACGACAGTTCAAACTCCCGCCGAAGAACGAATTCCAACAGTAGCAATTTTAGCTCTGACAGTTGGAGAGGCCAACAACCTTACCAGCAACATGGACCACCGAACCCACAGTATACCTACCCCATGCCCCCTTTTCCGGGCCCACACATGTGGCAACCACCTGGTTTCCAACAGGGACCTGTTCCATTCAACCCCTACTTACCACAACCTTTTTTAGGCAGAGGCTGGGGCAGGGGCAGAGGAAGAAGAAGAGGCGGGTACAATCAACAAAAACAGGTCCACTGGAAAGACCAAACAGACCAAGGCCCGATGGAACTCAGGAGTCACAGAGGGAAGAAAAATTGATAGTAAATCTATCAGATCGGCAGTTAAACCAACCAGAAATCAGGATCCTCTCTAAGGGGCTGGGCTTCGTACCCACACCACGACACGACGAATTCAGAACTCATTGTGAGGTACATGACCTCTTTCGGAAAATCCGTTTGAGAAACTTCTTCACAGGCCAAAATCCCCCTCCTTTATTAGACTCAGGCCTACGTAAACCATCCTCCTTTACTCCTTCATCCGCAATAGTCCCTCCGGAAATCTTGGCTTTTGAAAAAGCAGTCCTCAAGGACATTAGCAACATGACAGAGAAAAAAACCTTCCACAACATCTCCCGCCTGGAAAATTTGGCGATAACTGATCTCAGCCAAGATACAACAATTACCATCAAAGAGGCAGATAAGGGGGGAGCAATAGTGATCATGTCCACCCCCGATTACAGAACAGAATGCCTAAGACAATTGAGTGACACACGGTATTACGAGCAAATCAAAGAAGATCCAACTAACAAACTGATCATCACAATAAGAACATTAGTGACCAGTGCTTTAACACAAGGCTGGATATCGAAAAATGAGTCAGAATTCTTGATGAATAAGGATCCCCGGATACCGTACTTTTACACATTACCTAAAATCCACAAAGGTGTCCTACCCCCACCTGGGAGGCCAATTGTGTCAGGTATCAACTCGGTGCTGGAACCCCTCTCGCGGTTCTGCGACCACTTCTTACGCCCTCTGGTACAAAAAACTCCAACTTTTCTACTAGACACAAGGGACGTCTTGAATATCATCAAACAAGTCAATGAGACTGGCAGTAGTGTGGATGCACTTGTCACCATGGATGTAGAGGCCCTCTACACCAACATTCCTCAGAGGGCCACTTTGGATGTTGTGGAAGAAGTGCTGCGAGCACAAACATGGAACTCGCCCACACCGATCTCTTTCATTATGGAGTGTGCTGAGATTGCCCTAACAAAAAACTACTTCCAATTCGAAGACCGCATGTACCATCAAGTCCAGGGCACTTCGATGGGGAGCACATTTGCTCCCAGCCTGGCATGCCTCTACATGGCACACTTTGAGGCCAACCACATCCTATCTGAGACCAATATTTACCAGGGTAACATTACCCTTTGGCGGAGGTATATTGACGATATACTCATTTTTTGGAAAGGGGATCTGAATGCCATCCCTCTTTTTGTAGCGTGGGTGAATTCCCTTAACCCCTACCTGCGGTTCACAGCTAACTCCTCCGTGCTTGAACTGCCGTTTCTGGATCTGCTCATTCAAAAAAGCACTTTGGGGTTGAACACCAAAACTTACAAAAAACCGACCGACAGCCATAGCCCACTACTCTTTAGTAGCTTTCACCCCAAGGCTTTACGTAACAACCTGCCATACGGGCAATATCTCAGACTACGTCGCAATTGCAGCGCACTGGAGGACTTCAAATCACAAGCACATGAGCTCACTGGCCACCTAGCCCGCAGAGAATATCCGGGCACTATTACACAAACGGCCTACAAAAGGGCTCGCAATACCAACAGAGATGTCTTGCTGGCCTCTACAGAGAAAATGAAAACCGACCTAATCACGTGTGTAAGCACCTTCACCTCTGAATCAAACACCTTCCAAAAAATAATCAAAAGGCATTGGAAGCTGTTATCGGTAGGAGGCTGGGAAGTTCCTAAACCACGTTTCGCATTCAAAAGAACCGACAATTTGAAGACTATGCTTATCAGCACCAGACCCAAACCAACTCCACTAGCTGAGCAGAGACTGTGGGGACTCCCACCTGTGACAGGCCATCACCCATGCGGACAATGCACAGCATGTAATCTCACTAAAATGAGTAAATCTATAACCTTCTCGGAGACTCTGAATTGGCAACAAAGATCCCATACAAATTGCAATGCCCGCAATTGCATTTACTTAATTCAGTGCCCGTGTGACCTGTTGTACATTGGCATGACGACACGTCCAGTTAAGATCAGGATCTCCGAGCATCGGAGCAACATTAGATGCAAAAAGATCAGCACGAAAATGTGCACCCATTTCTTGGAAACTAATCACACTGCCAACGACCTCTCATGGACAGTTCTTCAAGCCTTTCCAATAATCAGTAAGGAAGCCCTCTTCCACAAGGAACAACAGTGGATTTTTAGAATTTCGAGCCATACCAACGGCCTCAACGATGATATACCTTGGGCCACTCTCAATAATACATGAACGTCTGGCTACATGAGATGGCCGACACATACCTGAGACGTGCACACCCATTAAGGTGACTGACTTGGAGTAGTGCCGACAATTGCGATGACCTACAGCCACTATTGTGGATACCCTAGGCAAGACCCATGGGCTTGTCAGTCCGACATTCAGTCAAAACATAAAAACATTTTTATTTTCATGCCAGAATCTACGCCGATGTCCGACTAGGGAATATCAAGCCACACATTATCATTTTTAATTAACTACATATCTCTCACACGCCTTGTTCCCTAGCACGCTCGTGTTATGCACTTAAAACGGGCCGAATTGTCGATCCCCACACTCCGTGCACAATAAAGTTTTGTGATACTTCCAACATGGCCGCCAATGTTTGCGGTCTAGTCGCTCGCCTGGGCTACGTCCGCTCACGTCCTTTATCAGCAACACACCCCCAGCGGTGCGTTACGGAAGCCTGAGCCGCAGTAGGATTCCGGCCGTGAATGCGCCCACAATCTGTAAGTAATCCTCCTCCCCTGGGTTCCGTTACTTGTACCTTTACTTGCCAGGCACTATAACCTTCCCTTGTCCATTCGTATTGTTTTAGGACAGGCGCTCCCTGGCCGCCAGGCGAACCCGTACATCAAGTTCTGTCCCAAATGGGGTGAGTTTGCCCCGCACGGGACCTCCGACTTCCATTACGATCCTGGTCTTCGAGCCGGGTTCAGTAGTATCCTTGGAAACAGCGTCTCCACTTTTATCGTTATTTCGAACTCCGAACACCTCCAAATTAGTGCGTGTCACGATTTCGAAGGGCTGTACACCAGAACGTAGTCTCACCTTCATCCGCCCACCTTAGAGCATGTCTAGCGCACAGGATAACATTGTGGCATATTTACATATATGGTGTGCACATAGTCGCACGCATCTTGTTAAGCTTGTTACGTTAAGGCATGCCCCACGTCTGTTAATTCTCTGTGCCAGCTGTACACATTGTTTTACATATTTTAGCATCCGTCTAGCGTCTGTACCTATTACCTATGTGGCAACACCTATATGGATTGGACACGACTCTGTTCTGGGTTACTGTGTGAGCACATTCAAAGGGCAGTCACACCATACGCACGGTTCCCTTCAGGAGCCCAGTAGCACCTAATTCGCCAATTCTGTTTAATTTTATGTGTCTGTGTTGTCCTCCTTTGCTCCCTTTCTCTTCCAGGTACCGCAACAACGGGTCCACTACTCTTAGGGACCCAATGGATTGCATGGTGATGTATTGACAATTTCTGCATCACCATTTATGTAGTAGAGTTGATACACATTTTTTTGAGCACTTCCTCACATGGTCCTGATGAATTGCCACCGACCCGCTTGGGCATAGAGCAAGAAACATGTCGACCGTCTGATCTCCCTAGGGATCATTATAATCCCTTGGGATCACCTATTTTTACTTAGGCTGATATACCATCAGAATAAAATGGTTCATTGTCTGGCAATACCATACCTATTTTAACTCACTACACCACCACTCACTACACCTGTTGCACTGACCCCCACGCACCCATACGGCTGTCTCTATAAAAGATCTCCGAAAAAGAGCCCCTTCGCGGGAGCCCGTCGGGCATTGCAGCGCCGGCCCGACGAGGAGCACAGCCCTATGATGAAGCATGACACCTTGCTAGGTGTGTGAGGGCATTCTATAGAGACTAATCGCTCTCCCCCCTCCCACTCCCCTGCTACCCTAGAGGAACTGCATCCCTTGGTTTTGTTCTGGTTTTTGTCCCCTCCCAGACAAAGAAAATATCATCGGTGTACCTTAGCCATTTGGTTACATTGAAGATCCAATGTTCGGTTTCGCTGTTCCAGAGCACCTGCTTCTCCCACCAACCCACCATAAAGTTGGCATAACTAGGGGCGAAACAGGTGCCCATGGAAGTCCCTTGTAGCTGCTTGAAATACTCTTTTTAAAAAATGAAAACATTTTCCCTCAAACCGATCCCAATCATCTCTAAGATCATCAGTATGTGTTCCAAATACTGTACATTGGGTGTTTTCAAGAATTTTAAATGCCTTCAGGCCATCAGTGTGTCTAATACTTGTATTTAATGCCGCCACATCCAGACATACTAACCAATGGTTTTCACCAATGACCACATCTTTTATTTTCTACAAAACGTCAGTGGTGTCTCTGAGATATGAGTTGAGGCTTCTGACGAAGGGAAAGTGAAAGTGGTGAACAAACGTGGAGGTGTTCTCCAGGAGACTGTTCTTTGAAGACACTATAGGTCTACCTGGTGGTTCTAGGGCATTTTTATGGATCTTAGGCAAGAGGTAAGAGGTGGGTGTGGTTGGTGTGTCATTCCTGAGAAATTTTCTCATCCCATGTCAAGAGTTCTCTTTCGTTCCAGTCCTGGATCTTTTTCAATTACCTCTGTTGGAAATCAACTAGGTACTGTCTATCCACCTTACCATAACAAGTTATATCGTTCAATTGGTGGTATGCTTCTTTGGTGTACATGGCTCTTGTCATAAGTACTCCATATATAGATACACACACACACATATAATGCCATTGGATTAATACTTGCCAACTTACCTGCGAAGTAAAGGCGGACTTTATGTAACAAACTTTAATGTAAAGGTACTTCAGTGTATTTACCCAGATGTAATGAACCATGATGTAACGGCAGTGGAAGCAGTAACTGATAATCTCAATATAACCTGCCCCAACAACATTTGCTGTCCCATGGTGCCACACCACATCATGCACCAGATCTCTTTTGAACCATTTAACTTTCAGACTTGAGAGAGCTCCTATGTCCTCCTGGAAATTTGGGGTTAGAGTTCGGTAGTTCTCTTTCCAAGCATTTAAGTTATACCCTCGAGGCAGCAGTGGAAACACATAGACATGGGTCTGGGACTTTTTTTTAACTAGAAATCTTTTTCTATTGAAAATTCGTTCCACAGATCAACATAGCATTCAAAGCACAGCAGTGATCATGTGCAAAGGCATCAGTCTCATTGGTGACAAAATGACAGAAAAAATGAAGTATACAACAGTATAAAGTTGCATTGGTAAAAAGTGTGATAACAGGAGATGCAAGTAGACGTGTATTCTTTGCACGAGCCTGCAATTGTTGCAAGACAATAGAACTTAACAGAACACAAAAGGCTGAACAAGTAGTGTTTGTAAAGGCCTATTCTCAGGGGGTCTCATGTCCTCATGGGAAGGGGCTAGAAGATGAGAGAGGAGGGTGGGAGGGATGAGTGAGGGAGAGAAAGATGAGGGAAAAACCTGATGTTCCAAGGCCGTTCATCTCCATCGAGGATTCAACTCAATCGAAGAGTTGGAGCACCCTAAGCTTGGGAGGTGTGAAGCATGCTTATTCCAGCCGTGTGACATAATCGATCAAGGGTTGCCAGATGCGGGTAAATTTAGTGTCAGAGTGTGCAATCCTTTGTGACAAAAGCTCCATGGCCATAACGTGCCAAAGGCGTGTAAACCACAGAGGCAGAGGTTTGTTTCTAGTGGAGTGCTATTAGTTGCTTGGCAGCTCGCAACATATGGCTTGCTAGGTGCCAGTCTGCGTGTGTCATGGCTTCTTGTTCCAGTGTCGTGTGGTTCCCCGCTTCCCAGTAGGAGGTGAACTTTTGTTAGACAACATAAATGTAGGTATGGTGCCAGACTGATTCAGTGCATCCCCGCAGGATATGTCATCCTAAAGACCAGCTAGCACACAGTGTCGCCTTAAGCCCCCCTAAGCCTAGATGGGTGAGAAACGGTTTTGGCAACCACAGAACATGACAACCCTGAGCTCTCCCACGGATCATGGTAACAGATTTAGAACCCTTTCGCTCAGTCAAATATACAAGGAATGCACAGTGGGGTATTTTCAATATTTATTCAACCAAAGTGATTCTTGTATAACATATATGTGCTGCAATGATCAATAGACAAGCAGATGAAAGTGATGAGCAATACCAAGACAGTGAACAGGATGAAAAGTTCCACCATCTTGCTACTACAACATATATATGCAGGCATGTGAAATAATGTGTATATATATATATATATATATATGTGTATATATGTGTGTGTATATATATATATATATATATATATATATATATGTTATCTACTGCCGGTCGCCAGTAGATAGTTATAGTTACGACCGTGTTTCCATAGGAAATCTGAAAATTCTATTTTGAATAACTTTGGCGCCGGTTGACGAATCCTCGCGAAATTTTCAAAACTAATGGGGCCGAGAAAAAAGAGGGGTCCCAAAACGCGTTTTCCCCATGCATTTTCCCATAGGACCTTTAGTCGAAGGTACAGCCCGAACGGCTGAACAGAATTACTTGAAATTTGGCAGAGAGGTAGTCCTCAGGTCAGGGAAGTGCCTTTTGCAGGTCTGGTGTCAATCTGTTCAGTAGTTCCTGAGAAAATAGCATTTAAAAGCATATAAATATCTATAAGCGCGTACCGTGCGCGCACCGTGCGAGCACCCTAACATGCGCGAGTGTAATTCTGATTGGTGATTACATGTTAGTCAACGTTCGAATCGGTCGAAATCAGGAAGTGTCGGCCGCCATTTTGTTTGTTTGAAGTGCGAGAGTGAAAAAGGAAGGTGGCGAATGTGAAAAAGGGGCAGGGTAGAGAGTTCCTGACCCCCTAGCCTTTGTCAGGGGGTCCTGAAGGACCCCGAAGGCAGAAAAAAAATATATATATTTTTTTTTTAAATCGCGGGGGTGCGAAAAACAAAAAAAAAATGTAATACGTAGTTTATTGTAAAATAAATATATAAAAAAATAATAATACATTCATAACTTAGCATTTAAAAAAACGTACAAATTCACTGAAAAAACCATAGGTTTCATACACGTTATAGTTAGGAATTAGCATTTAAAAAACCTTGCAAATTCACTTTAAAAACCATAGGTTTCACACATGTTATAGTTAGGTGGATATTTCACTCGTAAAAAACCAATGAAATTCCCCCGTTATAGTTAGTTCAGATAACTGTAACTCGCGCAACCGCCACTCTATCACAAGGATGATGTCATGAGTGATGTCATGAGTGATGTCACTGACCATGTCATGAGTGATGTAATATGTGACGTCATCAGCAGTGCATTGCGGGCGCGCGAGTTATAGTTATCTGAACTAACTATAACGGGGGAATTTCATTGGTTTTTTACGAGTGAAATATCCACCTAACTATAACATGTGTGAAACCTATGGTTTTTAAAGTGAATATATATATATATATATATATATATTCCTAATATGCATCCCGTAACATAAATGCCTAGGGTGTATGTATGTGCTCTGCCAGAAACCCCCCTGGAGGGAAAGAATGTAGGTCCCCATTGTGGTCACAAGTTGGGCATTCCTTGTCAAGGGATCAGCCAACAGCTGGGCTTTCAGCTTGCAGTGACCTTGAAAATGACAGCAAGTGCTCCTCCGGCTCAAGCCGTAAATGCTTGTTTATTTATAACAGAAAGCATCCTTGCCCTGGGCCGATATTCTAATCAAGTCGTCAGTGTTTATGTGCTATAGATAGCTCTGTTGCTGCATGGGTGAAAATAAACAACTGCATTTGCACAATGTATGTATAGACCTTGTACGTGATGTTCAAGGTATCATGAAAATGTCTGTGAGAAGTTCATTAAGGTATCTTGATAGTGTTTTTGCGAAGTTGATTTTGTAAGCAAGTATAGTTTGATGGCCACTAATCCGCTCTTTCATGGATGCGAATGTGTGTCAAAAGTCATTTTGTGAAAGTAAAGGCAATTTAGGAAAAAAACAGTGTGCATGTAAAATGGTAGTGTTTCTTTCTAGGCCCAACTGGGACAAATGGCACCAGGTGGTGAATGCCCAGAACAACTGTAGTGTAGGAGTTAGGAAGTGGGAAGCCCAGCACACCTTTATTGTGGCCTAGAATTTCTTTCCAGTAGCTGGTAATGACAGAGCACAACAACCATATCTGTTGAAAATCTCTAGGAGCCAAATTACAGCGCCAGCAAAGATCAGATGTGGTGCGATAAATGGTGCAGAGGTTTGTCGACGTATAGTACCACCGTGTCCTCAATTTCAATGCTGTCTCGCGCTGTGGCTGTAGGGGGCCATAATACAGGATATCAGGCCCGGCCCAAGGCCGGTCTTTCCAAGCACTGCTCTGAGAAACACTCAACTAACCCTGTCAAAAGCCTTCTCATCAAGCGCGAGAAGGCAGGCAGGGATATTATGGTGATAAGATTTCTCCACCAAGTGGGCAATCCGATAGATGTTATCCGCCCCCCTGTCGATTACGGATGAAGCCAACCTGGTCGGGCTCAATCAATCCAGAGAGGTGTGACTCCATACAAATCTCAAAGATCTTGGTGGAAATCTTTGCATCCGTGTATAAAAGCGCAATAGGGTGATAGGAAGCGCAGAGAGAGGGGTCTTTTCCGTGTTTGGGGATTAGGGCAATCCCTGCTTCCGCCATCATCGGGGTGAGGCTTGTTTCAGAAGAGAAAGCAAGAGTAATAGTGGCCTCCAGAAGTTCAGTATGGTGCGAGTCAATAGGATTCCAGGCACAAAAGCTAACTTAGGAGTATATAAGCCAGTTCAGCAGTAGCCCAGCTCTCGTTTCCTGTCTTAGTCATAGCTATATGCGTACAAGCGTGCTGCTGGCTTAATTTGTGGGCTAGGAGTGCCCCCACTTAGTCCCCCCCTTCGTGCAAACATTGTTTCACAGCAAGCAGGGACCTCTCTGCTTTTTTCTTTCGATGTGTTTGCAGCTGGCCTTGTAACATGGCCAACTGTCTCTTACTGCGTCTGGAGGGGTGAATGGATCGAGGCGCTCCAGAGCTTTAATCTCCAAAATCAAACCTGCCTCCACCAATCTGGACACTCGCTCTCGCTCTCTCTCTGTCTCTCTCTCTCTGTCTCTCTCTCTCTCTCTCTCTCTCTCCCTCTCTCTCACCCCTATCTCTCTCTCCCCCTCCCCCTCTCTCTCGCTCTCCCCCTATCTCTCTCTCCCCCTATCGCTCTCTCCCCCTCTCTCTCTCCCCCTCTCTTTCTCTCTCCCTCTCTCTCTCTCCCTCTCTCTCCCTGCCTCCCTCCCACCCTCTCTCCCTCTCTCTCTCACTCCCTCTCTCTCCATCTCTCTCCCTCTCTCTCCCTGCCTCTCCCTGCCTCCCTCCCTCCCTCCCTCCCTCCCTCCCTCTATAGCAATGGAAGATATCACTCACCTGATAGTGGCTTTAAAACCATCCCAGAGGGTGTGGACCAGGGTCCCTGGAAGGTCATTGAGGTCGAATTAGTCCGTGATCCCTTTTTGGATCTCAGCCACATCCACCGGGTCTCTGAGAAGGTGCGAAGGGAATCGCCAGCCTGACTGGCCCCACCGTGAGCTCCCGTTCCTGTTCCACACAGTTTCAATATGAGCGTGATCAGAGATAGATATGCACGAGATGGTGACAGTTTCTAGCTCAGGGAGTGAGTGATATATGTGGGAGTATGATGTGTGTACGTGCGAGTAAAGGGAAAAGTCACGGGTGTCTGGGTGCCTGTAGAGCCATGCATCCGCTAGGCCCAGGTCCGTAAGATCTCTTTTGAGTATTGCAGACATCGCCCCTGTGCCCTAGAAGGAAGTAGCAGTACTGTCTAGCTCAAGGACTTATACCAAATTCAAGTCTCCACCCCTAGCTGTGACCACCCTCGTTAGTCAGGTGTTCCCGCAATAGTGTTCTAAGAAAAAGGTTTTGTGCCTGATTCGGGGTAAAGACATTAAGAAGCATGAATTGATGGGAAATCCGTTGAAGGCTAAGTTTCACCTAGCAACCATTAACATCCCGCACTGTATTCAGTATCTTAGTGCAGATGCCTGCCTTACACATGATGGTCACTCCTTAGTGGTGGTGTGTGCGCCGAAGTGTTGAGGGTATTTCGGGTGAAACATTCGAGGGGCATCCTCCCTCAGGAGGTGAGTCTCCTGGAGGAAGATGACCCCGGGGTCTTGCAAAAGGAGATATTGCCATACATTCTGTCTCTTATTAGGAAAATTCAATCCACTTGTATTGTGTGAAGGTAGCTTAGTGTGTTGTACGACAGCCATTGCGTGAAGGGTGTGATGTAATGATGGTGTTATCAGCTAAGCATGCAAGGGTGTTCCTGAGAGGAGCTTTAGAAACGGCACGAGGGAGCAAAACCTCCTGGGTTATAGGGCGCTGACCAAGGTAGGGTGGAGGGTGGAACTACTTCAACAGCTTGGGTATCTGTAGGGTCATGGAGGAAGATATAAGTGTTACTAGGGATTAGGTATGTGCAGTGCGTGCTCAGAGACAGCTGAGGATCCTCCCCCCGATGAAGCATTCAACCTGAAACAAAGAAAAGCTGCAGTGAACTGACAAATATCCTGAGGACTTATGTAACCAGCAAACAAATACGCTGGACACAACGTAGAAGTCACTCTCCAGAGGTGCGAATCGAGGAGGGATTTCAATCGGAAATGACCAACCATTGGACAGCAAGGTATACATTCCACTGCAGAGCAGGAAAGTCACCATGTTGATGTTGTCCTCCAATGGCTCCAGATCCCTGCAGCTAGCAGAGACCAGAACAAGAATCGATTAGGGAGAAGAAGTAGGCCAACTGAATGATCATGTTCCTTCAAGGCCAAAGAGATGCCCGGAGTGGGGGCACGGAGAGCTAGAAAGAGGAGGGTGCACCAGTGCAATATGCTCTCTCCAGTTCCAGGCTATTGGACAGAAACGCATGTGTCAGTCATGTCGGTGTATACTCCTGGAAGCTGTATACCGTGCTCATGAGGCTGAGGACATACTGGGTAAATTGACCATACTGTAGGTTTCCCAGGGTAGGCTATAAGAAAACAAAAGTCAAAGTCATAAAAGCTCATGGCCGATGGTGCTGGGAACGGTCGCTTTTCCTAGTCGCCGGGGTGCTGGATAATGTCCCCCTCTGTTTTCTGGGAGGCCGCAACTTTGCGGTTTTTATCAATGCAGCGGGCTGGCACGAAGGACCAAATAGGCTGTAAAGATTCAAGGAAGGTGGTGCAAGCGGGCGATGAGGCGATGTGGGTCTGTTTAGAGCTTGAGAAGTTTTTTGTCTTCGGCCAGGGAGTGGATGACTCCTCGCCTCCCCTCAAGTGAACATGATTGCGAATGGATGGCCCCATTGGTAACGAATGTTAAGCTCCCACAATTTGCCAGTAACTGACCGGTAGTCCCTGCGACTTCAGAGGATGACAGGGAAACAAGCCTGAAATAGCTGGATAGTGTGGCCACAGAAGATGAGATCTGCCTTGCTCCGCGGCCCTCTCAGAATGGCCTCTTTCTCAACTCAAAAATGTACCTCTGTCAGGATGGCTGGGACAGAATCTAATCTTCCTGCAGGTAAGGCCACACGATGGGCTCTATCCAGCGCTGGGGGAGAGACTTGTCGTCACAGCGGATGGTATTCAGGAACTCAGCAGTGATGCCATGATTTTGCTACCCTCTGCCCCTCTTTTGTACACCCCTGATGCGGATGTTCTTCTGTCGGCTTTTAGTTTTTAGGTCCTCCTGCTTCATTTGTAGTTCATTCTGCTGCTCCTCCAGTGCAGTCAACCTTCGCCAGAGAATTTCTTGGTCCTCTATATGAGCATTCATTGAGCTTTCCAGGGCATCCACTCGCCCTCCCATGTAAGTGACCTCACGCCGGATGTCCTAAATGCAGGATTTGAGATCTCTTTTGAGGGAGCCAATTTCAGTTTGGAGTTCCTGCAAGAAATGGTCCATGTAGGCCTGGGTGAACGGTATCGGTGGAGTGTCTCTGGCCGTACCAGAGAGCAGGCTAGACCATAGAATCCATGTCAGGAAAAGGCGCTTGGTTCCAAAGCGGGGTGACTGGATTGTCCCTGGCAGACCCAGCGGGTGTGTCTTTAACTGATTTGCCACAAGGCATGTTATCTGCTCGTGGAAAGTGTGGGGGCTTAGTAGATACCGCAGACCAGAGGTGCAGTCACCGACTCCCTGATGAGAACTATCCCAAGGCCAGAGGAGGAACTAGTGCCCAAAGAGATTGTGTGTTGAGTGCCTCCTAAGGGTCCAATGAAGCTGTGGTTACCAGTGAAAGCGCACCCAAGAGTATACAACGTATTCAGGTGCTATATAGGAGGATCCAGGGCCATTGCTCAGAGCCTGTTAGTTGGGTGGGTGATGGCTTCCATCCCTGATGGGGCCCCAGGGAAGTCCTGTCCAGGCAGTGCGTCAAAGGGGAGGGGGGTAGAGAAAACCTCAACAACCCAGCTTGGCTCACCACAGGTTCAGTAGCAGTTGAATTGGGAGGTCGGAGAGGTCGCCCCCCCACCTCACAGTTTGTTCCTTACCTCTGGCCCTGTGAGGGCCCCACTGCAGACAAGTTTGTTGGTCAGTCAAGCCAAAGAATCTCCCCAAAGCCTTCAACACAAGTGTAGGACTTGTGGGCCCAGAGTAGTCGCTGTAGACAGTTAATTTGAAGGTGTTGTAGGCTGCGGCAGTGCCCCTCCCCTAAAGGCTGCTTTGAGCACTAGACCGAGAACGCGCGGAGCAGGGGGGCTGCGAGTGGGTCAACACTTGTCTCCAAGGCCAGACACAAGCCAGAGGTCCCAAGGTGAGCCCCCTACTCCGTCTCACCAAGCAGGGACGTCGCTGGTGGCAACTTGACATGGTCCCTGTAGTAGACATATCACAATGCCCAGATGCTGCCAAACTCCGTATGCGGCGTCCGCATCTCCACAGTTCCTGTAGGAGCAGGTAGGAAAACAGCTAGGCCTGGCAAGGTAGTGTGGT
Organism: Triturus cristatus; assembly: GCF_964204655.1. Lineage (NCBI taxonomy): Eukaryota > Metazoa > Chordata > Amphibia > Caudata > Salamandridae > Triturus > Triturus cristatus. The sequence continues at coordinate 228,807,086 of NC_140594.1, forward strand.
TAGACCCACAATAGGATAGGGGCCTCTTGTTGATGCTGGCAGGATCTGGGGAGGAGCAGAGGACGAAATCATACACCCACTTTGCTAGAGCTATGTCACCAATGAACAGGGCCCCCAGAGCGAGGCAACTGACAGTCACAAGTCTGGGAGTAAGCAGAGGGCAGCGTCGCCACTGATCCGCTGCTTGATTTTCTTCCTCTTTGATGCCTGGGCCAGCCACGACACCATCCACCAGGTAGGCCCCAAGGAATCCCAAATAGGAAGCAGGGGGACATTTACCCGGCTTGCGCTTGCCACCTGAAGACTCACCAGAGTGGATTTAGAGGGTGAGGTCGTGGCAGCGCCAAGCCTGGTCAGCAGGCTATCTGTATGCCTCTGTCACGATAGATGATCCGGAGGCAGGCGCCATCTTTTCAGTTGTCATAGGGCAGCTGGGCTTGGCGGGATGCAAATGAAGGGGGCCCGCAAGCAGAAGCGTGTCCAGCACGTCCGATGACAGTGAGAGTCACCCCAGTGCTGGGAAGAGCAGAAGGTGGGCTCCATGCGGTCGCAAAATGTTGGGCCCTCACAATCAGCCGCACCTGCAGAAGGGAAGCGCCGCTAGGGAGCCCCAGGCACTAGAGGGGCAAAGAAGCCGACACGGGTGGTTCACCTCATGTTTTATTTCGAAAGCCGATCCCAGCAGGGGTGGCATCAGAAAAGACCAGATGGCTCGGAAGGCAGAGCAAAGGAGGCTGCCGCTGGTGGCCTGTGGTTATGCGGTTGGAGCTGCTTCTTTCATGCCCAATAGCCTTTCCTCAGAGGTGGGACACAGGAAGCAGGTGCCCCCACCGTTTCGGTGGCATGCAATCATGGCCCGATGCTTTTGGTATCTTAGGGAGGCAGCGGTAGTCCGAAGCTACAGCGGAGCATGTTTTACTCCATGAGCTCCTAAGCCACACCCGCTGGAACCTGGACTTTGTGCATACTGGCTAGAATGCCCTAGATCACTTGTGTCCAGTTTGCTTCTCTGGATAACATGATTTTTCATATGAAGATGTCGAGGATTTGCTAAAATGATAGTGCTGCTTTCAAGGCATTTAGACCAGATGGATACACCCAGTTACTTTAAAATTGTATTGTTGCAGGGAATCTGCTCAGGAACGGAACTAAGCTTTGGACCACAGAACATCAGCATGTAGGGACTGACTCACCATACCACCTTGGTATCTATGAACCAGAGTCTGGCTAACTATAGTTGTTCTCTTGTCTTCCTATCCTTTCCAGAGAAATGAGTTGGCACCCCAGAAAACACAACCCTCTCAACCCTCTCAGGGATCGCGGTAACAGGACACACCCTTTTGCTCTTTCACTCGTACTTGTTCACAATAAAATAAACAAGCAACACAAAGGAACTTTATAATTTTATTTAAACTATTGTGATCTAAGATGCTGTTTTTGCATCGCAAACAGAATACAAATGCATACCAAAAATATCATTAGCATGGTTATCAAACCATATATCATAAAAAGCCTTGTCATGTTATAAGACAGATAAGCCTAAATCTCCCCCCCCCCCTTTTCTACTGAGGCTGAATAATTATATATAGAAAATCTCTGGGATTAGTGACAGACACTGTACCTTAGCATATATAGGTGGATATTCTACATAGCAGTTGATTCAACACTCTTGCCCCAGGACCTTCGCTCATTGTGTGTTTTTCAGAACCCCTGTCCTTAGTTATATGACTAGATGTGTGTTCACAAACAACAGCTGCATTCTCTCGTTATGTCTAGGTGTTAGTGTCTGGCCAGAGAGAGTAACAAGGGGCACTGTTATCTGACCTTGTCAAGAATAAAACATGTAAACATGTGCAGGTTCTGTGTGAAAATACAACATGGCACAATAACAAGCGCACTATGTAGTAACGTGCAAAATGAAAGCAGCCTATAACTTGCACAATAAGGCTAACGTAGAAAAAAGTACAATGTGTAATGCAAGAAAAATACAACAGTACTTGGGCAACAAGATGGGCACTTCTAGTATGCAAGCATCCTCCAACAATTCCAATACTCCCAAAAGGTCAAAAAATACTCTTGACACCAAATATATCAATACTCCACCTCTGCCTAGAAAAGGTCTAGAGTTACAGATGTACCCTCCACAGTTATCAATGGTGTGACTTAAGGCACATTGATGTAAGAAAGTGTAATACAATTACGATAAAGTCTGTTTTTCCATTTACTTTGCCATTACTTTATTGAAAGTGAAATGGAGGTGGGTGGGTAAAATCACATTACTGTGACCCACATGAATAGGGGAGTGACTATGATTGGAAGAGTCCATTTTATCTTCCTATGAAAATAATCTAAGTTAGAGTTTATTGAGTAACAGGATAATTGCATCCAATGGCCACGTAGAATTTAACTTAATTTTGCATCCAAGGATAATGAAAGAACTTCAAATTCCTGTATAGTTCACTGGCACAAGAGTGCCCAAGCACCAAAACAAAAATGTTCTAAAGCAGTGCAAATTTATGCAGCTTCTCTGTCATTTGCTTGATTACATTTTATTGCACTATAGCAGTTGTACAGCGCTTACTGCCTTTATGTGGAATGCTGACAAACTTATCTGCTAGGTACCACATTATATCATGTAGGTGTGTGATTGGACATGTGTTGTCTTTTCATTAAACCTGCATTGAAAGTGTTTCCATGCCGTGATGATCACCGACGTGCAGCTATCGTGTTATGGGATACAACACTTTGCCTTGTGAGGAATAATAGTGCTTTTTTTATAGCTTGTGGAAGAACTGATTTGCTCTGCAGGTCTCATTATTATGCAAGGGGGGATTGTGAGCCTACTCAAGTTAAGAGGAGTCTACACCTCTCATAGATCCTTGGATTGATACATATGAACTATGTCTATGTTGGATCTTACTCATGAGGAGTGTCAGTGTAGTTTCTGTTATTTTGTTTGGCACTTATTTAGTAATATATGTGGTCCGATGCAATATAATTTGATATAACAGTATGTTTTTTGTTGTGTGTTTCTTGTCTTTGTTTGATAATATTGTTTTATCTTTTGACCAACTAGGAAGAAATCTATGAGCAAATCCTCCAGGAACCTTGTTAGATATTGCAGGAGGCCATGCTCTGTAAGATCTATGGATCCAGGGTGGTAACAGGTGTGAAGAAAAAGTGAGGGAGAATCAGAGAGTTCTACTTTTGACGATTGCCAGTATGAGACTCCAAGTAAAGAGATTTGCTTAGATGAACTGTTATAATTATCCTTTTGTTGTTGTTTGATGTTGGTGCTCAGAATATGTGACAATTCAGAATCTATTTAGAGTCATCTGATGACTATCAATGTGTGTCTAGGTGTCTTGAACTGGCCAAGTCTAGTTACTGAGGGAAGAAAAATTCCCCATCACTGATTCTTATACTTTGTGTACAAAATGCATTTTTTCTTTTCTAAATTGTGGAAATTAGAGGAGCTCATTGTTGGAGAGGATGTAGGTGGTGGTTAAAGAGTTGCCCTACATCAGGCAGATACTGGGAGAAGGGGATAACGGAGCTTAACAAAACATTTTGAATTGATATCCCAACAGATTTTATGGTAGTTAAGTAAGAGCTAGGGGTTGGGAGAGATGCCTAGACGAGAGAAGCTGACCTTTCTACCTAAGTGAGGTTAGGCTGACCCAGGGTGAGGGTGGGATGGGGAAATGTGGGTTATAAATGTTGTGTTCATTTTCTAAACTAAACTAAACTATGCACCACCCAGTTAGTTGTAAACATAAGTATGTGCATGGACAGACTGGCCATACTGGGCACCGGCCACTATACCGTTGGGCTGGTACCCTGCAGTCCGGTTATCCTTTATACCTTGGGGCACCCTCTGTTGCTCTCTCATTGCAAATATGTGTTCAAGCTTTTGGTGCTGCTATTCTTTTTGCTGTTATTCTGAGGGTCTGATGTGGCGCTGGGTCTAGTATTGGTGCAGTACTTCTGAATAACAGGTTCAAACACAAATACAAGCAAAATAAGTCGACTAGGCCGAAATGTGCCGTTTGTATACTAATAGCGCTTTGGTGGGCAGAGCTGAGTTTCAGAGGAGGAATGCCTGCTGCAAAAGAGCCTCTCTTCTCTATAATGCAGCTACTCTCCAATGGCTGAGGTCCACGCCACATGCACAGTGGTGTTGTCAATCACAATGTGGCGTCAGACCCTGCCAAGGGCAGTAAACATAAGTTGAAGCTGCCTGTAAAACTGGACCTATTACTTAGTCCACAAAGTAAGATAATGTAAATTATTTGAAAACGTTTGTGTGCATATATGTATGTCTGCATCTGTCCCACTCGGACAAACGCACTCTGACCTTATGAAGCTCCTGTAAGAATTGCGTCACATGGCTTGTCATTCCACACGCATTTGTGTATTTTTGTACCACAATAAAAAATCTTGATATGTTGAAAACAAATAACTGCAGACGGAGCACTTCACCTGTTGCTGCCAGTAAGACAGATTCTGATGTTCAGCAATCCGCAGGCAGGGACTGAGGGAAAAATAAAACATGTAACATTATGTATATACTTCATTGCTATTTTTTTAGGTTTACGGGGATGAATTATCAATCGCATCAATAGCTGTGTGTGTATGTTATAGTTGCACTGTGTGTGAGCCTTCACCCCTGGTAAGTTGATCCACATAGGACTTTCAGTTGAAATATACTGGGCTTTGAGGATATTTTGGAGGGCTGCTAGTCAGAGCTTCCAAACGGGGTCCTTGAGAGAGATGAAATGCCACATGATTCTACACTCAAAAAAAGTGTATTTACTGCACTGTGGCTCTATTGGAAAGAAGAATAACTTTTCTTAAAATGCTTTATTGCAAAAGACTTAATAGCTTCAAATAGCTTATACATGCCAGATGATGCCGTTAACTCAGTGACACTAATTTCATTTATCAGAGGAATGGAAGGCTGAGCCTCCACTGCAATAATGTTTTAATTTGTGGACATTTAGTTTACAAAAGATCTCTGCATCCCATTGATTTTCTTTATCATAATAATAGGTAGTTGTATGTTTGTTTTTAAATCCAGAGGAAGACAGAAAGGGTAATAATGGCATTAGTTCCTCCTGTTTGCGTGGTCAGTGAAAAGGTCTACTGTTCCTAAATGTACATTGGCTGCTGGGATGAGATGGATTAAATTCCAAAATTAATGCATGTCTCAGGGCTGAAGTTAAGAATAATGGAAACATAGTTGTAAAATCTCTGTAGAAAAGGTTTTTAGGTCTTGCCTAGGCAGCGCATGCTCTGTGTCTTTGAGACATGCTGTATCTCCTTTGTGGGCTTAAAGCACGCCCATCGTCTTTCATTGGTTCCTTTGTGTGCCCTTCTGAAATTCTCGATTATCAGTGTTGCATTGGCTGTATTTGTCTGCCCTTCTGTTTTTGCTTCCCCTCCATGGCAACTGGCCCTATTACATGTGCTTGTTCCCTCCTGTCTATTTAGGTTGGTTTAGGTGCCCTATTTTTCTTTCTTCTCTGCTCATGTGTTGAAATGTGGTGTTTTTGTTCTTTTGGAGTGAAATGTGCTTGACACTCAGCTGACAGAAGGTAGCATGTTATGCATGTGTAAACAAACTTTGTTGGATGCCGCCTCCCTTTTAACTACACACCAGCTTGCATTTTCACCAGTGGGTGTTTTATTATTTTAATTTGGAGGCCGCTACCTTTTAAGTACACAACTGCTTTCTTTTTCACCATCGTGGTTTTTATTATTTTAACTGGAGGCGCTGCCTTTTGAGTACACGCCGGCTTTCATTTTCGCCATTGCGGATTTCGTTATTTTAATTTGGAAGCTAACCGCCTTTTGACTACAAGCCCGCTTCCATATATACCATCGCAGGTTTCATTATTTTAATTTGGAGGCCGTGCACCTTTTAACCCCATGCCCGTTTGTTGCAGCTCTTTCTCGCTCTCTTTCATTTGCCCCCCCCCTTTATAAAGGCTTTATCAACGTCACCATCTCATCACCATTTTGGATTTGTAAAGTGTAGCTTATACAAGAGCAAGGCGTTTTGAATGACTGCTGCCAGTAGCCATGCAACGGGCGCTTTATAATTATATTCACGACGAAAATTGAAGCTATAATTTCCATACAGCATTAGGGTTTTGTGAAAATAACGTTTAAAAAAATACTTTTTGGTGTTTTACTTTAAGAATATGTAAAGTTCTGTCATACCGTAATATGCCCCTTGAAAATGGCCGATGCGATGATTCCATTCATCCCCTGTTGATTTGCGGCTCCGATACTACACTTACTCCAACAGAAGTAGTTTGTGGGCAGGTAGCTAAGGGTTTTGGCAGTTGTGTTGCTGGAGTGTCCTGAACATGCCAGATACCGGCTCCTGCAGCCGTGCAGGAGCCTGGGATAACAAAGGCAGAACCCGAAATACAGGACTTTAACGCGGAAGGTGAGACTAGGTGAACAAAATTCTTGCTGTTTCTTGAGAAACTTGTGCCATAAGGAAACAGGGAGCACCTGCAATTGCAAACCGACACACTTTTTCTTGTAATATAGTGAGTGAAGCAAGTTTCTATGCAAAGCATCTGCCGCACTTGTCAGGAGAATGCTAAACACGGGAATAGACTCTTGCAGTGCATGAATGTCAACGTGCACAGAGTAATGAGCTATAAAGCACAGTACAGAGGACACACCACTTCTATACCTCAGGGAACTTTTTTTTCAATTTGTACTTTGCGCCAACTAGCCTGGTTACATTACATGACTTGTCCAGAATCACAGGGTTTTGACCGAAAGCCAGGACTTGTTTGAAACGTCTTGTTAACTCGCACTTGCACTCACCCTCCCTTCCTCCCATCCTGTTTTCCACACCCAGCCAATTAGCAAAGCCAATCACTTGTTAAATATATTTGTTCAGCTTTTCCACTTTTCTGTTGCCCGTTTGCCTTTGTTTGTCTGTGTATTTGTTTTCTATTTCTCTTTTGGCTGTCTTCTTTTTTTCCCCATTTCTTTCTATGTATTTTCTCTCGTGGTGTTCTTCCTCTACTAAGCTCTGCATCTTATTTCTGTGTGTATTCGTCTGCTTCTTTTTTATATTTTGTTCTATGTACTGTGCCTCACATCTTTACTTTTACTTTCTGGCCTCCCTTCTTCTATTGTTCTCGTTTTTCAGTAGCAGGCAGTCCACGCCTTCTGTCCTAAACTCGAACTCATTTGGGCTGCAAGCCACTTTAGGCTAGTTAATCCTCTTCCCTGTCCTACACACAATACCAGAGTAAATATACAGAATACTTGTCGAGCAGCTCAGCTGTGCTCAGTGACTCTGAGCATGTCATAACTAAATCCCAGAGTCTTGTAACAAACAATGCTAATGTTGCTTTTGCACACATTCTGGCTAACTTCTTTGTGGTCATGGCGAAAGATATTTATCTCTGTGTATAGATTATACTTGACGACAATAACCACTGAAACAAGCATTTGCAATGCCATAGGTGTCGCATTTGTGAAAGTTAGAGCTATTGTCGCTGTAAATGATAATGTTTTTTAATTGTTTTTTGTTCGCAGTGGAGTGATTATTTAAAAGAAAAAAAGTGTTCCAAAGCCATGCATGCGCATTTGAGTTGTCGGACAAATTGTTTGCCTTGCATTTAAAATGGGGTACTGGAGGCAACACTTCATGTACCAGAATGCAACATGGGAACTAGAAACTACACCCTTAACCCAAAAGAACGTGGTTTCTGTTTTCTTTTGTGTGCAGGCACAGCAGGTAACTGTGCACTAACATACACGCAGTGTGCATACAGAGAAATCATAGTTTACAGACATAGCACACATGAAGAGGGCAAACAGAATACAGAGATCACCCTGTTCCCCTTCTCTAGGCATAGATGCATCATGCCAACGAATAACGCAGAGTACAAGACATAATGATTATGGCATGCACCCAGAGCAATCGGCGCATAAACACTCACACAGGAGACTGCATGTACAGCAGTCACAAAAGGCGCGCATACACACAGTACATATGCGGTATGACTAACAGATGACGGAGTGAATACACACAAAAACACATGCAGAATGTATTCCAATAGAGTAAACCCGGCCAGTAATCACAACTGCTGCATTACATCTATCAATGGCCAGCGCAGGCGCTTACTTGTTTGAGCCATGCAAATTACTGTCTCCGTGGTGGCATGGAGCTGGGCAAATCACGCTGAAGAAAAGAAATGTGCAGTCGCCGTTGTTAAAGCTGAAGCGTGGAGTGAAGCAGGACCACCAGCCATACCAGCTTTGCCATGACAAGTCAGCGTGGAGAGGGCCGAAAAGCCTGTGCAAGCGAGCGACCTCTGCAAAGTTTCATGATTAGTGCATGGGTGGGGGTCGGTGTAGGGGAGCGGGATGGGGTCAGATGGGGAGAGATGGGGGCTGTGAAATGGGAGAGGCATCGGGATGAGTGACTGAAAGACTGAGATAGAGTTTGGATAGCCAGCAGAAGAAAAGAAAGTTGCGGCTGTCATTGTTGAAGCCAAAGTGTGGCGTGCCGGACTGTTTGAAAAAAACATAAGAGAAAGCACCGTGTGCCACGCTGTTTAAAAAAAACAATATTAGGTTGTGTGCAGAATCAGAACAGCTGCATGAGAGCTATTGATGATTAGCGGAGGCACTTACTTTTTTATGCCATGCTAATGACTGTCTCTGTGGTGGCATGGAGGTGAGCGAGCTGCACAGAAGAAAACAGCAAGCACAAGCGCACGCGCCTCGCACGGCAGCAGGGGGAGGGGGAGAGAGGAGGGGGCCTGCGCGATTCACTGGCAGGAGCGAGCGGCTGGCGCCGTGATAATTGATAACATATGGCGCCAGCCGCTCGCTCCCGCAAGTGAATCTCCAGACGTTCACGCGTTACCATTGTAGGCAATGGAACGCGTGCACGTTTTTGGCTGAAAAGCCGAAGCGATCGCTAAAGGTCTCTTTGCCTATGCGGCGCATGCGCGCTGCGTAGGCGAGACCTAAATACTAACTTTGGGGTTTGGAGCAGCGTGCTGACCTGCATAGAGGGCTTAAGCGCCTCTTCAGAGAAGGTGCGCGTGACATGAATATATGTAACATGCGTTTCTTCCACTTTTTATTTCCCCCCAAAATTATACAAATCTTAGATCTGGAAATCTGCTGGCAAAATAATTGCTGCGCCGTAGACGAACCTTGAACTGAATGAAGAATGTAGTGGGTTCTTATGTCGCTCCCTCACTACATTGCATTGTTGACCTAAAAACTAACTTTGGGGTTTGGAGCAGCGTGCTGACCTGCATAGAGGGCTTAAGCGCCTCTTCAGAGAAGGTGCGTGTGACATGAATATATGTAACATGCGTTTCTTCCACTTTTTATTTCCCCCCAAAATTATACAAATCTTAGATCTAGAAATCTGCTGGCAAAATAATTACTGCGCCGTAGACGAACCTTGAACTGAATGAAGAATGTAGTGGGTTCTTACGTCGCTCCCTCACTACATTGCATTGTTTTTGAACAATTACATTGCAACTCCGAATGGTGAGATGGGTGGATATTACTGTTGCAAGATACTCCTAGCTCAGTACTCCTTTGTTTTGCTTTAGAAGCTGCTTTTATAAGAAAACATTTCAGAGAGAAACAGAAATGTAAAGTTTAATTTTGGATGTCAGTTTTTCTACGTAAAATTGCACCTTAAAAGTGGCAATCTGTAAGTTCAGTAGGAATGTATGAGAAAATAATGGATTTCCTGAGAAGGCTCAATTTGCAGAACATCAGAAACTCCCACACATCTCACTTCAGGGGCAATGGGCAGGGCGCTGGCACATCATTCCAGGCAGTCTCTGTTAGTCAGACATCCCTTCTGCTGAAGGAATCTCACCTCTGGGTTCTGAAAGGCCCTGGCTAATCAATAAGACATTTAAGAAGTGAACGGGCTGCTGTCAGACCCTCTTCGAGGAACCCTTGGGGATATTTATTGCTCTGTACTCATGTGTTGCATCACGACCTGCTTCATAGACTGCATTTCAAAACAAGAGATGCATCTTTACTCTGATTTCAGTTATTGGGCAAGTGATGTAGGGTATTCATTTATTTTCTATTTTGAAAGTGGCATGGCTTATTCATTAGCAACCCCTATCATGCTAGCCAGGAAAGATAAAGGTTGCGTAATTACATTTATCATGAGTCGTTTTTATCCTTCGGGGAATCTGTGCACTAGTCTTAGTAATAATGCATATTAATAATGATAATAATTTGTAATAATAATAATTTGTGCCCGAGAATAAAAAAAAGAAAGCAAAACATTGGCCTTCGAAGAATAAATATTGTGCATCGCTCTATCTTGTTTTTTATAGGAATGCAACTAGTGCAATGCATGTCCAGTACTGAAAATGTTAAACTAAATGGAATGTTTCAGGATTTCATTCTGTCTGTGATCCTGAGGCTGGACCCAGTCCACCAGTGCCACACTAATTTGGATGTTGATTGACATAGATTGAGGTTTGCCATGAAAGAGATAATTTCAGCGATCCTCTGCAGACTTAATCTGTTTTAGTCCAAAAGGAAATTTTATAAAATTGCATCCTGTGTAGCTTGTAATGGAATAACATGTTTGCATTGCATTTTTTTAAATGTTTGAGCTGTAGTGTTTCGTGGCGCACGCACATGATCACAATGCCGGCCACGCCTTTTATAATGAACAGAGCATTTATTTAATATCTCTTCATGGCCCTGAAGCCTTTCGATAACTTTTATTTCTTAAACCCATATTTCTGGGTTGTTTCATTTCAGCCATCTGTATGCAAGTCTCCAGACACAGTTACTAAATTAAGTTCATAGTGAAAGGGAAGTGTTTCTTACTTCTTCCACATACTTTCACAGAGAGTAAAGGCCTTGCCCTTTTTTGGTAGTTTCATTTTCAGCTGCTCTTAATCCGTTCTCTTGAGATCACTGCTGCACAATGAATGAAAGTGTTCTTTTCGACATTATTTTCCGTCTTTAATGCTTAACAATTGATTAGCAATATGCAATGTTTTATGTCTCAATTTTGGTTTTGTTACAGCTTTCTCCTTCAGTGGGTTTTTATATTGCTGGCGTGAACGAACGTGTTTTAAATTGAGTCTACTTAAAAAACAAAAGTGTAGATTTTCGTTTACATTGGCACATATGCTCACACCGTACAACCGTACTACTTCTGGAAATACTAGTCATTGGGACTCTTGATAGAGGTCCCAACCGAAGAGCTCACAGATGCATACTAATCGCAGGACATAGACATTTTACAGTCTGTTACCGGGTGTGCGATTCCCCCTCTTTGGAAGTGTAGGTCTGCTTCTTCACTACTTTAATTGATAAAGTATGCCTTACCGCGCCGCTTTAGAACACCACCACACATAAGTATTTGCGAAGTGAACATTGCCCTTAAAGGTATCTTGGCGCTAAATACCAAGGGGGTCATTAGGATGGCGGGCGGACTAAAGTCCGCCTGCCACCCTAGCGGTAACGGGACCGCCCGCCTCCCATGCGGCGGTCCCGCCACCCTGATTATGATGCGACCGCCACCGTGGCGGTCGCATCTGGCGATTTAACATTGCGGCGGCTGCTGCTGGCTGCAGCACCCGCCACAATATGAAATGGCCATGTTGTGCATTTTCCTGCACAACGTGGCAGGCACTGCTCTGTGCCTGCCACCTTGTGCTGGGAAATGGAGGGGGGTTCCATGGGTACCCCCCCAGTGCACAGCTGACCCCCCCCCCCCCCCCCAAAGACAGTCTCCGCCTGCCTTTAAAAAGACAGGTGGAGAGGTCCATTGTAATCACTACACCGCCGCATTGATTGCCAGGTTCCGGGTTCTGCAAGGTGGGCGGAAAAGGACCGCCTTGTGGAACCAAGGAGGTCAGTCTTTCCGACCGCTGCGGAACAATAGTGATTCCCACCACTATCATAATATGGCGGTGGGTAAATCACCCTTTGATGGCGGGCGGATCGCCACTGCCGAGCCGGTGGTGGCGATCTGCCTGCCATCGTAATCAGCCCCTAGGTGTTGATTGGTACCCAACTCAAAGGTACACAATTTACTGACCTGAGAAAGACGAAAGGCTGAGTGGACCCTGCCAACTTTCAACCTTCTGACCATGAGGTCAAACATTCCCTCAATGCAAACTTTGTTTTTGTGAACTGGTATGCATGCGCTTTATGACTCCGTTTACAAAGATCTTTACTTTTTTAATGAAATTTTAAAGTGCTGATAATGTGCACCATGAATTAATTTCAAGCGTCCGCTGAGAATGCTGCAGAAAGTATTGCTAATAACTTTAGGCAGGACCACTGGAATTATGATGGGCAGGAGGTCCAGATTATTTAGTAAGGTTGACTAAATTGTGTGCTAGGAGAGGCAAATTATGTAATATAATGCGGCACATTTTGTAATGGCGTTACCTTCATAAATATGTCATGTTTTTTCAGGTGAACATTGTCTTGCCAAACATTTCAGTCAATGAATACCAGTTTATTTTCAAAATACAGCAATATTCAAATTGAAGTTAACCAGTCAACTTTTGCAGAGAGCCTTCTACTACTCAGCAGCATGTGTCGCTGTGATATTAGTAATTTTTTATCCATTTGAGCTAGAAACTATTTTTTTGTTAACATATGAAAATTCTGTGGCAGATGATGGGAGATGCAGCAGATTCATAACCATGCAGAAAGCACTGCAGCCACAGAATTGCATAATTCAGTTAAAGTAAATGTTTTGATATAATCTTTGTTTTGCATTTTTGTAATTACTAATATCTTTCTTTTTATAGCCAACACACTCCTCCACCCTCCTCACAGATAATATTTTCAAGTTTTAAGTGGCATTTTATCCTTTACCCTAAATGCTGTTTGTCACTCAATTTCAAACAGTACATCTATCAAACTTTCTTTAGCATTTACTTTACATACCTTCATGGCTGTAAAGCTTTGCACTCTTTGGTACTTTCACTGTGTACAGATTCACTTACTGTGCTGCTTCATAACATTCTATACATGTTTGTAAGGAGCATGTTTGACCTGAGGGGTCGCTTGGCACTAAAAACCAGATGTGTATTGTTCCCCAAGCCAAGAGTCTAATTTAATTGACCCTAAAGGAATGAAAGGCTGAGTAGACCTAGCAGAATCAGAACCTGTGATTATGAGGTCCAAAACAAGTCTCTGCATGGAAGCATTCTTCACTTTGTTCTATCCTGCGAACACTGGGTATTCCTAGTACATCAGTCCAACTTCCTACCTGACAAATTGTTTGTATGAAGTATCTTGGACAGAGTCCACTTCTGATTCTCTCCCACACCATCATGGTGTCTCGAAGTACTCTTCTTGTTGGCCCGCTCCCTTTCCTTATCTAGCCTTATCCTTTGTGTGCTCTGTATTGTAATTTCTGCGCTGGTCACTTTCAGCTCCCTTTTCATTTGGCCTCCTTCTGTAGTCCGTCTTCATCTGTCAGAAATACATCATTGAATGTCTGCCCACTCCTTCCAGCTTTGCACATCGAAAAATAAGATAACCTTTCCCCTTGTACGCTACATGCTGGTTCTCCTCCTTCCTCTGTATTTTTCCCACCACCATATCTACCTTAGTCTACCTCATTGCATTACCTTGTTTTTATTGTTGATCCATCTTTCTTTCTCAAAGCACACCTCTTCTGTTGGTCATTCTTGCTGGCTTACTCATACACGCTTTAAAAAATGTGCACATTTCCTGCTTTAAAGCCACTACATTTCACATTTCTGCTAGGTTTCCACTGGTGTGTTGAAGTGTTTGATCTTGGAACTATTTTTCTTCCCTGCTCATGTTGAACGTGTATGTTTTGTTTGCAGCTCCTTGTTTGGATCTGAAATTGAAGAGACGATTGTGCGTTTCTGACATTTTTGGGTGAAAGTCTTGTTTTAATCATGTGAATTTGTGCACAATGAAAGGCCACCTTTGTTTGTAATTATATTTCTTCATTGTTAAACTTGGTAACACAAAACACGCAAATACACTCCAAACCATGCCATATAATTTCAGTCAGCATAACTTCACTCAATGCCACACACTTCCATACCTCAAAATTCAACTCTACACATTTACATTCCACACCACATAATTTGACAACAAATCAATAATTTCAACAACACAACACAATTGCACAACACACTATATACATCCAATCCACAACGCAAAATTCCCTATAATGCCACATTCAACAGCACATCACATAATTAAACGCCACTAAATACCACTCCACAACACAAAATACCATTCCAAGTAATTACACTCCATGACACACAATCACACTCCACATAATTCCAGTACCCTCAATACCACATAATTACTATCCACATAATTCCACTGTACACCATGCCATATAATTCCACTCCACACCATACAATTTCACCACGCACAATTCCACAACCAACCATTCCAATCCAACCCTCATAATTTCACTCCACACCACATACATCCACTCCACAACAAATCAAAGCACATTGTCATTTACAACACCAGTAGCTCTAACTCCCACAAACGTGAGACCTATTGCATTGCAAATGCTTGTTCTTCGAGGGACCAAGGAAAAGGAGATGGGAAAGAGAAAGGGGCGGGAGGCAAAGGACGAAGGTGGAAGTAAACACTAGGGGTGCAGAATGAGAGAGCCATAATAAGAAAACAAAGGAGCAGAAATAAGAGCGGTGAAGGGAAATAGAAGCATTATTATGAGAGAAACGTAGTGGAGGGGACATTTAGAGTAAGTGGAGCAGAAAAAGGGAAATGAGACGAAGACCAGATGAAAGGAAGAATACATTGGAAAACGAACGCAGGATAAAAGACAATGCATGATCAAAAGACCTTGTTAAATGCGCCGTTTTTTAACCTTCCAAAACTATTCTCCCCAGTTCCAATCTAGCGGAGTTCGAGCCGGTTTGCTCGTTATGTCTATTATAGGCGCTGGTGTGACACAATTTGCCTGGGCTGCATTTGGTCCCTAATCCGGCCAAAATATCAAAAACATTGAATACAGATTAACCTAAATTGTAGAAAATACTTCCTATTGTAGTTTTTACTGAGTTCTGTTTTAAAAATGTCGACTTCAGCTGCTTAATCTCAAAATGCGCAACTGCAATTGATTTTAGTTTAGTTATGATGAGTGCATACGAGAAGCAGATATTGAAAATGACATTTCCAGTGGACATTCTGCAGGTTACAACTTTAATGGTTTCTGTTACTTTTTTGTTGTCCAGGGCTGGCATACTGCAGGCATCTTTCTACTGTGAGAACCCATTTATCTGCTTTAGTTAACCACATGATTGTATCTCCTGAGATGGCGGCGGATGAACATTTGGGACTAACTGCAGACGTTTGGCAAAAGTATTTGTTGGATAGTGAGGTATGAAGTTGTACTTCTCAGGAGTCGTCTGATTCATTTATTATAAACATATATTTAAATTGATTTTAATGTCTTGTCTCTTTACATTTATACAATCTATTTACTTATTTTTACAGTGGTCTTATGTGAAATCCACCGAAAATATTTACATAAAGAATATTGTTACGAGTCGGTTTAAGATTAATATATTCCAAACTGTACATATAGGACATCTTCACAACCATATTGAGGTTATTCAGTCCAGTCACATGGCTTTGCAAGTATCTTGGCAGTTCCCCTAGCATTGTTTGAGCAGGTGTCTCAAACAATCTTCTTCATCCAACATTTGTTTTTCTTGCCTCGTAAACACTGTTTTCCCCACTGTATCGATCAGCGACTGAGGTTAAGACAAAATTAGCCTCAGTAAACGTAAACACTGTTTTCCCCACTGTATCGATCAGCGACTGAGGTTAAGACAAAATTAGCCTCAGTAAAAATAAAATTTCAAACACCCATACACACTGAACTACTAATAGGAGGGCTTTTTTGTCCACCCATCCTGTTGCAAAAGTTGCTCTTTTGCCTGCAGCTTAACACGGAAATGCCATGGCAGATTGGGGAGTCCGGCCCTGCTTCCGTGCTTCCTCCCCATCTATGTGGTCCACCATTTCATCGCCATCATAGTTATCTCCCCTCACAACGGTCTGTGCATACCTTCTGTAGTTTAGTTCACAACTTTCCTTTGATCTCTTTTCTTTCAACTCAGGCGCCACTTCCTTTCTTCTATCGTAGCCCACAAATAAGTGTAATTTAATATCATTCATTTTGTGTTATTTCCTGGACTATGCGTTGTTGGCTTTATCTAATATTTACTGGTGCACTTCGCATCCTGTTATTTCTTTTTTCATCTGATCCTGCACTGCTGCCTTACCTGTGAACGTGTACCTGTTTGAGGTCTAGGACCAAACCTAACTGTAGGAAAGTGTCCCTTTTTGCATGTTTGCCCCTGCCACTTTTTGCCTGATATCTCATGCACTTTGACTGAGTGTGCACTGGGTCCCTGCCAATCAGGTTACCAGTGCCTGTATCCTTTCCCTAAACTGTACCTTTGTTCCACAATTGGCACACCTCTGGCTCATATGAATGGCCCTTGTAAAAGGTACCAGAGAGGGTCTCTAAGGGCTGCAGCATGTATTATGCCACCCTCAGAGACCCTTCACAAAACACATACAAACTGCCATTGCAGACTGTGTGTTATGATGCAGACAAAACTTAAGAGTCGGCATGGCACACATCCATGTGTGCCATGCCCACTAACCACTGACAGTGGCATTGATAAGTCACCCCTCTAGCAGGCCTCACAGCCCTAAGGCAGGGTGCACTATACCACAAGTGAGGGCACAGCTGCATGAACAGTGTGCCCCTACAGTGTCTGTGCCATTCACAGACATTGTAAGTGTAGTGGAGTCATATTGAGTACAGGGGCTGGGAGTTTGTCATTACGAACTCCAAAGCTCCATGATGGCTTTATTGAATGCTAAGGAGTTTGGTATTGAACTCCTAAGAATATTAAAGCCACACTGATGCCAGTGTTGGATTTATTACAAAATGCACTCAGAGGACAACTCAGAGATGCCGCCAGGAAAAACGACCAACTACCTCGTGTCCAGCTGACTGGTATGCACCAGGCTGCCACACAGACACATATTTCTGACCCCCTGAGGTGGGAGCCCTTGTGGGTCAGAGACAAAGGCTGCTTGAGATGGAAGTGCTTCACACCTACCCCCAAGCAGGAAGAGCATTCAGGGCGATGAGCCTCAAAGGTTTCCTGCCCTTTTATATGCTAGCCAGGGCCTCTTGAGATGCCAGCTTCCTTGACCAAGCCCCCCTTTTGGCAGTAAGGTCAGCGGTAAAATGAGTAGTCAGGAGAGGTGTGTCCCCTGTCTATCAGGACAACCCCTAAGGTGCCCTGGACCGAGGTGAACCCCTCCTTAGAAAATCCTCAATCTTCAATGGAAGGATTTGACCCAATCATGTTAGGGGGATGACCCCGGCCCCAAAGGGATGGGACATTCTATGTATGTAGTCACCCTAAAGGCAAATAGCCCATTGTGCACCATCTGCCTGTACCTGTAACACCCCTAAATTCTGTATTTAGGGGCACCCCTGAACCTTGATCCTCAGATTCGACAAACCAAAGAAGATGGAAGAAGATCGCTGCAAGACCAGGAACTGGTTCGATAACTGGACCTGCTGTCCTTCCAGAAACCCAGCAAGGCCTCCAAGTAAACCCGTCGGCCTCTTAGCCTTCACCAAATCGCCAAGAACCTCCCTTTGGGCTAGAGGCTCTGCTCCCCAGTGTCCACTGGTACAGGAATCGCAGCAGTTGAAGACCGACAGGTCGATGTGATTCACTGCTGCCAAAAAAACACCCCGACCGCAATGATAGAGTACCGACATGACTCTGCCCTGCCAGAAGAAAGCACCGCAGCTGGATGGCTTCTGCAACCTAGAGGGATCCTAAATTAGTGGATCAGCGGTGTGGTCTTCGACTTTGCATTTGTTGGACTACTTAGTCAACACCCGATCGCACCACTAAAATCCAAAATTGCCTTTAGGTTCAACTCATTTTTGAATTGACAATTATTTCTAAATGTCTAAGTCTTGTTAGGGCCTTGGGTAAGTCCCTTTAGTATTTTTAGAAATCTAAAACTTACTGTGGTTATGGGTAAAAGTACTTAGAAGTTTTTTTTGTTGCCCTTTTCAAAAATACACCAAGCGTTCGTAGAATAATGGATGCAGAGAATATGGTTGTGTAGCTCGACCTGACCCCTTACCTCTATTTCAAGATGGGAGAGCTAAGGTCTCTGTCAATTCAAAACAATCAAAACTTGTCCCAATCCTACCAAGGTCCAGCTCCAGGTGCTCTTGACAGAATATGCCAAGAACTACCCTTCTGAGGAGGATAAACACCCTGCAGAAGGAGAAAGTAGTGATGATGAGGAGGGTCTATCCCTTCACCTACAAAGAGAGGATGGGGTCACTGTGCCCATCTTCTCAAAAGTAGTGGTTAGGGGATCTAGATCCCACACAGGTGGGACAGGCACCCTAAGTAGCATTGAGGACAGCCTCAATGAAGAGGAGATCCTTTTAAAAGGGTTGGCCAAAAGACTAGCCCTGGAGGATAGACTGCTAGCTTTAGAAAAAGAGAGAGCTGGGTTGGGTCTGGCACCCGTAAATGGTGGTAGCAATATAATACCTAGGGACAAAGAACCTTCTTATTACCCTATAATCCCCAAATGGATTGTCCCCAAATTTGAGGAAGGTGATGACATCACAAAATGGTTCACAGCCTTTAACAGGGCCTGTGGATGAGAAAAGTGAAAAAGTCACACTTGAGAGCATTGCTTTCGGAACTGTTCACTGGTAACTGCAAGGACAGGCTCCTGACCCTTACTGGTGCAGATGCTGAGTCCTATGACCTCATGAAGGGCACCCTGATTGAGGGCTTTGGACTCACAACTGAAGAATATAGAATTAGTTTCTGGGGGGGCTCAAAAACCTTTGAGTCATTCCTGGGTTGACTTCATAGACTACTCAGTAAAACACTAGATGGTTGGTTAACTGGGCGTTATGTATATGACTATGCTGGGCTTTATAACCTGTTTATGAAAGAAAACATGTTAGTTAATTAATTGCACTGATGAAAGGTTGCATCAGTATCTGGGAGACCTAGATCTAATTTCTCACCAAGAATTGGGAAAGAAGGCAGACCACTGAGTCAAGACTATGGTGACCAAGACAAGCACAATATTGTTCCAGAATGTCAGAGTACATGGAAACATCTTCCAAAAACCTTTAGGCCGCCAAGAGCTCCAGAAGGTCTGGTATGACAAAATGTCTGCACTGGTGTAGTTCCAACCAGGGCAGAAGGTGTGGGTTTTGGAGCCTGTGGCACCAAGCACCCTTCAAGACAAATGGAGTGGTCCTTACCCTATCATAGAGAAGAAAAGCGAGATCACCTACTTGGTAGACCTGGGCTCTAGCTGGACACCCTGAAGGGTGATCCATGTGTACCGTCTCAAACTTTTCTGTGGCAGGACTGATGTGACCATGTTAATGGTCCCTGATGAGGATCAGTAGACCGAGAGTGAACCTCTCCCTGACTTCCTCTTTTACAGTCCCAAAGATAGGTCAGTAGATGGAGTTGCTGATTCAGGCACCCTCTCTGCCCAACAGCAGGCTGACTGCAGGCAAGTCCTGCAACAGTAGGCTGAGCTCTTCTCCTTAGCCTCTGAATAGCCATACTGGTGTACCCACGATGTGGACACTGTACACAGCTTGCCTGTCAAAAATATAAAAAAAGGAAAAAATGTAAATCCAGTATTTGTAAAGCGCACAGCTTCCCGTAGTCATCCCGGCGCTGGGGGTCATCGGGAAGATTAGGCGAGGTAATGCCCAGAGTCACATGGTGCTGGGCTGACCTGCTGCCGGGGATCGTACTGTGATCCCCAGCGTCCGGCGTCAATCACCCTGGCCGCTGCGCCACACCTCTTCACAAAACAAAGATCTGTCAGCAGTCTGACCATGTTAATGAGAGCTTCAAAGCTGAAGTAAACAATATTCTGTAGTTAGGGATTATTTTGCCAACTTTTGAAAGTTGGCAGTGGCATTCTTTTAACCAAGGGACATAGCAGTAGTATGTCCCTTGGTTAAAAGAATGCCACTGCCAACTTTCAAAAGTTGGCAAATCAATTCCTTGAAGGGTTGGAGAACTTTAGTGCAGCATATCTCTGATATTGCTGTCTTTAGCTCCTCCTGGCAGAATCACCTGGTCCACCTGGGAAAGTTTTGCTGGTCTTGCAATCTAAAGGCCTAACTGTCAAGGCATCCAAGTGCAAGATAGGGCAGGGTACTATTATATTCGTGGGCCACCTCGTTGGGTGGAGGCCAAGTGCAACCTTTACAACCCAAGATCAAGACAATTCTGGACTGGGAAGCTTCAACCACCCAGACCCAAGTCGGGGCATTTTTTGGCTTGACTGGGTCTTACAGGGGGTTTGTGAAGGGGTATGGGTCCATTGTGACACCCCTCACAGAACGTACCTCCAAGAAGATGCCCAAGAATGTGAACTGGACAGCTGGTTGGCAAAAGGCTTTTGACACCCTGAAAGAGGCCATGTGCTCTGCACCCATTCTCTCGGTCCTTGAGAGAGTAGCGACGGAGTGCCCTTGAGAGAGAAGTCTTTGCTGAAGTTTGGTCCCTGAAGAAGCTGAGACCATAGTTGTTTGGTTCTCACTTCCTAGTTCAAACTGACCACAGGCCACTCAGATGAATCATGGAAATGAAAGGTAAAAACAAAAGGCCCTAACTATTAAGGAGGTCCATATCTCTTCAGTGGAACACAGACCTGGGACTGACCATGCCAATGCAGATGGCCTTTCCAGGTTCTTCCACTTAGAAGATAAAGACTCTCTCTAGGGAAAGGTTAGTTTCATTCACTTTTGTTTGGGGGGAGGGGGTCATGTATTAAAGTGCCTCTTTTGACATTGTTAGTCCCCACTTTTTGCCTGGACCATGATGTGATTTCGACTGAAAGTGCACTGAGTCCGTGATAACCAGGTTTCCAGTGTCTGAGATCTTTCCCAAAACTTTACCACAATTGGCAAAACTTCAGCAACACCTATAAATCACTAGTAAATGGTACCCTTGGTTCTTAGGGCTTTGGGACTGGAGAGGGTCCACTAGGGCTGCAGCACAAAGAATACTACCCTAGGGACCTCTCACCAAGACCATGCAAATTACCACCGCAGACTGCATGTCTTGGTGCAGACAAAACTGAAGAGTCGGCATGGTACACATCCTTGTGTGCCATGCCCACAGACATTGCATAGCATATAGGTAAGCCACACCTACTGCAGGCCTTACAACCCTAAGGCAGGGTGAACTATATCCTATGTGTGGACATATCTGCATGAGCAGATATGGCCCTACAATATCTAAGTCATTTTTTGGATATTGTAAGTGCACAGGGAAGCCATAGAGAATACATGGGCTGGACACCCATCATTATGTGTTCCCCAGCACCATGATGGCTTCACTGTACCCCGGAATGTTTGGTACCAAACATCTTGTTTTAAGAAATCCACACTGATGCCAGTGTTGGATTTATTAATAAATGCACGCAGGGGACACCTTAGAGGGTGCCCTGAAAACCTACCAAACACTGGTATGATTTCTGTCTTGTCTTAGCCAGCCTGCAACCACCAGACCTGTTTCTGACCTCATGGGGTGAAAGCCTGCGCTCTCAGAGGCCAGGAACAATGCCTGCTCTGGACGGAGGTGCTTCACAACCACACAGGCCTGAAATGCAACCCAGGCACCTCCAGATAGTGTCGGATACCGACCCCTTTGTCCTGCTCCACATTTGGTGGGAGGACAGGTGGGAAAATTAGTTAATTTCAGCCAGCACCACCCTAAGCCCACTTTTCAGTTTCCTCCATCTTGGTTTGATAGGGAATTAGCCAGTTAGAGTCCGGGTTGTGCCCACTCCCCAAAAGAAGTCTTCACATAGAGGGTGTAGACACACTAAAGGTAGGTAGCCCATTGGCTACTACCTGTCTCCCCTTGTTACACCCCTAAAATTAGTATTTAAGTGCCACCCCTGGTCCCGGAACTTTAGATTCGACTGACCTAAGAAAAAAATGGACAAAGAAGAGCTGCTGACTCGTGAACAGAGTATCTGATGCCACATTTTTGCACAAAACCCTGCCTGCTATCTCCAGGGCCTCGACCATCGTGGTGTGCTATCTCGTCCTGCTGCTGTGAGGCCTCCAAGAACCCCAGAGCACCCTCACCCGATCGCCTATTGCCAGAGAACTCTCTTGGAGTAGATTAACTATTCCCCTGCAGTACGCATGCACCAAACCCGCAGAGTCTGGTTTACCGACTTGCTGCTTCCCGGCGATTCCAACACAGCACCCTAGCAACAAGAGGTACACCAGCTCCGGTGGGTCATATCTGCCCCACCCCCTCCACCAAGTGAGAGGACACCAGGACCTACTGGAGCTGTGCCGCTGCAATACCCAAGGTACTGGACTACCTGCAACCAAGACAAAGAGTCCAATCTGAACTGCAACTGCCCAGGAAGCTGGCCCCTGCCAAGGGACATCGAGACCCCTGAGATCCACTTCGTGAGTGAATCAGCTGTCCGGGAATCGTCCCTGCAACCTGCCTGCCCCTGACTGTGAAGACAATCTTGCCACATAGAGCCCAGCTGACCTATCTGCTCTGCACCCAGCCTGCCCGGCCCGAGTACTAACAATCCAGCTGTGGTCCCATGGTCCTGAGGCCCTTGTGACCTGAGCCCTCATTTGGCGTCCCCTGAACTTACCTGTAAGTTCCCTTGTGCAACCTGTTTTTGGGTGGCCCCCTTCTTTGTAGTGCACCGGCTACCAACGACCTCAGCACCCTGCTCTCGTCCGAACCCGGGGCGCCTCCGACAATCCGCTGGTGGAATATTGGTCCATGGCCTGCTGCTACCCTAAACCTCAAATGTGAAATCCTAGAACTGACTGTATGATTTTATATGCATTTTTGCTTTATATCCATAGACATTCATTGTGCGTAATTGCGCACAACAGTGAGCTATTCTTCGAACTTTTAAAATTCATAACAAAAAAAGTTTT
Organism: Triturus cristatus; assembly: GCF_964204655.1. Lineage (NCBI taxonomy): Eukaryota > Metazoa > Chordata > Amphibia > Caudata > Salamandridae > Triturus > Triturus cristatus. The sequence goes on from NC_140594.1 coordinate 228,830,169, forward strand.
TAGCTCTGAATAAAGTTCTTGGTTTATAGATTATATAAAAATCTGTGTTATTTTTGCTAATTAGTCTCGGATTGATTCTTGAATGTGTGTCTCATTTATTGCCTCTGTGAGTACAACAAATGCTTAGCACTACCTCCTAATAAGCCTAACTGCTCACCCACATTACCACAAATAGAGGGTAAATATTATCTACTTATGCCTCTGTATACCAATAGAGGACCCACTGGACACCGCACAGTATACTTTGTTTTAGTGCTCTATGTAGAGAGCCAGCTTCCTACAAAATTAATAGTCCTAGTTAGTCTTAGTAGAGATGTACTGAAATGAATTGCAGTGTTTCAGTTGTTGTTCCCACAAAGGCCAAACAAACACATTCTCAAAAGTATGAACAGCAGCAGGCCTTCTCAGATGAAATGCAGGTCATACATGTGCAACAGCTAGTTAAAAAAAACTTTACAGCCAAGAAATAAAGAAATTAAGTGTCCATAACAGGTAGTTTAAAAAGAAAATGTTAATGAGTCAAATGACCCATAGACATCTAGATGTAGGTATGGCAGGTTATTTACAAAACCAAAAAATCCTTTTCAAACAATAAGAAAGCAGAAATTCTATGTTAGATTGTCAGATGTGGTAGACCAAGACACGGGAAGCAGCAGACTAGCAAGTTACAGTGGCTGAGGGTAAGTTGATAGTTTTTTATACTCAAACGATTAATCTTTAGACTCAGTCACTCTTCTAATGCTGCACCATCTTCTCTTCAGTGCTGGAAGTTGTAGCCAAGAAGAGCATCATGAGGTTGGACCGCTCACTTTTGCAGGACTCTAACCCAAACTCTGTGCCAAAAATTTGAAAGCTTTGGAAATGCTAAGATGGGGTGCTGAAATTATGTATTTTTCTAAAGAGCCTGGCTCTTGTCCAGGTCCTCCACAGATGAACATTAAGCCCCAGCGTTTAGAAAAGACTTCTTCAGCACTGCTACCTTGAGGGAAAAGTATCTAGATCTTAAGAACTAGGTCTTCAGACCCCAGGTCATGGTTTCCAGTTGCAGGAAGCTCCACATAACTCCTCTACTTACCTACAGCAAATGTCACGTTCCAGCTTGTCCTCTTGATGTCTCTGTAGCAGCAATAGCTTACCTGACCACAGGACCATGTACACCCAAGGGCAACCTGGCACCGCTGTCAAAAACATGAAGTTCTTTTGCGCTACAAGATGAGCAGGAGGATAGTACCGCTAGCCCTGGAGATTATCACTGAACATAGAGATTCAAACCAATGCTAGAAGTACAGGCATGCTGGAATTAGTGCAGCAAACAGGTAAGGCATCTTATTTTCTCCTTTACCAGGCAGTTCTCTCCTGGGAGTGAGTCAAGCATTTTAAAGGGTGAAAACAGTCAGCTGTACTTGATCACCCCTGAGTGAGTAGGACTAGCCTCCCAGGCTTTGTCCTCCTGAATACTACTTCAGTATGACCCAGTTACTTTATCAGCGATAGGCTTTTTTTCCCTACTTTATTACTCCACCCTTAGTCCTCTCAGTTCAGCCAACAAACCTGTAAAGGAAATATGGACTCCACAGTCCACATCTGCCTTCTGCCTCATGCTGGGCCTAACCCAGAAGATCTTGGGGTTCTAAAAGAGCTGCTTACAGCAAGATGTAGTCAGTAAGGCTCGAGGGTAATTTCCCTCCTTATCATGGCTTCTGTATGTTTTCCATATGTTCTGTCAGCTCTTGGCTCTGTACATGGGCGTTCTTTATTATTTACCACAGTCAATTGTTTGATCTGCTAGAACGTGCATAGCTTCCATGCGGTCACATCCAATGTGTGACACCTGCAACCAGTCTTGACTTTCATTCTGGCACTTGTAGGTTTGTTACTAGAGTCTTAAATCTCAGAGTATTCAAAGGGTAAAAAGGAAGGACTGTCTGGGAGATTCTACAAGTGACATGGTATACTTGGCAGCTAATGATATGCAGAAGGCATGCACTTAAGAAAATATCTGTAATTCCCTTACCCACAGTTGTTGCAGAAAGGCATACAGCCATTTTTCTGAAGAGGTTAGAATAGTTTGAGGATGAGAGGTTCTTAAAGACACATGGTCCAAGGCTTGGTGACATTGATAAGTTATTGTGAGAAATGAGTGAGGAGTGAGGTTAACAATCGGCCTTGAAGGTAAAAAGTGGTGGGGAGTACCATAGAAGTGCAAGAGTTCAATAACTAGTTGGAGCAAAAGGAAAACAAGTGATATGCTTAGGAAGCTGCAGGAAATCAGACTGTCAAATGTAGTTATGGTGTAAACTGATTGACGGCCCTATCTAGCTTTCCATTGAGAGCCAACAATCGAACCACCAAATAGGGGTCTTTCAGCTACAACCAGTTATAATCACTCATTGGAAGTCAGCAGCTGGATTGATAAGAGTAATGTTCCTCCAGATCTTATGGAAAAATAGATTGCCATCAACACATTGCACTAATGAGATACTGCATGTCACATCTGATCTCGCAGCAGCCCTAGCTAAAGTCCAAGACCTTAAATATTTTAAAAACTATTAATTTTGGGTGTATTGCTATTGTTAAAATTAAAAAAAATGTGTAAAGTAATGAAAGGATGAGAGAATTAAAAGTGAGGCAATGAAAAGCATACTGTCATCGTATATTTTATGGGGAACAGTCTAATTCTAGTATTAATATGTATTACTTGCAGCTGAGATGCTCTGAAAAAAACACTCCCAAAAATAGAGGCCACCCAGAAGTTGTAGTAAATGTGAAGTAAATTTGAAACAAAAGCCTGATTCTTTTTTGTGATACGAACATATTGTTGCACGGATTCTGTTGGTAAAGCAGAACTGTGTGGTAGGATGGCAGGACATCAGAATGTAGGGACTGAGTCTCGCTACAACGTCAGTAACTGTTGGCCCGATCCTGGCTAACTTATGGTGCCTCACATGAACTCCTAACCTTCCCAGAGTAACAGGTGATTTCTGCAACCTCGAACATGGCCCTCTAGACCCCAAGGGAACCATGGAAACAGATCATCCCTTTTCATTACTCAATTACTCACTCATGCATGCCCATAGTAAACATAAAGACACAAACAAAGTTTACAATACATGTATTGTAACTATCATGGTCTATTATGACGCAAATCTGCTGCTATCATTAGGCAGATGCAACTAAACAAAGGAATTAGCATTACTAACAGGTTGTATAGGACAAACATCCTAACCATGGCAAAATATATATCTGTCTAGGTCTACCCTTAGTGTGTGAGCACAGGTATATACTCATGGTCTCTGGGATTGGCTTCAATGTGTTTGTAGTTAGGTGGTCCGCATCATGAGTGTAATCTTAGTTTACGCTGGGCTGCATGTCGGGCACTGTTGTCGTTCCAGAACAGTCCTATCTGCCGTAATTCTCCTCTCTAGCCCCCAAGGGGATGGAACACAGTTTATATGATCAAAACTATTGTGCAGGAGATGAAGCTGTGTGACCGTGTTATGTTTGAAACAATAGGAGCTATTGCTAAAAAAAACTAAGAAAACAGTACACTATGTTGTTATGTATTCCAAGCAACCTTGTACAAGATGTGTAAACTAATCCCAAGAAAAGTCCCTGAATAACAAACAACGTGTACAGCATATTCCCAGAATGTTGTAGCAAAATCAAATGTATTATATGTGTCTATTCAGAGGTAGCCTAAAAAGTCTAAGATGCAAAACTAAGGGAGAACCAAATTGGGCTCAGAAGATGAAACACTACAATATCTTCAATGCAGTAAACATTAGTCTAAAGGACAAGGAGCCTGCCCATTGATAGTCTTTTAAATATCTGTTGTCATGTATTCCCAACTGATTTTTTGCTATTTTGTGTTTGTATGTTCTTTGATGGCGACACTTGCAGAGTTACGAAGAGAAGGAGTTGCTGCGTCTTATCTATTATGGAGGAATTCAGCCTGAGATCCGCAAGGATGTATGGCCTTTCCTCCTGGGGCACTATCAGTTCGGTATGACGGAAGCAGAGAGGAAGGAGGTGAGTCTTTTTCCATCTCTATTTTTTCCTGTTAGAATGATGAAGTGAGAAGCAGTCAATTAGGCTGTTTTTAAATGGTAGAAGAAAATATTTAAGCGTTTGCCAAAATGATTCTTCTACATTTACCATCATAAATAACATGCTGCTGATGTTGCAAGTACCCTAAGTTGCACTATTTTCCCAAAAAATCAGATGTATGTTTGTTCGTATTACTATTATGTGAACACTAAAATGATACCACAGGATAGTTAGCTAAAACTGACACTTAATAGCTAATGAATAAGCACAGTTGCTGATGCAAAGAATCTTTTGGACCGCCTCCAGATGAGAGGTGTGTATTTGGCCTTAGTAGTGTACATGTAGGAGTTGAGAGTTAGGAGTGTCAGAGTCCTCGTTCCGATGTCCCCGGGGTTGTATTGATGCTCTATGGGGGCCCACCTCTGGATGACCCCAAGTCCGGCTAGTGAAACCCCGGACTTTTGGGGTGATCGAGCGGGGGAAGGAAAGGGTGGGGACTGCAGGGAGGGAGATCTGTGAAGGCAAAAGAGACAACAAAACATAGCATAAGACTTTAGGTTTCCGTTTTCAGAGTGAACCATAAGCAGTACCCTTTTTCACCGGAGTGCGTTAGCTCTAGCTTGCCCTCTCACCTGTAAAGGAAAATAAGGTAGGCCCGGACATATGTGGGAGAGCTACAGGCCGTGGTCTTTTAGTTGCAGGCACTAATATAAACGACAAGGAAAATCACACGTAGGGAAAATGACAGGGATCGACATACAGACGCACATACACCATATAACTTCTTTGTTGCGCAATACCCACTTGTCATATCCCAGCTCATTCCATGCCATCTGCGTGGTGACCACCCCTCTATCCAGACTCTCTCATATGTCTAAGGAGATAAGCAGAAGAAATCAAAAGAGGAAGCCTGGCTACCGCGTGGTGCTGGTGCACAACGCTAGCGACTGCCAGGACACTGAAGTCAGGGAGGCAAGTGCACGCCTTGCCTACTTTCCTAGAAGCTTTACTGCACTCCTAGGCTCCGGATATGGCTTTCATAAACACGTTTCACACACTCGCTCTTGTCTAGCTCTGTGCGCTTTCGGGCTCGTACACTGTCGGACTTTGACAGCGAGTCGCGCCCTGTAAGTCACGTAATTTGCAACCTACACGTTCGCTCCTCTGCATGAGACCAACCGGTCTCTCCAACAGAGGGGCGGTTTCAGGATATGTCTGTTTGTTCGAAGAACGTGTCTCCGACTAGGAAGGGTCGAGCCCCGAATGGAACACTGCCACAGTACTCCTACCTCGGTCTCGGCGAACCTCTGGATAACACGGGCCGCTACCTGGGTGTTGAGCTTGATTTAACGTCTCGTCTCCTCAGCGGTACCTCGTCACGTCTCCGGGGTCGAAGAATTATCGGCTCCGTGTGAGGCGACCTTTCGCCTTTTGACGCACTGTGAGGGGCGTGGCGAGCGTTACGCAGCGCGCCTCCCGCAATGCCCATCGGGAATTGTAGTTCCTCGCGCGTTTTCCTTCGTTGCGCGAGTCCGGGCCGGCGTGCGCTGAAGATTCTGACAGCACATCCCTCTTCCGAGGATCATCGCCGGCCGCTGGGCTTGCTTGGGTGCAACCTATGGAACCGTGCAATCAGTCTGGGTGCATGGACCGCCGAGGCGGGTTCCCACGAGTCGTCTTCAGGTCCGTACCCCTTCCATGAGAGCAAGTACCACAACTTGCCCCGCACTGTCTTTGCGTCCAGAACGGCCTTTACCTCGTACTCACGCTCATGCAGGACCTGGACCGGGGCTGGATGTCTGGACTGAGGCTGTCGGGCAGGTTTCAGAAGGGAGACATGGAACACAGGGTGGATCCGAAAGTGCGAAGGCAAGTGCACTTTTACGGCCACCGGGTTCACATGTTCCAGCACTCGATAAGGGCCTATGTATCTGGGGTTGAACACGCTATATCTCTTAAATCGGATGTTGCGTGTTGAGAGCCACACCCAATCACCTCGACTATACACTGGCCCTGGTCTCCGACGTTTATCCGCCTGCCGCTTGTACTGTTCCTTTGCCTTCAACAGATTTCCTCTAGCTACCGCAAGCACCCTTCGCATAACCCTCAGCCTTTCGCGCAGTTCTGGGCGTCGTGTGTCAGTGTTGGGCATTAGTAAGGGAGTAAACCTGGGATGGAACCCGTAAGTACTAAAGAACGGAGTGAATTTCGTGGATGCGTGTGTGGCACTGTTATACGCTATCTCCGCTGCCCATAACCACTCCACCCATGCATCTGTAGCCGAGCTCACATAACAACGGAGATATTGCTTTAGAGTCTGATTTAGTCTCTCGGTTTGGCCATCCGTCTGAGGGTGGAAGCTTGTTGACAAGGAAGAGGTGACTTGGAGTTTGGAACACCACGTTTTCCAAAATCCCGAGGTGAATTGGGCCCCTCTGTCCGACACTATGACCTGTGGAAGTCCATGAAGTCGAATGATGTGTGTCAGCAGGAGAATGGCCGTTTGCCCCGCTGTAGGTGACTGTTTGCAGGCTACGAAGTGCCCCATCTTTGTGTAATAGTCGACCACCACCATTATGGCTGTCATTCCGTGATCTTTAGGAAGACCGACGATGAAATCTACCGAAATCCGTTCCCACGGTCGCTCTGGTGTAGGCAGGGGATGTAGCAGGCCCTGTGTTGGACGGTGATCCGATTTCATCTGGGCGCAGACGGAACATTCATGTACCCATTGCTGAATATTTGGCCGAACCGAAGGCCACCAGAACTGCCTCAGCACCTTTTCCAGAGTCTTGGCGCGCCCTGTATGTCCAGCACAGGGAGAGGAGTGACACCACCCGAAGACCATCTTCCTCAGTGTTCCTGTGGGTATAAGCAACTGTCTCCCTTTCATGGGGAGACCCTGATGGATTCTCCATTCGGGGTGGAACCGCAACCAGGTTCTCCAAGTTGAGGTGCGGATCCCTAGCCGAACGCTGTTCAGAAAGTCGTCAGTGGCCACGATACCCACCACTCGACTCGGTTCTAGGATGGATGCTTCCGTTACCTGTTCTTTCTGAAGTGTGTTTTCCTGTCGTGTGAGGGCGTCGGCCTTCCGATTATTCACTCCCGGCCGGAAGGTAACGATGAAGTTAAACTCCGCGAAAAACAACGTCCAGCGCAACTGACGCGGCGTAAGATGTCGAGCTGCTCTCAAGAATTGCAGGTTACGATGGTCGGTATAGACCGTTATCTGGTGTACCGCCCCCATCAACCAATGCCTCCATTCCATGAAGGCATCCTTGATCGCTAGGAGCTCTTTTTCCGCGATGTTATAGTTCAACTCTGCGGAGTTCAGCTTCCTGGACATGAAGGCAATGGGGTGCAGGTATCCAGTGTTCTCATGTCGCTGAGACAGCACCGCTCCCACTGCTATTTCCGATGCGTCAGCTTCAACAAAAAAGGGCATCTCCGGTTTGGCATGCACCAGAATGGGAGCGGAGATAAACGCTTGCTTCAAGCGGTCGAATGCCTCCTGTGTTTCTGTCGTCCAAACAAAGGGAACCTTGACACGGGTCAACTTGGTCAGGGGGGCGACAGTGTTGGAAAAATGTTGTATAAATCGCCTGTAAAAGTTTGCAAACCCTAGTAGGCTTTGGATGTCTTTCACGTTATGTGGACGGGGCCAGTCCTTCACTGCCTTCACCTTCCTCTCGGCCATCACTTGTCCCGAAGGGGTCAGCATTACCCCCAGGAATTCTACTGTGGTAACATGAAACTCACATTTTGTGAGCTTGCAGAACAAACGGTTTGCGGACAATGCGTGTAGTACTCTTCGTACATGGGTTATGTGTTCTTCTTCCGTGCCGGAGTAATGAGAATGTCGTCAATGTATACGACTACGAAGATGTCCAGAAAATCACGCAACACCTCGTTGAGGAAAAATTGAAAGGCGGCCGGGGCGTTACAGAGCCCAAAGGGCATAACGAGGTACTCAAACAGCCCATACCGCGTCTTGAAGGCCGTCTTCCATTCGTCACCTTCGCGCATACGCACGAGGTGATACGCTCCTTTCAGATCCAACTTGGTGTATATTCTTGCAGCTCTCACCTGCTCCAAGAGCACCGGAATCAACGGGAGGGGGTATCGGTTTTTCACCGTGAAAGCGTTGATCGCTCGAAAGTCGATGCAGCCCCTCAATTCCCCATTGGCCTTCGGTATGAAGAAAAGTGGTGATGCCGCAGGGGATCTGGACGGACGAATAAAGCCGAGTTCCAGGTATTTGTCAAGGTATGCTCGTAGGTGCAGGTTTTCAGGAATGGTCAGAGCGTATATTCGCCCGCAGGGTATCACCGCCCCGGGTACCAGATCGATCCGACAGTCAAATTCCCGGTGTGGAGGGAGTTCTTCTGCCTTACTGTCGCTGAAGACTTCTTGGAAGGAGTGGTAGCATTCCGGTAGCGTCGTCTCCTTTTCGGCCGCAGTGGCTATCCCATGCATGACGGCTAGCACCGCCGCCAGATGAACCGGTTCGCGGTTACAATGCGATTGACAAAACGCTGACCTCAGCTGGAGTGTCTTCGAGGCCCAGTGAATCCTGGGTTCATGTTTCTGTAGCCACGGGAGTCCGAGGATGATCCCGTACTGCGGGGCATGGATGACGTTGAACGATATCCATTCGTGATGATACCCCTCATACGTGAGTTCGTACTCCGCGGTGTGATGTCGTATGGGTCCGGACTCCAATTCTTTTCCGTCGACCGCGTAGACCCGATCAGGGGAGGCTTTAAGAAGGAGCTGTACGCCTAGTCTGTTGGCCTCCTGTTTATCCATAAAACAGCCCGTGGCTCCTGAATCAACCATGGCTCGGACCGGTAGAAGCACGTTATTAATGTCAATCTGCATGGTTATAAAAAAATGTTCTTTTTCCCTAAAGGAAGAAAAGTCCACTGAAGGGGATGGTATGTTTCCCTGAAACCTTCCCTCCTTCCGGTTTCAGGTACGGCAGTTTTCCTCCCCTTTATCCGTTGCCAATGTTGCCATCTGGCCGAGACGTGGCCTTCCAAATGCCGGTTTGACGGGGCATTCTCTGATGAAGTGGCCTTTCTTGCCACAATATAGGCACAATCCCTGTTTGCGCCTATGATCTCTTTCGCTCACGGTTAGCGAGGCCCTCACTGCTCCGATCTCCATAGGCTCGGTTTTTGAAGGGGGCTTCTCCGGGGGTACGGTACGATCACTCCATGGAGTAGCCCTGTCTTTGCGGGTCTGCTCTCCTTTCCGCTCCCTCAAGCGATGGTCCAACCGCAGTGTTAACTCGATGAGGGCCGCACAAGTGCTGGGTTGAGGCTCAATTTGTGCCAGGACGTCCTTCAGTTCTTCAGTGAGGCCATGGTAAAAGATGACAGACTGTTTGGCTTCCGGCCAATCTGTTTCGGCCACTAGTCGTCGAAAGTTGTTCAGGTAGCTCACCAGATCTAGAGAGCCTTGCTTCAGCACCAACAGGTCTTTGTCTGCCGAGAACGTCTCGGCTCGTCGATCAAATGTTTTCTCGAAGGCCAGGCGGAACGCGTCCCAGTCGTAGAGCAGGGGATCGTCGTTTCTTACAATAGGGACGGCCCACTGGGCAGCTTCGCCCCCCAGATAGGATATGAGAAACGCGACCCTGGCTTGGTTTGTGACAAACATCTTGGGTTTGCAAGTAAAGTGGAGCAATACCTGAGTCATGAACACCTGGACCTTTTTCCTGTCACCATGGAACCTCTCTGGGGGGGCCAAGGGAATGGCTGCCGGAACTTCTACCACTAAAGACGTAGGGGAAGACGGGCTGCCTATGCTAAACGGGTTTCTTTGCATATACTCGACACGAGAGTGCAATGCTGCTGTTTCCTGTCGTGAGGCGGCTAATTCTACCTGCATCTGCGCTAACGTAGCCATCACGTCGTCTAAGGTAGTCATGGCCAGCATTCAACACAACCAGGGGGATAAGAGAATTCTTGGGCCGATAATTCTGTCAGAGTCCTCGTTCCGATGTCCCCGGGGTTATATTGATGCTCTATGGGGGCCCACCTCTGGATGACCCCAAGTCCGACTAGTGAAACCACGGACTTTTGGGGTGATCGAGCGGGGGAAGGAAAGGGTGGGGACTGCAGGGAGGGAGATCTGTGAAGGCAAAAGAGACAACAAAACACAGCATAAGACTTTAGGTTTCCGTTTTCAGCGTGAACCATAAGCAGTACCCTTTTTCACCGGAGTGCGTTAGCTCTAGCTTGCCCTCTCACCTGTAAAGGAAAATAAGGTAGGCCCGGACATATGTGGGAGAGCTACAGGCCGTGGTCTTTTAGTTGCAGGCACTAATATAAACGACAAGGAAAATCACACGTAGGGAAAATGACAGGGATCGACATACAGACGCACATACACCATATAACTTCTTTGTTGCGCAATACCCACTTGTCATATCCCAGCTCATTCCATGCCATCTGCGTGGTGACCACCCCTCTATCCAGACTCTCTCATATGTCTAAGGAGATAAGCAGAAGAAATCAAAAGAGGAAGCCTGGCTACTGCGTGGTGCTGGTGCACAACGCTAGCGACTGCCAGGACACTGAAGTCAGGGAGGCAAGTGCACGCCTTGCCTACTTTCCTAGAAGCTTTACTGCACTCCTAGGCTCCGGATATGGCTTTCATAAACACGTTTCACACACTCGCTCTCGTCTAGCTCTGTGCGCTTTCGGGCTCGTACACTGTCGGACTTTGACAGCGAGTCGCGCCCTGTAAGTCACGTAATTTGCAACCTACACGTTCGCTCCTCTACATGAGACCAACCGGTCTCTCCAACAGAGGGGCGGTTTCAGGATATGTCTGTTTGTTCGAAGAACGTGTCTCCGACTAGGAAGGGTCGAGCCCCGAATGGAACACTGCCACAGTACTCCTACCTCGGTCTCGGCGAACCTCTGGATAACACGGGCCGCTACCTGGGTGTTGAGCTTGATTTAACGTCTCGTCTCCTCAGCGGTACCTCGTCACGTCTCCGGGGTCGAAGAATTATCGGCTCCGTGTGAGGCGACCTTTCGCCTTTTGACGCACTGTGAGGGGCGTGGCGAGCGTTACGCAGCGCACCTCCCGCAATGCCCATCGGGAATTGTAGTTCCTCGCGCGTTTTCCTTCGTTGCGCGAGTCCGGGCCGGCGTGCGCCGAAGATTCTGACAAGGAGAATCCGGCTGAACAAGGAAATTAAGATTTATCTTTATTGATCCATGGTAAATATGTGAATTTACTGTTGAAATTTGTCTGTGTTCCCAAAAGGTGTTGTAATGTTTTGTGATATATTTGTACGGGAGTGAGCTGAACTGCAGGGATTCCAACTGACAGGCTGAGGGACAGACAGGTTATTAATGAGTGCTGTGACTGAGCTCCAACACTGCCGAAAAATGATCCACCAACGTAAACTGGTTTCAGTAAGGATATTCTTGGCTAAGCAGTGATCACCTTGCTAGAGGTGTGAAGCTACACTCCGAGAAAGTGAGTAAGGCGACACGTGTAACAAACCAACCAAACAGTGCAGCTATAGAAGTAAAGCCCTTGTTGGGTAAGCATGGAGGGGTAATTTAAATAAGGAAAATGTAGATAAATGGATAAGGGGATTCAAAGATTTTGGGAAAAGTGAAATATCAGTGAAATAAAAATAGAAACTCTTTGTGGTTAATCCAAAGGAAAACAGAAACAAGCATTGGCATAGCCAATAGGTCTCGCCTTTGGGACCTTAAAAGAGTAAAAGCCATGACACCCATGAGAAGTAAATGAGGCTTTGGGAAGCATCCTCTTTACATGCTGATACCTCTGAACCTTTTTAGGTCTCGCCTGACCCAGCGCATGCGCTGGTCTGGCGAGACTTATTGAGAGGGCTCCAAAAAGTGCTACATGGCCAGCCTAGAGCTACAGTGCATGTGCGCGGGCGCGCGCGCCGCAATTGATTTCACTTTTGCGGCCGCACGGCCACTTGGCATAGCCAATAGGTCACGCTTTTGGGACCTTATAAGTATTCAGTTATGCAACTGTTGCATGGCTAAACACTTATAAGGTCCCATAGGCGAGACCTATTGGCTATGCCAATGCTTGTTAAATTCTGTGCAGAGGTTTTTGATTGAACATGTGTGAGAGGCTATGGCCTTAGGGCCAGAGCTGCCGACTTTGGAGCTGGGGAACCAGGTTCGAGTCCCGGCGTTGGCTCAACATCCTGTGATTCTCGGCAAATCACTTAATCTCCCTGTGGCTCCCAAAAATGAAAGTATCCTTGTGTAAGGTAATTAGCGCTCTTGTAAAGCACTCCAATACCTTCAGGTCCAGTTCACGCTATATTACTTCTCAGTAACCTGCCCTGAGAGAGTGGAATGAGGGCGCACATGGACGATGGACCAAGGACCCCAGCCCCTGCGGGTGATAACTCTTCTGTGGCTTCTGGGAGAAGAGGCTTGGAAAGCTGCTCTGCTGTGAGGATAGAATAAGGCCATGCCCTGTACACCCCCCCCCACTCCTTCCGCGGGCACATGCTGCCCTCACGCACCCCACATCTGCTGCTCTGTCATCGATAAGCGCCCATGTCTGCCCGTGAGTGACAGGGCTGGTGTGACGAGTGCACCCGCACTATGAGCAGGCAAACACAAGCAGGGTCTGTACACCAATGTAGGAGCGTACAACAGACACCTGAAGGATGAAAGGCTGAGCTGCACTGACTCCATGAGCAGGCAAACACAAGCAGCACCTGTGCACCAACAGACACCAGCCCACAATCACATGGAACAATAACTTGCCTTATACAGGCAGAGTGTAGCGACCCCTGAAGGATGAAAGGCTGAGCTGCACCCACAATATGAGCAGCCAAACACAAGCAGCTACTGTGCACCAATGTGGGAGCGTGCAACAGATATCTGCCCACAAACACACGGAACAATAACGTGCTTTATATGGCAGAGTATAGCGACCCCTGAAGGATGAAAGGCTGAGCTGCGCTGACCGTGAGCTGACATACACATGTAGCTACTGTCCACCAACGTGGGAGCGTGCAAAAGACGCCTGCCCACAAACACATAATAATAACTTGCCCTGTGGTAAGGCAGAGTGCAGCGACCTGTGAAGGATTAAAGACCAAGTTGTCTCTGGACTGGAACGTGTGAAAGTGCAGGTTACCGGCAGATCTGAGAAGTGAGTGTTTTACACATGGTGCGGGAGCATAACACAATCGAGGGAATTAAACAGCGCTGCGTGGACGAGACCTAAAAATGATGAACAATGTCCTCTTGACGTCCATCGTGGAAGTAGACACTAAGGGGCAGATGTATCGAGCAGTTTTCGCACAAGGGCAGATTCGCAGATTCTGCCCGTTTGTGAACTCAAAAATTGCTTTTCCGAAGCAGCAAACCTAATTTTGTGATTTGGTAACCTGTTACCGAATCGCAAAATGGGTACGCGATTCGCTATTAGAAAGGGGCATGTTTAGGGTGTCCCTTCACAATATGTATGTAGGTATGTATGAATGTTTTGTGACCGCAATTGCGGTGGCAAAACATTCGCATTTTACCACCTACCTTAAGTAGGTGGTAACCCATTCGCAAATGGGAAGGGGTTCCCAAGGGACCCCTCCCCCTTTGTGAATGTTTGTAAAACTATTTTTAGGAGCAGGCATTGGTCCCACGGACCACTGCCTGCTCTTAAAAAATGAAAAGAAAGCTTTTCATTTTTCGTTTTTTAAAGCATCTCGTATTCCTTTAAGGAAAACGGGCTGCTTTACAAAAAACAAAGATTGTTTTATTGAAAAGCAATTGTGGACATGGTGGTCTGCTGATCTCAGCAGGCCACCATCCCCGTGATTTTTGCGATTCCTAGGGGGTCGCAAATTGCAACCTACCTCATTAATATTCATGAGGTAGGTAATTTGTGACCCCTTAGGAATCGCAAAAGGTGTACTATACACCTTCATAAATTGCATTTTGCTTTTTCTTAATTGTGAATCCTTGTGATTCGCAATTAGAGAATAGTGAAATGCGAGCTACATACATCTGGCCCTAAGTGAGGCCGATGCAGAGCAGGCTGGTCCCAGAAAAAAAAGATTGTCCCTATCAACTTTTTTATGTTTTTACAAAGAGCAAAAATATGTCCAACAAGATATAGGGAACCTGGTGAGCCACTGAAAACTGCGGCCTGGACAAAGGAGCTTTCTCAGTCTCATAGGCTACAGATCTGTTACCCATTCCCTCAGTGGGTTCTTTTCCTGCAGAGTTTATGGAGATGCATTATTTTCTGTAGTTGCTTTCAGAGTTCAGAAAACCACATAGTGGGATGAGGTACTTTTATTGTTTAAGTTATGCTCTTTTTTTAATGGTACTCCTAGTTACTCAAAATCTTCCGTAGGCACAAAAATGGTTGTTTTGCCCTGCAACAAATAATGCAAAAAATAATTCAAGCAGTGATTACTGCTAACTTCTTCAGGACTGGTTCCAGTGACTTTTACATCTCTTGTAAGGAATTCCAATTGTCTTACCACTGCCAACAGTGGTTTCCTCCATCTCCCCAGCAGCCATCAAGCTGTCAGTAGCTGTCTCTGTAGACGGACCTTCTCAGTTCTTCAGGTGCTGGTTTTCTAATTCCATAGGAGTAAGAAAAAATATATCTGTCCTGCATTCCTTGGATGCTTTCATCAGAGTAACACTAGATAATTTAACTAAAAAAATTGGGAAGCTTGAAGATCTAGTACATACCAGCATTAGTAACACCCAGCAGCTCTCTGAGGGTCTATTAGACATGCATAAACATGCATAAACATAAAAAAGGAGGTAACGAAAAGAGAGAACTGTCAGCTGGCTGGTACCCTGCTTGATAGCAATCAGGAACAGACTAGAGGCTTACAACGCAGCCTAGTTCATAATCCCTCCTCTAATCTTGAGACTAAGCCAACCATACACCCTCTAACCACGCCCACATCCATAAATACCGGGGGTCCAATCTACATCCCCCCTATTATTGGTAGGGGTTGTGTAGTTGATCAATGCAAAAATAACCCGGACTTACCACCTGCAGTGACCCCCTATGTAGCCGTTCTAACAAATGTACCGAGCCTCTCAAAGGGAACCATAGAATCCTGGGAGAGCTTAAGAAATAAGTCACTTCATTGGCTAGGCTCTAGAACCGGCCTCACAGAAAGGTTGTATGCTGATTTCAAGCTGGCCAGAAGGGTATCGTGGATCGGTAAGGGCCAGAAATTTATGAGAGGGGACTGCGTGATTCTGTCATTTAAAACTCCTAACCTGGTCCGGGAAATACTGCACAGAGCTGGCCCCCCTTCTACCATCACCCAGGGCATTAACTTGGTGCCGTTAGGTTTTTTTTACCATCCAGATAGCCTTAGCAAACCGGCCCACACTAGGGAAACATCTATTCCAGGCCCCCCAAGCCTATTTAACATCCCTGTTCACAACCGATTCGAAACTCTCTCAAACCTTAATTTAGTTGATTGACAACAAATGAGAGAATCTCCTCGTACAGTTGTAATAAATACCAAGGACCGGGTGGACAGAAAAAGCTTCCCTGAATTACAACCCAACACTATCCTAGAAGAGCCACTCGCACAAAATGATCCAGCAAGCACCAGCTCAGTGCGAGATTTGTTAGCTTCTTGTACCACGGAGGGAGCACTCAGCCCAGATCGACAAATTGGTCCATTGCAACCCCAAGATAACAGTGTGGGGACAAATGATCATGAAAGAGTCCCAGAGGTCAATAGCAAAATTCTATTTTGGAACATCGCAGGGCTTAAATCAAAGGTGGATAATCCCCTCTGGATCGAGTTCATCGATAATTTCAAAGTAATTAACCTACAAGAAACTTGGACGCAAGACCCATTACACATTAATGGTTATAAAACATTTCATACGCCAGCCATTGCAACATCACACGGGAGAGCTAAGGGGGGCCTCTCCACATATGTTTCTAATTTTCTTATTGTCGTAAAAACTGAATTCATTTCCACCGTTCCCCATTATCATTTTGTGACCCTCCACCTGAATAGTACCCTCTGCCTAGTAATTATAAATTATTATAATAATATCCTACCGGCTTTGATTACAGCTACCCTGAGGTCACTGAGCGATTCCCTGCATACACTAATTGCCCGATTAAAGAAGGAGGTGTTTGTGATCTGGGGTGGGGACTTTAATTCTTCTTTCTGTAAACATTTTGATGACGATGTATGTGGGTTAACGTATGGCAATGGGGAAAGTTTTGCTCATTTTCCCCACACACTATATGGGGATGTTTTAAACGATTTAATGTTTACTCTTGATTTGGGTTTTGCTAATAGATTGTGTTCCCCCTTGATTCCTTTTACCCCTACATTTCATGCCCGTGGTCGATTATCTACTATTGATTTTATCTTATCCTCATGCAGGTATTCCTCTTGTATCAATAACTTTAAGACACACGAGATAGCCCTAAGTGATCATTTCCCCCTTAGTGTTGATGTAACTATGCCTAATCAGAGCTGCAACACTAGATCAACATCTGCTGACAATGTTGACCACATTGTTGGCATCAGACAAAATGGGTTTGCATTAAAGTGGTCCAACGTAAACACTAATGAACTTATCTTAAATATTGTCACTAACTGTACAAATATGTTTCTGAAGTGCCTAGATGAGACTACACCTAGTATCGAGATCAGGGAGAACTTTCTGGCAATCTCGAAACATATAAAAGAGTCACTATCTGTCAAAAAGAATAAGACCTCGAGAAGCAAATCAGGCTGGTTTAATACCGAGTGTTCAGAAGCATATACCTACCTCAAAAACTGTATTCACGCATCATCTAAAAACACTGAACACATTAGGGAGGCAAGGCGAAATTACAAAACTGCCCTCAAAAATGCTAAGTCTACTCTAAAACTAAATACTTGGCGGGCATTACGTGACGCTGCAGATAGTCGTGATTTTTCTGCTTTTTGGAAAGTGGTGAATTCACCATTTATGGAAGATAAGCATTTGGCAGAAATGGAGGTCGCCATTTCGGAATCTGAATGGGTTCAACACTATTCCAACCTGTATAAGAACTTAAACCTAGAGGAACAAGGTCCCACTCTCAATACTCTGGATATAGCACACGACTCTAAAATGAATTTTACCTTAAATGAAATTATTGCAGCTATTGATTCTAGCCCTTCTGGTAAAGCCCCAGGCCCTGACGGCATTCCTGCGGACCTTTTTAAATCTAATACAGCACTATGGGGTCCACTTTTAATCCAGGTTTTTAATGCCTGTAATTTTTCCTTTTTACCAACTTGGTACGAATCCTTGATCGTACCTATTTTTAAAAAGGGCGACAGATCAAATCCAGCCTGTTATCGTCCGATATCGCTGCTGGACTCTACCACCAAGATCATTGGCCGGGTCCTACTTAACAGATTACAGACCTGGGCCGATGAACAAGATCTCATTAGCGACCTCCAATATGGGTTTCGTGAGGGATTGGGCACAGTTGAACAGGGGCTGAACCTTCACATTTTGATGGAAAAATATACAAAGGCAAAAAAGGGCAGACTATTTATGACCTTTGTCGACCTAATGGCAGCTTTCGACTGTGTCCTGCATGACAAGTTGTGGCTGATTTTAGAAGGGCTCGGTGTCGATTTTTTAATCATTACTTTTTTAAGGGAACTTTACTCGGGGGCTAGGGCTAAGGTAAGATATGGAAGGAACGGAGAATGCACGAGGCACTTTGGTATTGAGAAAGGGGTGAGGCAGGGTTGCGTCCTTGCTCCATTTCTCTTCACATTATATATAAACGGTCTGGAATTTATTTTACCCAAAGAGTGTAGGGATCTACCCAAAGCAGCAAAGCGTCCCGTCCCGGCACTTCTGTATGCAGATGATGCTGTTTTAATGGCCTGTACCCCACTTGCTCTCCAGAAGGTAGTTAATTCTTATACTAGTTTTATGTCAAACCTGGGATTGTCTATAAACTGCACAAAGACTTACACTATGAATTGCGGGGCAGGGACTAACAGGAGAGCTAAGACCATATTTATTAACACCAGCCCAATTGAGCAAAAAAAAACATTTTCCTATTTAGGGATTTTATTCGAGAGGACAGGAAGCTGGACTGAGGCGATCAAGAGTAGACGACTGTTGTTCGCCAGGGCATTAGCGGCCTTGTCGAACTTCAGCCGAAAACTAGGTAAGCGCCCACCGGCTGAACTCATACACATCTATAAGGCAAAATGTGTTCCTATTGCCATTTACGGAGCAGGTGTTTGGGGTTACGCTGACACACACAGCATGCAGACCGTGGAAAACAGGTTCCTGAAATTCCTCCTAGCAGTACCCCAAAGCACTACAACCTACATAGTACATATGGAATTGGGTATCCCATACTTGGAAGATATCATCAAGATCCAACCTGTTCTTTTATGGCACAGAATTTGGATGTCCGAGGAAACAGGATTTAATCGCTACCTACTGACTGATGTATTGAAATCTGACGGTGCCAATTTCATTAGGTGGCTGGAATATGTGAAAAAACTTATGCTCGATATAGGCCATCCGGAATTTTATATAGATCCAAGCACTATGTGCACTATTTCCAGGAAAAACCTTAAGGCCTGCTGTATGGATCATTTTGGCGAAAAAAGAATAGCTGTTGAATTAAAAAAAACCTACTGCCCAAGCCCACTATTTGACCTTGTCCTCACCTACCATTCAACTATATTTATCATTAATTGATAACGATTTTGATCGTCTTTTGTTGACTCGTTTTAGATTTAATTTGATATTTAGACTTTTTAGTTTCCCAACGATGAACGACTGGTCTAGACATTTGTGTAACTGCCCTTGTGATGGTACTTCCATGCAATCTACTATTCATGTTATTTTATTTTGTGAATTTTATGAAGTACCAAGAAAGACATGGATTGTACCAGTTTTGAAGACCCTTGGTTTGAGACGTTGTCGTCCTGCCCTTTTAGCCTTGCAATTTTTAGAGACTGAATTCATCATTGCCACTGTTACTGCATTTCTTAATAATGTTTTTAGATGTCGGAAAACAATGATCATGTGATCTTCAAAACACTTATGTCCTGATTAGGATCTTATTGTTGTAAACTATATTTGTTTCTTTTTTAACACTGTACTTTGATGGTTAATGCATTTCTTAACCGAATAAAGAAATAATGATGATATATCTGTCCCAAGCAAAAAGAGGCCCAAATATACACGTGGACCAGTTATCAGGCTGCCAGTGCACAATTTGGGACAGATAGTGTACAACTAGCACATGGGCCTATCCTATTACCACAGTTGTCTCTCCCACTTTACCTACAGTTTGGTATATTTCCTGTGGTCAGACTATGCCGTATAGCATTTTAAATCTTCCTTAGGTGATGTGTTCTGTCTATCCCAGACCCAGAATGAGACAGACCGTATTCCCAAATTCTTGTCCCTTGCTGCAGTACATGTAGGAGAGCACAACTGCATTAACTAGGAGAACCCGGTGAAATTGGTTTGCTGGAGGAAACTACAGAGTTGTACAGCTGTGAAATTTCTGAAGTAAGGTCGACAAGTCTTTTCATCCCTTGAAAACAATTGTAGAATCTAGATCTTTTCCTTATCCGGTAGTTGTACAAGGGGGGAAATCCTTCGAAGGGCGCAAAGGTCAAAGAATGCAGTTTTGACTGTGCTTTGTTTACATGCTGTGGACAAATGATAATTTCTCTCCATATCGGTCTCTCAAGCAGTGGGCAATGTCTAATGGTGATGGGGAAAGGCATGACGATAGACTTGTCAAACTACAGCAGGGGTGAAATGCTGGACCCTAGAAGTAAAACCCTACATTTTAGAGGCAGTCAGGCAGAGCCAATTGCACTTCATCCATGTGTGGATATGAGCGAAGCAGTCTTCAAGTTTAAATTTATTCTCTAGGTGTCAGCACATTCTCTAACACAGTTTATTACATTCATCCTACACTTGGTAGCAATTGGTAGGGTTGCTGAGATAGGGGAAGACCTGCACCCACAGGGGGCTAGAGGGGTCGGAGCAGAAACCCCGCTAAGGCTCGGACAAAGGGCACGCCAGGGAAAGGGTGCAAACAGGTACCAGGAAATGGCACCTCTGCCCCCTGACCGAGGGGGGGGAGTAGGGGATGTGAAAATCATCAAACCAGCAAGAAAGGGTGCGAACCCTAAGCGGCTAATAAAAGGCTGTGGTTACTTTTGAGTTCATCCCCTGAGGGGGGTTTTGAGGTTTAAAGGGAGGCTGCGACAGCTGGGACCCCTACATTCAGTGAGGCGGCTGGGCAGCATCGCATGAGAAACCCTATCTGATCAGGATTAATGCCGAAGGTGTTCCATGGTCTCTGCCCCCTTTTTAGGTCTCGCCTGACCCAGCGCATGCGCTGGTCTGGCGAGACTTATTGAGAGGGCTCCAAAAAGTGCTACCAGGCCAGCCTAGAGCTACAGTGCATGTGCGTGGGCACGCGCGCCACTTTTACCGAGATTACTTTCACTTTAGCGGCCGCACGGCCGCTTTGATGTTTAATCGTGATCACTTAAACTAAATGTTTGATCGCGATCACTTTGTTTTGCGGCCGCACGGCCGCTTGGCATAGCCAATAGGTCTCGCTTTTGGGACCTTATAAGTGTTAAGTTATGCAACTGTTGCATGGCTAAACACTTATAAGGTCCCAAAGGCGAGACCTGTTGGCTATGCCAATGCTTGTTTCATCCTATTTTCTGCCACGAGGAGAGAAGAAGCCAAGCAGTCATCTCCGCAGAATTAGTGCCTTAGGTGCACAGCGGTCATTGCCCCCTTTTTAGGTCTCGCCTGGCGTGGGCTGCGCACATGCACTGTCTCACTGGCGAGATTTAATGATTTGGGGTATTTTCTGTTAAGGGCATTAAGCCCCGCCCCTCTTTTCCATTGGCTGGGGTCACCGTTTATACTAAACGGTGGCCAACCATTGGAAAAGAGCTGTTGGTGATGTTTTAGTTCGGCTTTCTGAGCCGTCCCATTTGGACGGGCTCGTCTGCCTTCCTTCTGCCATAAAAGCTTTCTTATCTTTATGGGGCCATGTGTTTCAAAACACATGGCCTCATAAAGACAAGAAAGCTTTCACGACGGATGAAAGTGAAAGTGGACCGTGCTTGTTCAAACCCAGTGCTTGGAGGAGAGGTACTACCCTCGCGGGGTAGGGTCCTTGCATTCAGCCTCAGTAGCGCATCTCTTCTCCAAACCACACCACTCCCCCACCGTACCCCACCCTGGCCTCAGGGATGATAGGTACCCTCCTACTGGTTGCCTTGGATGCTGCGTCCCACTCCCCCATTTATCTGCCCTTCTCTCCTCCTTCTGCAGAGCAGGACATCATCTTTTCTGAACTTAATGCTGTTTTAAGAGGAGGACTAGCATGGAGGTGGACGCAAGATTCGTGTCCAAGCTGCACCCGGCAGTGGATTACGCAGCAGGAGCGTTCTTGCTTGCGATAGGTGACTTTGGATCGGAGGAGCAGAAACTTCAGGGTTTCGAAGTGTTGTGCGCACCTTCTCTGCCCAGCAGAAGATGCGCAGCGCTGCACGTTACCGAGACGCCGATTGGTGCACCAACATTTTGGCAGGTGAGGGAACTGTGAAGCCAGCAGAGATATTGACCTGCACAAAGTCACGCAATTCGTGCACGTAGAGGAGCCACAATTCTTACACAGGTCTCCGGGTACATTTAAGTCCCCAGGGCACAAATAAAACAGTGCTCACAGTCAATTGGGGGTGAAACTGAAAATACGGATGGTATGCTCAGGCATAATGCAGCTAATGACGATTTTTTATCGTGGATTTTATAAAGCCTATTTATAGCCCAGCGTCATCTCGCATTTTTAAACAGATGAGTGTTACCTACCGGAATTTGTTTTATCGACCGTAGAAGGATGAAAGGCAAATCTGTGAACGGATGAATTGATTTGTGAGTCATACTCTGCATAGTTGGGGTGAAACGATGTGCGCAGTACCTTGCAATGAACATCATAATAAGGGCGACATAAAATGATGAAAAAAACGTGCCGATAACTGAGGGAGCATATAGTTTGTTCTATATACGAGGTGAAAATGCAACAGGTACAAGAGCTGTTCGATTTTGCATTCATTTTCATGTAGAATAGATGCTTGTCGCGACATAACGAATGCTAATGTAGTTCTAAATTTAGGGCTCTGTTAGCCAAGGTTGAGCTGTCACGGTTTCCGACAGCAGCTGCTGTATAAATGCATGCATGAGCTGCTCTCCTCTCTGGCACTGCTCTCTGATGCGCTCCTCCGTCCACTGATTAACACGCTGATCTGTCTATTGCTCCGTCAGTTAAACGCTCACCGCTGACATGCGCTGTTACCTCCTGGTTGGTCACTCATTCGAACCTTGACGAGCTCAATGCCGCTTTCCTAAGACGACTGTGTTGTCTTCAATTTGATGATTAAAGCCCCCGCTTTTATGGCGGTTAATGAATAGACTGGGGCATAAAGCTCTCTACATAATATTGGAACTCGTATTTCCTGTTTTAGGTGTGAAATACTGAAGGTAAACGTTTCTGCTATTTAGTGCAGTGTCCCCACTCTACCTGCAAAATTGTGATGCCTCCTGCGCTGCAGTAGGGGTAATATGTCACACCCCAACCTTACGAAGGAACAAGCATTGAAAATGCTATAGGTCTCGCCTTTGATTAAGTTAAAGTCATTTGCTTTCCTAATGGTATTGTATAGCAAAGCAAATGACTTTAAATTAATCAAAGGCGAGACCTATTGCATTTTCAATGCTTGTTCATCCCTGCCACAAGGAGGAGATAGAAGAGAAGAAGCCCAGCAGTCACAGCTGCAGCCCGGGTCGTACAGCAGAGCCAGCGGACATCAAGAGTCTCTGTAGCAAAGCCGGAAGTGCCCATTACCACAACCATCCATAACACAGCCCAAATGCAGTGTGGTCCCACCAGCAGCAGAAATACCCTAGAGAGAAAGGACGTCAGCAGAGGGAGGTGAGCGGGAACGTGTGCGGAGCTGGCCGCAGCCCAGTCCCACCCCCTGTTTACCCTCAGCAACCTGTCTCGAGCACCAGCGCTAGAGAGGGGTCACCGGGTCAGAAGACAAATGGGTGCCTTACAGGCAGCGTACATCTGTCGTCCATTGCACTAGGCCCGTCCTCGAGCACTGCCTTATTTGCACATCGGAGCCTCGATTGGGCGGGGTGCTGAAAAACCTAAAATATAGCGGCAGACCCCTGTGAACAGTTCCCTGTCCTGGTAATTTACCAGAACCCTCTTGAGATACAAAGGAGGAAGCCTGTTTATCAGGTAAAGCAACATGCAGCAGTGTTACGGTCAGGAGACCAGGGGAAAGAAAACAGCTTCAAAAGTGCATTGGGCAGCGCGGCAGTCACATAAGCTGAAAGTTCTATCGATCCTCAGAAAAGGCATTTATTGCAAGGAATAGCGCTTGCAGTTAGGCCCGGGAGAGGGATCGTCACGAACAGGGCATCTGGAGTGGAAGACCAGCGTGGGTAGGGGTGAACCCTGCAGCCTATAAGACGGCATTGTAAAAGCAGAGGCAACTAAAGGAACTATAAAGAAGTTGGAAGCCAATGTACAGGCATGGGTACAGCCAGATTAAGGATTTCAAGAATGCATTAGCAAAAGCAGGGAAGGACTAATCCTTCAAAGGAGGGACAGCCACAGGGCAATGCAACCGAGCTGTAGGACAAGCAAGATATGAGCAGTTGGGGCTAGCCCACGAGGGTGGCGCGACCCAGCTATAAGGGAAGCAGCAACGGTCAGCTGGGGACAGCTTGTGAGGCTGACATGACCCAGCTGCATGTGAGAACAAGAAAGCCAAGGTCATCAGAGCATCACCATGGAGGACCAGGGCAGCAGGAATCAGCAATGTGGCCTAGACTAGATACTGAAAGCAGCAAGGGAAGCAGCGGCGATGCATGGCAAAGAGTGGCTCATAAGACAGCTCAAAGGGAAAGGAGCTGGAGGCCGATCCATGCACGACGCACCCAGCAAAGATGGGGACATCGAGGTGCAGAGGGAAGAAGCAGAATAGAGGGAGGAATCCTGGAAGCATCAATGCAATGCGAGCAGGGGCAGCAAGAAAGGGGAAAAGAAAGATACAAGGAAGCCGGTGCCAGTGGTCGGGACACGAGCACCCAGCAAGCAGGCCAAGGTGACTAATGGTGAGCAAATCAGTACCATTGTGAAAGAATCTCTGAAATAATTTGCGCTTTTGCTGTTTGCTGACATAGAGGGGCTTAGTGCACCAGGCAGGAGTAAGGAGGAGGCATCCGGGGAGACGAGGCTCACCCCCAGGACACAAAGCACCAGCGCCCCAACACCTTCCTCAGAGGCACAAGAAGGGGGGTACCCACCTCCAGAGAAGTGGTTAGATGGGCAAGCGCAACATCATTGCCACACAGGTATCGGGCAAAGCACCAAGGGTAAAAGGTAAGAGGCTAGACAAACCAGCCATAGTAGGGCTAACACCGGAAGCATGCAAAAGGAGTACATTATCAAAGGCTGCCAGCCTGATACCACTGGCAGTAAAAGAGTGCATCTGGTGCAAATAATTAATGGACATTTTCACTTTTGGAAATACAAGTGGAAGGCTTGGACCTTACAACATGCGACAAGAAGAAAGAGGAAAAAAGGGAAGGAAATAGGGTAGGGAAAGAAAGGAATTTTGACAAATGGCTAGATGCTTTCAGAATTATGGCACGCATCAAAGTGGAAAAGTTCCCCCTTGGCGCAAAAGACCTATAGCAGTACGAGTCACAGATAGGATCACCCAGACATGGAATGGGATGAAGAGGACGTGTCTGGGCATATCCATTAAATGATCAAAGCCAGGGAGGCCAGGAACTAGCGTGGGAAGGGTGAGCAACCCTTTTGCAGGAGTTATCCCAAAGGGAAACAGAAGAAACACAAGCCCTTCTAGGGGCGTGGCCTAACGCCGATGGAGTGAGGAGCTCATCTTGGAGCTCCTTACTGCAAGCCTTATCCAGCGCCATCCTGACCACCCCACAGGCTGGTGGGGGCTCTGATTTGGGGCTGAACGGGGCGGAAGGGGGCTCGAGGGCCCGGAGGGTGCTTGCCTCGCTCTGCGGCCCAAAATCCGTCCCCTGGCATTGGCCTGCTGTAATCCAGACCCTAAAGAGGCCGGGAGACCCGATGGAGCCTGGTGGAGGGAGTCCACATGCTGGGAGGCCTGAAGGCGGGACAGGCTCGAGACCAAGAGCTGCCCTGCCCGGACAGCCCAGAGAAGCTGAAGTGGTGACAGAGAGGCTGCCTGACCCGGCTTCCACTTCAGTGCAGACGAGAAGGTAAGCCGTGGGTAGGCTTGCCTGGCCCAGCAGGGGCCTCCTGAAGAGCGGGCCTAACGGACACAGAGAGTGGCGGCCCTGAGCTACTGCGGACAACGCCGAAGCACCAGGGAGGCTGTGGGGACCTGGGGGGTGACGAGCATGCCCGAAAACTGCCCACTGTGGGCACTCACAACCACTGGTGCGCAGACCTAGGAGGAAACAGTGCTGGGACACTTCCGGCCCCAGAGCAGGTGGGAGCACAGGGAGCCGGCCGCGAGGGACCAAGTGCTGAGCGGTGACGCTGCATAACGCAAGGAGGGTAGACTCTCACGTTCCCACAGCACTCATGAGCTGCCCTTGATCATAGACAATGGCGGGCTGCCGTGGGGCAGTGAGTGGGAGCCCCTACTGGCGCAAGGAGGAGAACTGGGCCTTCCAGCCTGAGCGGGTGTCTGTGGCCCTGTGGAAATGTGCCTAAAAGTGGGCACACTGGTGCAGGATTACCCTCTTGTCCACGGGTCCAGAGACCAATAAAATAGAGATCGGCACTGGAGTTGGAATAAATAACAAGTTTATTAATCACTCATGAGTGGGACCACATCCACACAACACTCTCAAGTGCTGCAGGAGGTAGTACACTGAATTCACAAACCATCGTTCCTTTTATACCGGTTTTCTGCGATGTAGGCATATGAACAGAAATAGGAAGAAGTTTTAGAAATAGTTATCAGCAAACAAGGGCAGAAGAATAACTACGTGGTCAGCAAAGTGGGAGGGGGAGCAGGAATGCTTATGGCAGCAGTAAATGGTCGACAGTTAACATCTGAGACCAGGTGCACTGGCAGCTACAAACCCTCATCACGTACATTGCTTTAGCTGAGTCAGGAGGTCAACTAAAATAGATAACACAATTAGAGTGAAAAGACGAGCAGCAGAGGACGGA
This sequence comes from Triturus cristatus, assembly GCF_964204655.1. Taxonomy (NCBI): domain Eukaryota; kingdom Metazoa; phylum Chordata; class Amphibia; order Caudata; family Salamandridae; genus Triturus; species Triturus cristatus. Next base: position 228,856,509 of record NC_140594.1, read on the forward strand.
AGAATTACGAAGGAAACAAAATGGACACCACAGCCAAAATGGCTGTCGCTTATGCCAAGTAAAATATTACACATTTCCACAGACGACCCTTTTAGCATAAGCTAAGACATTTTCTTATGTTTCAAAAGAGATACGATAAACGTCATGTATATCATTTAACATCATATAGCTGACGAGCCTCCTCCCTAGCAGTGGTTTTTAATTGATCTTTTTCTTCTTTAGTCAAAGTAGACCGAGTCTGTTGCCCATATTGTTTATCTTGTTCTATGTCGTCTGAAGACAAGTGCTCGTTGTCAGAAATCTCATCAGGTGCACTTGGAGTGGGAAATGTATACGGGGGTGGGGGGGGGGCGTTCTAATAAGATGCAATTATCCTTAGATGTATCAAGTAGGGAATAGAGAGGGCGCCTAATAGGATACTGGCCATTTACCTCTAATCGACGTTCCCTATCTTTTTTTTCTATTTTTTCCTTCTTTTCTTTTTTTTTATTCTAGCGCTTTTTGATATATCGTTTTTCGTTGTTCTTTTTCTGCTATAGCTTCTGCTCTCTTCGCTCTCTCTCATACTTCTTTCTCCCATATACGCACACAATCAAACATATCCTGTCTACTTTTTCTTTTAAATAAACACTGGTCTACATATTGAACCTTTTTAGATTCGAATGACCCATTCACTGGCCATTGCAGATCTAAATCTTTCTTTGTGTATTTGTTCCATAGTGGACCGTACATTATGGAAGAATTCCCGTATTTGACATACATGTCTCTATTAGGTGTCCCTTCTGGGGAAGCCGGCTGACTTTGTTCCAAGCTTACTTTGGTACCACCAGAGCAGCAACACCACCTACAGAGTGTGCTGAGAACAGGCATGTTTTACAAGTATTGTGTAAAATATTACTACTCCAAACAAATATTCCAAAAGGAGAAAAATCTCCACATTACCTGCCTTCAAGCTTTGCAAAGAATGAATAACAAGTGTAAACAAAAAGCCCAGGCCAAACAAATCAAGAGTGCCGCTTCAGAGACCTTACCAAACAGAAGTCTCTAACTCCCACCTGCCGATCTCCGGTCGACATAATGGTCACTACAGAATTATGCTAAAGAAAACCCCAGTCGAGACCGTCCACCACCTGGAGGGTCCAATCGGGAACACCGGAAAAATCACATCGGCCTGCAAAGACAAAGGTCTCCTCGTGCAGTGCGCTTCCTCAGTAATATTTCGATCCTCTGTCGAGACCAGTCCTTCAGACGGCCGCGTCTGTGATGGGGCCACACGTGTCGGGCGCCAACTGTGGAAATGTGCCGAAAAACGGGCACACTGGTGCCGAGTCACCCTCTTGTCCACGGGTCCAGAGACCAACAAAATGGAGATCGGCACTGGTGTTGGAATAAATGACAAGTTTATTAATCACTCATGAGTGGGACCACATCGACACAACACTCAAGTGCTGCAGGAGGTAGTACACTGAATTCACACACCATCGTCCCTTTTATACCGTTTTTCTGCAATGTAAGCATGTGAACAGAAATGGGAAGAACAAGTTTTAGAAGTAGTTCTCAGCAAACAGGCAGATGAACAACTACGTGTTCAGCAAAGTGGTAGGGGAGCAGGAATGCTTACTGCAGTAGTAAATGGTCGACAGTTAACATTTGAGACCAGGTGCACTGGCAGCTACAAACCCTCAGCACGTACATTGCTTTAGCTGAGTCAGGAAGTCAACTAAAATAGATAACACAAGCAGAATGAAAAGACGAGCAGCAGAGGACGGAAGAATTACGAAGGAACCGAAATGGACACCACAGCCAAAATGGCTGTCGCTTATGCTAAGTAAAATATTACACATTTCCACAGCACCTAGTGGATTGTTGACAAGGGGGAGAAGTACTGGACATTGTAGAATCAGCACCCCTGGCATACTGGCCGACAGAGGCCTGACTTAAGCCTTGAGAGGAGGGCTAGCAGTAGGGCTCCCACATTACCACTGTTGGGCACAACATTAACTGGAAGAGCAGAAGCACACTGTGACAGGGCGGTAGACACTGTAAGACCACCCTCCCATGAACAGAACAGTTGTACACCAGACGCCTCGTTGACCCCTTCTCTCCCCCTGCAGCAACCCGAGGTGACAGGACCACTGGAGGAGAGATATCCCTATTATACGCAGGACTGGACCGTGGGAAGGGAACAGGGCTCCTTTAACTTCGCCTTTCAGAATGACGAGACCACTCCCACCGACGACGTCACGTTGCTAGGATACACAAAAGCAGTAGGATTCCGGAAGACGACGAACGGCGTTTCCCAGGAGGCGGAAGGAGATTCAGAGCGGAGAAGGAGGACGATTCGGGAGCGGAGAAGCGGAGGTAGCAGTACGGAGGAGGAGAGAACGGACGGAGACGACATCGACAAGCCAGGAGGCCAACGTTACCACGAAGCGCCCGGCCACGTTCCCAGGGGAGGAGCGTGGCTCGAGCAGGTACGTGGAAGGGTAGCGGGTTGGTTGGGGAAAGCCACCTCACCTCCATTGATAAACCCAGACCCGTAACACCGATACCGTATCCGGTACCCTGCCATAGTCTCCCCCTCGCACGTGCACCCCCCTCACAGTCACGAGAGAGAGAGCACTAAAAGCACTTGGTTTCCCTCACTCCCGGCCCCATTTGTGTCCCGGCGCACGAGATCCCCGACCTAACCCGTACTTTCGTCTCTTTTGTTCCATACGACGGAGGGAAGACTCGGAGGGATCCCCACCGCGGACTCGACAGCGACTGGTCAGACGATCGCATAGGAGCTTGCTGACGAACTTCGCGCTGAGTGTCAACCAGACAGTCCAAAGACCGGAAGAGCCAGAGATATACCATCCGTGTACCGAACATTATTGGGAGAACCCCTGTACCTGGTTGAGAATAAAGTGCTCGACCTAAACTGCAGTCTCTTGTTTGTCGTCTCTGCCGCCCCAGCCCCGTCACACACACCCTCCGGAGCGGAACCAGAATAAGGTCCTACCAAAGAGGGGGCCGGTGCAGCTGGACAGTGCTTCCTGCTTGGATAGCGCAAACCTCATCAGACTGCCGTCCTGAGAGGAAGGGGACTCGGAGAGCTGGGCAAACTCTAGCCCATGGGGGCCAGAAGATAAGGGAGCAAAGTCCACAAGGCAGGATGACGCCCTGATCAGCTTTAGGGCTGCGGGTGTCCTTGCATGATCAGCGTGGCAGCTAGATACCATGGCCCCACAACGGGCTGGCAGATCTCAGAGGGCACCCAAGTAAGACCTGGCGTGCGTCACGGACAGCGACGGTGGGTAGCTTTGCCTGTTGGAACTTGCGCAGGCCCTGTCCCGGGATGCCTACAGTGGAATTAACCTCCAGGAGGTACTTATTGTCTGGCACCAGGGGTTCAATGTGATTGACCTCCATCAGTGCACATGCCCGGTGCGGAACCCTCTGGAGCAATGGGAAAGCTCTCTAAACAAAAGGAATGGCACCGGCAACATCGGGGTGGCTGCGCTGGCAATCTCGGAGGCTGGCACCACACCCAGGCTCCAGGATATACTCCATGCTATCACGGCCTCTATAGAGGCCCTTGAAATCAAAACCTATACAATCGGCACAGATCTGAACCTGCTGAAGGACGACCACAGGAAGTTAGTGGAGTAGGTATCCAGCAATGAACGCGCACTAGCAGATATTTCTCCTACCATGGCAGCAATGAAAAAGCAGCTGCTGATAGTAGAATCTAAGGTGCGGACACTGGAAACGTGGGCAGAAGACTATGAAAATCACTCCCGCCGCAATAACATTCAGATCATAGGCCTGCCCGAGAAAATTGAAAGAGCAAACGCTGTGCAATACCTGGATGAGTGGTTGTGCACAAATGTGGCCCCTGAGGGTCTCACAGCTTTCTTTGCCCTTGAGAGAGTGCACAGAGTTCCGGCCAGACCTCCGCCTCTAGGAACTCCCCCACGACCCATCATTGCGCCGCTCCTGCACTATAGGGATCAGGACTTCATTCTGGCAATGGCCCGCAAGAAAGGGGAGCTGGGGCTAGCTAATACAGATCTTCCCGGACTTCTCAAGAGAGGTCCAAAGACAGAGGGCAAGCTACCAGGAGGTGAAAAAGAAATTGCGGCAGCTGGATCTTCAGTACTCCATGCTCTACCCGGCAAAACTGAGAGTGGTGTTCTCAGATGGGGTGAGGTTTTTTCAGACCCCGCAAGAAACGTGGGACCGGCTAGAACTTCAGGGTGAACCAAGGCCCAGCCCGAAGGATTACGAGTGAGAGCCCGCGCAGAACTCCCAGCCAGACACGTCACTAAAAGCCGGTAACACTACCATCTCAGGCTGAGGCTAAACTAGGATGGCAGAGAGCGATAGAGGTAGTGGCGCAAATAAGCGGGGGCCAGCCGGACCAGGATGCGTCAGAACAAGAGTTGCTCACCAGGACTCTGAGTCAGACCCGGAATCACATACTTCCAGGACGTCAAAGTTAGAGATGCCCAAGATTACACTGCACACCGCAGATGATATAATTTGACTTATAGACCTTTATGTTGGCTGGAGGGGCTGGCCAGCAGCCAGGGTCACTGCTGTCCCACGCTCGTAAAAATCTCGATACTGACCAACCATGTACTTTGAGAGAAGGCTCCACTGTGATTCCTGACTGCACTGGATCGGGGCTTGGCTGCCTGGAAGAGAAGTGTGCCAACCCCTCACACAGTGGAGCACTAAAGAGGCTCTGCTTCGATGTTAATGAGCATTAAAATGGTTTGGGCTGGTGGCCTATTACTGCTGGCCCTGGGGAGGGGGATTTGGGGTTGTTGGCTGATGCCGTTGCAGTTGGGGGATTAGCGGGTCGCATCTAGAATACACAAGTAGCAGAGGGGGACACAATGGGAAGGCTGGTTAGGATTGCACCAATGGGGTGGGAAACAACCGTTACACCGCATACGTTACAATGCATGCCATCACCCCACATGCTGTTGCATCGCAAAAGGCTTGTTGCAGGGGTTAGAAGGTGTTGGGTTTAACGCCAACGCCTTCCCTACTGTTGCACATACTGGAGTTGGAATAGTAAATTATACTATTCGAACTTCCAACGCACCCCCAACAGCAAGTCGGGGTAAAGATTTGCGTTGCAATGGCATGCTGGGTAATGGCATGCATTGTAACGTCAAACAACCGATGGGACACGAGAAGGGTCCACACTGCCTAGACATTACATATGGCTAATGACCTACAATATAAAAACATAATATGGAACGTCCGAGGCATGCATACTATGGCGAAAAGGTACAAGTTGTTCTCCTACCTACATAGAAGGGGGGTGCACATTGCGCTCATACAGGAGATGCCCCTCACTGCCAAGGAGGGACAGGCGCTAAAAAAGAGATGGCGAGGCCAAGCGTACTTTACTACATACTTGGCATATTCCAGAGGAACGCTCATATGGATAAAAGCAGGGGTCCCATTTCATCTCCCAGACACCATGATTGATACTGAGGGGAGATATGTGGCCATAAAGGGCCAGTTATGGGAATGAGGTAACACTGGTGAGCATCTACGCCCTTAACACAGACCAGAGTCCCTTTTAAGATCACCTGTCTCAGCGCTTGGCTCCCTGGCTAACAACAACTGCACTTATAGGGGGTGATTTTAATTGCATGTCGGACCTCTTGCACCCCCTGCTGCGGGACGCTAAGATGACTCGCATGTCCAAAATATTCTCGGACTGGCAGCAGCAATGGGGCCTAGTGGACTCCTGGAGATGCCAACACCCATTGTATCGGGACTTTTTCTGTTTCTCTAGTCTCCATGAACTGTATGTTCACCTAGTTTATTTCTTTCCACTCCTGATATCCATAGTTGAATTACTGAAATAGAACACCTGTCCTGCACTATTTCGGACAATAACCCACTACTGCTCTGCTTGCAATGGGCACGCCCCAGGCCCTCCTCCCTAAATGGAATCCTTAGAGGACGAGGCCTTCCGCAAGACGATTAGGACCAGAATCTCTCATTACTTCGCTGACAATGCTGGCTTCGCGACCAACCCCCAACTTGAATGGGATGCCTTTTAAGTTGTGTTGAGGGACCATTGCATTGCTGAGTCCAAAGGAATCCGACAATCTCTCCTAAAAGATATAGTAAACGCTGAGACCCACTTGCGTGACATTGAAACCAGGCGACCGGAAGCCCCAGAGCTGCAGCGTGAACTAGCGACAGCAAAGGAGGAGGTGGCGGCACAGGTGAGAGGCTCCGGTGTTTTGATTACTGGCTGTACACTGCTAGAACCCATGCAGAGCAGGATAAATCTGAAAGAAACTCGTTAGTTATAGATTCCTTACCTTAGAATTACCCCCAGGCGTCAAACTTGATCCGGAAAGTTTTTTCGTCAGCAGTACCTCTGCGCGTTGGAAGGTGGCGTCGGTCGGCTCTGCGCCCGTCGTTGGCGTTTTGGTTGCCAGGATGACATTGCAGCAGCTACTTAGACGCCGCCCTCGCGCTCTCACGTCAGTTCTTTCTTTTTCTGCTCCAGCCAGCGCAGATCCAGGAAGAGCAGTACCGCCAGTCACTTTTTGACAGACTTTTTTCTCTACTTTTTTTTACTTCTTTTTCGAGTCTTCGACTCCTTGTGCATGAGGGATATCCAGCTTCAAGCCATGCGGTTCCTCTCATCGGATGATGTCGGTGACGAATCCGCACCGCGAGTGCCTCTTTTGCCTGGAGCGCGACCAAGACCCCAAGTCGTGCTCCGACTGCCAGTCGATGGCGCCGGAGGCTTTGCGGAGGGGTCCCGAAAGCTGCTTGAGCACCAGCAGTCGGCTCCGGGCCGTTCGATGTCCCGGTTGCGAGGGAGGTCGAGGAACCGGTCGCAGAGCCACCACCATTCATCCAAGTCTTCGAAGTCTTCGCACTCTGGGCTGGGTAAGTCGAAGCATAAGAAGAAGTCGAAGAAGCATTGTCGCTCTTCGACTTCTCCTTGTCAGTCGGCCGACCCAACGAGGGACGCGGGTGGAGCCCGAAGAGTCGACTCTGCATTTCCCTCCCTTTCTGGGACCCTGAGCGACTCCCGCCCAGCTTCGTACGTTCTACGAGGCGATGCATGCCATCTTTGGGTGGCCCGATCCTGCCGGCATGCCTTCAGGCCCCACAAACTCGGTTGGGGGGCCTAGACCTTCTCCGCTGCCAGCTCCAGTGCCGCAGGCCCCCCTTCGATCCAGGCCTGGATCCGACTCTGTGTCGGGTCACCTGATTACGCCGCCACCGGCACCGCTTCCTCCGGCACCACTACCGGGTTCGACGCCGGTCGGCCCCCCCAGCCCCTCGGCTTCCATCCCGACGCCTGGTCTGGCGCTGAGAGGGGTTTTTGTGCCCCTGTTCACTCCTGAGGTCCCTTTTCGACCAGAATGGCACCCAGAGGATGAGGATGAGGAGGAGGACTGGAAGGGGTCAGGTGACCCTCTGAATGACCAGTTGGACAGTGAACAGGACTGGAGAGAGAAACTTGGGGGATGCCAGTGGTTTGAACACCTCTCCTGACCTTGGCATGTTGTCTCCTCCTACCGTGGCTACGGAGGAGGGAGCGTCCTACGCAGTGGTGTTGCGTAGGGCGGCCGAGGCTCTCAACCTCGAGTTTCCTACGGTGGCGGTCAGGACTAACCTCCTGACAGAGGTGCTTCAACCGGCTGCAAGCGCTTCGGAGCCCTTGCTGCCATTTAATGAGGCCCTCACCGATTACCTTTTAGGCACGTGGTTCAGGCCCAACACGGGGGCTCCCGTGGACAGGATGATTGACCGACACAACCGGCCGGGTCCGGGCGACCCCACTTTCCTCTCCCAACACCCCACCCCGGAGAGCTTGGTAGTCCAAGCCTCCACTTCCAAGAGCGCATTCCCTACCGCTCCACCGGAAAGGGATCCAAGAAGCTGGACCATCTTGGAAAGAAAATGTTCTCTTCCGCCAGCTTAGGACTGCGGTCAGTAAACACTGCATGTCTCTTGGGCCTTTATTCCCACTCGGTGTGGGATACGCTTGCACAGGTGCTACCTCAGTGTCCGGGGGAGGCCCGGGCAGTGCTCTCCCAGGCGGTCTCTGCCGAGAAGGATGTGGTGCAGTTTACCATCTGTTGTGGGCTGGACACCGCCAGCTCTCTGGGCAGGACCATTTCAACGTCAGTAGCACCTCGTCGCTACGCCTGGATGAGATTGACTGGCTTTTCAGGGGATGTCCAGAACACCTTGATGGACATGCCCTTTGATGGCCGTCGCCTTTTTGGCGACAAAGCAGACCACGCTCCACAGCGTTTCAAGGACTCACGGGCTACGTCCACGTACTTGGGCTCTCCACCCACCCTGCGCAGTCTGCTTTTTGCCATTTTTGTGGCTACGGAAGGGGTGCCCCACCACAGGCTGCAGCAAGTTACCCAACCTTGCTGTGGACGTGGGAACAACTGTGGTGGTTCTTGGGGCCAGCAGGCGGGCCAATCCACCAACCCCCCCTCTGCAGCAGCCTCCAAACATTCCTAGTCCGACCTTTCAGGCCCATCAAACGCCAGAGGGCGGCAGGATTCGCCATCACCTCCCCCACTGGCTCACCATCACGTCAGACAAGTGGGTGCTGCAAATAGTCAGAAGGGGCTACTCCCTCCCCTTCGAGACTACCCCTCCAGCCATGCCACCGAGATTCCACCGCATGTCGGAGTATCATCTGGCCCCTCTCCAGCAGGAAGTTATGGCTCTCTTGGCCAAGGGAGCCATTGAGCGCGTTCCTGTCCCAGAAGTAGGTTGTGGTTGTTATTCCACTACTTTCTGGTCCCCAAGAAGGACAAGGGCCTGCGACCTATCTTGGATCTCAGGCACGTCAAACGCTTCCTCCCGGAGAAGTTCAAGATGTTGACGCTTGCTCAGGTCTTGTCTGCCCTCGACCCGGAAGACTGGATGGTAGCGTTGGACTTGCAAGACGCTTATTTTCACATCCCCGTCCTGCCCGCCCACCAACGTTACCTACAGCTCACGGTAGGCCACGAGCATTTTCAATTTACCGTGCTCCCCTTTGGCCTTACCAGCACCCCTCGGGCCTTCACGAAAGTGAAGGCGGTGGTCGCAGCTCATCTGCGCAGATCAGGGGTTTCAGTCTTCCCTCACAAGCACCAGAACTGTGTATATACTGATTGTTGCCCAAGCTAATTCTTTATATTTTGCCCTTTTCCCCATTTCTTATTTTCTCTCGATTTCGTTAGTCTTCACAGGTGACTGTTTACTGGCATAACACTGAAAATGTCCTGATGATGATCCTGTATTTTCTGTAATGATCGAAACGCTGTCGACTTGTTGTCTACCTTATACACTTTACTATTCAAATCTAAATAAGTGTAATGGGGGCTCTACTATAAATTGTTTGTGCTAATAAAATTGTCTTATACAAACAACGGCACTCTGCCTGAGCCTTTTATGTGTCGTTTCTATGTTATGTGAGCTTGGACGCAGGCTTGTGTCCCACTGTAAATATTTGTTGTGCTACCCATTTTCAGGTCTCGCTGAGCCCAGCGCATGCGCTGGCTCGGAGAGACATTTTGTATGTGAGTTTTCAAAGTGCTGCTGGCTGGCGTAGCACTTGCATTCACGTGACCGTTCTTGCACGAACCGCTAGCCTTCAGCAGTACTTTTGAAAACTCGTGCGCGATCGCGATCACTTTCGCTTTCTTAGCGATCGCGATGACGCACGCTTTCAATGCTTTCAATTACTTGAATTATGCAGCTAAGCTGAATGGCGATTTGAAGATATGCAAAGTCTTCAAATCCTTGTCGGGGGATAGTAAGCGCTGTATAAATACAATTTACACTTACAATGGTGATTATTTACACAACAACAAATTTAAAAAAAAGTTACGCCCAGGACATTTTAAAGTAGAAAGACTCCACCGTATCAAGGCATCTGTGCGCGTCAAGGACACTTGTTCCCCTCCCACGCAGTCCTTACATCCGCCAACCAGTTTTTCTGTCATCTATTACGTCCATCAGGTAGATTTGTGATACAGGTGTCATAAGCTGTATTTACACAGCCTGCTTCAAAGCGCTCCACACAGCTATGCCGATGCGGATAATCACTTTATTTTCAATGTTTCTGTTCGAGGCGTGACAAACTCCCCCGCTTCCAGGCGCTGCAGCAAAGAACGCAAAACTCCACCCTAGCAATATTTCTCTCCAACGCTAGTTTTTGCAACCATGAACCCCTGAGTCACAGCTTGCTGTAACTTCTGCTCCAGATGTTCAGAATATTGCCACTGTTAGAAATGTTGGCATGTTAGAAATCTCGTTCTCCCTTTGGCTGCCTCTTGGCATGCTCTGGTGTATATGGGGTGTTTCTAACCTGCTCCGCGGTGCCCTGGGGGTCCCGACGGCAATGGCCGCCTCGCTGTGTCCAGGGCGCAGCAGCAGCTGAGGCTTTTGGCTCCGATAGCACCACCCCTACCGGCACGTAGTGCAGCACTGTGCTGCCAGCCGCCAGGGCCCCCACAAGCTGCACTGCACCGCTTCTCCCCTAGGGGGGAGACGGAGGCCACTTAAGCACTTGGCCACAAGACTACAGGATAAACTCTTGACCCTGCCCACAGGAGACTTCGCCTTTCATCCCGGCACTTTATCGACACATCGTGTGATCCCAGGCGCACCACTTTACCGACTGCGTATTAAGGAACTATAAATATGTGTAATGTAAGATTGGACAAATAACTGTACAGCGACCGGTCCCAATCACCTCCCTCCGACTCACCGCCACATCCTGTTCCTGTAACAGCAGAAACCACAGACCACCCGAACTCCGAGGTACTTAGGAGAGTGCGTGAGGGCTGTGGTCTATTGCGCCTTGCCAATACATGTGCCCGCTCGAAGCGCTGGTCACGGCAGACCTGAGAGGTTGCTGTACTGTCAAGTGTCTCATGTCCGAGACGCATCTGCTACAATAACATTGCAATGCTTGCTATCCGGGGCTCATATAATCAAAGGAGGTGCGATCTATTAAAACGGGAGCAACTTGGCCACAATGTCCGTTTTCCCACTCATCTAAAATGTCTGAGAAGGAGAAAAGCTTAATACAAGCATTGGCATAGCCAATAGGTCTCGCTTTTGGGACCTTCTAAGTATTTAGTTATGCAGCACAATCTCCTTGGTGCAACAACAGCTGTTGCATGGCTAAACACTTATAAGGTCCCAAAGGCGAGACCTATTGGCTATGCCAATGCTAGTTATGTTTATCTCACATACTGCATATTAAAATACCCCTGTCCGGCTGGATTGCGGTTAAAATATTGTACTGATTGGGTCTATATTCATTGTTTCCGTACAGTCTTTTCTTGTCTAGGGACCACTGTCCTCCGAAATAGCATTACTAACCATTAGCGGGAAGCGCGCGCTTGGCTGACGGGCCTCCAGATCCTGCGAATAGGGGAGGAGGAGGCAGATGCCCTTGGGGGGGAGACATAACCTCCCAATAGGTGCTCAGTACCATTAAATGGATCACGCGGAACAAAACATTGGGCACGGCAGACTCCCGGCTGAGTTTTACTCCACATATTCTGTGGAGCTGGTACCCCACTTGATTACGCTCTACGGAGCATCACGCGACAGCGGCATCCTACCAGACACAACCTGAGAGGCTATTATAGTCCCTGTACTAAAACCAAATAAACAGGCCCAATACACAACGGCATACCGCCCGCTGTCAATGTTAAATAGCGATTATAAAATTCTAAGCCGAATACTAGCTACTCGGCTCTTGCCTTTTATGACCACTCTAGTACATAAAGACCAGGCCGGATTTATTCCTTCCTGCAAAACGGCGGGGAACATACAACATCTCTAACTGTCCTAGAAGCATAAAGGGAATCCCCGGAAACAGCGGCAATCCTGGAGGTGGACATAGAAAAAGTCTTCGATAGCCTGGAATGGCCCTACTTGTAAGAAGTTATGGCGTGCATGGGGCTGAGGGGCGGGTTTCATTCAATGGATCAAACTCCTATATACTAGGCCCACAGCTCGAGTGAGAACCGAGAGACTATTATCGCAATGGTGGCCGGTGGGGTGTGGAACCAGACAGGGCTGCCCGCTACCCCCTCTTCTTTCTCCCTGGCTGCAGAGCCACTGGCAATTGCTGCAAGAACGGGCAACTCTACAGAGGGCTGCACAACCATAATACTTACCACATCATGCCACTCTTATGCTGATGACCTGCTACTGTTCCTAGAGGGAGGAGAGGGGGACCTGGCGGGAGCCCGCTCTCTCCTGGGACGGTTCGGATCCATGTCGGGGCTAAAGATCAGCTGGGGAAAGTCTCGCTCTTCCCGGTGAGCCCTGCGGGATGCCCGCCGCGCACCTGGTGGGAAGCAGCTGGGAGCCCCACTGCCTCCTATACCTAGGAGTACATATTTATCATACTTGGCCAGATATCTTCAAAGAGAACATAGGGAGAGCATTCATAAACTTCTGGTGAACGCTGCCGCTATTGGTGGCTGGGAGGATTGTTCTGCTCAAAATGGTAGCGCTTTCTCGCCTGTTGTATTATTTTGAACACACTACCCCTATGGCTTTCAGTGGCCTTCTTCAGAGACTTTAATTCTCAAATCCAAGTTTTTATCTGGAACTCGGGCGGTGTAGAATTGACCTTATGACGTTGCAGTGCCTGATTGTGGAGGGCGATCTGGTAGCCCCAGACTTTGAGGCCTACTATGTTGCGGCCCAGCTGCAGTAGCTGGTGCGAGCCTTGGCCGGGGACTGCAGCAAAGGGAGGCCCCGGAACCGGCTGTGCCCTTCATGGGTGACCTGACCCGAGCGTTCCTTAGAGTACGCAGGCTGTCTCGTACTGACCCCCAGACGCTTAAGGTGCAGACGAAAGGCTGGTCTCGAGGACAGCCGAGAATGGGGTTGAGGGTACCATCCTTGCCAGACATCCTGATGACCATGCTAAATGCCCTCCCTCATGGAGGCAACTGGCAGGACCCATACTTGTGGATGGAGGTCGAGGCTACCAAAATGGGTGACCTGTATGGGGATAATGAGTTGCTGCCTTTGGAGGAGTTTCGAACCGAGTTAGCCCTGCCTTGGGGACATTTCTTACTACACAGTGCTGTTACGACAGCCAACCACAGGCATCGGAGGACGGGATCCACGGAACCCCCGCAGCAATGGAGCTGTTACTACATAGCCCTATCAGCTGGAGTCATCCAGGCAATATCTTGTCTCTACAGATCACTTTTGGCGGACGGGCTATGCCCGCTGGAGGCACTCCGACTCCAGTGGGAAGAAGACTTAGACACACAAATCCCTGAGAACGACTGGGGCAATATCTTGATCGGTATTCCCAAGATATCCCAAAACGCTCGTTTCAAATTGATAAACTACTATGTTCTCCACAAGGCCTATCTGACTCCTGAGTGAATACATCGATACTTCCAGGTGGAGGATGCGGCCTGCCCACACTGCTGGGAAGCGCGAGCCCATATTATGCACATGTTTTGATCCTGCTCCCATCTGAGAGAATATTGGGAAGGGGTGGTACAGGTGAGTGAGGTAATTGATAAGGAGATCCCCTGCTTACCAGTGTGCTGCTTGCTGGGATGGTTTTCCCATCCAGCTAAAACTAAAGTTACTAGTAAATTCCAGATCCTGGCCTTTGTGCTAGCAAAACGCGAAATAATTAGAAACTGAAAAACCCCAAGAGGCCCTAGCTTAGTCATTTGGAGAAAATAACTTCTGAAATGGGTAGGAGCTGAAGAACGAGTACTGATGAGAGAGGCCAAAAGGGGCTTGCGACAGGAGGAGGTGGCCAGAGCCTGGGAGGTCCTCATACATGACCTGGAGCGTCCAGGGGAAGGGACTCAGGAAGACGGGGAGGGGGCAAATCGGTAGGGCTTGGTACCTGACATTGGAGCATAGCCAGCACCAATACGGACCAGGTGTTTCCCATTTTCAACAGACCCCATAGCCATACATATTGGATTAGCAGGATGATGCACTGAGATCGAGCCTGGGTTAGTCATAGGTACACCCCTGCACCCAGAACATACCATTGTACTCGTGACTCGCAGGGAGGGGAGGGGGGGAACAGGGGATTGAGACGCAACATGAGTTATACCTATGTAGCACTCAGATGAGTGCATTTTAGATGCGCTGTAAGTGAGTGCATAAGTGCCATGTTGACCATTGCTGAATTGCAAAAATGTTTTTGAAAACTGTTAAATAAAATCTGTTTAAAAAAAAAACCACAAGCCCTACTGCAGGCAAACACATTACACACACTGGAAGAGAACACTGACTGTGAAAGAGACATCATCAGTATGTTAAATACAACAAGGACAAGTGTCGGAGGGGACACTCAGCAAGAGACTGCAAGAAAGGCAGGGGATCTACCCACACCAGTCACATGAGAGATAAAGAGAAAAAGAAGTAGCCCAACTAGACTCAAGGCTTTGGAGTGGGGGTGGGATGTGGAGTTGGCTAGATCCCCCATCAATACCCACAGCCAATGAGTATGACAACAAGGAGGATGCAAGAATGCGAAGCAACGTTTTTGAACAAGGTTTCAAAGGGACGATTGCTCCCAAACAAGCAAAGAACCTTCACTCAGCATTTGAGCATCCGGAGGTGGTTAGAAAGAAAATCAAGGAGGAGAATGGAAGGTCCCTTAGAGAGTGGAAGACCCTCGGGCCTAATCATCTCGCCGGTTGGCGTAGTGCCCAAGAAAGAGCCGGGGCAATTCAAGCTAATTCACCATGTCTCGTTCCCGGAAGGGGGCTCAGTGAACAATGAAATCAAACCTGAAGACTGCGCAGTGGGGAATGCTTCAGTTGAGGATGCTATAGAGATAGTGCGCATGACAGGGCGGTGGCCCTGATGGTAATAGCAGACATTGAGTATGCATTCAGATTGCTCTAGATACACCCAGAAAGCTCCCATCTCCTGGGGTTCAAGTTTGAAGGAGGACGTGGCTGGGGGAGAAGATAGCTGCTGGCTAATGTGCTCGGGCAGAAGCTCCAAGCTCTTCAGAGCACAATGAGGTTGGAAATAAAGCAGGCACAGCACTTACTCTCATCAACAGTAATACCCGAAGAAGATAAAAAAGGGGAATCGAGGTGCCCAATACCTGATTCAGCGCAGTGAAGCCCACCGGCGCAAACGGTCTCCGAGTTTCGAGACCATAGATCAGGACAGTGGAACCTGAGGGAGCGGTGGCGTGCCATGGCGCGGTCTGGACAGCCGGCGTGTGGGCTGGAGCAATCACAGCCAACCGCAACAGCAGTAGGGCCGCCGCGAGAGTGTCGTTCTGGGGGAAAGCTCCAGTGCTGACTGCGAAGGGAAAAGATCCCAGGTGCCTGCCAAGCACCGAGAAAGGTGCACTGAAGACACACCTGGCTGAGGGAAAAAGAGAAGGTCGCCGAGGACTGCAAAGCCGTTACAAGCAAGGGGTAAGTGAAAGGGGGACCGAGACCGCTCTAAAGATTGGGGGCAAGGGGGGAACCAAAGATTCAAAACTCCCACTAGGCATCAAGACATTGGCAGGAATAAAGGGCTGTGAAGGCGGAGGGAAAAAAAAATCTGCCCCCCAATCTCCCCCCCCCCACTTCCCTAGCACAACAAGCTCAGGCTCTGACCGCGGGCAGAGGATTGAAAATAGTTATTGCCTCAGAAGCAGGCATTTCATACTTAAAACACCTCAAGAGTCCCAAAAAAAGCAATTCAATGCAGCCCCAAAAAGCACAAGAAAACAAAGAAAAGCGTCCGGGCAACCACAGGCCACTCTGTCTAGAGCAACCCAGGCAAAACTAGGAAGGCCTGGGTCAAGTATCAAACAGAGAATTATCCCTTCGCTAAGATCTTACTTCAAAGTCCAGGAAAAACAAAGGGTTAATGTTACAGAGCAAAGGGGGAGCCAGAAAGGAAACACAAGGGAGGAAGGGACACCAGAAACAATGTAGAGTAACAGTTACCAAGCTTTAATGACAATAGAACACCAGGAACCAGGCCCAGAGACCCAGGTACATGTCAAACCCGCCTAAACATGTAGAACAATAAGAACAACCAAAGCTGAGCAATACTGAGAAGTTAATGGGAACAATGAAGAGATGGGGTCTAATTTTGCAACATTGGAAAAGAACCAAATAAAAATACAGGAAGCTTGCGAGGCCTTAAACCAGAAGATTAACACACTATGGAGAGAGTTTCATTAGTAGAGGATTCAGTGGATATACTGAACACAAAATTGAAAAGAAATCAAAAAGAAATAACATTTCTAAAGACAAAGGAAAATGACATCAGAGACAAAATGGAGTCATTGGAAAACCAAGCCAGGAGGAATAACCTTAGAATCCTTAATGTCCCAGAAGGCCTAAAAGGGGGGGGACATAAAAAGCTTCCACGATCAAACTGCTTGAAGAGATAATGCCCTGGGCCGAATCAGCTAACCTCACGGATGATATCCAAAGGATACATCGCGACCCATTCGGGAAAAGGAAAACCAGGAAGAATCCAAAAAAATACTAATAAACTTTCAAACTTACAACCTTAAAGAGAGAATTTTAAATGAAGCTCTAAAGGCAGGTTCTTTTACAAAAGATGTCTGGTCATTCAGAATCAGATCCCACATCTCCAAAACAACTCTAGACAGGCAATGGGAAATAGGCCAGATCATTCAGCAGTTGAAATTTTTGGGAGCAACAGTACATATGCGTTTCCCTGCCTCACTGAGGATTATGTGGGAAAACAAAATGCACAACATAAGAGACCCAAAAGAGGTTGAGTGCTTCATAGAACGCATAAAGTCTCAACAAAAAGACCACTCCTAAACTGGGAAAAACTAATAAATGTGTCTATCTGAAGAGTAAGGAGTTCTAAAGGGCAGAATCCTGCCCAGCAAAAAGAAAAGGGAGGCTTCTCCCGGGAGGAGGGGAGGCAAAGTCACTAAGAAAAATTACAGAAAACGAAAAAAAAGATGCAAAAGGTGGGGAGCATATTAGGGGGGAAAAACACAAAAAAAGGCAAATAAAAGAAATAGTAAGGAGGAATGGACCCCGGAGGGCGCACAGAAATCTAGGGATCACACTGAAAAGGTACTGGAGGAAAAGACCTGATGGCAGTCAATATTCTCTCTTGGAATATAAATGGCCTTAGAATAAAATGACGCAGGCAAAAGATCCTGGAATACCTAAAGGCCCTCGACAGCGAAATAATAATACTGCAAGAAAACCACCTAAAAGAAGAATGGGCAGAAATAATCAAATAACAGAAATGGGTGGATGTTTAGGTATGCACAAACAAAGAATGTTGCACTAAGGGAGTGGCGATTCTGTTCAAGAAATCCCTCAATCAGCAGAAGTGGACAAAAAAAGGGAGATGGGCAATTGTGAAATCAAGGTTCTACAATAAACTATACACAATTGTGGGATACTATGGGCCCAACATGGATGACCCTATACCGCTCTAAAAGGTATACTTTCAACTTCTGACCGCTCAGTCACCCATAATAATGGGAGGGGATTTCAATATATTAGACTTCCAAAGAGGATCGATTCCCGGCCAGGAACAGGGCTAATCTACGTAAAATGAGAGGGTGGGTCGGTTTATGTATTAAAGACCTAGGGATCACAGATATCTGGAAGGAGAAAGGAGATAAGACCCACAGATTTACATTCCAGAACAAAAAACTTGGACATGCGTCCAGAATATATCTCTTTCTGATAGATAGAAGCCTGACCGGTATTACCTAAAAGGTGGAACACCTACCTGCCCATCTATCAGACCACTCTGCAGTCCTACTGTGTCTCTTGCCAAATATTTCTCCCACCACCTCAATGTGAACAGTAGACCGAGGTATTTTCACTGACCATCTCCATATAGGAGCATTAGTTAACCCTTTCGCTGCGGCGGGAATTCTGCCGCAGCGCTGGGGGGGGTTTGGGGGCAGCGCGGTGGCGCGGTGCTCATGACGGAACCACTCCGTCATGAGCCGCGGTTGAGCTGTGCTCATGACGGAGTGGTTCCGTCATGACTCCGCCCACTGCGCTAATCGCCCGCACAGGCGGGGAATTAGCGTCGCGTGGGCGGCGCGGCCGCCAACGGCCGCAGCATGACGGAACCACTCCGTCATGAGCACACGGCGACCGTGGCTCATGACGGAGTGGTTCCGTCATGAGTGGGGAAGGGGTTAAAGAGACAGACCTATCCTTTCAACTAAATAAGGACGGAACTTCGAATCAAGTATCCTGGGAAACATACAAAGCTTTTATCAGAGGGAAAATAATAAGCCTCGCAGCATATAAAAATAAGAACACAAGGAGCCGCATTAAGCAGCTGGAAAAAGAAATAAAGATTCTGGAAGCAGAATTGACAAAGGGGAAATCCCTGCATGAAACGTCCAGACTAGAGGAAGAAAAGAAAGCAAAGAAAGATGGCCTCTCAGATATGCTGGAAGCAATCATAAGGGATAGATGGGAGGCAAGCAAGCTCTTGCATTACGAATATGGCGAAGGATGTGGGAAGCTATTAGCTTGGAAAACAAAAACAGAGTTAACACGCAACAGGATAGCGAGCATTCAAATAGGAAACCAACCTATCTATAGTTCAGAGGACTCAAGAATCAAAGAAGTATTTGTAAACTTCTTTGACAACCTATACTCGGAAGAGACCTCAGTTACAACAGAACAGATAAACAGCTAACTAGATAAGATAACACTTCCTTCTGCGTACCAGGAGCAAAGAGAGGAGCTCAACCGAGAAATCACAAAAGAGGTGGTGGCAGATTTAATCAGGGGCCTGAAAACGTGGAAAGCAGGTGGCCCGATGCACTCCCGAATGAACTATATGTGAACTTGTGAGAGGTGCTGGCCACCTCCCCGACGGAGCTCCTCAACGACATCTTTTTAGCTAAAAGGGACCTCCCAGACTCCTGGAACGATGCAATCATCAGTATCTTATTAAAACCGGGGAAAGACCCAGTCAAGTGTGAGTCCTATAGGCCTATTTCACTCTTAAATACTGACTATTAAATTTACACACAAATACTGGGGGGAGCGACCTTTGACCCTGTCACCAGGCAGGTCGCTTCCCCCATCCGCCACGCAGCCCCCTGTGGGTTAAACCTCCGTTGCCGCTTTTGCCGCCTGACTGCTCGCTCCCTTTTTAATTCTGTACCCCTGCGCTTGGCTTTCTGTGCCACTTTGTTTTTTCTTTCTGTACCCCTGTGCTCTGCTGTCCCTCTCCCGTCGTCTTTTCCCGCCGTTTTTTCCCCGGGTATTCCCCCGCCGCTGAGCCCCTGCGGCCCCGCCCCCTTCACTCCCATTGGCCGCCCCGCTCCCACCTCCCAGCTGCTTCTCCCTCCCTCTGCCCTCATATGGAGGTCGCGAAGCGGTGGTAGAGAGCGACCTTTGACCCTGTCACCAGGCATGTCGCTCCCCCATCCGCCACGCAGCCCCCTGTGGGTCGAACCTCCGTTGCCGCTTTTGCCGCCTGACTGCTCGCTCCCTTTTTTATTCTGTACCCCTGCGCTTGGCTTTCTGTTCCACTTTGTTTTTTCATTCTGTGCCCCTGTGTTTTGCTTTCTGTACTCCTGTGCTCTGTTGTCCCTCTCCAGCCGTCTTTTCCAGCCGTTTTTTCCCCGGGTTTTCCCCCGCCGCTGAGCCCCTGCGGCCCTGCCCCCTTCACTCCCATTGGCTGCCCTGCTCCCACCTCCCAGCTGCTCCTCCCTCCCTCTGCCCTCATATGGAGGCCGCAAAGCGGGCACGCAGCGGGCGCGCCGCTGGCATGCTGAAGGCGCGCCTAAGGCAAGCCTGTCTACGCCCATCCGCGCCTGGACCGCACCCAGCGCCAGAACCCCTGGACCTCCCGCAACGCCAAACTGCACTACGACGCAAGCACTCAACACCAGACGAGACCACCCCTGCTACCGGGCCACCCCGAAACGCACCCAGGGGCCTTTCACCTGCTGGAACTGCAGATTTACCAGCATCCAACCCTCCACACCACCAGCCAGAGAACCCAACCACCTCTGCTGCATTCTCCTCAACACCCGCTCCGCTCGCAAGCACGCCATCGAACTCTAGGACCTCCTAGACTCCACCGCCCCCGACATCGCCTTCCTGACGGAGACCTGGCTGAACACCACCTCCGCACCAGACATCGCCATAGCCATCCCACAGGGCTACAAGATCTCCCGCAGAGACCGCACCAACGGAGTGGGAGGAGGAATCGCCATCATCCACAAAGACTCCATCAAAATCTCAACGAACACCGATGACACCCTCACCACCGCCGAGCACATGCTCTTCCAGATCCACACCGTCCCCAACACCACCCTCAGAGGAACTCTTATCTACAGACCTCCCAGACCCCGCCCACAGTTCAGTGACACCATCGCCGACCTCATCAGCACCCACGCCCTCGCTTCCACAGACTACATCCTCCTCGGGGACCTGAACTTCCACCTCGAGAACAACCTCGGACTCAAACAGCTCGTAACGACACCTACTCACGCCGCTGGACACACACTCGACCCCATCTTCTCCGCAAGCCCCCACGTCTCCTTCAACCACACCACCGAACCACACTGGACCGACCACAGATGCGTCCACTTCACCTTCAGAAAACCCACCACACACCACCGCACCCAACAGCTACCACGCCGCTGCTGGGGCAAGGTCACCGAGGACCAACTGACTACCGCCCTCGCCCTGAGACCACCCACCGACCCAGACACCGCCGCGACCAACCTCACACAGTGGATCAACGACTGCGCCAACACCCTCGCCCCTCTCAAGACCTCTACAACCAACCACACCAACAAGAAAGCCGCCTGGTTCACCGAGGACCTCCGGATCTCCAAGCACACCTGTCGGAAGCTGAAGAAGAAATGGCTCCACGACCGAACACCAGACAACCACACAGCCCTCAAGAGCGCCACCCGCAGACACCACCAACTCATCAGGACCGCCAAGAAGACCGCCTAGACAACAACGCACACAACACCAAAGAGCTCTTCAGCATCGTGAAAGAACTCTCCAACCCCAGCTCCAACACCAACGACATCCCGCCATCTCAAGACCTGTGCGACTCCCTGGCCACCTTCTTCCACCGCAAGATCACCGACATCCACGACAGCTTCAACTCCGACCCCCCCGCACCCACCACCGAGTCCACCACCCCTGCGACTACCACTCGCACCAGTCGCCTGACCATCTGGTCCAGCGTCAGCGACGAAGACACCATCAAAACCATGAACTCCATCATCTCCGGATCCCCATCGGACCCCTGCCCTCACCACGTCTTCAACAAAGCCAGCGCAACCATCGCGCCCCACCTCCGGAAAACAATCAACTGTTCTTTCGAGACAGCAACCTTCCCAGAAAGCTGGAAGCACGCCGAGATCAACGCCCTTCTGAAGAAGCCCAAGGCGGACCCCAAGGACCTCAAGAACTTCCGGCCCATCTCCCTGCTCTCTTTCCCGGTGTTGCAGGGATTCTGCTTTTGCACAGAACTATGCGCAGGAGACCAGGACCTCAGAGAATTGTGGTGTACCAGAAAACTCCCCTCAGAACCCAGAACCCCTTATCCGACTAGCTTAGTATCCCATTCGTTAGCCTAGATCTAGCTAGGCGGTCCCAATGTATAGACAAACCAGAACAAGCGACTTTGATATTTCTCAGGAGTGGTGGGAATCCGAAATACCTGTTCGTATCTATTTGTTAGTCCACAACATAATAATACAGACACGGTAAAGTTTAAAGAGTTTATTTTATAAACCTCGCGTCCTAAGATGCAGTACTTTGGCTAACACTAGCAGACTAACAGTACAGATCAGAACCATAAGCATTATTACAATACCATACAAAATGAAAGGAGCAATCATACTAATAATGACAGTGGTATACAGCCACACTCCTTTCACTAGAATCTAATACATTATTATTATTAGACTATTAGAAGGTCTCTTAGGCTAACAGGGGGGACCCCATACCGTATAGATCAGCTTAGTAGAATCACATCAAAGGATCAGCTCTCGCATGCATCAGCTCTTCTGTTCGAATGAATGTAAAACCAAACTGTTCTGCAATATTAAAGACGCTTGTCCTTCAGATATTGGCAGCTGTATGCATGATATGTCTAACAAGTGGTACGATCAATCTAAACACAACACTCTGTACCTTCTAGTGACCCAGACTCGTTCTTTGCATGAGTTACTATGTCTATCATGCTTATCAATTTGTGAGTTAGATCTTGTATTTGTCTTCCTCTAATAAAGCCTTTTTGGTTTGGATGTATTAGGGATCAGGCCACTTTTCCCAGTCTTTTGGCCAGTATCAATCAATCAATCAATCACTGCATTTGTAAAGCGCGCTACATACCCGAGAGGGTCTCAAGGCGCTGGGGAGGGGGGTGCTACTGGTCGAAGAGCCAGGTCTTGAGGAGTCTTCTGAAAGCCAGCAGGTCCTGGGTCTGTCGTAGGATGGTGGGGAGAGTGTTCCAGGTCTTGGCGGCGAGGTAGGAGAAGGATCTGCCGCCGGCAGTGGTTTTTCGGATGCGAGGGACTGTGGCGAGGGCGAGGTTGGCTGAGCGGAGGCTTCGGGTGGGGGTGTGGAAGCTGAGTCGGTTGTTGAGGTAGGTGGGTCCGGTGTTGTGCAGTGCTTTGTATGCGTGGATCAGGAGCTTGAAGGTGATCCTTTTGTTGACGGGGAGCCAGTGCAGGCCTCTCAGGTGGAGTGTGATGTGGCTGCGGCGGGGGACATCGAGGATGAGTCGGGCCGAGGCGTTCTGGATGCGTTGGAGTTGTCTCAGGAGCTTGTTTGTAGTTCCTGAGTAGAGGGCGTTCCCGTAGTCGAGTCTGTTGGTGATGAGGGCCTGGGTAACGGTTTTTCTTGTGTCGAGGGGGATCCATTTGAAGATCCTGCGGAGCATACGGAGGGTGTTGAAGCAGGACGCGGAGACGGCGTTGACTTGCCTGGTCATGGAGAGAGTGGAGTCGAGGATGACCCCCAGGTTGCGTGCGTGGTCCGTGGGTTCCGGGGCTGTGTCGAGTGACGTGGGCCACCAAGAGTCGTCCCAGGCTGATGGGGTGGGTCCGAGAATGAGGACCTCTGTCTTGTCTGAGTTCAGCTTCAGTCTGCTGTCCTTCATCCCGTCGGCTACGGCCTTCATTCCTCTGTGGAGGTTAGCTTTGGCGGTGTGGGGATCTTCGGTGAGGGATATGATCTGCTGGGTGTCGTCGGCGTAGGAGATGATGTTGAGGTTGTGTTGTCGTGCGACGTGGACGAGGGGGGCCATGTAGATATTGAACAGAGTCGGGCTGAGGGAGGATCCCTGTGGGACGCCGCAGATGATCTCAGTGGTTTTGGAGCGGAAGGGTGGGAGGCGGACGCTCTGGGTTCTGCCGGAGAGGAAGGATGTGGTCCAGGCCAGGGCCTTCTCTTGGATACCGGCGTCATGGAGGCGTGCTGATAGGGTGCGGTGGCAGACCGTGTCAAAGGCTGCTGATAGGTCCATGAGGATGAGGGCGGCTGTTTCTCCTTTGTCCATCAGGGTCCGGATGTCGTCAGTGGCGGCGATGAGGGCGGTCTCGGTGCTGTGGTTGCTGCGTAAACCGGATTGGGAAGGGTCCAGGATGTTGTTAACTTCGAGGTAGCGGGTCAGCTGTTTGTTGACAATCTTCTCAGTCACTTTTGTGTGGGTGTGGCCACAAAGGAGTGCTGATGCCAGGACTGTCATCAAAGCATTGCGTGTCTTTATAGGGAGTTTTGCGTGTGGTACCCTTCACTCTGATCAGGGCCCGGCGTTCGCCTCTAAGGCGTACAAAGAAGCAATGAGAAGTTTGGGGGTCCAAGTCAAATTTTCGTCTCCATACCGGCCTGAGGGCAATAGTGTTGTGGAACGGATGAACCGTGACCTAAAGCAATCGTTGACAGCCAAGGTGTTAGGTACAGGCCGGAACTGGCTTGCCCACTTGTATGACGTCCAACGTGCACTTAATAACCTCCCTAGAAGGTCTCTGGGTGGACGGACCCCGTACATGATGCTCTTTGGAGTGAGAATGTTTGTTCCGGACCTTGATGGTCTAGACATGGCGGCGGCTGCCGCGCCTTTTGACCTCTTAGATGACCACTGTGCTGTATTGCAGAATCTACAAGAAGCCAGAGACACTCTAGCGAAGGAACACGTGCCCTCTACATCTGAAGAAGCGCTCCTGATTCCGGTAGTCGGCTGGCTGCCTCGAGTTGGTGACTTAGCCCGTGAGAAGGTGGAGAACAAGAAGGAGTTTGGCCCCTCTTATCGTGCACCAGTCCCGGTGCTTGGAGTATTGGGTACACGTACAGTTGTTTTACCCCCACTTCCTGGACGCAAGGGTAACAGGTACATTTCAATTGAAAATGTCAAGCTACACAGGGTGGCCGATTCTCCATAGTATGACACCTTCGGTTTCCTGCCCTTCGATGCTGAGAAACTCTGTTGTGATACCACCCTCTATCATCGTGCCTGAGGTTTCCATTGAGATGCTTACAGTTTCAGATCAGCCTGTGCCACCTTCTGCTGGTGGTTTGCCTGGTGATCCTGAGTATGCTTATCCTGCAGAAATCGCTTTGCCCATATTAAATACAACAACACTTACCCAGTCCCATTCTTCCTTTGAAACTGAATCCTTGACTTCCACTGTCCCTTCCAAAATTACTATATTTTTTGCCTGGTTCAAGAGACATTTTTTGGTTGCACCTTGGACTTACATCTGGTTGGTGCTGATTTGTATTTTTTTATTCATGACAATTGGCTTTGTAGTAGTGTTTTTTAGACTTATCAATGGACACTACCTGAATGAGCGTTCTACAATTCAATTAATTGATGGAACTTTGGCCCCCCATTCCTCATCACACATCATGAAAAGAGACCAGACGTTTGTGAACATCACCGCCTGGCCTGTACGTGATGGGATTGCTTGGGATGCGGTGAACTTTCAAATTCATGGTCCCACCGAAGTTATTAATGTGCCAACTGTTTTTCGTGTTTCTATGGGTGATGTAGTTAAACAAAACATCCGCTCAGATGATTGGGATGTACAAGCAATAGAAGCACTGTTTTCTGATTTAAAATATTATGCTGCATTTGATGCTGAAGATCTGTATTTAAATACTGCGAACTACGATGAGCAATTTTGTTTTCAACATTATGGCACACATTTCCTACACAGAGCAAATACTTTTCGAAATTTTGTTAATTTCACTCAATGGGAACATTGTCCTGTCCCTATGCCCGGCAGCTCTGCCACTTTATTGAAAAAATTCACATACTTTTCGGATTTTAGTGTGTCAAACCCTGATTCTTTTTATTTTAAGGTGGCGGTCGAACCCACTTCTAAGGTCAGACTGACACACACAAAATTATTATATTCCAAATCCTTTATAGATGAATTGGCTATTGGAGGTTATGACGTATGGAAGGCTACTATCGATCTTAAATCAGTTTGGGGAACTAAACCGTGGCAGGTACAAGGAACAGAAGCTTTGCATCGTGCCTGTATTATCCCAAACCATATCTTATTTTTAAATTCGTCTATTTTTCAGACCACCTGTTTTGGATTGGCTATATCTAAAAAATTAATTTCCCCCTCGATCCCTGATCTGGGTGCTTATCCTGGTTGGGAAAATCACTCAGATCTGTCCCTTACTATGTTGCAGTCCCTTGTTTCCAATGGCACCTTCAATATTCCAACGTTGAATCCTGAGGGTTGGTTGGTATGGCAAACAAGCTCAGATTCCTGTCAACGTCGGTTTCTGGATTTGGCTCCAGGGTATACACAACTTAGGGTTGACCCTCGTTTCACATCTTCACACACGGTGAAACGTGCAACTAAGGACAGGGCAGTTGGGCAGGAAGGGGCTCCTGGCTCGCATTAGGAGAGATTTAACAGAGGCATCATAGTTGTTTAGCAAAACCGCGCTAGTCTGGTTGGAGATAATGCCATTGAAGAAATGGAGGAGTGCTTGGTTGACGGGGCCCCTTGATAAGTCGTGAAAGAAATTGCAACTTAAGTGAAATAATTCTGCATTGCAAAAGGAGGGAAGAGCATCAAACGCAGCCTCATCAATCTGCAGAGGCCAGAATTCTTTCACAGCGACGGGGTAAACCTGTCCTTAGAGGTGTTGTGGGCCATTCTATAGGCAGCCATGAGACTAACAGACTGCAAATGAAGGGACAACATTTGGGGGGGAGCCGCCATTGGGTGGAAACCTGCAGGAGGTGCGGCCGAGATCTGTGCAAGGGCGATGGGTAGGGCATGCCTGACACGGCGGAGTGGCAGGACAGGGTACTTACCTTGAAATGCCTTACGGGAGGGTCAGAGAGTCAGAGGAGGGGGTACACCAAACACAGTGCTCGCAGCGCAGGTCCAACAGAGGGCAGGATGCAATGAAGGGTCAAAGGTAGCGAGTTAAGGCTAGAATGGTTAATAGGAGTACCTTCCCACACTAAAGGATAAACGCCAGCTCAAAGACTCAATTTCCTTACAAACCGTTTAATTGATTTATGGCTAGTTTATTTATGATTAACAGGTGGTGACAGTTGATTATGCATAAGTGATTTATGGTTTTATAAATTTAGCATGTGTCCTAAAAATGTCAGAAGTGATTTTTGATAGACTGTGGCAAATTATTTATGTCCCCTAATAAAGTACACAGACGGGACACATGCTATAAATGAATGTTCAGTAAACTGGGGCCAATACTTCTAACCAACCAAGAGAATTATGTGTATCATTAATTTGGAATGGGCACAGGCAGAGATTTTGTGTTTTAGCCATATTGGTATTGATGAAAATATGACTCTGAAGCACCCTGAAGCGTGCCACAGGAGACATTGGCAGAATCCGATAGAACGAACATCAGTTTAACGTTTTGAATGTGATAGGAAAAAAAGACCTTGATTCACTTCAAAGCTTTAACTCCAGTTCCACTATTCTGCTCCTGGCTGTAGATGAAAGGACTGTTGTCCAACCTCTCAAACGCTGTCAAGGCCTGAGAGTCGATCAGTGTACTGGCATAGTTGCTTTGTCCCCTTACGTTGGTCAGAATGGTCATTTATCATGGGTAACATTGGATAAATGCTATTGTAAATTATAGTTTAAGCCAGATGTGCTCAAAGTTGAGGTTTTGAAAGTTTGAAGTTATTTTGTAATTTATTTGAATGTATTTGTATTTTAAAAGTGTGCCTGATGTTCATGGTCTGGTCTAGGTTTTTAAACAGCACTGTAATTAATAACTTGGTTGAGAACGTGTGCACCTCACCATATAAGTGAGCCATGTTGTCAAGCTTTCTTATGAGCAGAGTTATTGTATGATGGTTCTGTTTGATGGGCTTACCCTGTTCCATACCGAGGACATAACGGTAACGTCCTCGGCACAACACCAAGAAATCCCTCTGCTGTAAGCTTCCGTGGCACTGTAATGACGATTGCATGCATGGCAGTCTGACGTCGTTACGAACTGGCTTACATTACTAATTAACTGACTTATAAGCTCATGACATTTCTAACATTAGTACTACCTCCAACTCCATCTCGATAGAGCCCACTTTTGAATCCTTTTCTCCTCCTTCAACTTTTATAATCACCAAACTGATCAAATCCACAAGATCAGGATCTCCGGAGGACCCTTGTCTACCAAAGATAGTTGACTCCATTGCAGAGACATTTGTGCCCATTCTGACCAGGATCTTCCACCACATGTTTCTCTCTGCAATTTTTCCTGTTAGCTGGAAATAAGCATCAGTTCTTCCTCTTCTACAAAGAAACCCCATCTCTTGATCCCGCCGAGCCAAATAGTTACTGCCATATATCATGCCCCGACTTGCCTGGCAAGCTTATTGAGAAGGAAATGAACTCTCAGCTAGTTAAATTTATCTGGATGAAACTCAGTTTGGCTTCCGCTTCGGACATAGCACCGAGACAGCTCAAAGTATAGCAATAGAGGAAATAAGAAAATCCTGTAATCAAGGTGGCAGAGCTGCCTTGATACCTCAGGACCTGTCAGCGGCATTCAACACTGTATACACCATGACAGATTGCTGGGGCATCTAAAGAATATTGGTGTCACTGGCAGGGTTTGGAAACTTCCCAGCTCATTTCTTCTTGACTGTGACCAAATGGTGCGATTGAAGAAGGTTGTATCTCACTCTTTCTCCCTTCCGTGTGGAGTTCCACTGGGGTCTACACTCAGTCCTACCCTGTTTAACATATATGTTACCCCTCTTGCGGAACTCGTTTGGCTTTAGCCTTACCCCTATGCTGATGATAGACAAATCGTGGTATCCTTGACCAACGATTTATTAGAAACTGGAGGCAATTTCTGCAATTCTATGCAGGTCGTCAACCACTGGATGGCATATAATTGCCTCCAATTGAACTTGGGTAAGACTGAGGTCCTACTCTTTGGGGCTGACCAATCCTCCTGGCGGCCCCAGGACATGAGCTCACTTCCATCCTCTGTCAGCAAAGTCCGCAACCTAGGTAATTTAATCAACAAGTTACCTCTCACTGATAAAGTTAATACAGTTGCCTCCAAGGTCTTTTACACCTTAAAGCTTATCAAAAAGTTACTTCCTTTAATTTCCCCAACTTAAGAAGATGCTAGTGACTTTCCTATCCCTCTCCTGACTGGACTATTGTAACAGTCTGTACTTAACCACCCAAAAGCATGTGCTAAATAGGCTACAGATATTGCAAAATGCATCTGCACAGCTCCTCCTTAAAATCCCTAAACACAATTTGGTTGCTAAACCTATGAGTAAGCTACACTGGTTGCCTATCAGGCAAAGAGTATTCTTCAAGGCCCTTTATCTCATCTATAAGGCCCTGAATGATCAAGGACCCTCAGTTCTTAAAAACAGATGTAACTGGTACTACCCTACTAGGTCACTAAGATCCTTTTCAGCAAAAACAGTCTCAGTACCAAGCTTCAAATGAGCAACCTGAGGTGGCCGCAGCTTTGTGTGGGCCGCCACTCGAGTCTGGAGTGAACTATCTAAATGTGAGCAGCACAGTGCACACCTGAACACCACCAGGCAACACTTTCAATGCTGCTGTAACGAGGAACAGAATGTGTTAATCTCTTCGAGACGACACAACAATATCAGTGTAGGATTCATCTGGAGCTGCTGTCCTTTCTAGAAGTATGAACGAAAAAGAAACTCCATCAAGACTAATTTAATTTGTGGTTGTTATACAAGTCTGGTATCTGAAGGGGAGCGTTTTAATAAGAAACTTTAAGGAACCACAGACCAATGATAACTAAATCGGGTGCAGAATGTAAAGTTTTTTTGATCATTTGTAGAGTGCAGGTGGCACGGGACAACATTCCTAGCAGTGACAGGAAAATTAGCATTTGTAGAACTGAAAGGTTTTCACAAACATATTTTTCTGTAGATAAGAATACACTTTCCATTCCACTACAGTCTGTATTATATTTTAAGAAATCGCAGACAATAAAAAGTGTAGTAGTAGGAGGACAATTGTGGCTTTTAAGTAAAAGTAACGTGAATTTGAAGATTTGGTGTGATAGCAAAGATCAGAACTGTATATGAACTGTATGTGCCAAGGAAAGACAGCTGTGTGCTTATTAATGACATAAAACTGAACACAAACGACACTTCGCATTTAAGGTCATTAGTCCTCCATTTCTTCCTGGAAAAAAGTAATAGTGCTACAACTCCCAGTGTAGAAAGAGTCATAGTATCGCAATCCCTCCCATCATTCGAGCGGTACCATACCCAGCCCTCTCTCAGCACCAGTGCCCCCAATGCTCACTCACCTTCCCAGCCAGTATCAAAAAATTAGTGTCCGGGTCGTACAGCGGTATCACAGTCCTGCAATAAGAAATATGGAATTTATAATTGAGCACTCTTGTTGAGAGACAAGTGCAGCAAACAATAGATTGCTCAAAGAATCTAGTTACTCATCATACTTACTAAAAAAGCAGTAATGGGTCCAGTAAAAACAAAAAGTCTGCGAAAATGTCCCTCGTACACAGACTACAGCGGTAATAGGAGCAGTGCCTCCCTCTATCTACATCATATCACACAAATAACAAGCCAAACAGGGATATCTGGAGTGCAAGCTTCACGCATGGAACAATTATTTCACACAAGCAGATCTTTATATTCACTCAGATAGTGCCTAGTTAATGCACATTTCACTATTAGTGATGCCTGTACAGAGAAAAAAAGTTGTGTTGCTGGCCCATCCTGCCTTTGGCCGCTCTGTGGGGAACGCTAGTTCTTAAGATGTTTGGCTAAACAATATGGACTTTCCACCACAATGAACATTCCTCAGATCACCCATTTATTAAAGAGCTTAACCACAGTCCGCTGGGATGAGACCGATGCAGGCCTGTGGACTGGATGCTGCCAGGCGCCAAGCCAGGGAAACCAGAGGTACAGGATCTCCGTGCACCAGGGATGTGTGCCAGCAGTGCCAGTCAGCAGGGATCTGAATGGGGTGCGAACGGCAAGACCTCCCCCACAGAACAGAGAAGACCCAAGCCCCGGTGAGCTCCCAGCTCACCCGCGTCAACAATCTTCCTGGCATACAGGATGGTGGTGTCTTCTGCGTGCTACCACAGAAAGCCTGTCCTCCCTACCTGACAACCAGTGGCGAGGTCAGCGTGGCATGGGCCTGAGTGTAAGGAAAGAAATGGACGCCCTGGTTTTAATTAGAGTCATGACTAAAACATTTTGAAAAAAGTTTGCTGCACTGAAACAAATCATCCGGCAACTCCGTTTCTTTAGACGCGGCTCGTATAAAGAAAGGGGCGCGGTCACTATTAAACTGAAAGCGTGGAATTGTAATGTTGTGCCCTTTACCCAGAGGTAGCACACCACAGATGACACTAGGCGTGGTGGTGGTGTAGTAGGGTTTTATTTCTAGATACACATTCCCAGCAGGAGCGCCGGTACGGAGCTCCGATCCCCTTTGAATCGGCGCGCTAGTGCCGAATCCAAAATGGCCGCCGCCGGAAGTCCGGTGACGTAGCACGTAGTGCGCGCCGCGGACTAGACCGCAACACCACATCTCCCTCCTTTATAACCACAACATGCCAAGTCCCTCCTTCACACTTGCACAGTCTTACTTGTGGTCCAGGCTGAACTCTTCGAATCTTCGTGGCAGCATTATTCTCCTCCCGCAGCGTGTTCTCCTGCCTCCTGTGCTCGCGGTCGGGGTGGCGCCCCCCCTCACTCGGGAATGCCGCTCCACTCGCTTCTCTGAGTTCAGGACCACCCAACTCTGTCTCTATCACTGTCTCTTGGTCACTTAGTCCTGGTGTCTCGGCTCCCCCTTCTCTTGGACTCCAGGTCTCTGGAGGGGAACTTCCTACTTCTCCTTCTGGTCTTCTCCTATCACCCTTTGCCGCCGGTGTGGACCTGGTCCCTTCCATGCTGTTCAGTTCCGTCCTTTGCTCTGTCTCATCGGCCCTGGTACATCTTGCCATACGATCTTGGGCCCATATCTTCCCGTCGCTCAGTAAGGCTGATGTGGAGTAGGGTTCCACTACCTGGAATGGGGGCGTGAATTTGCTGTCCCCCTTCCTCCCGGGTGTTGGCAACTTCACCCTCACCCACTCTCCTCTTTCCAGTGCGACTTCCTTAGTGTTATGCCTTGAGTCGTAGTAGTTTGTGTACACGGCTTGCGCCTTCTCCAAGTTCCTGCGCACCACTGCCGGTGACCAATGACTCTGCACGGTGAGCCTCTTCCAGGCCACGTTGTCTCGGGTGAACGGTTCTCTTCCTCTCAGTATTCGGAACGGGCTGTAGCCTGTGGAAGAGGGAGTTATCCTATACGCCCATAGCAGACGCTTAAGTTCCTTCTCCCAGCTTGCCCCTTGCCCGATTGCCGCTTGCACAGACCCCATTATTACTCTATTGAATCTCTCCACTGCTCCATTCCCCGCGGGGTGGTAGACCGGGGTGCGTCTGACCGTTATCCCATTTCTGTCCATGAAGGCCTCCCATTTGGTCGACGTGAACTGTGGGCCGTTGTCGCTTAGGATCCCCTTGGGGATTCCTTCCCTGATGAATATGTCCGTGAGGAATCCTAAGATGGTGTCTGTCTCCGCGTTCTCATCCACATGGACTTCTGGCCACTTCGAGTACCTGTCAACGACCACGGTGAGGTACTTCTGGTTACCGCTGGCGTCTTGTATGGGGCCTAGGACGTCTATTGAGATTTCTTCCCACGGATTTTCCGGACAATCAAAACGTCCCAGCGGTGGACGCAGCATCCTTTGTGTCTTGTCTGCATTGCTGCACTGCTCACACGCTCTGACGTGTCGTTCCACCGCGAGGTCCAACCCTGGCCACCAGTAGTCCTCCTTTACTCTTCCCTTCGTTTTCACGATTCCCAAATGCCCTTCATGGGCCAAGGCCACCACTCTAGGTCTCAACGCCATCGGAGGTACTACCTTGTTACCCCGGAACAGAAAACTTGGGTCGTCCCCCAACGACAGTTCTTCTCTGACCTCCCAGTACTGTTTGAGTTCTTCTCCGAGTAGCCTCTTCTCTGGCCACCCTTGCGTCACATATATTTTGACTGCCTTCACCTTCTCGTCTGACTCATACTCTTCTTCCCACTCCTGCTTGCTGATGGCTTTCTCGTGATCACCCATGAACGCCACTGCGTACTCAGCCCAATTGTCTGTGTCTTGCGTCTCTGCAGATTCCTTAGCTGCTGCCCTGCTTAGGTAGTCCGCTACTCTGTTCCTGGTACCAGGTATGTACTCCACATCGTACACGTAGTCGAGGAGTCGTAGCGTCATCTTGGCGATCCTTGGTGTTGCGTGCTCATGGCCGTTGGACGTGAGAACCTTTACCAGGGGTTTGTGGTCTGTACGTAAGAGGAATCTTCCTCCCCACAGGAACTGTCGGAACCTCTCCACCGCCCACACCACGGCCAGCATTTCTTTTTCAATCACGCTGAATTTGCATTCATTGTCAGCCAACGTGCGGGACGCGAAGCTGATTGTGGCTGTCGTTCCTTGCGCAGACCTTTGAGTTAGCACCGCCCCTAGGCCTCGGTCGCTCGCCTCTGTTGTCAGGATCGTGGGAGCCGTTGGGTCGAACCATTGAATGGGTACGGCATCGCATATTTCTCTTTTCATCCTCTCGAATTCCAGCTGTTGT
Organism: Triturus cristatus; assembly: GCF_964204655.1. Taxonomy (NCBI): domain Eukaryota; kingdom Metazoa; phylum Chordata; class Amphibia; order Caudata; family Salamandridae; genus Triturus; species Triturus cristatus. The sequence goes on from NC_140594.1 coordinate 228,889,695, forward strand.
TCTTCCTTCCATGCAAACGCCGTTTTGTCCTTCAGGATCGACCTCAGGTGGTGTGTCTTTGATGCGAAGTGGGATACGAACTTGCTGTAGAATTCAGCCATCCCTAAGAACGTCCGTACCTCCTCCTTGCTTGATGGTGTGGGTGCATCCCTGATGGCCGCCACGTTGGACGATTTCGGTTTTATGCCCTCCTGGCTGATTTCATGCCCCAGGTACATGACCGTCTCCATTCCGAACTTGCACTTGTCCCACTGGGCTGTGAGCCCATTCTGCTTAAGTACTGCCAGTACATCCGCTAGCTTCCGGTCATGTTCTTCCTTGGAGGCTCCCATCACCAAGATGTCGTCCTGGAAGTACTGGATTCCCTCCATCTTGTTGAACAGGCGGTACATCAATTTTTGGAACACTGCTGCAGCAGATGCCAGCCCGAACGGCATCCGTAAGAATTTGTAGCACCCAAACGGCGTTATGAACGATGTGAGATGGTTGCACGATTTGTGGAATGCGATCTGGTGGTATGCAGACGTCAAGTCTACCGTGGAGAACCACCTGGCGCCCTTGGTCTTGGCTAGCATCTCGTTGATGCGGGGAAGAGGGAACTTGTCCACCACAATGTTCTTGTTGAGTTCCCTGAGGTCCACACACAACCTCACCTTCCCGTTCGGCTTCTGCGCCACCACTAAGGGGGCCAACCATTCCGCATTCTCGATGGCTTCGATGATCCCGTTGTCCTCTAACCTCTGCAGTTCCTCTTGTACTGCCTCCCTGGTGCGGAACGGAATGTTTCGCACTTTGTGGGACACTTGTCGGTCTCCTTCCTTCAGGTTTATTCTGTGCGTAAATTTGGTTAACTTCCCTATATTGTCTCTGAAGACTTCGGGAAACTCCTCCTTCCACTGCCTTGCTCCCACTCCAGGGTCTTCTTCCATCATGAGCACTTGAACACGTCCTCCCGGGTTCAACTTTATCCCCAGCTTTCCTTGATCCCTCCATCCTAACACTGATGGCCCCTTTTCTGCCACGTATAATTTCCCTTCGCACGTTCTACCCTTGAACTCGAAGGTTAGGGGGCTATACCCTACCATCGGTATGGGTTCCCCAGTGAATGTCACAGGATGGATGTCCGTGGGACGCAGTTGGTGTGTTGTAACCGGTGCGAAGTCCTCATCCCATATCTTCCTTCTTATGATCGTGTAGGGGGAACCCGAGTCTGCGACCATTGTGACTCTTACTCCCCCGATGTTCATGTCGCATCTAGGTTTCTTGTCGACCGCACCGTCAATCCCCAATATCTGATCCTCTATCATCAGGATCTCTTCGTCGTCCTCCTGGCTTTCCGCCTCTTCCTCCTTGCCTGTCTCCTGTGCCACGTACTTCACTTGCTGCCTTGGTGCTTTCCTTCGGCATACTCTTTCGTAATGGCCCATCAGGCCACAATACGTACACTTAGCTCGGAACGCTGGGCACACTTTGTCGTTGGCGGCATGTCTATTACTGCCACATCTGTAGCACGTGCTGGTGCTCCCTTGTCCCTGTACCTGCTGTTTCGCGCCCCGGGTCGTGGACTTCCTGTATGTTCGCGTGTTGTGTTGGTCTGCCGCCACTTGACCCTCGCGGCTCTTCCTTTCCTCTATCCTGCACACCGCTTGTTCGGGGAGACGGTCTTTCTTAGCCGCCTCTGCACACCTCTTGGACATTTCTGCTTTCTTCACCATGGCCACCACTGTCTTAAGGGGTTCGTCCCCGTTGGCCCACAGCTTTTCTTGGATGGACGTGTTCACTGCATGCATTACTATTTGGTCCCTGATCAACTCTTCCTGGAAGGTCCCAAATTTGCACGTCAGGGCCAGCTTCTGCAACGCCGCCACATACTGGTCGATCGTTTCCCCTTTGTGCTGCGCTCTGTGGTAGAAGTTGTACCTGTCGACGGCTGTACACACCGTCGGGCGGTAATGGGCGTCCAGATCGTCAATCGCGTGCTGAAACACATCATCGTCCCCTGTGGGCCGCACTACCTTCACCAGGTCGTCGTATACTCTCTGACCCGCTGGGCCCAGATGGTGTAAGAGTATCCTCTTCCTGCGCGTGCTCGAGAATACAGCGTCGCCCTCCTCCTCTAGAGCGAACAGGTAGTTCATGAAATACCGCTTCCAGTCCTCCCACGGCATCTCCGGGACCCCCGCCTTTGTTAGGAAGGGTACTGGGTTCGGCAACGAGGTCGATGTGGTACTCATCTTACCCCCAGCTCCCGTCCGCCGCGTTCTTGGGCTCGAACCACTCGACGCACTGGTGCCACTGGAGCCCCCTTCGCCTGGGTCGTCGTCTTGGCCGGACTTTCCGCTTCCTGCGTGTCCTTCTGTGACCCCCGCCACGATGCGTGGAGTTGCCTGGCCACGTGCACCCCCCTGGCGCTATCCCTTCTCCACCGGGCTGCTGCCGTCCTGGACCAGGCTGGGCTGGGACCCTTCCGTCCTGATGCGCCCCCTCTGCCGCTCTCCGTAACACTGCCGTGCTCCTGCTAGGCTGGTGGCGGTGACCGTGGATGTAGTCAGCGTGCACACCACGTGGCATTCACCCTGGAGGCAGCGCTGGGCCGTTTCACCTCCTCGTCGCCATTGTAATGTTGTGCCCTTTACCCAGAGGTCATTAGAATTAATGGGGTAACCCAGTAACCCTCAGAACCTGGGTAAGTATATGAAAAAGAAAAAGAAAAGTTGGTTCTGTTGGGAGTGAACTTGATTTAAAGGACACTGAATGTATTCAAAAGATTATTCCAAAAAGGTGTACCTAATCACAAGAAAACACACACATAACAAACATTACTCTAACAAATGCAAAGTGATTTTCATTCTCAATATATTTAAATGTGCATGATTGTTATTGCAATATAGGACTGACCAAAAGACAATACATAAAACCACAACACATTTAGTGATCAATAGTGCACAATAACATAAGCAATCAACACAAAATTGACATCATGAACATATACTTGGACAAAAATACTTTAAAAGAAAGATGATCCGAGATTAGTAGCATATAACACCACAATATGTATTATTCAATATTTAAACGGTGGAATTGCATGGATCAATCAGATAGATAACGTCGACGTTTCGACCCTGAGATTACGTGTAGATTTATACGCATCAATGGCGGGTCTTCATCAGGACAACAACAACCGGTCAGTCTGTAATTACAAAACATATAATCAAAAACTAAAAGCTATGTGTGTGTCTTAGTAGTTATTCTACAGAGAATATGTGGCTAATGCTCACCTGAGGACTAAGAATCGATTTTTTATATATGTATATCCTTGTGTCGCACACGGAGAAGTCAATCAAAATCTCACTGTGTCAGGGCAATATATTCTGCAATAAATAACGCAAATTAACTCTCATATATGATCTACTATATATTCATAGTCCGTAAGGTGACTAATGGCCGACACGTACCTTACGATGTTCCTGCACAGGGCAGACAAGTACCGTCAAGGCGATCAACAATTTCTACAAATAAACGTATTAAGACTTCATTAGTGGCATAGTGAACAGAGAAATTAAATAGCCACCTATTCATTAAATTAAATGCACTTTAAAAGTCTGAGCACAATTCTAAGATAACATCCTTAGACTGGTATCAACACTAAATGGTAACTCACAAAATGATGACAGTATCCTATGCGGGCTGATGCATATGTCTGTAGTGCCCCTTGAACATGAATTAAGTAACACCCTAATCAACGATATTATCAATGCTTGCAGAATCATAATTAATGGCATACTTAAGGAACTAATACGCAACCGAAGTATTCGAGTCTCTACACTGAGAAGCTCTGAGATTGACTAAACCGAAACAAAGCGGCCCGAATGATATCCGCCGCTGAGAAACGTGCATTTACACCTTACATAGAGCCGTTACAGTGGGAAGCTCTGAAATTGACTAAAACAGGGACAAAACAGCACGGAGTGGATAATAACCGCCGCTGAAAAGCGTGCATCTACGCCCTACATATAAATGCCCCGTAACTTACTTGGAGCAAAATGAATCCGCTTCCAATCTCTCACAGTCCGGACAAACAAAAGCCAAACCTGGAGATACAATCAGCTGCTTATATAAACGCGCGCGAAAAATCCCGAGTCAGCCAATTCGAAAACACGGCATAGATCGTAATCAGTGTCCGTGGCTAAGTCAGGGGTTGCTCGTAAAACGTGAAATGGATGCGGCATCACCATGGCCCTGACATCAAGGCAAAACAGGGTCCCAAAACGAGGACAAATACAATGACCTGCTAAAAGTGTAACCCACAAATGGAAAATCAGGATAATGCATCAAACTGGGCCTGGATAGAGCAGGGGATGGAACGGTATTCTCATACGTATTTATACACAGCTTCTGCATGAAAATTACCGACGCCTGATTTATTGTAAACTAATTCACAAGAGAGATGTTTCTCTAGAGAATATTTTCAATAAAGGCATTGACACGTTTAGTCGTGTCACAGATATTGACACATAATGTTATGTGAACCGTATTTATACTAAATGAATAATTCGCACAAATACCGGTGGACAACATTGACGAAAACGCGGCACAAGGAAACATTAGGTACTCCTTAAATGAAGAATCGAAGGCGTTATCCATCAAGATCAATCCATGCTCACACAACTACATTGATGTAGTTTATCTGGAAAGCGAAAGGTCTAAAGGGCCACATTGAAAAACAATAGGCTACAGCTTGAATCACATCACTTGTTAAGCTGAACATTAAAAGACAGTTGAATTTAGGCAAAACAAATGTGTACGAGTAAATTCACAGTATACAGTAAAAACTTATAATTTACTCATTTGAATATAGGTCTCCTCGTGCTCATTGAGCCCATGATCAACAGCCTCAAGGATATGTATCCAACGACATTCCTTGTAGTTGAGGGAACTAGCCACATTGCCGCCCCTCTGATGTATAACAATTTTTTCAATGACCCACCATTCAATTTGTTCATGAGTGTGACCCATATTAGTGTAGTGTTCCACAAGGGGAGCACCTTGTGTCTTGCATTTTATTCTACTTGTGTGTTGTTGAATTCTGTTCTTCACTTTCTGGGTCGTTTGCCCTACATAAATCAGGGAACATGGGCCTCTGATTGCATAGATGACATTTTGGCTATTGCAGTTCGTAAATTGATCAAGGCTATATGTTTTACCCCGATGTGTAAAGTTATTTCCAGACACAGTATATCGACATACTTTACATTTACTACATCTGTGATGACCAGTTATGGGTGGTAGACTGAGTAATGATCTAGTGTCAGGGTGTCTGGGTGGTTCTGAATACGAAGACACCACATGGTCTTTGATATTCTTAGCACGCTTGAAAGCAAATAAAGGGGGTGCGGGCATGTTGATTTCAGAACCAACTAAATTCCAATATTTCTTGATTACCCTCTTTATCTCATTGCTACGGGTGTTAAACGTGGTAACACATACCAACTTGTCCATCTCTTGGTTCTTGGGTTGTATCTCCAGCAGGGTTTCCCTGGGTCTATACCAGGCTCTTTTTCTGGCTCTATTGAGGAGTCCCTTTGGGTAACCTCTCTCCCTTAGTTTGACAATGAGGATATCAGACTCCTTAAAATAGTCCTTCCTCCTGCTACAATTGCGACGTAGGCGCTGAAAAGGCCACAGCTGAGTTTAACATCACGACTTTGAACAAAAAGCTGGAGAAACTGGCCAAGGACATCAGGGCATACGATAAAAAGACCACTTACCCCTATATTTGCGACGATTACTATATCCAGGACGCACAGGGATATTTCTCGTACCGTGGTAGACAAAACACAAGAAGATTTGCCACATTTTCAAATTCTTCTTTTGGCAGTGGATCAGATAACGACCCAGAACAGCCCAGCACAAGCTCGGATCTGCATTCTTACCCTCCAGGACCACGTTTTCATCCACAGGAGTCCAGCTACCAACAGGGAACGGCGTATCAGTCACATTCTACATACCAAGACGGCTTTGGCCCTTCCACCACATCGTCTTTTTTAGGGGAACCTATCTGGACCAACCGGGACCAGAACTGGAGGAGACCACTGAGATGGAACCAAGGGAAGGGCAACCAACGTGGCAACACGAGAGTTCGTTTTCAAACGCAGCCTCCGCAGAACCATGGCGAAATCCGAACCAGACGACAAACATATCGTTGGTAACTGTGTCTGGAAATAACTTTACACATCGGGGTAAAACATATAGCCTTGATCAATTTACGAACTGCAATAGCCAAAATGTCATCTATGCAATCAGATGCCCATGTTCCCTGATTTATGTAGGGCAAACGACCCAGAAAGTGAAGAACAGAATTCAACAACACACAAGTAGAATAAAATGCAAGACACAAGGTGCTCCCCTTGTGGAACACTACACTAATATGGGTCACACTCATGAACAAATTGAATGGTGGGTCATTGAAAAAATTGTTATACATCAGAGGGGCGGCAATGTGGCTAGTTCCCTCAACCTACAAGGAATGTCGTTGGATACATATCCTTGAGGCTGTTGATCATGGGCTCAATGAGCACGAGGAGACCTATATTCAAATGAGTAAATTATAAGTTTTTACTGTATACTGTGAATTTACTCGTACACATTTGTTTTGCCTAAATTCAACTGTCTTTTAATGTTTAGCTTAACAAGTGATGTGATTCAAGCTGTAGCCTATTGTTTTTCAATGTGGCCCTTTAGACCTTTCGCTTTCCAGATAAACTACATCAATGTAGTTGTGTGAGCATGGATTGATCTTGATGGATAACGCCTTCGATTCTTCATTTAAGGAGTATCTAATGTTTCCTTGTGCCGCGTTTTCGTCAATGTTGTCCACCGGTATTTGTTCGAATTATTCATTTAGTATAAATACGGTTCACATAACATTATGTGTCAATATCTGTGACACGACTAAACGTGTCAATGCCTTTATTGAAAATATTCTCTAGAGAAACATCTCTCTTGTGAATTAGTTTACAAAAAATCAGGCGTCGGTAATTTTCATGCAGAAGCTGTGTATAAATAAGTATGAGAATACCGTTCCATCCCCTTCTCTATCCAGGCCCAGTTTGATGCATTATCCTGATTTTCCATTTGTGGGTTACACTTTTAGCAGGTCATTGTATTTGTCCTCGTTTTGGGACCCTGTTTTGCCTTGATGTCAGGGCCATGGTGATGCCGCATCCATTTCACGTTTTACGAGCAACCCCTGACTTAGCCACGGACACTGATTACGATCTATGCCGTGTTTTCGAATTGGCTGACTCGGGATTTTTCGCGCGCGTTTATATAAGCAGCTGATTGTATCTCCAGGTTCGGCTTTTGTTTGTCCGGACTGTGAGAGATTGGAAGCGGATTCATTTTGCTCCAAGTAAGTTACGGGGCATTTATATGTAGGGCGTAGATGCACGCTTTTCAGCGGCGGTTATTATCCACTCCGTGCTGTTTTGTTCCTGTTTTAGTCAATTTCAGAGCTTCCCACTGTAACGGCTCTATGTAAGGTGTAAATGCACGTTTCTCAGCGGCGGATATCATTCGGGCCGCTTTGTTTCGGTTTAGTCAATCTCAGAGCTTCTCAGTGTAGAGACTCGAATACTTCGGTTGCGTATTAGTTCCTTAAGTATGCCATTAATTATGATTCTGCAAGCATTGATAATATCGTTGATTAGTGTGTTACTTAATTCATGTTCAAGGGGCACTATAGACATATGCATCAGCCCGCATAGGATACTGTCATCATTTTGTGAGTTACCATTTAGTGTTGATACCAGTCTAAGGATGTTATCTTAGAATTGTGCTCAGACTTTTAAAGTGCATTTAATTTAATGAATAGGTGGCTATTTAATTTCTCTGTTCACTATGCCACTAATGAAGTCTTAATACGTTTATTTGTAGAAATTGTTGATCGCCTTGACGGTACTTGTCTGCCCTGTGCAGGAACATCGTAAGGTACGTGTCGGCCATTAGTCACCTTACGGACTATGAATATATAGTAGATCATATATGAGAGTTAATTTGCGTTATTTATTGCAGAATATATTGCCCTGACACAGTGAGATTTTGATTGACTTCTCCGTGTGCGACACAAGGATATACATATATAAAAAATCGATTCTTAGTCCTCAGGTGAGCATTAGCCACATATTCTCTGTAGAATAACTACTAAGACACACACATAGCTTTTAGTTTTTGATTATATGTTTTGTAATTACAGACTGACCGGTTGTTGTTGTCCTGATGAAGACCCGCCATTGATGCGTATAAATCTACACGTAATCTCAGGGTCGAAACGTCGACGTTATCTATCTGATTGATCCATGCAATTCCACCGTTTAAATATTGAATAATACATATTGTGGTGTTATATGCTACTAATCTCGGATCATCTTTCTTTTAAAGTATTTTTGTCCAAGTATATGTTCATGATGTCAATTTTGTGTTGATTGCTTATGTTATTGTGCACTATTGATCACTAAATGTGTTGTGGTTTTATGTATTGTCTTTTGGTCAGTCCTATATTGCAATAACAATCATGCACATTTAAATATATTGAGAATGAAAATCACTTTGCATTTGTTAGAGTAATGTTTGTTATGTGTGTGTTTTCTTGTGATTAGGTACACCTTTTTGGAATAATCTTTTGAATACATTCAGTGTCCTTTAAATCAAGTTCACTCCCAACAGAACCAACTTTTCTTTTTCTTTACCCAGAGGTAGCACCCCACAGATGACACTAGGCGTGGTGGTGGTGTAGTAGTAGGGTTTTATTTCTAGATACACATTCCCAGCAGGAGCGCCGGTACGGAGCTCCGATCCCCTTTGAATCGGCGCGCTAGTGCCGAATCCAAAATGGCCGCCGCCGGAAGTCCGGTGACGCCGCACGTAGTGCGCGCCGCGGACTAGACCGCAACACCACAGGAATGAGGCGCATTTGCAAAAAAAAGCATTTTTTTCTAGTTGACAGACAAATGTTTTTTTGTTTTTGTAAAGTGCTCCATTCAGTGCTTTCACTTTAATAGCGCTTTCTTTAGGCGAGCCGCATCTAAATAAAGTGGCACAGCCATCAATTAAGGGTAAATCGCGGAATGGGGCGCTTGTGGAAAAAAAATAGTTCCTAAACCAAAATATAACAAGCATTGGCATAGCCGATAGGTCTTGCCTTTGGTACCTTTTAAGTGTTTAGCCATGCAGCAAATGAATAAACAGGAGGAAAAAACATGCAAATATGCCAAAAAAAAAATATGAAAAAACATATATAGATATCTGTACTCTCGAAGACCAACAGACTTACAGTCGGCCTTGGACTTGGGGAACCTAGTTGAATGTGTGGAGTGCTCTTCACATGTGAAGATGCCTGGAATGTGGAGACATGCTGATGTTCTGATTGAGAGTAGTTTTGTTGGACTCCCTAGGGTGCGTCGATTGACCCCTCTGGGCCTTCTAGTCCCAGGGTGCTACTTCTTGGTTCGAAATATGCATTTTTGTTAGTGAATGGCCTGTGACTTGGTTGAGCCGACGATGCAGGCCAGAATCTAACACGGGGGCAGTTTCTGCCAGGAGCTACCCATAATCACTATACCCAGGGCTTTAAGTGGGCCAGGTCCTGTCGGTGCTCAGCACCGGAGTTCTAAAAAACAGGTACTGAGACGGCCCTATCGAGCTCTCGCTCTCCATTTTTGCCCTCAGGGTGAAAAAAAGCTTAACTCGGCGCAATACCACCCATCACCGGCTTTTGATGTAGCTTCAAAGAGACTCTTTTGTTATTCATGCCTCCACAATCAGGTGCTACTTGGAAGATATGATCACGTGATCGAGAACTGAAAGCGCACGCGCTGGGATCTGCAGCGCGCAGGAGAAGCGAAGAGCAAAGGTCAGGCTCTAAATGTGACAGGTCTACTTGATAAAGGCGCTTCAGGGTCCACAGCTGCCAAGCATTAGCAACTTCTAGACATGTTTCGGGCCAACAATAAATAAAAGTAAATATTTCACAAAGAGTTTGGCTTAACGTCCCTCAAGAAGCGTTATGGTTATTTCACCAACTCACAATTTCAGAATTGAAGCATTTTCAACATTATTCACAACAAAGTCAATGTTGTTACTCCGTTATTTTATTCAGAGAGCAACCACTGGCAAAGCCAATAGTCCTGGTTTGTTTTAGGAGTGATGTCAGTTGTTGTAATAGATCTGGATGCATAAACAGAAAGAGGCATCAAAACACACCAGTCGGGCGGCACACTTTACTAAACACAGATGTGTAGCTTACCTGTTTAAATCACACCCTTAATTGCACAGGCCACGCCCCTTTGAGATCGCCCCGCCCCTCCAGTTTTTTCATCAGACTTAAAGACCAAACTAGACACATCCATAGGAGCAAACGTTATCAGGGGAAGCTTGTGCCACCCACAGTACCCAGCAGGGACATCGCCTAAAATAAACGCTACAAAACTTGCGGTGTGGAAGGTAGCATGTGTTTGACCCTGGAGATTGGGTCTTTCTCTTTTTGTCTGACTCTCCCTTAACCGTTTTGGACATGTTCGCCTGCAAATATCTATGGCAAGTAAATAAGGCATGCATTATGTTGCCTAAGCAAATACATAAATAAACGATGCGCAACATGTCCCCTTCTGTGGTAGATGTTAAATAAAACAGAAGAAAAGAACTTAATTCTCAAGGTTGCGAAGTTTGTGTTTTTACCGCTGCATTTCACATCAACGACACATGAGCAGCCCCTAAGGGGGGTCGAAGAAGCATGAAAGAGCGTGCCATGAAAACACACAGGAACCTGGCAAAGACGTGTGACAAATGCTTGCTGTACTCTGACTAGTCACTGAAGGAAAGATATCTCCTGCAGTGCCCTGGGCATTCTCTTTTAGTATTTATGACGGGAAATTGCTCAAGAGCTGGAGCAACGTGTCCAACATATTTTTAAAAAGTGCCCTTGGAGTATAACGCCGCGCCCTGAAAGGGTTCCGAGGGGGCTACAAGCACCGGGCAGGTGAACAGCAGTACAGATTTTGTGTGCTGTGAATGTTATTTCATGCAGAAGATTGCAACAACAGGGACCCAGAGTAGGCCTCTGGCCTGGTATTTAAGAAACCGCTGCTAGCATTTCCTCGCTGTATTTTAAGATGTTATCCGCGTGTTGTCGGTTATGTCACCACAAAGGTTAGGCAAAATGTACCACAAAGCAGACAATCTGTTTACTTTGCATGCATCTACATAGGTCTCCAACATTTTGCTAAATAAATACAAGGTACCTAAATGTGATTGTTTCTTATGGTGAGTGGTCCAGGAGAAAATCACCACAGCACTCACATCGTGATTACACTGAACAATAGTTCTAGCAAAGACAGCGGAGTTAGCTGTGCAACATCACATCACAATGGTCTCCACAATCTAAATTATTGCGCGCACCACCATGAGTGTCTCTAGGAAAGCTGCGTCAATGGAGGGTTAATAATCAACCAGCATGTGCAGCAGGGAGTTCACTGCAATTCATCTGCAACAGTCTCTGGTGTCAGGAGGCAGTATGTAGGTAGTGGGCCGCGCCAGAAAGCAACATGAAAATAATAGCTCAAGGAGCATTTGCAGTGCAACGTCACCTCAAAGCCCCTGGAGACAATAGTGGTAGGGTTGTCTCTGCACTGGTAGGATTCAAGTGCATGGCTCTAATGGCAAAGTTCCCAAGAAACAATTGGGAAAAAAAGCCTCAGGCAGGGTGGTGAACAATTGCCAAGAAAGTCAGCAGGGTTGTCCCTGTCTGCAGCTTACCTAGACCAGGAGGCACCTCAAGAACCTTGGCTCGGTGTCTCGGGTCGAAGAGGTGCGCAAATCAGGGAAACTGTAGGTTATTGAACCAGCGAGGCTAGCGATAGAAGAACAGCCTCTCCTGGTATCCCCAAGTTTGCGTCTCTGATGCATAGATGATATTGCTCCTGGCAGAGAAAGTCGATTTACTCAAGACTTTATGTAACTCTCGCCCCGCTTTAAGAACAGTGCTGAATATTAATCTGGATGGTCGTCAGCAGCAAATGCAAGTCAAGCCGCAGTCCTCGGGTCACGATCAGCAGCTGTGACACACCAGGGGCGGAGGGCTGAAGAGTCTATGCAGCCCAAGTAAGGCAGAAACAATTTGGGGTCGCTGCAGTCACCTGGTAGTCCGTAGCGGTATTGCGTGCCTCTAGGAAGTTTGTCAGCACCGTGCAGTGATCTGGTGGTCTTGGGTACCAAATGGGGCGGGAGGGGGCCAACACGACTCACCGGTCCTAGCCCTTAATTTCGTCCAAAGGGGTCCTGGCAGCATGTGTCACACACCGGTCCGCTAGTGGAGGCATTTGGTAATCAGATGCAGAAGCCGGAGTTCCGATGCCGGGATCAAGGAAGGCACCGCCCTCAGTGAAGAGAGCAGGCCGCAGCAGCGCGTCTTCGAGAGCCACCGCTCCACTCTAAAATCACTTCTTATGGCGACTTTCCGGAGTGCCAGGGTCAATGGAAATAATTGACAGGGTTACAACTGAGATTTTAAAGATCACAATTAAACTTGCTTGTGCGTTCTCCTCTTCTAGTTTCCATCCTTCCGTGACTGTAAAGCAATGTTTTACACATAGGTGTTTCGACCAAAATCCAGTTTTCAGTTCAGAAAAAATCAAATACATTCTAGGTGCAAAGCTGCCACCTAGTGGAATATTGATATGCAAACAAAATAGAATTAATAAAAAGTGTTCACACAGTAGAACAAGCGCGGCTGCGAAAGTGAAAGCTACCCTTGGAAACATGATACAGACCACATGGCGCCCTGCGCGCTGCTGCTCGCTCCTGCAAGGTTGAAGCCACCACGCGCACAAGTGTCAGAAAAGTGAAGACCGATTCCAAAAGGTCACTCCTAGAGCAGCGCATGCGCCCTGCCTAGGCGAGACCTAATGGTACAGACCACATGGCGCCCTGCGCGCCGCTGCTCGCTCCTGCAAGTTGGATGCCACCACACGGACGAGTGTCAGAAAAGTGAAGACCGATTCCAAAAGGTCACTCCTAGGGCAGTGTATGCACGCTGCCTAGGCGATACCTAAAAATCTACAGTGTAATGAAACTGTAGTTGGCAGGTGCTCCGTGCTTACAAACGGAAGTGATGTATCGGAAGCACCGACCAATAAGCAGCCAGGAAGCAAGAGTAATAGAAAAACCACATCTGCACCACAATGTGGTGGAGAGAACTGGAAACCCATTTTGACATCTCCAATATGTTGGAATAGTTACATGGTGTGCTGAGGAGATGTCCTCAAATAACCGCATGAGAGGGGCACAAAACTGTGTTCCCCTTCGGCTTTTCCTACATTGCCAAGCCTAAAATACATTAAAAAGGCTACATTAATTTCGTATTAATATACGAAATTTAATGTAACCAGTTGCAGGTTTATTTTTAATTGCCATATACTCTTCTTGATGAGTATCCTTGCGTATTGTATATTGCACAGTATTGTTTTACTATAGATGTCCATATACAACGAAGAACACCGTAAATAAACTTCACTGTAATTCATACGTTTTTGTGGAGCCGTCTTTATTTCCTTCCCAACTGCCCGTGTTGTCAGGGACAATGCCTGATTCCTCGGTAATGGTTTTATGGAACTTGGAAGAGCTGTGATAACAGCTGTAAATGATGCGGAGTTTGAAAATAAAGGAAATGTTTGCATATTTGATGTGGAGGACCATCAAGTAAAATATTTTTCAATATGTATCATTGCTGTACATTTTTTTTACAGCGGTTGCTAGCCGCCTTAGATAATGCACGGCAATGTTGAATTGTTTAGCCTAGTGTAAAACCTGCACTGTGATTCGAGCGCCTGTGTGGGGGCTGAGGCGATTACATGATGTGTCCTGCAAACTGCAGTCCCAGCGCGCAGGCTTCCTGCAGCTGTAGCCACTTATGTAGAAAGCAACAAAACAAATTCTTGGAAAACACCCAATTTTAACACAAGGAAGTAAATTGGCAACTGCATTGCCGTCCCCCGTGGCACATGAATGAATGTCAGGGTCACTGATCCAATTCTCTGACTGAGATGAGAGGGAGAAGGTGTGAAATGCAGTTAAACGCGTGATGAGTCACAGTGCCATGAATAAACTTCGCATTCTGGGGTTGTTTAATCCGCTGAGTGTAAAAACGGTGTAACTGTGCTTGATTTAGCTTTCCTGCTGTTATGTTAAATGCGTACCTACGAGAGAGAAGAGAGATTAAATAATTAACATTGACAGACTTCTAAAATGGAAACTTCAGCTGTATTATTTGTTACTTTTAGATTGTAATCTATGATGTCACTGCCAAAATTATAATGAATATAATAATAATAAAACGCGGTTTAAAATGTGCCTGTACAACACTAGACATCACCACTAATAAAGTTACATAAATGTGTTTGTTGTGACTTAAGTTTATAGTTTTATAAATTAAATTTTAAAAAACGTAAATATTTAAGGGTGGTAAAATACATTACATTGCAAAGCTCCTCTTGTGCCCTGCTTTAGGTGGACGATCAAATCCGTGCCTGTTATGAACAAACCATGGCGGAGTGGCTGGGCTGCGAGGCCATCGTCCGTCAGCGGGAGAAGGAGTCTCACGCCGCAGCCTTGTTGAAATGTTCTTCCGGGGCAAGTTTAGACACCCACATCCAGAGGATGATGCACCGGGACTCTACTGTCAGCAATGAGGTGAGTTAGCAGCACCGTGCGCAGTAGACGTATGCGATTCACCCTCGAAAATATCTCCCGCCAGCCACTGCGCTGGGAGTTTGCATTCGGCCCTGTTGTCTTGAATCTGCTGCCCAGCTCTAATGTGCACTTATGAAGCGTAGGACAAATGGAACTTTAAATATGACGAATGTTATCACTTTGAATGATTGTCTTTGAATTCTATCTCCACAAACAACGCTGTAGAGTGCAGTTAACATTCTGAGACATTCCTCGACCCACCACATACAATCTTTAAGTGAAATACATCAGAGGCGCAACTAGAGCCAAATTTCGGGGGGGGCTGAGCAAAAATTTCGGGGGGGCTGAGCAAAAATTTCGGGGGGGGCTGAACTTTAAGCAATAGGCAGAGTGGAGCTGCAGGGGCTCTTAGAGGGGGTGAAACAACAGTAAGGCCTCATTAACATGCAAATGGTCTTTTAAAGACCTGTGAAGTGCTCGGGTGCGGCTGCTTTTTTGCCCGGGAAGGTGTCTCAGGCCGGGCTGCCACACACGACGGGGGGGGCTGAAGCCCTGTGAGTCCAATGGGTGTTGCGCGCCTGAAATACATATACTCGCTCCACACCATGGCCAGGATCCTGCCTTTGCTGCTGCTCCTGTCACCCCGTGCCACCTTGCGTTTTTCATGGGCCCTGCATGGTTACCCTGCAACTCTCCAGTGTATCCTGCCTGGCAGCCAGCCCATCACTCCTAGTGTCTCTGTGCTGCTCTCGCACCACTTTTGCTGTTCACATCAGTGACTTGTGATCTATACATTGTGCACTTCTAAGCAACATCTCATAGAGATTCTAGTTCATATCTGTTGTCGCCTTTTTATTTTATTACGGAGTTTTATGTAGCGCGAACTTGACCCGAAGGTATCGGGTATCAGAGCGCTTTACATAGCACCAGTTGCGTTACATGAAGACACATTCATTTTTGTTATGCACAGGGAGATTAAGTGATTTGTCCAGAATCACAGGATGTTGCGCGTCTTTGTCGAGACCAGAACCTAGCTCCCCGGATTTGAGGTTGACTGCCCTAGCCTTTAGGCCAACTCCTCTCCGCTTTCTAACTTGCACCTTTCAATATGTCATCTTCAGTCTTTCTGTTCAATACATTTCTGCTAGAATCTGGTTAACTAAATGTCCTGGCTCAAGCCCAGCAGAGTTTCAGTAGTGTGACTGGCAGACTGGCTTTAAAAGAAGAGCCTTCCTAGTTTCATCGTACGTCACAAGTTAGTGTTCCTGCTTGTTGGTCACTTTTGAATCCTAAAAGTCTACATTGATTTCCTTCTGGTCTACCATCGAGGGTGCTTCCACCGTCCTCCCTTTTATTCTGTTCATCTTCAAAGTTTTCTTATTTCTGATTAGTGCCAACTTGTGTTGTTTTTCCAAAGGGAATGTTGATTAGCTCTCAGTTTTTTTGTGCTCTTCGTCTGTTCGAAGTGGATCTTATCGAGTCCATTTTCTCTTAATAGCATTTGGCTTATTCTTTTCTCCATGGGAGTACCATAGAGTGACCCAACAGAGATGAGGGAACCACAGTCACTTCCCTGGTCTCCTCAAATCCGTTTGTCCCTGCATGCACTGTGCCGTCACCATCGACACAATATGCCTGCCCCTTCCACACTAATGGCTGCTCCCTCTGTCGTAAACCACCTCCCGTACTCCTAGTCCACACCAGGAACCAAAGTGCAAAGGAGATTGGATAAACCAAACCATCAAGTAAAACCCGCACCCACTCTTACGTTTAGGATAGCACACCGGAAACATGATGAACTCTGCCTGATAGGCATACACCCTATGCAGGAACTAGGTGCCCACTGAATATTCATCTTAAGTTTTTGATTGTTGGAATCAAGTCTAAGGTTTCCTTTGTTAGACTTTCTGCCAGAATGCAGAGGTGTTGGCCTTGGAGTCTCCCTTACTTTTATATTTCACTACTCAAGATGCTTCTGAATGTAAAGGCTTCTTACTGTTAAGTAAAGTGCAAACTGGTATTTCACCTCCCTGTTCTGTTCTTTTATGAAGCATCACAACTACCACTAAAACATAGAAGGACTATACCTTAGTTTTGCATGTGGCCATCTACTTATGTGGTAGTTTCTGCATGTACATCATCATGTCTGGTCTCACTTACTAATTCTGTCTTTTGTCCCGACCCACAATTTTTCAGGTGCATTGCATCCTATTGAGCCTGCTTCCTTATCAGGTCCAATACATTTCTGGAAGGTCTGGAATGCCGCACTTTGAGACATTTTCTGGTTTTGCTCCAGGTACACTGTCAATCCTTCTTTTATGGTTTGCATTTGGTTTATGCCTTTAAAGTCCAGCTATACTCATTGTTCAATTTGCTTCAGTCCTTTCTCCCTCGCTTACCAACATATGGTCTCCACTCTGTGGATGGGTGAAAAGATTCATTCACCAGCTCCTCCCTAAATGAGCGATTTTACCCATAACAATTGTTCTGATTAGTTATGAGTAAATAGACCTTTGTTAGACCATAGACTATGGGCTCAAGAATATTATTCCCTTTGAATTGTTTCCTTCGATTTTAGGTGAGTACATCTTACCAGAAGCTGTGTACATATCTCCAGTATTGTTGAAATACTCTGATGTATCTAAAAATCTACATGTGCTGTCTTCACAGGACTCAGTTCAGCACCCATCCGATGCTGCACAGAGTTTGACCAAATCCCTTTCGTCACCCTGATTCTGGAACTGACTCAGCAGTGTTTGATCAGTAATGTAGGAAACTGCCTGCCAACTCCCTCTCCATTCTCCTCTGTTCAGACACAGTCTACTTCTTAAAACTGTGGCTCCTGGTTGTTTCTCAAGGAATTACTTTCTTTTCAGCACAAATTGCAAGAGGAGATATGAGGTAACGAATAATAGGCAGAAGTCACACCCGGAACTGTTTCTATATAGATCCCTATATTAGTCCCATTCAGGTGAAAGGATAAAAGAGAATGATTTGTTATAATTCAAGTCTCAAAAAAGTTTTGCAAGCTTCACTTTCACACCCTATCCAACAGCCAGCAGTCACCTTCATTATTGGTAAGGAATAATCCGGAAAAAAACAAAGCGAAAAATCCAAGACAATAGGCCATGCTTTCCTTTCCAAGCACCATGTCTCTTCACCTTTCTGGATTTTCTAAGGTTCTACACTATCTTCTTATCCTTGCAGAAACAGAGATGCATTTGATCAGAATGTATCTCAGTGTCTATTTCTATTTCTACCTTCTCTTCTGTTTTTCGCCTTCATGAAGTACCATCTTGTTGAATTGTGAAGTGTTCTGTTCCACTGTAACTAGTCTGTGATATACAACAACTGTGTATAAAATATTAAAAATATTGAATCGGACCCTCACATGTCAGATGCTTTCCTTTCAGTCTATTACTGTTGTCACATTTGGGAGCTCTAAGCTTCCCCTACTTTGTTTACAGTACCGTGCGTGGGGTATCTCCCCTTCCTCAAAACAAGTTAAATCAACATACATCGCTCGCTAGACTCTCACTAAATTGAATTTTTGTCTCCCAAACAGTGCTAGCATAGTTCCTATCCTAAATAAGACCATGTAAGCAGTATGTGGCTAACTTAAGCAGAAGAATTAAGTTTCAATTAAGGAATAGCATAGTCTAAAATGTATAGGTATGTTGTTTATACAGAGAGTATTGGTAGTTTAAAAGAGAAATGTGTAAACCTATTCCACAAGGACTATTTTTCCCAGTCAATTGGCAATCCTTTTAGGGATTTGATACACAAGAATGGTTGAGTTGACCTTTTTGGTTGTCATTCAAGTTTGTGGACCCCTGATGCCATTAATCGGGAAGGTGGTGCTTTTGAAAATCTGCCACTATTCCATCTTTTTCAGAAGCAGATGCACCTTCTGTCCCTTTATTTACTGAATTCAGTTTCTTCTTCTTCGCTCTATACTCTTAAATAAGTCTGGCTTCTCTGTGGATCTTTTGCCTTATGCAGTGTATGCCTGTTCTTATGTTTTAAACGTTCTTTCACAAATGGCATTGTGCACCAGCTGTAGAGGAGATAACACCTTACCATTAAAAGATTCAGTATTAAAACCTCTGGACCTGGCAAGGCGGTGTCTGTAGCTCTCTTCAAATTGTAGCTAAGTTTCCGGAGAGTTTGATTGAAGTACAACTGAGAAAATATGTTGCAGCATCTGTTTCCAGTGATGGTTTGTAAGCTGTCCACAAAGACTGCGTGTATGCTGGTCCTCGTGATTGATGCTCTCTTAAAGAAGTCCTAAATCATTGGTTTAAATGATCTGATAGAAAAAAATACTCTGACAACTTTATTATTATTAGCAATACTCAGAATTCGCAAAACATAGATAAAAAGGCATAGTGGTGCTAGTTATCAAGTTCTTGATCCAATAGTATGCAAGAGCTGGAGCCTAAAGAGCCAGATCCATAAGGCTTTCCTAAAGGTGTAGAGATTGTTGATAGAGAGGAGGGAAGCCGGCAGGCTATTACACAGGCTGGCTGCCTGTAGATAGAAACCTCTACCCCCTGTGCGAGCCTTCATACATTTAGGTACCATCTACAAATTAGCATTCATTGAGTGCAGCAATAAGGACGTAAAATAGCGCTGTCATTTGTGTTGAAGAGGGTAAAGTCCAGTATGATTAAAGGCTCTATTTGATATGCACTGGTATTTAAACTTGATGCGCTTAGCTACAGGAAGCCAGTGGTGAGAGTCCAAGGCTGCTGAAGTAGAGGAGTATCGAGGCATGAAAACCGCAGGTTTCGCTGTTGCTGTCTGGATGCGATGTAAGCGCTGGACAAGTTAGGTAGGACCACCTAGAAGCAAAGCTTTGCCATAATCAACCCTACTTAAGATAGTGCTCTGCACCACCAGCAAAGCACAGTGGACAGGCAAAAAAGGTAACATTTTGTGAAATATCTTCATTAAACTAAAGAAGGTAGAGGATAATTTGTTTACATGTTTGGGGAGAGATATATTGTCCATGTAAACTCCCAGGTTCCTCTAAATATTGCAGTAATGACATGCAATGAAGGTATAACCTCAATGTGAAAATATTTCTTGTTAGATTGGATTTCAACCCTGGATACTAATGTATGTGTACTTAAATGGGTATTTGCAGAGTGTGTGCCTGACTAGCAAGCCATGGGGAGTTCCACATGAGTATATGCCTGAAGATATGATACAGGAACATCCATAGGAAGCAAAGTATTCCTGTAAGGTTACTCTTACCATTTAGGAAAGTGTGTCTTTAGATCCCTGCTGAATTGCACGAGAGTGGAGCATCATGATGAACATCATCTACCTTGCATTGTCGTATTAAGTCAGACATACTCTGTATTGAACATTTCTTTTAAATTCTTTGCTTCTATAGTATTCCTTTCTTAAGGGTTCCCTTGATCTTCTTGCAGTCTTCCCAAAGCTGTAGTTCTGGGACCCAGAGCCATGCTCGTCTTCAGAGTGACTCCAGCTCCAGCACGCAGGTAAGGGATTGTGTTTATGAAGTGTGCTCATTACCATCTCATACCATTATAGAGCAGAGTTGTTGATTTGATTACAACAAATGGAATTTGGAAATCCTTTTTTCTTGGACGACACATTGCATTATTTAGTCCAGATGGAGCTGGTCATGTGGGTAGATCCTGTGTGCGAAGAATCAATTTTCCAAAGCCGAATTTCAGAATACTGTGATGTCATGTTTACCTTTAGAAACTATTATAAATCACTGCCCAATAACTGGTTGGATAAGTAAGAGCAGATGAACCACTGATGCATGTAGAGTGTAAGTGGTGTAAATGAAGCACATGATTTAGTGTTTATTTTTAGTGTTTTGCAATTCTTTTTTACCAATGATTGCACAGGTGCAGAAGAAGGTAAAATGTGAATGACTTACCGATAATCTTTATTAGTTATATGTGTCCTAATTATAGTCATTATTTGAATTTTTTTTTAACATTTACAGAATCTAAATATTCAATTCATTCTTTATTCGGATAAAAGGATATCCATAAAAGTAAAATACAGCACGAATATACATTAAAACAATCGATACATACATAAATAGATAAATGGATAAAGGGTTAAAACAATAAACACATGACTTAAAACAGTAAGCACACGTAAACATATACATAGTGCGAGAGTCAACGCGGCGAGTTCATTGTAGACTTATAATTTAGTTGGGGCCAATAGCAAGGTGTTCCTAAAATGAAGCAACATAATGAAAAGGATCTGATAGTATAATGAATAACATCAAAATTATGTAAAGACACACATTAGGTAAGAAATAAAATCAGTGTGATTCATAAGATGTAGCAGCATAATATAATAAAGTGCAGACAATTTAACAGATACCATGTGACAGACGTGAGGGTCTCTAGTTGGCACAGGTATGCACTTGTGACAAATAGGGACCCTCGCCTCTAGTCAGGGTAAGGGGGTACACTCCTAAAATAACCCCTGCTCACCCCCTTGGTAGCTTGGCACGAGCAGGCAGGCTTATCTCAGAGGCAGTGTGTAAAGCATTTGTGAACACATACAGTAATCAAGTGACAACACTACAGATGGACACCACACAGGTTTTATATCAAAAATAAGTATTCTTTATATAGATTTACCACAAGACCATAAACAACAAAAATCCACAATACTGTTACTTTAAGATGGTAGAATTTAGCTTAGTTCTCTTTAGTTCTTAAATGCGACACTTTAAGTCAATGTACCTTTAGATGCGACACGCAGGGCAATGAAATGCGATGAAAGTTTGATGCAAAGAAATAAAGACGTGAAGATCTTCCTGATGCGGCTCGCTTCTCCGATGTTGCAAGAGATCTCGGCTTGATGCGTCAGCTACAGCGGCGGCACCCTTGTCCAGTGATGCAACGACAGCAGGTTTGGCGGCGACACTCTTCTCCAGCGCTGCGAGACGCTTCCGCTCGATGTGATAGTTACAGCGGCGACATCCTTGTTCAGAGATGCGACGGCAGTAGCTCCGATGGCGGAAAGCTTCTCCGTGGATGCGAGGCGCTTTTCTTGATGCGGTGCAATGCGACAGCTACAGCGGCGACATCCAAGATGCGACTGCAGCGGCTGCGACGGCGACACGCTTCTTCCTCGATGCGAGACTCTTCTCTTGATGTGGTGCAATGCGTCAGCTACGATGGCTGCGACGGCGACACGCTTCTTCGGTGTTGCGGGGCGCTTCTCGTGATGCGGTGCAATGCGACAGTGTTAGAATGGGGGTCCCTAGTTGGCAATGGCTGGCCACTTTCCAAGTAGGGACCCTTCTTCCTAAGTCAAAGTAAGCGGGCTACACCCTTTGATAACCCCTGCTCAACCCTGTGGTAACGTAGCACGAGCAGCTAGGCTTATCTCAGAGGCAGTGTGTGAAGCATTTATACCATACACAGTAACACAGTGAAGAACACTACAAAGGGACACCACACAAGTAGTTATAAAAAATAAGTATCTTTATATATATATAGACTTAACACAAGACCAATAACAGTAAAAATCCACAATACTAAAAAATAGGGTTACTCTTAAAATGCTGCAAAAATAGTTCAAGGTGTGCAAAGAGGAGTTCAGTTCAAGGCAGTGGTCTCTGCGACCCTTTTACTCACAAGATACCTGGATTCTGTAGCAAAGCAACCAAAATGTCGCTAAGGAGTTCTAGCGATGATTTTCCTCAATCGAACCAGCGATGCGTTGAATCCTTGCCGCAAGGGAGGATGATGCGCCGATTTGTGTGCAGGACAAAGCGACAAACTTCTACACGCTAAACCGGCGATGCAATGAAATCCTTGCCGCGAAGGGAGGATGATGCGCCGGGCCTGAGGCGTGTGCGATCTTGTTGCGATGAAAAGAAATGGCGCTCCGCGAGGGAGCAACAATCCTGATGCGATGCGATAGAAATGGCGAATGCTCGATGTCCGCGCTGCGATGTCGGGAAGCGATGATGCGATGATCTTTGGTTAGCGAGCACTTTGAGGCCTACAAACATGCAATGCGATAATCTTCGGGTTAGCGAGCATTTGGCAGCCCGCAAACGTGTGATGCGATGATCTCCGGTAGCGAGCACTCAGCGGCAGCAGCGCGACGATTTTCCTTACGCTCTTCAGCTGCGGCGGCTTGCTAACGGGCGTTAGCGACGATTTTCAGCACTCTCTTCTCCACAGTAGAACTAGAGGCCCTGGAACTCACAGGAGCCTCACCTGCAGATAGAAATCCTCGCTGGGAGGAAACAGGAGGCTGGTGGTGGAGTCTGATGTGCCTGTGACTCCTGCAGGAGGCTAGCTCTCTTCTAGCCCTTGGGTGATTGCTGTAGCAAAAATAAAAGTTCCTTCAAAGTCCTTTTCCTCTTCTTCCAAGTCCAGCAGTAACCACTGCAGGCCAGTCCAAGAAACAGCGCACAAGGACAGTCCTCTCCTGCAGATTCCTTCAGTTACACGGACAGAGGTTCTTCTTGTTGTCCAGGAGCAATACCAATTGTAGGAGTTTGAGCAGAAGATATTTATAGCCCAAAAGTCTTTGTTCTAAGAAGCTACAAGTCACTGAACCCAGCCAGAACCAGTTCTGCCCAGCCCTGGAGCACTTTGTTCACCAGGCTGCATCCTTCCTTTCAGAAAGAGGGGGTCTACCATCAGACGCACAGTGGGAGGTGGAGCCAGCATTCACCTTGCCAGGCACAGCCCTATTCAGGTCCAGGAGCTACCCCTCCCCATACTCCAATGCAGATCTCTCTATTCAACCCAGGTCTGACTCAGCCTGCCCTGTCCCTCCAAAACCAGACAGCCAATACACATAACAGCAGAGCACACTGGAAGGCTTAGGCAAGAAAATACCTACTTTCTAAAAGTGGTATTTTCAAACACAGAATATAAAAATAAACTTCACTAAAAGATGTATTTTAACATTCTGAGCTCAGGCATACTAAATTCGTTTTTCTACCATGTTCTGTGGGTCAGTTAGAACTATAGAATGTAATAGCCAAGCCTCCCATTCTGGCCTATGGAGAACAGGTAGCCTTACAGTAGTGAGAAACAAAATTGGGTGTAATTCACTACTAGGACATGCTACACACATCAGAGGATGTCTTACCTTACACATACAATGCACCCTACCATAGGGGTGGCTTACATGATGCCAAGGGAAGGTTCAGGGGCTGGGAAGTGGGTGCACTTCACAGCCAAGATGGCAGTTCTAGACTGCACACAGACACTGCAGTGGCAGGTCTGAGACACACTTTACAAGCTGCTTCTGTGGGTGGCGCAAACCAGCGCTGCAGGCCCACCAGCAGCATTTGGTTTACCAGCCCTGGGCACACACAGGCCACGCTACTAGGGACTAATAGGCAAACCAAATAAGCCAATCATGAATATACCAATTCACATGTCATCTTTACACAGGGAGCATTCGCGCTGTGGCACTGAATGGCAGTGGCACAGCGCCCAGAGCATCTATTACCAGCAAAAACAGAGGAGACCACAGCGAAAAATGGAAGGGAGACCCACGCCAATGGTGCCAGGTCTAACAGACAGCTACAGCGGCGACACCCTTGTTCAGTGATGCGACGGCAGCGGCTGCGATGGCGACACGCTTCTTCTCCGTGAGTCGCGCTTCCAGCTCCTTGAGACACGCAGTCCCTCAGAAGGCCCAAAACAGCAGTAGGCACTTCCAAAGAACTCTGGGGAGCTGGCGGTTGAAGTCTATTGCCCCTGAGACTTCAGCAGGAGGCAAGCTCTTTTCCAAGCCCTTGGAGATCCTTCACAAGTTGAGCAAAAGTACACACAAAGTTCATTTCTCCTCTTTTGGGCAGTAGGCAACCCCTGCAGGCCAATCCCCCAGTTTCAGGGATAGTCTCGCCTCAGTTTCTTCTTGGTTCCTCTCCTCAGCAAAGGTTTCTTCTTGTTTCCCAAAGTGATCTAACTTCTTGGGATCAGGTTCCCAATACTTATACCCCAAAATCCTTTGTCCTCTGAGGGCAGAGGGGCCTTTGCCTTGTTCAAACCAGTTCTGGTCAATCCTGGAGCACTTTGTTTACCTGACTCCTTCTTTCCTTTCAGAGTGCAGGTCAGAGACATCAGACACACCACAGGAGGTGGAGCCAGCATTGTGGAGGGAAGGCACAGCCCTATTCAGGTTCCAGGTGCAACTACTCCCTCCCATCTAGATGCAGATCTCTATTCACCACTGGGCCACCTCACCCTGTCTCCTGGAATCCCCCAGCCCTGTCACTCAAACTCCAGACAAGGAATACACAGCCTAGCAGAGGCAGGTTTGAATGGTTAGACAAGAAAATACCTACTTTCTAAAAGTGGTATTTTCAAACACATAATGTTAAAACCAACTTCACTAAAAGATGTATTTTATCATACTGAGTTCAGGCATACTAAATTCGAATTGCTACCATGTTCCCTGAGTCAGTTAGGATTATAAGATGTAATAACCAAATTGCCCATTCTGGCCTATGGAGAACAGGTAGCCTTGCAATAGTGAAAAACGAAAATGGCTGTAATTCACTATTAGAACATGCCACACATACCAGGGCACCCTGCCCTTGGGCCTACCATAGGGGTGTCTGATATGAAGAAAAGGGAAGGTTTACGGACTGGCAAGTGGGTGCACTTGCCCAGTCAACATGACAGTACCAGAGTGCATGCAGGCTCTGCAATGGCAGACCTTTAGGCACACTTTTACAGGCTGCTTCTGTGGGTGGCACAACCAGTGCTGCAAGCCCACCAGCAGCATTTGGATTTACAAGCCCTGAGCACTCCTGGTGCACTGTACTAGGGTCTGACAGGTACACCAAACCAACCAATCATGGAATCACAAATTCATATATCAATTTACAATAGGGAGCACTTGCACTGTGGCATTGGACAGCAGTGGCACAGTGCCGGGAGCAACTATTACCAGCAAAAACACATGAGGCAACAGCAAAAATGGAAGGGAGACCCACACCAAGGTGCCAGGTCTAACACCATGTTACAAACAAATGCTTACGATTGCATTATGCGACCCACATGGAGGTCAAAAATATCAAAGGGTGCAAACAGAGCTACTTATACAGTACTCTAAATATTCAAAATGATGAGATAGTAAGGCTTATATGAACAAAGGAAGATCTCATGGAGCAGAAAGAGGATATACCACAAGATGTGATGAAGAGAACACTTTGGAGGGCGAACTGCTAAGACTTCATCTTTCCCTTCACTGACCCAGGGTTCATTGAAAGTTTGAATTGCTGCCCATTGAACAATAAGTGTAGAAATAGAAAAGTTTTTCTCAAAGCCATCCCAAAGAAATAGTAAAACAGAAGCAAATTCACTGTGTGAATGAGACAAGAAATGAGCCATGCATCATTGCTGATAAGAACCCCAATGGTCTAAGTAGGATTTTAATATAGAAGCCCTATATGATTTTGGATTGGTTATACAAGCCCTTGTTCTCCTGCTTTTAACTTCCTGGCTGAAGGGAGTCTTCTGGTAGGGGCATAATGACACTTCCTAATGAAATTAACATCTCTTTTGCTGGAATGGAACCACCAAAATAATCTGCCTTTATACTTCCCTTAATTGTCCTGACAATTGGGGGATCAATGGACACGTGTGAAGGCTTACAGAAGTTTTGGGGGCCATATTATTATTGTAGCATCCATCTTTCTTTTTCTCCACCAAGAATACATTTGTTCCCCATATAAAAACTTTTCCACTACACCCTCGCTGATTTTTACACCGTTCCCTTCCTATCCCTACCTTTGAAAAAGATTTACTGGACTGAAATACATCGCAGACTATTTTCAGGGGGGAACGGGTAATGGAAACGTTTGTGAATAATGTGTTCCCAAAATTCCATGTCATCGCTCACCCTTGGACCACTCACTCATAACTGAAATCATTTGTTTGTGTGCGAGTTCAACTTATATAAGTAGAATTGCGACCATGTATTTGTGGAAGACCCCCTAATGCAGCACTCCATTTGCGCACATTGTGCCTGCTGTCAAATATTTGTGTAGCTTATGTCACTTAAACACGTGTAAGTTACATATTTCCCAGGATGCTCTGGTCTAAAGCTGGCTCTGTATTCTCCTCTCCTGCCGTTCTTGATCGACAGCGTGTTTAGTCGATATTCTCATTTGCTTGACCTAAAAGTGCGGCACATGTGACCCGCGAAGGTTATTGGACAATATGAATTCTGTTCCAACACTTTGTCCTTCTAAGTCACTGTGAGTAAAGGGGCCGATCACGCAGGTAAACGACGATGTTGTGCAGCCGCTTTGCTCTAATACATTGTACATGCAGGAAGTGATTCTGACAAAAAAGCCCTTTAAATGCCACGGACTTCCGAAATGCATTTATTCATCGCACAATTATTATTTTTTTATTAGTACAGTCGGCAATCCTCACAAGCTCTCTGTGAAAAATAGAAGTCGTGGTTAGTGACAGAAGAAAATGAATTGGGGTGTCATAGATAACTGCCGCCATAACATGCTTGGGACGGCAATGAATTGCTTTTCCTATAATGCTCAGTCTCTTTGGGCCAGTACTGTATCATTCTAACAATAACCAGCACTGCCCTTTTTTTCCTTTACGCTTTACTGTCTTCAAAAGCATCTCGCAGTTTATACTTAATGTACGTTTTCTGTATCCAATTTCAGCTCTCTCAATTTTTCAGCAAAGGGATCACGTTGGTGCAGAATATTTTTATAACATGAGTGTATTGATTTGTTCCTGTGCCTCATTTGTTATTGAAAAAAAATGCACGTGCCCCATGTTTTTCTTGGGTGCCCGCCCTGTCAAACGCTGGGGTTGCCCTATATTCTTGAGTTCAGCTCCTGCTTCTTTCTTCCACCACTCTACATTTCTGTCTTTACCTCGCTCCTGCAGGTTCTTCATCCCTGCTTTGTCCTTGTATTACTCTTTCCGATAATTTACTTTCTCTTTCTTTCCTCCATTTCTGCCTTTCTCTCAATGTCTCAAAATCTGATGATGTAAACAAAGTCTCCGTCCCCAAAAAGGAGTACTGGTGCCGACCACCTGCAAACACCGACACAAATTAAGTACAGATTGTGATTTTTTGGGGGGATTGGGAGGACCGGAACTCTCTTATAACGAGAACTCCTACCCATGTCAACCGCTAACACAGATAGAAGGGCAAGTTTCCACCTTTGTTGTTTGAAAGCTCAAGACTCCTTTCTAGAATTGAGGTCATATATAAGAAACAAACCAAATCAAAGATCTAAAAAACAAAACAATAGAAAATAAACGTATCCACATTCATACCTACATTAATGAATGTACTGGTGTGCATATGGGTTTGTAAGTACTCGCAATAAAATAATGCACTAGGTAAAGTAAGAAAAAGACTATTGGTGGAATACAAAACACCTGCAAACATTTTCAAAATTATTCTGTATTCTGGTGCGACGTTTCTGGTTTATGCAAGTCTCAGCATGGAAACGCCCTCCCAAAAATCTCTCTTAAACTCTGCTAGACAGAGCGAAAGGGTGATTGTCCTACAGTCTGACTTCAGTGTAGGCGAATATGTCTGTGTAGCAGCTAACATTAAGACATTTTGCCTTTCAGATGGCTTCCAGGAAGCCTAATTATGCTTCCGCATTTTGATCTTGGCTGTTTGAAACACACTTTGATACCTAAAGACTTTGCTTCCATTCTGACCCTATTGCATGTTACTTATAAAAGAGCTATGATCTTAGGGCTCTAGAAGAGGCCTGGAGGTATACGCCTCCCTGGATCCTCGTGTGTGTGCCAGCTGCTATCACCCCAGTATAGATATTCTTTTTCCTTTGATTCTATCCAGATACAGGTCTATATGGAGCAATAGTTGAAGGTACATAGTTTCCAGTCTGGATTTGAGCAACATAGAGCAAGTGAAACGGTCCCAATAGATGTGATTTGCATGCATGCATGTAAGTATGTGTGGGACTTCTAAAGCTTAACCCTAGCGATAAGGCAACTGAGTGCTTTGTAAATATTATGGAAACACTCACCAGGGCGCAAAGCAGGTCACTTGATTCTTCTTGATTTCTTCATACATGCACGGATGACACACACTAAGTCTCCAGATCGCTCTTAATAATTTGTGGAGGGCATTAGCAAATTTAAAAAAGTTTATCATGTTGTTCAAGAGTGTATTCAGGATAACCGCTTAACTAAAATGCATCAAAACTATGCTCCTGGTTTGGATAATGTTCATTAAATGAACATCATTAAAAAAAAAATTACCATCTACTAGTGTTCAAAGTGTAGACTTTCCAAACATAGCATCTAACATCTAAACCAGAGAATTTTGGACCTATCTCCTTAGTACATTTTGCTAGCTAAAATAGCAGAAAAACATGTCAACCAACAGCTGATAAGGTATATCGCGATGAATGGCTTGCTTCATGTAACCCAGTCTGGATTTACACCGAATTTCAGCACAGACTCAGCACTCTTATTAGCTTTCGCAGTACAGTGTCAGGGGTTAGGCGATCAAATGGCTGGCAGATTATCTACAGAGTCAAACATTCCAGGTGTCATTGCAGCCCTGTACCTCCGAGAGTCTCCCACTGCAGCAGGTTGTACCACA
Source organism: Triturus cristatus (assembly GCF_964204655.1). NCBI lineage: Eukaryota > Metazoa > Chordata > Amphibia > Caudata > Salamandridae > Triturus > Triturus cristatus. The sequence continues at coordinate 228,919,056 of NC_140594.1, forward strand.
AGGTTCAGCCTTGAGTCTGACTTTATTTAATCTATACATGATCGAGTGCCATGGCGTGAAGATCGTGTCATGCACTGACGACACTCAGCTAATTATCACTATGGTGCAGGACGAAGGCACTGCAGCGAATAGTTTTAGAGCATGTCTGACGGATGTAGCCGAATTGATGGAGACCAGCTGCTTGAAACTTAACACCGATGAGACATAAGTCATGGTTGTAGGGAAACAACCTACGATATGGTCCTCAGCCTGGTGGCCAGATACCCTAGGTTCAATTCCAACTCCTAAGCCAAAAGTAAAGAATCTGTACTTTTTATTTGATCCTTCCTTGTGTTGTGACAGCCAGGTTACCTGGCTGGAACTTGCTTTGGCATTCCAAAACAAGCATTGGCAAAGCCAACAGGTCTCGCAATGGCTTTTTTCCCCCATCCGAACTGTCGGCTGGTAAAATAAAGCTATTTTCGGGTAAAAAAAAAATAAACAGAAATCTCCCGCTTGAATCTGGTTAGTTTGGCATATATGCCCGAGCCTGGTGATTTCATGCTCACCTATGTACAGCGCTCTGAAGCCGTTTTCGGGGAAGGCGGTGCTATATAAAACAACAAATAAAATAACACACAAAAGAGAGACTGCGGGAATACACAGTATACGGAGCATTCAGGAGTCGGGGGAGTCTAGAGGATGAAACCTCTTGACAAAGCGCTGTGAAGGCTCTGCAAGGAGCTATGTAGCGCTATGTGACCTCAAGCATAAGTAAACTAAAAATAAAATACACTGTGTGCAGCAGCACAAATAGGGAAATGAAAGGCCCATAGGTCCTTTGCAGCAGCCTGCACTCTTGTTAAAAAGAAATGACTCCCTAGACACCGCCCCCCCCTCCAAAGAAATGTGAAAACACAAGAGGCCCGGAAGACTGGGAGCAGCAACACAAGGGAGGTGCGGGGAAGTACGGTGGTAGAGAGGGGCGTGCAATTGATGCAGACATGCACTCTTGGAGCGAGCATGTCAAACTGATCATCAAGCTGATTAATACAGCAGCCCTCAGCTATAGTTTCCGCATCCTAATTGTGAGCGTTTTTTTGCGTTCGAAACGCGGACAATTTCATAGTTCCAGAGGCCACATTTTATATCACTGCATCGAAGCTCCATGTATTCCTAGGAGAAGCTGCACTGCAAGAAATATTTGAATTACTGTGTCAGTAGTTACTAGCATGTGGTTGACGTGCATACAAGCCAACATTTTAAAAGTGGGAATTGGGAGACTGTAAATAAAATTGGGAGAAAATATTTTGCCCATTGCCTTACATTGATGCAGAGGCAGTTGTAGGCAGGAGGCTGGTAAAATATCGGGTCAGAGTTGCACGTATGCCCGAGCCTGGTGATTTCACGCTCACCTATGTACAGCGCTCTGATGGGGTGGGGTGGGATGGGGTGAAGTTTAAGGGGTGGCAAGCTGAGGGGGAAGAGGAAAGAAAGGGAGAAAGTAATTTGGTAAAGAAAGGGAACGGGAAGAGTTTAAAATAAAAGCAAACGTTTTAAGAGACAGGCGGGATAGAGAAGGGACGACATGGCACAAGATATTAAATAATGGTGAAAGGCACCAAATTACTATAAATAACAGGCCGTGAGGAGGGAGGCAGAGCCCCCTGATCATAGGCTGTGCTCTGTGCCTGTGTAGTGCTATCATGGAACACTTGGGCCATGATGTCCTGGCCACAAGGTTCTTGTTAGAATGTTGGTATTTGAAACCGATCTGCAACGGTGTGTGTGGAGAGCTGATGGAGCAGACTGCTGCGCAGCACCTGTATTTCATTAAACCTATTACTTCATCATTTCGGAGTCAAGAGCAATCACTACAAAATGTTTAGCGACGATTGGTCACAGGTGCTGCAGAAACCATGCGGAGAGAGCTTCAGCAAAATTTGCGCATCCGCGTAAGTTTGAGCTATCGGTGGAAGAAAAGGAAATACTCATCGATATTTCACGAAGCGGAGAAGCGGTGTCTTCATGTTTTAAAAGGTACTGTGCTACTAGTTAAGAAAATAAAAACGGCAGCAGCGGAAAAAGGAAGAGGGTCAGCAGCGAACAAAGAGGGTGTAAAGTACTCACCGATAATTGATGAAGTGACGAAGCGGTGTCTTCACATTTTAAAAGGAAGCGGTGTCTTCACGGTAAAAGGTACTGTGGTATTAGTTAAAAAAAATAAAAAATACGGCATCAGCGGTAAAAGAAAGAGGGTGTAATTATCCATTTCACGTCAAATGTCACGACGTTGGTGAGGGTCAGCACTCACGCCATCTTATTAGTTTCCACAACGCAAAGCACGATTCGATTTGAAGTCGCATGACGTAGCACGTCGGTGCCATCTTGTGGTTGCGTGTGTAATAACGATTGGTATTTCAAAGGAAAAGTCCGGGCAAACATACGGATGATCAATAAGAGAAACGTCGTGGTAAACCTACATGGTATTATTTGTTTTTAGAAGCGTGACGATAAACGGTGATACGCACACCTGTGAGCTACGATCACGTCTTCAGGATTTGCAGTATTTCATTTGCGTGTCATGGAACGGTGATGCGCACACCTTTTGCGTTTGTGGGAAATTCTTCAATATAATAGGAAAGTAGGTTATATATGTCGAGCTTAGTATTGACTCACTCACATTATCGTTTTAGGTATTTTTGCACGGTGTGCACCACTACGTTTATGATACAAAGGCTGTAATTTAAAAAAAATATTGTTTTTTTTATGTATGTTTCTTTTAATTTCTATTTCAGGGGGAATTCACTTATAAGCAGTTACATGTTCTGGCATTTGTGATTAGAGGGAAAAATACATGGAGGTTAATATTTAACATTTATGTATTTTTTTTTCCCATTATAATGTCACAGAATACACAGATGTAGATGTTTTAGGGTATTTCTGTTCACGTTTTGTTTATATAAAGCCTAGTTGAGGATGCAGTCTGTTTCTCCCCCACCACCTTTTCTAGAAACACCAGGGGATCCACCTATTTCTTGGAAAAAATGGTATGACGCATTCATAACGTACATTGGTGCTATAGGTGGTTCGCGTTACAGAGCTGAAAGGAAGAAGTGTCTTCTTTTAAATGTCTTAGGGTTTGAGGGGAGAGACATCTTTAAACACCTTCCTCCCCTAGTCAGATCTGATAATGAGGAAGACATGGACGAGTTCCAAGAATGTGTAAAAAAAGTAGAACTACGTTTTGGTGTACAATTCAGTCTTGTCGTGGAAAGACTCAAGTTTTTTAAAAGAGAGCAAAAGTTTGGTGAAAAAGTAGAAGATTTCATTTCTGCTTTGCGTGTTCTTAGCGCAGAGTGTCAGTTTGAGGGTTTTCGTGATCAATTGATAAGAGATCAATATATTTGTAAGTTTACAGACAAAAGCATTCAACAAAAATTACTATCTTTGGGCAACCCTACGTTAGAAGAAACCATTCATATTGCGAAAAGTATTGAACTTTCAAAAGTTTCTGTGAAAGAACTTGAAGAAAAATCTGCACTTATCAACATCAAAGAAGAAGAATCCATCAATGCAGTGAGACCAAGGGACACTAAGAATAGTACTAGAAATGACAATAAGTTTTTTAAACAAACTAATATTTGCTTTAAATGTGGAAACTTTCCTCATTTTAAATCTGGGCGAAATTGTCCTGCAAGAAATGTTATGTGCACAGCGTGTGGTAGAATGGGTCATTTTGCAAAAGTGTGCCAAAATGTAAAGAGGGGTTTCTCTTCTTTCCAAGATGGTAAATTGACCAGTGGTTTTTCTTCTCCTTCTACTTCTTCAGTTGCGAATGTTACCTTGTCTGAATGTAAATCTGATGATTTAAAGAAAATTCAAGATGATTTGAGAGACATGGTTTTTGTGTGGGAGATGTGAGTCAAGATGCCAATTTACATTCTGAATGTGTGGATCCGTATGTGGATATAGAGATTGGTGAGATGAGAGTTTGTCTGCTAGTTGATTCAGGAGCAAGGATAACAATGTTAACTCAAGAAAAGTTTAAAGAGGTTTGGGGTTCTCGTTTTCTACTACCACCAGACAGATCACCTGTTTCTTACGAAGGGAGAACCATTGAATTAGCGGGATATTTTGAAGACTTTTTAGTTTTTAGAGGTAGGAAGATTTTCGGTAAAGCTTATGTGGCCATTAAAGAATTAAACATTCTTGGTTGGTTTCATCAGGGGTTGTTTAAAATGGTGTTAAGACCTGGTACGAAGGATCAAGTTTCTATTCTTCGCTCTGACGATTTCACTGATTTGTTAACTGAGCGGTTTCCAAGTGTTTTTGGTGATGGACTTGGTCGAGTTGAGGGGTTTACTCACACTATAAAGGTGAAAGACAATGCTATACCTGTTAAGCATCGTCTCAGAAATGTACTGTTTAGTGTAAGAAATCAATTAGAACAGGAGCTTATGGGCCTTTGCAAGAAAGGGATTATTGAACCGATAGAATCCTCTCTTTGGCTTTCTCCTCTGGTCATGGCAATGAAAAGGAATGGAGAGATTCGCGTCTGTATTGACTTGCGCAGTCTTAATAAAAACATTTGGATAGATTCTCATCCTCTCCCGAAAATCCCTGAGATGTTATCACTCATCAATGGGTCAAAATAGTTCAGTAAGCTAGACTTAGCATCAGCTTATCACCAAGTTGTTCTTGATCCTTCTTCCAGGCATTTGACCGCTTTTGTTTCTCCTATTGGAAGTTTCCAATACTGCAGGATGCCTTTCGGTCTGGCATCTGCGGCGGCAGTTTTTCAGAGGATTATGTCAAATTTATTGAAGGACAGTAAAGGTGTTGTTGTCTTTCAAGATGACGTTTTAGTTCACGGTGAAACATGTGAATCACATGATGAAACTATGTTTTGTGTTTTGGAGGCATTGCGTGATGGTGGTGTTGTATTAAAAAAAAAAAGAAATGTGTTTTCAGGGTGGAAAAAATTGAATATTTGGGTCATGTTCTTTCTGAACACGGAGTGGAACCCAGACCAGGACTTGTAAAAGCGATAGTTGAGTCTCCTCCTCCGAAAGATAAAGTGGGGCTTAAGTCATTCATCGGTCTGTGTGAATTTTACTCACGATTTGTGCCGGGGTATGCCACTAAACTTCAACCTTTGTCCAATATGCTCAAGAGAAGTGTTCCTCTTGAGTGGGATAAACAGTGTGATCACATTTTTGAATGGATCAAAGGTCAGTTGATTAGTTCCAAGATACTCAAACCTTTTGACCCCAGTGTTGATTGTATAATTACAGTGGATGCGAGCGGTTTGGGCTTAGGAGCTGTTCTTACACAAAATGTCAAAGGCAATGAGCATACCATTGGGTATGCTTCAAGAGTGTTGCGTGGGTCAGAACTTAATTTTTCGGTCATTGAGAGAGAGTTACTAGCATGCTGGTGGGCCATAAGGAAATTCAATCTATATATTTGGGGTAGACATTTCAAACTAAGGACTGATCATAGTCCACTTGTATCTATTCTTTCTGGGGACAAAATCAAAGAACATACTCCCAGAATTGCACGGTTGTCAACTAAACTGTTACAATATGATTTTGAAGTTAGTCATATCCCTGGGTACAAGAATATAAGAGCAGACTATTTTTCGAGGCACCCTGTGGAATCTGAGTATGAACCTGTGGATGATGATGATGAAGAGTGTTTTGTGGCTTCCCTGGGATTAGATGAGATGTGTGCAATAAGTGAAGATGAGTGGAGAGTTTTTCTCTCAAAGGATGTTTTATTGCGTAATGTCATAAAGTACATAAAAGAAGGTTGGCCTAGGGAGAAGAATGTACATTTCTCCCTCCAGACATTTGTCAAATTTCCTCTGAACTCTCTGTTGATGATGGTTTGCTTGTATGTTTTGACAGGTTGGTTCCTTCTGACAAATTGAGAGCAAGATTATTGTTAGGGACACATGAAGGTCATTTGGGAAAGACGCTCACAAAATGAAGGATTCGTGAACATTTTTGGTGGCCACAGATGGACAAAGATGATGATCTGTTTGTGGGGGATTGTGTCATTTGTTCAAATTCAGATAAGAGTCTTAAAGTGCGTACTCCTCCTCTTCAACCGATTGAGTTACCCAATAGGCCTTGGGGAAAAAATTGGTATAGATCTGGTTGGACCATTCAATATGCTTCCGGCTAATTCCAGGTTTGCCGTTGTTGCAATTGACTATTATTCGAAGTGGCCGGAAATTAGTTTCATTAATTAACCTAATTCGGGAAATGTCATTGACTTTTTAAAAGATATTTTTCTGCGTGAAGGTTTTCCTTCTGTTATTGTTAGCGACAATGGAGTACAATTTACCAGTCATGAGTTTGAGGTATTTTTACATCAAGGAGGTATTAGACATGCCAGGAGCGCACTTTATCATCCACAAACCAATGGTTTGGTGGAACGGATGAATAGAGTGCTTAATAATTGTATCCAATGGGCTTTGGCAGGGAGGTGTAATGTTCAAAACGCTGTGAGATCCATGTTATGGTTTTATCGCACAACTCCACATTCCTCTACTGGAGTTTCACCTTATGAACTGCTAAGAGGAAGAAAATCTTGTTCTAAGGTTTGTCCAGGGTGGATGTCAAAGTGGGTTAAAATGGATTCTTTGAAAAATGTGGATGATTTAGTGAGAAACAATGTAATCCAAGCTCAGTTTCGTCAGAAATCGTATTTTGATTCAAGAAAAAGATCTTTATCTCATCCCATTGCTGTTGGTGATATTGTACGTATAAAGGTTCCTGTCCACATTAAGAAAGGGAGTTCAAAATTCTCTGAACCTTTCACGGTTGACAAGGTGTTCAAGAATGCTGTGAGAGTAAATTCTAAAAACTGGTGGAATGTTTCGAGGGTGGTTAAAATCAACAATGGTGTTGACCAGAATTCCTTGAGTGAACAAAAGGTTGTTTCTTCTGCTTCTCCTGTTACACAAGGTTTACGTAGGAGTTCTCGTCAACGTTTTGTTCCTGCTAAGTATCGTTGATGGGTCTATCTTGTTTTGTATGATATTTCTTCTATTACTAGATTTGTTTCTATTTTCTTTGTTTTGTTTCTTTCTTTACATCAGTTTCTATTTTATTTTTGTCTTTTTGTTTTTATTTTTAAAGGAGGAGGATAATGTAGTGTTATCATGGAACACTTGGGCCATGATGTTCTGGCCACAAGGTTCTTGTTAGAATGTTGGTATTTGAAACCGATCTGCAACGGTGTGTGTGGAGAGCTGACGGAGCGGACTGATGCGCAGCGCCTGTATTTCATTAAACCTATTACTTCATCATTTCGGAGTCAAGAGCAATCACTACAGCCTGCTTACATGAAGTGCTAAGAAACGGCTAAGAGCCGGAGTCGCTTCCTTCATAGCCCAGGACTGGAAGTTGTTTTTTTAACCCTTGAATAGAATCTAGCAATCTACTAACTGGAACACTATGGAATCAAGCCATGTGCACAAATTGCAGCACTCCGGAATCTAGCAATGTTCAATGAATGGGACATTATGATATAAAGCCAGGTAATAATCGGTGAATAATGAAACGTGGCCAGTAAGCTTATTGTAGAATTATGGAATCTAGCACTGTACTAGTTCATATCAACTTTCTCCAGAGAGTCTTTCTCCAATATTCTAATGCATTTCATGTTAGCACATTAAAACCACCTCTGTTCACTTTCCCAAGCTTGCTAACTGTAATCATCTCAGACCCAAGCAGTAGCATTTTGCATTTGCACATTGCCTTTGCGTGGGAGATAGTAATCCTCTTTCACACCTTGGCGATTGTTTGCTAACCGTTTTCGAAGGTTTATTACATAATCCCCTCCCCCCTCCCCCGCCCCCGAGCATCATGATGAGAGGACTGAGGACCCAGGGCCTCTGAGGAATGACTGAGTGGTAACGGACCCCCCCCCCACCCCCCCCCGTTCACAGGATGAGATAGAGCAGAGACTGAGAGCCCTAGTGGCAAAACACCCACCGGCACCACCCTGTAGTCTCAAGATAACACTCTAGTCCAAGTGATTAGTACTACTGGTACCCAAGAAGGATGAATGATAGAGCAGCCCTGCGGCCAATGCTGAGATTTATTACTGAGTGTGACTGAATTTGAAATGAAATCTCAGATCTTGCAGATGTAAACCGGACCTCAAGGATGACGATACAGAGCAGCCCTGCGCCTGCAGATTTAATGTGTCTGTCTCATGAATTATCAGAGATCTCATCTAATCTGCAATGCTTGGTGCCATCTGCGCTGTGTGAAGTAAGTTACTCTGATCATGAGAACAGACAGGGGACCTCTGAGGAATAACGCTAGCCCCCTCCCCCACGCCGGGCCCCAGTGCCAAGAGCAGAGAGAGAGCCCTGCCCTGCCCTGCCTGGTAAAATTGTCACGCACTGACCTGTCTGTGAAGATGAACCTTACTACTCAGTACTGTGATGCCCAATCTTGATAAGATCACGAGACTCAGACAGAGCAGCCCTGCTGCGGCCCACCTGCAGATTTACTGTGAATTAAATCACAATGATCAGACTGCAGATAAGCCAGGCTCACTGACTCCGGAAGGATGATGAGACAGAGCAGCCCTGCCTGCAGATGCTAACTCTGATCATGAGAACGGACAGGGGGCCTCTGAGGAATGATAAAATCCCCTCCCCCGCCCGGCCCCAGTGCCGGGAGCAGAGAGAGCCCTGCCTGGTAAGTCTGTCACGCACTGACCTGTGAAGATCAACATACTACTGTGGTGCCCTAAGATGAGACTCAGACAGAGCAGTCCTGCGGCCCACCTGCATTCACTGTGATAAATCACAATGATCAGACTGCAGATAAACCAGGAGGCTCACTGACTCAGGAAGGATGATGAGACAGAGCAGCCCTGCCGATGCTATCGTGTGTGAAATTTCTTTTTTCAGAGATGACTTATGTAGTAGTATAAAACACTTACTTGAACTAGTACTAGACGAGTTCAGAGACTCTTCCCGGTCCGTGACCGTCCGGCGGCTGCGGGCCACACAAGGGCCACACAGGGGCCGGACAGCTGAGCTGCAGCACTGTGACTGCACTGCATGATGCACTCTGCAGCAGTTTTGCGGTGGGTAACTATTGCGGCGCTGCGCACCGCAGAAGAAGACAGCACTGTGCACAACAAGGACTCTACTGACTCAGATTAAGTCACCTGCCGCTTCTGCTCACTCCGGACGTGACGCCACTTACGGTCACATCCGATTTAATCCCGGGCGCCCCCATGGTGTGCCACAATGACTGGCTGACAGTCAGTAGCATCGTGCTAATAGGGCAGGCCCCGCCCCCGTCCGTAATTGGCAGCAGTCAGTGTGTGTCAAAGCTGCGCGGCGCTGCAGGAATATATTGCAGCCTGGAGCCAGGCACGACACAGGCTGGGCAAATTTGTTACATTGTAGCGCTCGACACCCACATGCTTCGGCAATTAAGTGATAAAAAAGGCTGTCTTGAATTCCCTTTATAATTTCGGTGCTTGTAAAAGTAACTTCTAATTTCCAGAACATTCAGCGGTTAAGGTGTCACTTGGAAAACTGCGGGAGCATTTAGCAATTACCAGAGTACAATCGGAGCTGGTAACTGCTGATTGTCGCCCGTCTTTCACTGTCAGTGGTGGTTAGCGGCCCCCTTGCTGCTGGTGCTGACATGGCGCGAGGGATGTAGCGTAGTCACTGAGATTATAGAATCGCGAGTTTCCAAATAAAAAACAATACGCCCCCTCAGATAACATCAACAACAAGTGCTGAAAGACAAGCGTTTACCTTACTCGAGCGAGCAGCGGCTGGGGAGATAATTGCTTACAGATGGCGCCGCTGCTCGCTCCCGCAAGGTAAATGCCGTACATGCACGAGGGCTGATTGGAAACAGTGCAGAACATGCACGAGTTTCCACAAAAGCCCAGAGTGATTCCAAGCGGTCACTCCAAAGCAGCGATCGCGCGCTGCGTAGGCGAGACCTAAATACTTCGAAAAATCCTAGGCCTCCTTTCCGGACCAGTAAGGAAAACAGTAGTTCAGGCCATTCTCGTATCCACATCAAATGATTGTAATGTCCTTTACCCTGGAGTAACACAGGACCAACTGAAGAAACCTCAGTGGTTCCAGAACACCTCCATTGATTTCCTATCAGGGAAGGAGTCTCCTTTAATAGTCTTTGTATCGCCCACAAAATTCTGCATCAGAGAGGTCCTCACTACCTCTTTTCCTTGATTAAATGGTACCATCCAAATAGATGCCTCGGGTCCACAGGGGCAGCACTGACTATGCTTCCAAAGATAAAACATGCATGTCTGGGCGGTCGTTCCTTCAGCTATTTGACAGCAAAGTTGTGAAACTCCCTTCCCTCTGATCTGAGACTAGAACGCTCGGAAACCATGTTCTGGAAGAAACTTGAAACTTGTTTTTTTATACAACTGCAATTGCTCGGGATCAAGAGCAGAACCTTTGTGGTCTATGAAGCGTAGCGTGGGGATACTCCAAATGGAGTAATCGGGCACTTTACAAAACTTCTTATAATAATAATAGCAAAGATAAAAGCTCTAGGACTCTTATTTGATGCACACATGTCCATTGATCAGCAGGTCCACTCCATTGTCAAGTATTTCATCCTACCAAATCAAACATTTTCATTGCCTCTTTTTATCCCAGAAATCCAGGCATTGAGCATGATTTACTGCTACTCCCCATGTCGGTCAGAAATATCTGCATCAACTACAGACTTTGAAAGTTGAGGCAGCAAAGATTTTGACAGACTCCCCCTTCCCAAAATGACTTTTGTGTTATATCATTTAACAAACTGATTAGCGCCTTCATGTCACAAGAGATGGTCAGAGCAGGCAGCAAGCCTTTTTACTTACCAAGCTGCTAATCTTTGGAACAGCATTTCAGCTGCCTCGTGCAAGAAGGAAGGGTATCGGTATTGTCCTCGACAAAAGAAAGCCTTTCTGTTACAGAGTTCGAGATATTGTCCATTTTTGTTTTTCTTTGTCAGTGTTTGAATGCTCAATGGGGTTTTTAATACTTTACATTTGGCAATGGACGGAAAAAGGAGCTCCTGGCTCTGCCATGCCTATCACTTTGAAGCACTGTGGTCGCTGGAACAAAGATTTGAAAGGATAGCAACCCAAACTTTGAGCTGTCCTCTGTCTTGGATTTTCAGGAAATTGCACACAAAATTATTATGACCCAACAACAATTAACTAGTTTTTAATGTTACTTTATGGTAATAGTGGCAGAATGTCTATTTCGGGATAGTTTAAAATTAAAATTGGTACCATTTAGGCTCAGAGTGCACCCGTAGAAATCCGCTATTGTCATTCCCATTCCCAAGAACCACTCGAAATAAATCCCTGAACATTCTTGTGATCCGCGGGTCGCGCAGGACATGCCCCCTCTATAGCTGGGTATTTCCTGCTGCAGTGTTTGCATTTATTGCAATCTGTTTGTCTCCTTTAGTACGTGTGTTAGCACCTCTGTTGCATCTAATTATAATAAGCCTGAAACTACCAACCTTCACTTCTGGATTTCTCTGTGGTATCTGTCATCTTCTACCCAGCATACCTTGCCAGGAACTGAGATCAAAGTCTCTCTTTTCTATAAACCTATCCAAGATGGTCTTTGTATTATGTTTTCCTTCTTGTTTTTTCTAAGCCACGATAGCGATGTAAAGGATTTGCGGAATAGTTTCCTGTTTGAAGAGTGTAGAAAATTGGGTTACTTAGTTAAGGGGGTTAAAATCCTTCTCAAGCAGTGACTACAGTTTCTGTCAGGGAGATGTCACAAGCAATCCCAAATTAGCCTGTGCTTAACCCTCTGGTAGCTTGCCACAAACAGTCAGGCTTAACTTAGAGGCATTGTGTACAGTATTTATGCAGCACTTCAAACAGTAATAAAGGGAAAACACAAGATAAGTCCCATGCCAATTTTGAGAAATAGAGTACAAGGTAATAAATTATTTGACACCAAAACAACAAAAATCCAATCAGTAGAACCAGCGATATGCAGTTTTAAAGATTTAAGTGAAAATAGTGCCTAAAAGCACAAAGCGTGAACTGTGCTTATCTTGTTGCGCCAGAACTGGACAAAGTCACAAGTTCTGGCCGACTGAAATGGAGTGTGTGCTGGTTACAGGGACTAAGTTAAGCCCGGTGAACAAAGTACCTTAAATCGTGGTTGTCGAGTGTTGCAAGATACCACGTTTAGGATGGATTGTGCAGTGGCTGTTCCGACGAAGCTGCAGGGCTGAGATGCGAAGTCCTGGCTCATTGTCGAAAGATGCTGTCAATGGGGGGCCTGTCATACAAACTCCTGCGTTGAGCATGCATCGCACAGCGGTGGTTTAGAGTAGCTGTGGGCTGTGATGCAAAGTCCTGTGTCGGGCAGCAGCGGTTCCGATGCAGAGCTGCAACGGGATGCGATGCGCTGCATTGGTTCTGTTCAAAGGACCACAGCTGGGCTGGCCCAGCTTCCAAAGGTCTAGGACTCGGTGGCACAATTTAGGGGGCAAGACTCAGCAGACAGAGTCAAAGTGCTTTTTTCAAGATGGTTGCAGCCTTTTCTGGCTCTGATCTCTTGGGGTCACCCTCGAGGACCTTGGTTCAAGTTGGAGGTCCACTTCCTCTCACTCAGGAAGCAGGATAGTAGGGAAGCAGAGCAGTAGTTCTTCTTGCAGCAGAGCCGCACAACAGTCCTCCTTCTGAGTCTTCTACTGGTTCAGAGGTATACTGAAGAGTCGGGTCTGAAGGTTAAATATTTATACTTGGTACCCGCTCTGAAATAGGAGATTCTAAAGGCAACCACTCCCAGAGGTGTTGGAAATGTCCTTCCTCTCTGCCCTGGTCCCAGCTTGTCTGGAGACACAAAGGACTAGTGTGTGTGTGTGCTAAGGCAGAGGCTTTGTGAAGTGCAAGTGTGGTAGGTGACCGCTCCACCCCCCCTGTCATATCAGAGATGGCCCATCCTGCCAGCACCTATTCTCCTTTGTCTCACTCTCTGGGAGCGATACACAAAGGCCATCTGCCAGCTACACCTAGTCATGTCTCCCAGAATTCTGGCTACAGGCACCAAATGATTAGGACAAGAAATTAGCAGCTTTCTAAAAGTGGCATTTTCAGAATTGTGGCAAAAAATGTGACTTTCCCACTAAAGAGGGTAAATTACAATTCCTTAAAAACAAAACCCAATATTTCTATCTGCTCCCAATTGACAGTTATCACGTATTAAATGTAATAAGGTAGCCCAATGTTATCCTACGGGACAGGCAGGCCTTGCAGTGGTGAAACATGAATTTGAGAGTTTTTAGCTACCAGGACTTGTAAAGCTTAAAAGTACATATCCAACTTTTTAAATACACAGAACCCTGCCCTATTGGCTGTTTAGGGCCTACCTTGGGGGTGAATTATATGTATTAAAAATAGGGGTGGGGGGGGGGGGGGGGGTAGGTCTGGCAAACGTTTTATTTTGCCAGGTAAAAATGGCAGTTTAGACACAGGCTGTGATGGCAAGCCTGACATGTTTAAAATTTAAAAAGCTGCTTAAGTGGGTGGCACAATAAGTGCTGCAGTCCCATTAGTACATGTAGTACCACTGTACTAGGAACTTAAAAGTAAATTAAATGGACCACTTGGATGTAAGTCAATGTTACCATGTTTTAGGAAGTGTGCACACACACACTTTAGCACTGTTTAGCAATAGGAAAGTGCATAGAGTCCTATGAACAACAAAAATAAAATCAACAGAAATAAAAATGCAGGAGTAAAGCAAAAAGTTTTGGGGAAGAGGATCCTAAGGCTGACCGGTCTAACGGAATATTTAAGCGTCAGTGTCTAGGTGGAAGCTGCGCACCAATGTTTATAAAGTATTTTTCATCACATTCTGTTATTCTTTTCCCTCGCCCTTTGGAGTCTTCCTTCTGGTATTCTTGTTTGGACCATCTTCCTGGATATTCCCAGCATTTTACATCTGACGTCATTCAGCATCTCCAATTCCATCCGGAACAAATTTTCTGCCCTTCTATATTCCCTTCCTTGGGCGCTCATTCCAGAAGACACTAGCTGTCCAGTGAAGTACTCACACTCGACAGCACTGTAGCTGTTGGAAAAGGTCCCCCATGTCGCAGACACTGCCACTGGAAGAAGGAGGATTCAAGAATCCAAAGTTTAGCCCTTGACAAGTATAGCACCTTGCTAGAGTCTAGTGAGCTTTACAAAATTCTGAAATGTAAAGACTCTACCTTACCTGTATTATGCACTGCTGTGTATAAGTGCAGGGAATGACTTGGGCCAGGTACAAACTGCCAGTTGTGTGTGTTTTAAAGTCTGCAAAAACTCACTGCAGATTTTCAATCTGGTATCAGTGAACAATATTGCAGAAAAAAACCTGACTTGCGTCAAAAGACCATTGTTAAAGCAGCAGACAGTCAAACGTACAATCTCGGATCCCTAAAATAGAGAATGAGTGCAAAATCTCCTTATATAACATATACTCTATCAATAAATCTCCACCATAATTTGATGTTGTGTTCCTCGGTTATAATTTCCTGTATTCATGTATACCTGCCTCGGTAGGGATGTGAACAACAATAGAATTCCCCTAGGATAGGAATATAAACTGAATAAAGTGCAGCGCGTGCAAAAATGTAAAAAACTAAAGTTTAAAATAAAAAAATAGAGTGTATTAAGTCTGATCACATATAATTCATAATAAATAAAAGACTAAAATAACATGAAGTACATCAAATAAAAAATTGTAAATACATACTTCGGCACTTCCCGTCGCTCATTGTCAGTTATTGAATCCATATACATTTTTGGGATTTCAACAATTGTGGCAAGAAATGTGCAAATTAGACTTGTCAGCGTGTTTCAGTGGATATCATTTATAAAGACCACTGCAGCCTGCTAGCGCAAAGACAGAGCATACAGCAGTCGCCAGTGAGCAAATATCAATCAATTGAGATACAATCTGCCTGCTAATAGCGGGAGATCCACAAGGCGGAATTCTCTAAAGGACAGCCTCTAACCAAGTGGAAACCTGCACTGTTTATCACGTTCCTTATGAAAGTGGGCACACCATACTAAGTGGCCTTTTGGTCACCGCTTGTGAGAGTAATGTCGAGATATGCTAACTCTGCGAGAAACTGCTCTTTTTATTTGAGGCGAGCGTCTCATGTTGACGTAATTGCGGTGTTGAGCTTTAAAAGGAAAGTGATAAACAGTGCAGGCTTCCAATTGGTTATAGGTTGTCCTTTGGAGAATTCTGTTTGTTCTACATGAAGTATGCTAATTTCTTTTATGTGGAGCTGTCGCATGAATATCTATAAAGGTTTCTCTGAAAAAGGACTCTTTTTGAGTCCCTGTCCCACTTTTTTTTGATTGGTCTTGGCTGGCATTATAACAGTTGTGCAGAGGCTTTGTGAAGTACAAGTGTGGTAGGTGACCGCTCCACCCCCCTGTCATATCAGAGATGGCCCATCCTGCCAGCACCTATTCTCCTTTGTCTAACTCTCTGGGAGCGATACACAAAGGCCATCTGCCAGCTACACCTAGTCATGTCGCCCAGAATTCTGGCTGCAGGCACCAAATGATTAGGACAAGAAATTAGCAGCTTTCTAAAAGTGGCATTTTCAGAATTGTGGCAAAAAATTTGACTTTCCCACTAAAGAGGGTAAATTACAATTCCTTAAAAACAAAACCCAATATTTCTATCTGCTCCCAATTGACAGTTATCACGTATTAAATGTAATAAGGTAGCCCAATGTTATCCTACGGGACAGGCAGGCCTTGCAGTGGTGAAACATGAATTTGAGAGTTTTTAGCTACCAGGACTTGTAAAGCTTAAAAGTACATATCCAACTTTTTAAATACACAGAACCCTGCCCTATTGGCTGTTTAGGGCCTACCTTGGGGGTGAATTATATGTATTAAAAATAGGGGTGGGGGGGGTTAGGTCTGGAAACGTTTTATTTTGCCAGGTAAAAATGGCAGTTTATAACTACAGACACAGGCTGTGATGGCAAGCCTGACATGTTTAAAATTTAAAAAGCTGCTTAAGTGGGTGGCACAATAAGTGCTGCAGGCCCATTAGTACATGTAGTACCACTGTACTAGGAACTTAAAAGTAAATTAAATGGACCACTTGGATGTAAGTCAATGTTACCATGTTTTAGGAAGTGTGCACACACACACTTTAGCTCTGTTTAGCAATAGGAAAGTGCATAGAGTCCTATGAACAACAAAAATAAGATCAACAGAAATAAAAATGCAGGAGTAAAGCAAAACGTTTTGGGGAAGAGGATCCTAAGGCTGACCGGTCTAACGGAATATTTAAGCGTCAGTGTCTAGGTGGAAGCTGCGCACCAATGTTTATAAAGTATTTTTCATCACATTCTGTTATTCTTTTCCCTCGGCCGTTGGAGTCTTCCTTCTGGTATTCTTGTTTGGACCATCTTCCTGGATATTCCCAGCATTTTACATCTGACGTCATTCAGCATCTCCAATTCCATCCGGAACAAATTTTCTGCCCTTCTACATTCCCTTCCTTGGGCGCTCATTCCAGAAGACACTAGCTGTCCAGTGAAGTACTCACACTCGGCAGCACTGTAGCTGTTGGAAAAGGTCCCCCATGTCGCAGACACTGCCACTGGAAGAAGGAGGATTCAAGAATCCAAAGTTTAGCCCTTGACAAGTATAGCACCTTGCTGGAGTCTAGTGAGCTTTACAAAATTCTGAGATGTAAAGACTCTACCTTACCTGTATTATGCACTGCTGTGTATAAGTGCAGGGAATGACTTGGGCCAGGTACAAACTGCCAGTTGTGTGTGTTTTAAAGTCTGCAAAAACTCACTGCAGATTTTCAATCTGGTATCAGTGAACAATATTGCAGAAAAAAAACAGACTTGCGTCAAAAGACCATTGTTAAAGCAGCAGACAGTCAAACGTACAATCTCGGATCCCTAAAATAGAGAATGAGTGCAAAATCTCCTTATATAACATATACTCTATCAATAAATCTCCACCATAATTTGATGTTGTGTTCCTCGGTTATAATTTCCTGTATTCATGTATACCTGCCTCGGTAGGGATGTGAACAACAATAGAATTCCCCTAGGATAGGAATATAAACTGAATAAAGTGCAGCGCGTGCAAAAATGTAAAAACTAAAGTTTAAAATAAAAAAATAGACTGTATTAAGTCTGATCACATATAATTCATAATAAATGAAAGACTAAAATAACATGAAGTACATCAAATAAAAAATTGTAAATACATACTTCGGCACTTCCCGTCGCTCATTGTCAGTTATTGAATCCATATACATTTTTGGGATTTCAACAATTGTGGCAAGAAATGTGCAAATCAGACTTGTCAGCGTGTTTCAGTGGATATCATTTATAAAGACCACTGCAGCCTGCTAGCGCAAAGACCGAGCATACAGCAGTCGCCAGTGAGCAAATATCGATCAATTGAGATACAATCTGCCTGCTAATAGCGGGAGATCCACAAGGCGGAATTCTCTAAAGAACAGCCTCTAACCAAGTGGAAACCTGCACTGTTTATCACGTTCCTTATGAAAGTGGGCACACCATACTAAGTGGCCTTTTGGTCACCGCTTGTGAGAGTAATGTCGAGATATGCTAACTCTGCGAGAAACTGCTCTTTTTATTTGAGGCGAGCGTCTCATGTTGACGTAATTACGGTGTCGAGCTTCAAAAGGAAAGTGATAAACAGTGCAGGTTTCCAATTGGTTATAGGTTGTCCTTTGGAGAATTCTGTTTGTTCTACATGAAGTATGCTAGTTTCTTTTATGTGGAGCTGTCGCATGAATAGCTATAAAGGTTTCTCTGAAAAAGGACTCTTTTTGAGTCCCTGTCCCACTTTTTTTTTGATTGGTCTTGGCTGGCATTATAACAGTTGTGCTCTTCTTGTAACGTCCACCAGAACTCCTCAGGATCAGGGCGATGCACAAAGGGGTCCACCTCTTGACATCGCCAACTCTGGATTGAGGCGATCAAGCGAGGGATAGGAATTAGGGTAGGAACAGCAGGTAATGGGACACCTGTAAGCAGAAAACACAATATTAGTACAGTTCTAAACACTAACTACTCTCATTAAGAAAAAGAGAAAGAACGATAAAGAGAAAATGTTGTGTCTCTTTCCAACTCCAATGGACAGAGTGTTATAAATGTAAGTCTTGATCCTCTGTACATGAAAGACACCATAAAGAGTCAATGAATAATCTTGGTTCCTGTTCCGCATTCCATAACAAAAGAGGAAAATGCACTATCGTCCCAAAACCCCAATAAACTAATCGAGAAATACCGTGGCTTTAAAAACAGCAACCACAGTAATGAAGTACTTTGACTAAAGGACTCATGGACTCCGATGCGTTGCACCTGATCCAGATGAAGAGTGTTACTCGGGCCCGAGCAACACCTGAAGCATGGCAGCCAGTTGAACAGTTCTTTTCGTAGTCCCTAGGTAGGGTAAATATTCCAATATGCTCTCTTCTATGAGAGCTGCAGGTTCGCTAATCCATCCATGATGAAAACCGCAACGCTCTGAGCCGCGCTGATTCTGAGCAGCACAAATGTATTCCACCAGCTCCCGGCAGGACACGCTAACAGCCGTCAGCGGATGTGAACTGGTGCTGGTAGCAGAACGCCCTCTCTGGCGTGAATGCGACAGCCCCGAACAGTATCCCAGAGAAAGGGAAACTTGAAGAAAACAGGAACGAAAGGAGACATCGTGATAGTGCAACCGCACCATCCAAACGATCTCCAACAAGTCATAATTACGCACACCGCTCGGTGCGCGTCCCGTCAGTTAAGCGTCTTTGGCCCCTCCCAGAAGGAAAGACTTCTGGGAGATGAAGTTTTGCAAGGCACTGCTTCCAAATGCACGTACAATGCAGGCGCCTTTGGTCAGTGTCTGACACTTCTCCTATAAGCACTATAAAATTTGGTTATGCCCAATTGGCTTATGTAACTTTCTAGTAAAAGCAAGGTAAATTGGTGCAGGAAATGCACCAGTGGTGTGGAAATCAAGTGTGATATGCAATCTGTAGTGTGTAGCATCAGATAGTGACTTCTAGCTGCAGATTCTTTACCTTCAAATTAACCCCAGGCGTCAGATTAGATCCAGAAAATCTTTGTGAGCAGTACCCTAGCGCATTGGTAGGTGGCGTTGATCGGCTCTGAATGGTGTCATCGCTGTTGTCCACGCCAGATGTGACATGTACAGTTCCTATATAGGCGCCACCCTAGTGAGCTAACATCAGTTCTTTTCTTTCCACACCAGTCAGTGTAGATCCAGAGAGAGCTACCCCTCACTCAATTTTTTCCTAATTTTGTTTCCACTCTTTGCCAAGTGTTTTTAAGGTGTTCCTCCTGGTGTGGCAGGTATGTCCACCCTGAAGGCTGTCTTCAAATCCAGCGGCACCTGACACTGCTCAATGTTAGTGATGGACCCACACCTTGTATGCCTTTGGTGCCTCGATCGCGAACACAATCCAATGACCTGTTACGATTGCCATGCCATGAAACCAAAGGCCTTGAAGGATTGATCCCAGAAGCTCCTTGTGGCTTGACGAGTGATGCCGCGACGATCCAGATCCCAGTCGACAGGAAGGTCTCTGGAGCGGATGAAGAGTCTGAGATCCTCGTCACGGTCAAAGTCGCCAGGTTAGTTCAGCAAGAAGAAGAAAAAGTCAAACAGGTCTTAGACGAGGGAACATTGAAATTCGAGGCCTAGCTCCCCGGTCAAGCCAGCATCTGGGCTGTCTCCACCCCTCCCTGAGTTTCTGGTTGGCAGAGCTACTCTCACCCAATTGGGAGAATTGTATGAGACTCTGCACTTCAAATTTGGCTGGCCCGTTCCCTCTAGCATGCCTTCCGACCGTGTGGGTTCAGATGGGGCCCTACTGGATCCACTCTGGTGGCTTCGGTGTCAGTCAGGCCTCTTGGATCCAGAGATGGATCCGGACCGGTGCCGGTCATGCCATGTCGACCTTCCTTGATGCAGATGCTCCTGGCACCATCCCCATTCTGATCACTGACTCTTATCTGGAGCCGGATGGGCATCGCCCGACTCTGGCGCCAACTGAAGCCAAGCCTTCAAGGCCAGAGCCTAAGCCCTTTTCTTATGGGCAAAGACTCTGGGAGGGATAGAAGGGTTCTCCGGATCCTGAAGAATATCAGCCTTATGACCCTAACATGGACTGTGAGGATTTGCCAGATGCCAGCCAACTGGATACTTCTCCAAATACTGGCATGCTTTCCCCCATTACCATGGCTTCATGTATCAGATTGTAAAATCCAGCAATAAGTGTTATTGTGAAACGTCCCTGTTAGTGGATGTTGTCTCCACACATGAGGCCTAGATACAAAAAGAAAGTATAGTTTATCAAGAACTCTTTGCCACACTGCTGAACCCATTAATAAATAATGTGGTCCCAATAATCAGATAGACGAGAAAAAAGCAAGTATGTGATAAAGGCTGAAAGTTCTACTCAACCATAACCAATGTCACCCATAATGTGGATGAGTAATATAAGTAGAGCATACCTAAAATCATTAATGAGTACCCAAGTATCCTTAGTCCAAAAAGAATGTATGTCGCAACGATGGCGAAGAGCTAGGACTTATGGTGTTATTAAGCCTCCAGTGTAGTCAGGCAGAGTACCTAAAGGCAGAGCGAGAGAAATATGTGACTAATACAAAAAATACTACTTATTCCAAGAAGGATAGTGTGGAGCTAACTGTGTGACCGCCGCAATCAGTGAATAGAAGGATCAGAAACACATAAGTGAAGGTGTCCAGGGTGTCCCCACGCCTAGACGTTAAAGTGTGAACATCAATGCAAAAAATGTACCTAACATTATATTGAGACTGAACCGTAATGATTCTAATTAAGGGCTATGACCTTGGGCAGAGAGTACTCATGCCCAAACACGTGTGCCCCCAACAACACCATAATGCGCTAAACACATATGTAGTATGGAGTGTGTATACCGTTCTATATGTAGTACCCTGCCAAGAACTATTATCACAGGTAGACTGTGCAGTGGGAACAGAAATGCCTGAACTCTAAAGGAAGCTAAATAACTTCTAAGTATTCAGTTAAAATAGCTCAAGACATGTATATATGCAGTAACCTGCCAAGAGCCATTATCACAGGTAGACTGTGCAGTAGGGCGTGGGCCGCCATGTATAGTCTAATCAGAGTAAAGCTAAGTCGTGAGATTAAGTAAAATTGCTCTAAGCGATGTAGTTGAGTAAAATAGCCAAATGTAATTCCCTAAAGTTAACTTGTGCTATAAGGCGCTAGCCGCCAAGTCAAGTGGCGTGCCCCAGTCCAGTAACCCTCTACGGCACCTCTGTATCAAGTGCGGAGATGGAGAACAATCAAAATTGACCCTGGCGTTCCAAAACTTACTTGTTTCATTCTGCGTGTGTAATCGGAAACCGTGTCCGGCAGCAGTACGCCAGAAATGCGCTGCCGCCTATAAGCCTAGCTGTATCCCCGGTGACCAACGTGCACCAACAAGTGCACGTCACTTCTGTGGTGCCAGCCGATGGAAAGCTGGAGCTCTAACCAGAGGACCATTTTGAAAGCGTTTCCAGCACTTCCGTCTTATTTTGAACTGTTGGCACTAGACGGGCAACAAATCTTACACTAAAGAGACTCACCCACTAATAAGATTTGAATTAATAAAAAGGAGAAGCAGAGTACCGTTTTGAAAGCATTCCCAGCACCTCAATCTTATTATGAGCTTATTGTAAATTAATACAAAGGAAAGGCAGAGAATTGGTTTTGGAAAAATATTTTTTTTTTAAAGTAGTCACAGCATTAAATGTATTCACAGAATGGTATCAAGAAGTGCAAGATACAGGCGATTTGGGAAATACGGCTAATTAAAAGGGGAGTCCCCCACCCATTTCAATACTATGATTTGGGAATTAAAGGATAAGAGTTGTAAAGCTACTAAATAGGAAACAGAAAGTGTGGCACATGTGTGAAAAGTTGCAAAAGTTACACTGAGTTGCCTTAGCAGAGTAAAACAGTCCCAATGCTGTATCAGTCTGATGGTTGGAAGATTGAGGGATGTAAGGACAGGAGAAGGATAAAAGTTGCCACTAAAGCATGCAACATTAAGTTGGAGCAAAAAAAACTTAAATGCATACGTATGTAGAGGTGAGAACGATGTATACATTGAGTTGTCAACCAAAAGCAATTGTTCAAAAATAATTCTATAACAAATTTCAGTTGACAATTATTGTCATAGGGAGCATATAGCAGCACTCACAAGTAACCAAGAAAAGGGAAAGAGTAACAGGACATTGATGCACCCGTAAATGCAACAAACCTAAATTTAAACATACTGAAAAACAGGTTAAGATTGTAACATTTGTCCTTGCGTTGTATACATCAGGGGCAGTAAGGTTAGAGTGCCCCAGGTGTATGCCTAGAACAGCTACTATGCCTATGTAAATTCATGTTAGGTACAACCAGGGCAATAAGGCTACAGTATCCCAGGTGCATGGCATAATTGGTGTTCGCTTATTCGACATCTGTAATACAAAGATCTGAGCTGTCCAACGGATCCTTTACTCTAAAAGGATTCTGATGACATATGGTGCATTGCACAAGGTTATCACAAAAAATAATGCATCTCATTGTCAGTTTTAAGGCCCAATGCGGTGGTGCGTAGATTACATATCCATCTATCTTCCAGTTGTCTGAGTGCAAGGTCCCTGTCACCTCCTCTCATGTTGCCGTGTGCAACACCAAAGCCATGAAAACCGAACTTAGTTCTATCCACACCACTTCTACATTTGTGAGAAACCAGCGCATATGTAGTGTCACCATTCAGGCATGCCCTGCGATGTTCTTGAATGCGTGTCTTTAGCTTTCTAGTGGTGCTACCAATGTAGATCTTATCGCATCCACAGATCAGGACATATATCACATTGCTAGTGAGACAGTTGATAAAATGTTGTATTCTGTACTGTGTTCCTGTGTTGTAGCTGAAAGTCTTAGTTTTGTTGCAGCCTAGGTTACATATGTTGCAGGTTCCACAGGTATAGAAGCCCATGGTTTTGTGAAGCCAACCTTGTGATCTTGGTGTTCTGTAAAGTGTATTACTAGGGCACAGCACGTCCCTCATGGTTCTGCTTCTCTTGAATGTTACGGAAGGCCTATCTGAAATGAGGTTGTTAACCCCTGGGACACCATTTAGCAGTGCACAGTGTTTTCCAAGCACTTTAAAGACCTCATGATTCAATGCAGGGTGCTTTGTAATGAAAGAAAGTCTTTGTTTGTCAAGGTCAGGGGTTTTATGTTTTTTACTGACAAGTGTATCCCTTCTGTTGGTGTTCCTAGCCCTGTTTTCTGCAATGTGTAAGATGCGCTGATCATAGCCCTGCCTTTTGAGTCTGTTGATAATTTAGCTTGTGTCACGAAGTTGGCCTCCTCGCTACAGTTTCTGCGAATGCTTAGAAGCTCCCCATAGGGGATAGATTTCTTAGTAGACGGTAGGTGTGAACTAGTGTAGTGAAGAATGCTGTTCACCGCAGTCTCCTTTCTGTGTAGTGTACTTTCAGTTCTGTTGCTATTGATCAAGATCAAGGAAATGTATCCTTGATTGTGACATCTCAAGTGTGAAGGTGACATTGAGTGTATTGCCATTCAGAAATCCAAAGTACTCCTGTAGTTCAGGTCCAGTCCCTGTCCAAATGATGATGATGTCCTCTATATAACGGCCCCGGAACTGGATGTGCGTTGTCCAGTCCGATGCCGCTGCTGACCATGCATATGTGTGTTCTACCCACGCCATGAAGAGGTTGGCATACGAAGGGGCAAATTTAGAACCCATCGCAGTCCCCTGTTGTTGCTTAAATCATGTTTTGTCAAAGAGAAAGAAGTTATTGTCAAGGATAAGGTCAATCATCTCAAGCAGCATCAAGTTATGGTCAATGAGGTGTGCCTGTCTTTTGGAGAGAAAGAATTCTCCAGCCATTTTCCCAAGTTCTTTCCAGCTGCTGGTGTAAAGAGATTCTACATCTAATGTGGCTAACCACATTGTGTCGTCCCACTCCAGGTACTCAAACGTTTTGAGTATGTCCATACTGTCCCTGACATATGAAGGCAGATTGACTACCAGTGGTTGCAGAAAAGTGTCAACAAACTTGGAGAGTGCTTTCATCATGGAGCCAATCCCTGAAATGATTGGGCGTCCTGGTGGGAAAAGCTGTTTCTTGTGTATCTTCAGTAGAAGATAGATACAGGGAAATCTAGGGTCTTTGATTTGAGAAAGTTGTACTCTGTGTCTGAAAGGAGGCCCACTTCCTTCCAATGTGAGAGCTGGGTATTTAATGCAGAGGAAGCTTGTGCACACAGATTGTGTCAGTTTGGCATAGTGTGTTGTGAAGTTGCCTCTTTACCTCACCCTCATAGTCACTCCTGTTCATAACACAATGTTTTCTCCCTTGTCCGCTTCCCTTATCACATCTGAGTCATTGTTCCACAAACTATTGATGGCTTTCCTCTGGTCTAGTGTCAGATTGTCCTTGACTTATCTCCTGTTAGTGTGCTTTAGTCTGTCCTCTAAACAGTGTTGGTCATCAGTCACCAGGTTATAAAACACATCAATGCTATTGAGATGTGAGCCTTGAGGTGTAAATTTGCTGCACGTATGTAGGCCATTATCACAAGTATAATCCTGAATAATATTCAGACTGTCCAGTACATGTTCAACTGAAGATTCATTGTCGGGGTCAAGGGTCAAGTGTGGATTCATCCTTGATATGTGAAACCGTTGCTTCTGTGTGTGGTGCATCAATTGTGGCACCAGAGCCCTCAAGGCAGTTATTAGGAAAGAGACACTCAAGCTTAGCTTTCCTCACAAATTTAAACTAATCAATATGCAAGTCTGAGCACCCCAGGATACAGGACAGAATCCAAGTCCTTTATTCAATACATTTTTTCATGCAAAATTAAAGTATGGTCAGATAGATTCACTACAAGGTCATCAACAGAACTTTTTTGAGACAATTGGTTCTGATTTTCATACATTATTGACATTAACATTTGTTTAATTGCTTCCTATGATTTCTTGTTAGAACCCTGTCCTTGTCTATGGGTTTTCCTCCTCCCCCTCTCCTGGTTTTTCTCTTTGCTTTTTGTTTCCGATTCTGAATCGGAGTACCTCCTCTGAAAAAGTCGAGTAACAAGCTCCCTGTAATTCAGTCTCGTTGCCCCCTTCCGCGTTGGATTTATCTATCGAAGAAGCCTCTGAATTAGCGCTGATGCTAGAATTGCTTCGGGTATTGGAAGTGGTAGGTGTAGTGCCCTTGAGGACCTGTATATCATCAAACTGTCTCACAAACGTAAAAATGTGACCACTGTCATAGTCCCGGTCATCCCGCATGATTTTATTGAGTTTCCTATTCTTGACTGTTGCCTGATGGGCAGAGATTTGTTATTTCAAAATTACATAGTTTTTAGTAGTGGCCTCAGCAAGATTTAATTGACTAATTTCTTCCTCCAGAGCCTTGATCTCAGTCTGGAGTTTAGTACATTTCCTATCAGCGTGCTGAATTAGTATCCTCATCATGGTAAAAGAAGAGTTGTGTAAATAATCCTCCCATTCAGATAGTAGCTCCGGCTCAAGATCGTCGAAATTGGGAAAGGTGACGATCCTAAGACCCTGAGGACTTTTTTGTTTTCTAGGGAGCGTTTAAGGGTGACTCCGTCTCACCATTTGGACAACACTTTTTTTTTGTGTGTGTTTCGAGCCCCTGAAATTTAAGTTTCAAGCCTTCATTCTTGTTACCTACATTAGGGACTACTTGTTTGATCTCACTATTAGGTTTGAAGAGGTCCTTAGCTAGTCCCTCCAGTTGTCATCAAAACTCATGTCGAATAATGTGACGAAAGTGCGCCAGGATTGCTAGTAAAACCCTTAACTTAGTTTAAAAAAGGCAGAGGGTAGCAGGGTGAAACGGCAACTGCACAACCTAGACCAGTCAGGAAAAGGTACTTTGAACTCGTATTGCCCACCTCAAATGGCCAGCTGCCACATGACCACAAATAAATTCCAGAGAAAGGTTGATGAGAGGCAACACACAAAATCAGCAAGTTACAGTGCACACAAAGCAAAGTTAATGCCGCAGGCGTTGTGAGTTTAGTTGCAAATCTTTATTTTCCAAACAGTCCTTTGTACTCGTGGAAAACTGCCAATGCATTTCACCCTTTACAAGGGCTTCTTCAGGGCTGTGAAATCATACAATATAGGAAATATTTAGAACCACTATTCAATAAGATAATCAGGTGTTTGATAAAAAGGCAAATATGTTTGAGCAAAAAGAAGAAAAATGGTGAGTTTGGACAGTCAGAGTCCAATAGAGAAGCATGGAGCCGAAATCACGACAGAGGAGGAAACAACCATGGGAATAGTTATTCCAGAAAAGTCAACAAAAGGTCATGAAGTAAAAGCAAGCAACTAGAATCCAATTAGAGACCTTTGTGTAGAAGAAAAGTATGAAAGACAGAGCCTTAAGGATACCGTAAACGTAGATCCTCAAACTAGAGTAAACACCCTAAGTGCAAAAAAAGAAGAATATCAAGACTAAAAAAACTACCTTTTACCAAAGGTAAGATGGCCGGATTCATGTATCAAATTGCAAAATCTAGCAATAATTGTTATTGTGAAACGTCCCTGTTAGTTGACATCTCCACACATGAGGCATAGATACAAAAAGAAAGTATAGTTTATCAAGAACTCATTGCCACACTGCTGAACTCAGATAATCTATGTGGATTAAGGCTCCAGAGCATTTTGGTTGGTGTGTTGGCTGGTCTCTTTGGGAATAGCTATGTAGAGATCTAGGAGAGCAGTGTCTCTAGCGAGAGGGTGAGAGAGACAAAATGGTTTGCAAACCTTGTATCATGTCATGGTGGTGATCCAGTTTTGGTTTGATGGCAGTTCATTTTGTTCGGGAGGTAAGAGAGTAAATGGTCAGTAAATAGATGTAAGGAAGTATAAAGCAAGTAATCTCATCTGTTACCTGAAGTATGATTTTGGATGGAAGTACTTCTCTGGAGAGTCAGTTTGTGTACTTTTTGGTGTAGTTTGACTGAATTGGAAGGTTGGTTGACAGAAGGAGTCTGTGTCAAGCAGAGTTGTTGGCTTCCGGAAATGGCTGTGTGTTTGGCCTGTGACAATATTTTGGTTTGTGTCAGTCCAGTTTTTCTATTCCAGTTTATGGGCCATACCATCTAGGTTTATGCTGGCCTGATGCTGTCAGGTTTCAATCTGTAAGGACATGTGGATGATAATGGGGGCATGGCTGAGGAGGGTGTTGGGGGGGCCTTGTAGTCAGTACAGATGGTAATCATGGTGTTGGCTTTAACATCCCTAGCAATGGTGAATTGTTAAAATATTAACCACTGTGATATCCTCAGATGATTCGTTTTTTCCCTCAAGGGATTTTTGTACTCTTTGGACGAAAATTAATGACATTATTAAAAAAAAGTGGATCCCAGCTGTTAACCATGGTGCTTTCCACTGATAAATATTTCCAAGGCGGCCATCAGGGCTTAGTGTTTGTGACAGCTGAAAGTAGTTTTGGATAGCCCAATGGGGAATATAATTTCTGAGGTTTTGTTACGTGCATACTGGGGTCTGATATGATATGATATGAAGATATAGTTGGTGGTATTTAGGGATCACATTAAATAAGTGAAAGATAGTGTGCATGATAAGCAGATTGAGTAAGATGCAACCTACAATATGCAGCCATGAGGATCTCTCAGTCTAGAAAAAAAATGTATTAGCAAGATGTCACTTTTGGTGTAAAACATGCATATGAATATGACATCATCATTGGTACAATACCAGAATAATTGTGAAAAGCAATTGGAAGTGTAAATCACATTGAAGTGTAAATCAAATTTTTGTGCAAAATTACCCTTGATGCTGAGTAAGCAACATTGTGATATGACATTTAGGAGTAAAATAACTCTTGGTGCAACATCAGCCGAAGAATGAATAAACTTTTTTGAAATACAAATGAATGTATTTTTTTATAGTATGGTAACAAATTATACACTGTAGATTAATTTTACAGGACTACTGTATAACTGTATAGCATTTTGATTGAGAACAAAATGCTAACAATAACTGAGGAGAGGTCCTTTATTCAAGTGGGGACATGTGCTATCATTAGAAGGAACACTGCCATATATTGTTTCTCAGCATGCTCACAGGGTACAGGTTGTTCCATCATATGTTAATGCATTATAAGATAGGTGTACTGGACGAGGCGTGGGGTAGATAGGGTAGATGCTTCCTTGGGAAGCTGTTGGAATGTCATGTCAGAATAACATTTCTATAGGTCTATATGGATCTATATTAGGTACTGTGTGAATTCAGTGGGGTTATTCTTAATTTTTGATGCAGATAGTTCCATGGACAGTCGCTGTTATGTTTTTGTTGCTGTATTATCACCAAACCTTGCTTTTCCCTACTTACTTATTTCCTTCATCATTGCGTAGGTTCTGGAGCAGTATCTGATGTCCATGTTTTATCCAGATGTCTATTGGCCAATAGGAGTGGCAGTTATACTTTTAGTTGGAAAACATTTTGGGTGGAAAATCATAAGTAGAAAATCAACCTTTGTACAACATCAGTGGGAAAGTGTGAACGTGTTTTTAGGCATTCATGCATTTAGGTGCAAATAGCCTTGTGTGCAGCATCAACAGGAGTGTGAAGCAATGTTAGATTAAAAAATTGGACTCCTTTTGCTGTCTCAGGATGCCTAACCTCATTGTCAATGCACTTAAATGGGAGGTACTATTTAAGCAGAATAAAACACCTTAATGCTAATGGTGAGATTGAAATATTCCTCTGGCCTTATCCCAAAATAATTCTTCAGCACTGGGTGAGCAGGGTAATCAAAGATAAACGAATTGCGTAAGGAGGATAACGCAAAGCCCTTCTATGCTTTTGTCGTTGAATGCAAGAGCTGTGGCAGACAGTTAAATCTGCTTGTAGCCAGTCCTAAAAAGGGGTATGCTTTATATGCAGTAATTATAATCTTATTTGGTCATAAAAAGCTTCATCTGTTTATCTAGTAATATTTCCTCATTCAATTACACATACTCACCCCAGTCAGCGTGTACATCTTCGAGATAAAAACTAGTGGCATTGCCCTAAAAATGTCAAAGGGCTTACCAATAATCTTTATTTGGAATGGGCAGTGCAAAAAATTGAAAAACACATTTTGTTTTTTTACCCATGCCTCCCTTCGCAAAAGTCCATGTGCAGGTGTCATCTCAAAATGACCAAACATCGCATAATTTACCCTTTCGTATGTGCATCCCATTGTAAAATTAATTTTTTTTAATCAAAATAAAACATCAGAGCAAACTTAACTGTTCTAATGATGGACACCTTATTGAATGTGCCAGACCTGTACAGAGCTCATTATTATTAAACAATAATATATGTATGCTTTATTAATAAATTATAAATCTTTTGTACGGGTTATTGTTCCTTAGCGTTTAACAGAGCACTTTCATTTTTTAAAGAATAATTCAGCATGTACAACTTGAGAAGCATGAAAGTTCATAATTTCACTAAGTTACATTAGGATTTGCACTACAACCTGGTAAAGCGTAAATAAAAAAGTAAAGGAGGTGCCAAATCTTTCGCAAAAAAATGTCAATATGCATGTCCCCTACAGTCAACCAGCAAACTCTGTTCCAAAGCTTGTATCATTTCTTTCATTCTCCAGGTATGCACTGCACATCTCTCACAACCTAAAATAGGGATGTGGTGCACAAAAGGCTGCATTAGCATAAGCCACCTTCATGCACAGGACAGCCATAGCAGAGGCAGCATCAGCCCCAATTGGTTACAGAGGAAACACTGCACTTGTAATAGCAATGTAAATCACTATCACAAACCAAAGCAGGTACACCACAGACACCTGCCACATTAGGCACTCCAAAGACCCTAGAGGGACAGTGAAATTCAACTTACCCATACCTGCTCCTGCCACCACCTCAAACTCAGACTCTCCAAAATCAGAAGCACCAAGACAAAATGCACAGACAAAACAACAATCAAAAGAGCCACCCACCTGCAAATAGATATCATGAGGCACCAATGTCACAAGCTCCGCACAGCAGACAGTCGAACAGGATGAAGTGCACTTTGATCAATACTTTTATCTGTATGTTGCAAAATTGGGTCATAATAAAAACATTTCTTCAAAAAACAAAATGCCTGGTCAGTTTTTTTGGACTAGGGTAAAGCAGCTCATTTTCAGAAAATAGGGGTTGTATTGTCCTCGCATGAAACAAACACATATCCTATTATCAAAGAGATTGTGATCTGTCAACCTTTGGAATACTGCCTTGACATATATGTCTCCATGGGATCTGAATAGATCGGGATGTCTTCTAGATAGCAGAACACGTTAAAAATCCTTACAAGTCATCGTCAATAAAATTGAAAGTAATTTGGAGCATTACAGAGTCCGTAAGGCATGACCTGGTATTCCAATAACCAACATGTTATACTAAATGCAGTTTTCCACTAATCACCCAAAACCCTGATGGAATGATGCACTCCTCTTAAATCTAGTTAATTTATATTTGTATTTGTGATTTGTTCTAATGGAAGCGGTATCAAAGATAACAGATATCTAATTTGACCTGTAATCCAGCTGATTGCTCTATATTCAGCTTGCATTCTTAGCTCACCTCCCTTCTTTGGAACACAAAATAATGGAGAAGGGACTGATGATTGAGATATTGTTATAAATCAGTTTGCTATATTTTCAGTTGTGTGTTGTCTGTGGTGTTTAGTCTCTGATTTTGAGTGCATATACTTGACTGCAAGGTATTGGTGCACCAGGTTCAATCTTAAAATCATAACTTCAGTGTGGAAGTAAAGCACTTGATTTTCTATCAAATACATCATGGAAAGTTTCAGAACAAGTAGGCAAAGTAATTGCACAACAAATAACATGGTGTACCTATTTCTCGTAGTACCTTGGAAGTGCGACTATTGGATAATTCACCAGGTATCAGACAACTGTTCATAAAATAGTGAGAGTTCATCTGCAGTATTGTTTCTGCCTAATCAATACTGGGATTATGATGCCTCGATTATGGGATGCCTTGAATCATTTTAAACTGAAATCAAAACAAATATTTTCATGAAGGTTTCCAAAACAGAAAAAACAAATCATACGCGTATGAAAATCTTTTGTACTCGAAGAGAGGGTATAGCCATCAACGTGCTTAGCCTCTTCAGAATCTCCTTTTTAATTAATCACTGGTATCTATAAGGATTGAGCAAACCTAGTGTCCTAAATTCTCTGAGCTCATCAATCTCAGAGTCCTGAAAACAATATTTTCCTACCCATCCAACAAAACCATTTTTTGGGAACAATAATATCAGTGTCCAATGGCTGCCCAATTTGGGCAGCTCCTTTCATTGTTGAGCAATCCAGTCATCCGCAAGCTATATCTTTCCTAAATGTGCCGTTACTTGAGCCCTTGGTTTCAGGTGCTCGGCACCGGCACATAATTGTCAACACTCCCACTTGTGACAGCTGCCACATGGTGGTGCTGTTTGTGCAATTGAAAGATGCACAGAACAACAGTTGTTTTATTAATTTAATGTACATGAAAAACAACTAATAGCAGCCGCCAAAGCCATTCTTATAGTATTGGGGGCCTCGAACAGTCTAACTTTTAGCAGTTGGATGGTTAGTAGTTTTGTAGGTACTGTCATTGACATTGGCAATGGGTGGTGCAATCTGTGGTAGCCTCCTGATGAGAGCCCTGGCACCTATTTCTTTTACAAATTAAACACTTATTAAAACTGACTTGGAATCCCAATATTCTGCCACTTTTGCTGCAAAAGTTCACATTTTTATAGGCAATGTGCCACCTGTGAATGAAGTATCTTGAGAAGATTATCATCCAGAGGAATGTCAACAGATGCCGGAAGTGAATAGAAAACATCCAGAATTGTTTCCATAAGGATTGAGAATGTATACCAAAAGTTACAAGGACAATGAAAAGTAGCCTGAAATTGAGGAAAAGCACAGCGGATCATACCATCAAATAAATCCTGAACCCAAATTATGCCTTTAAATCTCCAAGCCTTCCAATGGATAGGTCTATTTTTGAGAGTGATAAGACAATTATTATACCATAAGGGGAACTGGAAAAAGTCATCTCTAGAAAGAATCCTGGGCTGATAATGAGGTCTCAGCAACTACCAGGTGTGCTTAAATAATGGGGAAGAGGTAACAGAAGACTTTGAGGAAAAAGCAAGAGCTTCTTTCACAGATAAAGGTGTCAATAAAGAGTGTTCAATAATACACCATAAGGGTAAAAATGGAGAGGAATCAAAAAGGAACCATTTAGAGGCCTGCCGAAGACAAATAGATTTATGATAAAGTCAACAATTAGAAAAGTGTACCCCTCCATTAGATTTAGATTTCCTAAGATGAGCATAGAAGATTCTAGGTTTCTTATTATTCCAAAGAAATTTAGAGAGCATTGAATCCACATTTTTGTAACTGGATGGAATAGGGAGTGGATTAATAGACAAAATATATAACAACATGGAAATAATCCTCTTTTTAATAGAATCAAGGTGTCTCCACCATGAGAGAAATAATGGGTTCCAAGAAGAGAGAACCTTTTCAACTCTGTTGAGTCCTTCCTTCTTATTAATTGTAATAGTATCCATAACAGAACTAGTAAACCAAATACCTAGATATTCAATTTTATAACTGTCGCAAAGAAAACCGGTAGAATCAAAAGATTTCTTTACACAAAATTTGGTAATGGGAAGAATCTCTGTTGTATCTGAATTGATTTTATATCCTGAAACTAAAGAGAAGTCAGAGATTTCCTGCAGTAAATCTGGGATAGAGATATCTGGATTGGGAAAAAAGCAAAATATCATAAGCATAGGCAGACAGTTTAAGGTGTTGAGTACCATACTTAAAGCCAGAAATAGACTTGTTATTACGGATACGAGATAAGAAAGTTTCAAGAACTAAAATAAACAAAAGAGGTGATAATGGGCAACCTTGATGGGCACCCCTCTGAAATGGAAAGAACTGGGAGGTCTGTCCATTGACTAAAACCGAAGCTCTAGGGGCTGTATGAAGTAAAGAAATAAGAGAAATAAAAGAATAGCAAAATCCATGCCAAGTGAGAGCTTTAAGTAAAAAAGACCAGTCAACTCTGTCAAAAGCTTTTTCTGTATCAGTAGAAACTGCCGCCAAAGAATGAGGAAGACAAGGTGCCTTATTTAAGACATTAAAGAATAACCGAGAGTTATACAAAGTTAATCTACCTTTAACAAATCCACATAATTCTTTACCAATGAGGCGTGATAGGACAGGGTCAAGTTTCAGAACAAGTCCTTTAGCAAAGATTTTATAATCTACATTTACCAAAGAAATGGGCTGATAATTCCTACAATAAGCTGGGTCTCTACCCTCCTTAGGAATTAGACATATAGTGGCTTCCAGAAACTTAGCACCCGCTCAACCCATCTCATGAAAATAAAGAAAAAGCTGTTAAAGCGTAGAGTGTAATAAACTTGAGAAATGCGAATAAAATGTAACCGTAAAACCATCAGGTCCTGGAGTTTTGCCTTTTTTAAGGAAGTTTAAAGCTTTAGAAATTTCCTACAGCGATGAATCGGAATCAAGAGACATGAGATTAAAGGTGCATTGAAAAGGAGTAGGAACATCACTAAGATAAGTATCACTAAGAGAAAAGGTGGCAGGGGACTCTGCGGTATAGCATTGTTTATAAAATTACGTACATTCTTCCAAAGTATCCTGATATTTAAAGAGGAGGATCCTATCCGTCGAGTAAATGGATTTAATGAGAGTGCGCTCCCTCCGTGATTTAAGATAGTTAGCCAAAAGGGACCCTACCTTATTACGGCCACCATAATGGCGAGCACTACTACAAAATAATATAGACGAGGCATTCTCAGTATAGGACTTAATAAATTCAAGCTTAGCACGAATATGTTCCTGTAAGGAGATTTCAGAAGTGGTAGTATAAAATTGGTGCTCTAAGTGTTTAATGTTTGCTAAGAGAACATTATGCTGGGTAAGAAGTTTATTTTTTCTGGAAACATAATCAATAATAAAGCCACGGGCGGCAGCTTTAAAAGTATCCCACCATAGCTGGGGAGAAATATCAGGTGGCACATTCAATACAATTCATTAGTAAAGGAGATGAATGAGGAATAAAAAACAGGATCCTTCAAAAGAGAATTCGTAAATCTCCATCTATTGGACTTGGGGTGTGGAGTGAGCAACTCAAAATAGTAAATACCGGGGCATGAGCAGAAATAACTGTAGGCTCAAGTGAAGAAGAAATAAGGTTTTGAGACAAAGACTTAGAAAGAAAAATATATGGATTACACATGCGCCAGACAAGATGAGTTTGTAATATTGTAGTAACAAATTGTTTGTGAGGTTTATGAGAGACTAAACTGAAATTAGATTTCTGATCCAGAAAAGGATAAATAATCTGGGTAAAGTTCCCCCCTGAAAAATTCATCTTTATATTGAATAAAGTTTTTGTAACATTGGACCAGAATGAATAATCAGGTTGAGTTGGGGTATAAACATTAAACACAGTTAGAGAAATACCCTAAACAAGCAATTTGACCAACAACCACCTTCTTTAGATAAACCAGAACAATTCAACTTTTTATGGCAAAGAATAATAACTCAATTTTTCTTGGTGGACACCCAATTACGTTTAATTTTTAAGGACTTTCACCTCTGTAAGATGTGTTACGAGTTTGAATATAAAACATTACCAAGACATAGAAAACAACCATCAGTAATGAGTAGAGAGGGAAGGAATGAAGAAAAAGGGTAGATAAAAAATAGGAGAATATATACCAGAGTATATAAGATAGGAGAGAAAAGAGGAAAAATAGAAAAAGGAAAGGAATGAAGGGACAAAAGACACAGCATGAAGGGACAGTACATGTCAAACTGATGACTGTACTACGTACCGCTTAGGGGAGAGTTAAGGACAACACAAAGGAGTGGTGGCAAACAGATGACGATGGAAAAACCAACAGGGGAGGAGGTATCACATCAGGACGCCAACATGATGAATAGGGAAATGGGCATTAGGACTCCAAATAACCTGCAAAGGAATTAAAGAAGAAAAATGGCATCAAACAAGTGAGAGAACAAGCATCAAAGTGCAACCTGTAAGGGAAGCATACATTAGTAAAACAAACACAAAACAGTTGCATAATGTTCAAGTGAAAGAGGATCCTCAAAAGTAGAAGTATTATTCTTAAGGGTCACTTTAAAGTGACATGGATGGACCATATGGTGTATCTAGTGCCAGAAGAGCAGGTCGTAGTTCAAGAAAGTCTTTCCGCTGCTTAGCCGTTGCTTTAGAAACATCTTAGGAAATAAACAGCTTAGCACCAAACCAAACAAGATGCTTTTTTGTATTGGCTACATTTAACACTTGCAGGAAGTCAGTGAATTGCAAGAAGAGAAGAATCAGTCCACGAGGTTTTGACGGAGTCGATGAAGAAGATAGGCGGGGACCCAGTCTGTGCTCACTGGATATTCAGTTTAGTCGATACAGGAAGATCTAGAAGCTTTGGAAACAAGCATTGGCATAGCCAATAGGTCTCGCGTTTGGGACCTTTTAAGTATTTAGTTATGCAGCACAATATCCTTGGTGCAACCACATCAACTGTTGCGTGGCTAAACACTTATAAGGTCCCAAAGGCGAGACCTATTGGCTATGCCAATGCTTGGTCTGGTTGTGTGTGTGGTTGTGTGTGTGTGTGTGTGTGTGTGTGGTTGTGTGGGTGTGGGTGTGTGGTTGTGGGTGCAGTTGTGGGTGCGATTGTGGGTGTATGTGTGGTTGTGTGTGGTTGTGTGGGTGTGTGGTTGTGGGTGCAATTGTGGGTGTATGTGTGGTTGGGTGTGGTTGTGGGTGTGTGGTTGTGTGTGTGTGTGTGTGGTTTGTGTGTGTGTGTGTGGTTTGTGTGTGTGTGGTGGTGGTTGTTTGTGTGTGTGGTGGCTGTGTGGTTGTGTGTGTGTGGTTGTGTGTGTGGTTGTATGTGTGGTTGTGTGTGTGGTTGTGTGGTTGTGGTTGTGTGTGTGTGGTTGTGTGTGTGTGGTTGTGTGTGTGGTTGTGTGTGTGGTTGTGTTTGTGGTTGTATGTGTGTGGTTGTGGTTGTGTGGGTGGGTGTGTGTGGTTGTGGGTGTGTGTGTGTGGTTGTGTGTGTGGTTGTGTGTGGTTGGGTGTGGAATGTGGGTGTGTGTGGGTGTGTGTGTGGTTGTGTGTGTTGTGTGTGGGGTTGGGTGTGTGTGGTTGTGTGTGTGGTTGTGGTTGTGTGTGTGGGTGTGGTTGTGTGGGTGTGGTTGTGTGTGGGGTTGGGTGTGTGGTTGGGTGTGGATGTGGGTGTGTGTGGTTGTGGGTGTGTGTGTGTGTGGTTGTGTGTGTGGTTGGGTGTGGATGTGGGTGTGTGTGGTTGTGGGTGGGTGTGTGTGGTTGTGTGTGTGGTTGTGTGTGGTTGTGTGTGTGGTTGTGTGTGTTGTGTGTAGTGTTGTGTGTGTGGTTATATGGGTGTGTGTGGTTGTGTGTGTGGTTGTGTGTTGGTTGTGTGTGGTGTTGTGTGCGTGGTTATGTGGGTGTGTGTGGTTGTGTGTGTGGTTGTGTGTTGGTTGTGTGTGTGTTGTGTGTGGTTGTGGTTGTGTGTTGTGTGTGGTTGTGTGTGTGTGTGTGTGTGTGTGTGGTTGTGTGTGTGTGGTTGTGTGTGTGGTTGTGTGTGTGGTTGTGTGGTTGTGCGTGTGGTTGTGTGTGTGGTTGTGGTTGTGTGTGTGGTTGTGTGTAGGGGTTGTGTGGTTGTGTGTAAGGGTTGTGTTTGTGGTTGTGTGTGTGGTTGTGTGTGTGTGTTGTGTGTGGTTGTGGTTTGTGTGTGTGTGTTGTGTGTGGTTGTGTGTGTGGTTGTGGTTGTGTGTGTGGTTGGGTGTGGTTGTGGTTGTGTGTGGGGTGGTTGTGTGTGTGTGGTTGTGTGTGGTTGTGTGTGTGGTTGTGTCTGTGGTTGTGTGTGTGGTTGTGTGTGTGGTTGTGTGTGGTTGTGTGTGTGGTTGTGTGTGTGGTTGTGTGTGTGGTTGTGTGGTGTGGTTGTGGGTGTGGTTGTGTGTGTGGTTGTGTGTGTGTGGTTGTGGGTGTGGTTTTGTATGTGGTTGTGTGGTTGTGGGTGTGGTTTTGTATGTGGTTGTGTGGTTGTGTGTGTGGTTGTGCGTGTGGTTGTGTGTGTGGTTGTGGTTGTGGTTGTGTGTGTGACAGTAATACTAAAAGCACCTCAAAATAAAGGAACACAAACATCGAGTTTGGGGAAAGAGAAAGCACGTAAGTCAAACAGGCACAGCAAGGCATTAACACAACAACAAAACAAACAAGATCACTTAGCGAAGACTGAGTGCTGATAATGGATACACACAGCCCATCATCTTAAGAGTTCGATTGCAGCCAATGTGCACTCAAACCTGCCCCCTCCTTGTGAGTTGCACCCCATATTTCATGAGTTGTGTAACTGCTGCACCCACCATAGCGCTTTGAGATCTAAAGCGCTGCATAGGTCTAATCGATTAATCAGTCGCCACCATGCTGTGCTTTTAAAGAGAATGTGCCAAAAGTTTCCAGCTTCCTCATCATGTCTTCATGAAAGCGCCAACGAAAGACTCCCTGAATGGTGCAACGGACATGAAGCAGCCGCTGCAATCAGAAATAAACACTGTGAACGTTGTCCAGTTTCACTGTAACATTTCCTTAATGTTCTTTAAGTCACAAAACAGTAATACTAAAAGCATCTCAAAATAAAGGAACACTAACATCGAGTTTGTGGAAAGAGAAAGCACATTGTAAGTCAAATGGGCGCAGCAAAGCATTAACACAACAACATGTTCTTTGATGTTCTTTGAACAAGAACATCAAAGGGGCGCCGCGAAAGTGATCGCTGGCGAAAGTGAAAGTGATCGCGGGCGCTTAATGAGCATGACGAGGTTTGCCAGCCTCTGCTCCTAAGTGCGCGCCCGCGCACATGCACTGTAGCTCTAGGCTGGCCATGGTAGCATTTTTTTGAGCCCTCACAAAAAGTCTCGCCAGACCAGCGCATGCACTGAGTCAGGCGAGACATAAAAAGGAAGGGAAAAAAGCCACTGGAACATTCCCCTCAAGACCCTCCGGATGACCATATAGGCGAAGGTTGTTAGGTCTGTTCCTGTTTTCAAGATCGTCAGCTTACTTTTTAAGCTAAGAGATATCTATCTCCAGTATCGCAATTTTTTCAGCTTCACCCTGTACATCACTAATGTGCTGTTCCACCAAGGAAAGACGAGAATCCATAAGACGACCACCTATTATCCAGCACTTGTAGGTGAGTGTTGGTCTCCTCAACAAATGGGCGCAGAGCACGTATCTCCTCCAAAACAGTATCTCAAGATATAGGAGCGGGAAACTTAGGAGTAGAAGGAAGATCTTGCTTGAGGTGCTTATTAGCGGAAGATGTTGCTTGCATCTTGGAAGTTGACAAGGGCAGAGGTTCTGAGCGACAGGCAGAAGACTGAGCCATAACGTCTGCAGAATGCGAACCATCCATGGAGGGCACAGTAGAAGAAGGGTCAGACTTAGGCAACTTGGCAACGCAGCATTTATTTGAATGTAATAAACTTTTACTTCTGCCCATAAGTGAAGATGAAATACGCAGCAAAATAGGCAGCCAAGAGTAAATAAGCAGAACCTTCCCCAAACACTGCCCCCAATGCAGAAAAAACAACTAGCCAGCCAAATAGCAGAGAAAAAAAAGGGCGAAAAAAAGTAATTTTTGGCAGACCAAGAAGCTCAGAGTAAGTAAAACAGGGAATGCCCATTAGTATGAGGAAAAGAAAGGAGAAAAAAGCGACACAGATAAGGTCCAGTGCTGAGGAGACTTAATGGAAGGAAAAACAAAATGACGACCGCAATGCAGACATGAAGCTCAGGTGCTTAAAATGAATGAAAGGACCCAAGAACCAGAATAAAAAAAACTGTCCTTGTGTAGGAGAAGCTCCAATGCAGTTACCTGCCCGTTTTTAGTCTTTCCAGGGTCGTGGAAGCCACATTATATTAACGGCATTCCCGACGCAATACGAGCTCCAAGACTAGGCAGCCATCTTAGGCACCACTGCACGCTCACCCTACCAATGAAAACACTTTGACGTCACCTGCACATTATTTATTTCTGGCAGTTCAAAAACAACATAATTATTTTCTTTCAGGGCATGCCTTATGAAAAAACATGTTTTGTGATCTTTTTGACAACAAAATCTTGTCAAAGTAAATGAGCTGCATTGTTTAAAGTATGCCTGAGCGCGTGACTCTCCTGCATGCCGTGCTTGCACAATTTTAAAACTAACCACGTGTTGATATGAATTTGGCAGTTGTTTCAGTAGGCTTCGTTCCTCAAGCAAACTTATTGAAAGTTCCATGAAAGCGTTCCTCAGTAGTTTTGTAGATTATAGGGATGTTTTTGACTTTTAGACCATGCCTTTTACCCTTTAAAGGAGATTTTAAAAAATGATACTTTTTTTTGCTGCGCCAAATCCAAGAGACTGGTGTGAGCTAATTGGAAACCGAGTCCTCTTCATCTCTGCTACCATTAATCGGAGGCCAAAATCGGATTGTGGCCAGACTATTTTATAAAT
Organism: Triturus cristatus; assembly: GCF_964204655.1. Classification (NCBI taxonomy): domain Eukaryota; kingdom Metazoa; phylum Chordata; class Amphibia; order Caudata; family Salamandridae; genus Triturus; species Triturus cristatus. The sequence goes on from NC_140594.1 coordinate 228,958,877, forward strand.
GGACATCATTGTCGGTTCAAAAATCTTTATTCGATTCATACAATGAATCATAAAAGCACAAAGTTAAAAAACATAATACACAAATAAGGTGATCCATCCGTAAAACAAAAATTACAATTCAAAAAATCCATCATACAGCATAAATACAAATCCAATGGCAAAGCACAGTTCTACAGCTAATTTATCCATAGCGTTTCCTAATCTGAAGTGAAACTCTTATAAAATTTAACATGGCACAGCAAGTATCAACAGAAGATAATGACAGCAAATAATCATAGCCTTCTTTATAAGTGCATGGTTGTGACATCATTGTCAATCATCTATGGCAACTAGGGGCATACGTAAAATTGCTTCAGGGCTCCTGGTAGTTTTTCCACCCTAATGTATCCTTCTGTAGTCCACCACAGGGGGCAGTTTTGCCTATTTATTTCATTATTTCCGTAAAACATTTTTTTTTTTTTAAACCTTTGCAATGTTAAGTCATTGGGTGCCTTTTGTTTCTACGGATATTTTGTGGTGTTTGTTGTTTTCTCTGCAATACTCCATCCCTGCGTTGATTCAAAATCATCACTTTGCTCCTATGTGGGACTTCTATTGGGATTTGTCTTTATTTAATCTTCGATGTCTAGATTATGGGTAACGTTTCAGTAACAATAAGCCCTACACGATGGCTAGTTATAATTGCTATACTCTAATGAATTCTGATGCATCTAATAATAATGACTGGGTTGTTAGTTCAATGGGAACTAGATAACTGTGTTTTGGATTAATACGCTATTTTACGCAAGGCTTTTGGCAGAGCGGATTCGAGTTGAGCTATAACTTCCATGGTATAGGGTATATTGGAAAAGGATTACGAAATAGCTGGTTGGAGTGTATAATTAAGTTGTACATTTTGCAAAATACTCGCAGAATGGCATGCTCCTGGATCTAGGAAAGTGAAAGAATATAGCGTAATGGAAGTAGGGCAACATGGTGGCTAGGAATACAGAAAGTGTCCAGAAACTCTGGATTCTCCAGGTGACTGTTTTAGATGGATCAATTCTAATAGCTTTTCGCATATCTCTTCAGGCCTGACAAAGAGAAATCACAGTTCTAGATCAACATGGTTTGAAACTTCTGGGATATGTGGGTCTAAAAAAGGAGAACTGCATTTGACTGGATGAGAATAAATCTCCCAAACGAGAGAATATATAGTTGGAATTGGTAAAGACTGAATCAAATCCATTTGTCTCCTGGGCTCGTATTCCCATAAGGGCACACTTGCCCTGTTTGCGCAACGGCACACTGTAATACGGATGTCATGCATAAACAGGGAAGTTGCACCCTAATGTGGTGAATGCGCTGCCCCCAGGGCAGATGCAATCTTGTGCTGCTCGGGGGTGAAATACGGAGTGTCTGCTTAAAAGCAGCCCCATATTTCACTGTTTAGGCGGCAACCGCCTGCACTTTAAAGAGGGTAGAGATAACCCCTTTCAAGCAGGTGCAGTGAGTGACTGTACCCAAGAGGGTCCATGACACCCCTTTCTGCCCTCCAGAAGGCTGCCTTCAGGAGGCGCACTGAAAGTGTGACACCTTTTTGTGGCACACTTTCAGTGCACCTCCTAAAGGCATGTTTGCCCCTACGCCCGCATCCAGAAAACGGCGTGGACGCAGACGCAAAATGCTTCCCTTATTTGCATGGGGTCGCACCACCATGCAATTAAGGGAACGCCTTATAGTTATAGTGCTAGTGCTACACGTGCGCCAGCACTATCTGTGTTACAGAAGGGGCTGCACAAGCGTATGCAGCTGCTTCTGTAATACTAAAGTGCACCGGGGCACACAAAGCAGGCACACACACCTGTTGCACCCCCTGCACTTTCTCTGCAATACGGCCCCTGATCTCTTCCACAGTAATACTCTTTGTGCCAAGTTAGCCCTGTGTGATATATACAAGAGCCATTCCTAAATACAAAAAAGTATCTTTTTTTCACAGAGCAAACTAATTTATTTAAAACCCTTCATGGTCAACAGATCACTTTTCAGGCTGTGATTGACACTATAAAAATGATGTACAACTTATACAGTGAAATACCACCTCTAAGTGCCCCTCTCATTAATAGAGAATTTCCAGTCTACCTTTTATGGTATACTATGGAGCCAGGCTTTGACGTTACACCTCCTACACCTGTAAAAAGACTCAGCATGGACACAGTACAAAGAAAGGCATGATCCACCTCATAAATTCATGCTTGCTTGTTAAGTATCAGTTGGTATCAATGTGTTCCATTCTCTTTCCATGTACCAAGAATATTACACAGTATAATGTAGTCAGGACTTGTACATTCAATTATTTGAATGAAGAAATGTTTGTACTAGATGTCCCTTAGTTCCAAATAATAGTTGTTTGTGTTGAGGGCGTATCCTGAGAACTTGACAAATTAGTGTAATTATCAACATGTAATCTAACTGTGAGTGCCTTCATTTTCAAAAGAAGAAGTTGGCTATATTATGACGGGCACATTTTAGCGTTGAGGAGTTCGATGTCAAGAGTGGACAATGGTTGAGACAGGGACGCTCCTGCTATATTCCTCATATTACATAGACACCAATACCATATTTTAATTGACTTTTCTGAGAGGTTCAGAAATCTCACTGTATATTTTTCCCAAAACTCTGTGAAATGCTTGTGTGCCCAATCCAGCTACAAGGAGTTTTCCAGCTGAAGGTATCAATGTCTTTTCGGTATCAAAGGCTGTAACCCCTCAAAAAAGAGATTTGATTGTGGTCCAATGAGGGGCAGCAATTACATCAAATGGGAGTTACCTCTTACTGCCGATATATCCATGTATTATAGCATGTTAATCTCTGGTTGTGTTTTTCAGGTTTTTGAATCTGTTGAGGAGGTTGAGCAGACTGATGCAGACACCAGAGGTGAAGACAGTAAGCCGCCAAAACTACCTAATGGGACTCTCCATAATGGCACAAGTTCACCTGACTCTGGCCACCCCTCTTCCAGAAACTTTTCTATTACATCAGGATATTCTGAACAAAGTTTTAGCACAGAAGAAAATGCAGCAATGGAAACAAACAAAAGCCTCTTGCACCTTCAGATGAAACAGGGTGTGAACAATAAAAAAAGGCACAGCTTAGACAACACTCTGTCCGATTATAAGAGCACAGAAGAACTTCCAATGCAGGACAATTTGGAAGTTGAACTTACAACAAATGAGAGTATAGATGAATTTCTTTCAATTCACGAGAGTACGGAGGATATAATCCCCGACAAAGATACTGCTTTGCTCTCTATAATTGAGAAATGGCCCGACAATGATGCTGAGAAGGAAAGCCTGGCTGGAAGTGAAGATAACCTGTCGGAGGAGCCAGAAATGGAGAGCTTGTATCCACCACATGACTCCCTAACTGTGATTGACTCAACTCTAAATGAAGTTTCTCCTGTCTCTTCTACAGGCGTCACATATCCTGTAAGTGTTGCCAAGGAAATATTGTTATTTGCTATCCTTTACTTTGCTATTGTAAGCAGCAACTTGTCTTAAAAATTTTCAGAAAATGTAGTTTAATATAATTATTTAGTAAAGGTATAGTTGCAGCACAGACTTGGTCTTATGGTCAGAGCAGTCATTCATGAGAAATAGGCAGAGAAACTACATCACTGTAAAGCAGACTCTGAAGAGGTGAGTCTTTAGATGTTTCTAGAAGGAGAACAGGTTAGGATTTCAAGTTGATGGAGATTCTAATGAAACTTTGCAAGACGTTCTGGTTTTTGGTAGTATGTTGTATTCTTTTTCAATCATTAGTGCATTATTGAAGAAGATGTGCTATTGGAGGTCGGCTTTTGAAGGCACAGAGCCACTGCAAGCATATCCATCACATTCTGTAGCTCTCAGACATGAGTTGCAGTGGGGGCTTTAGGAGAAAGAGAAGGGACGATCAGAGAGAGTAAGGAAAGAATGAGCGAGAAAATAGATAGGTGAAAAGTGAAAATGAGCTGGAACGGAGAAAAGGGAGCGGTGATGGTGTGAACATTTTTACCAGGACTGTTTTTGATTCCTAATCTGGCTCGGGAGCAAGGCCGAACTAAACTAGAGGACAAATGAGTCTGTACTGAAGGGCTGGTCTGACTGGTCAATGTATGGGATAGATTTTTGGCTGTATGTGGGCTTGTTTTATGGTCTGCTGTGCTGGTATTTACTGTTGATTTCTCTGATATTACCCCAAACATTGCCTGCAGCAATCAAAAATTCTTGCAATCTCCCATGCCTTGCATACCACTTATACATATTGTCTTTTCAGGTTACAAACTTATCTGATCTGCAAAGATGTGCCACATTTATAACTATTGATGGCATTTTTAATTGATTTCAGCCACTGTTGCCTTGGTATGATTTTGCATACTCCTTCACTGTGACAATTTGGGGTGGTTTATCTACAATGTCTTTAAAGTCCCCTTTTAAGTCTTATTTCACATTCCAGCAGATTCTACTCACAACTCCCTACATTCCACTTTCCAATTCAAGAATCCTAACATTTCGAAAGAATACACACCAGTAAGCCACACAGGTCTTTTGAATGCACAGGTTTCCACTGCTAGTATTTATCATCAAAGGGGATCAGTAAAGGTATAGTTGCAGCACAGACTTGGTCTTATGGTCAGAGCAGTCATTCATGAGAAATAGGCAGAGAAACTACATCACTGTAAAGCAGACTCTGAAGAGGTGAGTCTTTAGATGTTTCTAGAAGGAGAACAGGTTAGGATTTCAAGTTGATGGAGATTCTAATGAAACTTTGCAAGACGTTCTGGTTTTTGGTAGTATGTTGTATTCTTTTTCAATCATTAGTGCATTATTGAAGAAGATGTGCTATTGGAGGTCGGCTTTTGAAGGCACAGAGCCACTGCAAGCATATCCATCACATTCTGTAGCTCTCAGACATGAGTTGCAGTGGGGGCTTTAGGAGAAAGAGAAGGGACGATCAGAGAGAGTAAGGAAAGAATGAGCGAGAAAATAGATAGGTGAAAAGTGAAAATGAGCTGGAACGGAGAAAAGGGAGCGGTGATGGTGTGAACATTTTTACCAGGACTGTTTTTGATTCCTAATCTGGCTCGGGAGCAAGGCCGAACTAAACTAGAGGACAAATGAGTCTGTACTGAAGGGCTGGTCTGACTGGTCAATGTATGGGATAGATTTTTGGCTGTATGTGGGCTTGTTTTATGGTCTGCTGTGCTGGTATTTACTGTTGATTTCTCTGATATTACCCCAAACATTGCCTGCAGCAATCAAAAATTCTTGCAATCTCCCATGCCTTGCATACCACTTATACATATTGTCTTTTCAGGTTAAAAACTTATCTGATCTGCAAAGATGTGCCACATTTAGAACTATTGATGGCATTTTTAATTGATTTCAGCCACTGTTGCCTTGGTATGATTTTGCATACTCCTTCACTGTGACAATTTGGGGTGGTTTATCTACAATGTCTTTAAAGTCCCCTTTTAAGTCTTATTTCACATTCCAGCAGATTCTACTCACAACTCCCTACATTCCACTTTCCAATTCAAGAATCCTAACATTTCGAAAGAATACACACCAGTAAGCCACACAGGTCTTTTGAATGCACAGGTTTCCACTGCTAGTATTTATCATCAAAGGGGATCAGAAAAAAATAGTGAAAATATATCATCAATATCCTATCTACATGAATAAACAGATTGCTTCACAGGTCAGTGGGATAATATTAGCCTGCCATAGACTGAAAACATTCCCTGTTCCCCACTAAGTGAGTGGTACTTAAGTCTTGTGAAGTCACTTCCTATTATGGCATGCTGCATTACATGTTAACTTGCTAACTCGATCCCTCTACTCATTTTGTTCGGCTCGTGCCCACGGATAGGGTTTGCCGTGAGAAACTAGGTGCTGTCAGTGGGTTAACACAAAATGATGCCCCCCCCTTCAGAATGTGGTGAGTCCCCTAAGACTCCAGTACCACACAGATATTCATTGACATTGGCCTGAGGGCCCCAGAATTATGGGGGACCCCATGCACTGCAGGCTCTGTAGTGGCCTGTGTTCTGCCCCTATGTGCTGCTGGCTGTGTATAAAGTGGTGTTGTCTGTACGAGTGTGGTGTGAGAAAGGGTACTGCTTGACGGAATTGTGCTCAGTAGGTGTATGAAGGGGTGGTATGTGACATAAAGTGCTGTGAGATGCTTTGCTGTGTATGAAGGGATACTTTGATAGACTGGAGGTGGTGTTTGTGTCATTGTGAAACATGGTGTACCCTGTGTGCACATAAAGTGGTGTTGTGTAAGGGGTAGTACTCTTTACAATATGGGGGTGCTGTCTTTGTATAAAAGGGGGTGTTGTCTGTGAAGTGTATGGTTAAATAACGATGTCTAGGTAGCATGTTTTTCTGTGTGAATGTTGTTGCTGTGTGGCTGAAAAAGAGGTGCTGTTTGTAAGTGATGCTTAATGCGCATGCTTGTCGAGGTACCCTGTGCCTGAGGTTGGGACCTACTAGTTGAGAGGCACTGTTTCTGAAATAAACTGTAGTGAAAGTGCTCCTGTTTGCGGAATACAATATTGTTATAGACCTAGCTCTAATTGTGCCTTCTTAAGGAGTGCAGAGCCGATTACAGTACTTAAAATAAACTCTCTATCTATTGCATGGCGTACGAATAGTGACTTTGTGCTGAGTATCTAGTAGCATAGAAACCAAAATAAGGAGGACAAACACCAATAAAAAGTTAGGTGGAGATAATTGCAAATCTTAATGCCACCTATATAAAAAGAGATGTAGCGATCATCGAGAACTTAAGAGCTATGTGCTCACCAGTTTTCCTGGCACTTATTAAGTAAACACTCCCAGAGTCCTGTTGCCAGCTGTCTCTAAGACCCACCTTAAGAGTTGCTGCTGTACTCAGAATGCATGTTGGTAATATGAAAAGAACTGGCAGGCCCCCTATCCAAGATGGCAATCTGAGGTCAGTGGCTGTTGGACTATCTGACCTTGCCTGTAGAGGAAGGCCCTGGTGAATGTTACCCTGGGAGCCTCATCCTAAATTAATGCATATGTAATGCAGCCATTGCGGGGGAGGCAGATATGGTGGTGTTGTGGTCTCCTGCAGTGAACATGGTGGTGGTGCAGTGGAGCTGTGCTGATCTTGTATCTTCCAATCAGGAGAGAACATGGATCATACTGGAGCTCCAGAAAATGATTATGTGGGTGGCCGACCCTGGAGCTGTACTTGTGCAAATAACATACAACAGTAGAAAGATGAGGCTCACTAATGGGGCCAAATAGGATCCGAGTCAGAGAGATGATATGGGTTTCTCCTATATGGAGAGGGGCCTCGGACACCACCCTAGCTACAGCTAAAAGAAGGCACACCAGCCATACATGCCAAGCAACAATGGCCTGGGACAAGCCTGGGGACATTGTGCACGGACACATTTCCATCTTGGAGGACTACTTTACTAACTTGCCACTCAAAGCCTGGAACAGAGGATTGCCATTAACTGAAGGAGAAGTATGACGTTTCCATTTTAAAGGAGGCAATGGAGATAATGCTTGTCAAGGTGGTCCCGTAACTGCTGTGACAAAATCTACGGACTCTCATAATCTTCCTAATGCCTACTCACACTAAAACAGAAGAAGTTAGTTAATGAAGAGTAAGCAATACAGCACAATCTGCAAATAGTTACATGCATGGGAGCAGATGATTCTTAGCATATTACACAAATACCCAACAGAAACACGCTGTCTCATGGTAGAACACACTGTTTATTGAGCGAGGCATGGCTCACATGTCCACACAGGCAGGGTCCTTTTCATTGGCAGGCCCTCAATGTTTGTTTGGTTCCACTCATAAACAAGGAAAAGCATTAAGCTTTTGCTGCACAACCTCACAACCTGGGTCGATGGCTCTCTAAGGATATAACAGCCTGAGGAGAGCTTAAGTAATATAACTGACACTCTGCAGCACCTTGAGGCCAGATATTTCTCATGGAAACCCAATCATATTATTCACCTGAGAAATGTTTGAACCTTGAAAAATGTGAAGAAAGTGGCTTTAAGCCCTGATTATTTATAGGCATGCACGAGCCGATTGAAAGGAGGACTCATAAAGCCTGTTTAGAGAGCTGAGAAATAGGCTTGAGAAAATAAATTAGCCTGATAGATGCATGAAGCTACATTGGATTATACTTTCTGTTGGAAAGTTTTTGTTACAGATTCTTAACCCTATGAATATTTTTCCAGTTGTTAGACTAGTCCACAAAGGTTTACACAAGCAATAGCTGTCCAGCATTGCCAGGTGATGCCATGTGACTTCAGTTACGACTCCACTCACTGAACATGATGACATCGGAGTATATTAGGTGCCAATCTGTTTACTGGCTTTAGTTCCTGTTTTTCCAAACCTCATTTCACATTAATCTAAGCACTCTTACTGCATTGCCAGTTAAATTCCTCAGCATTTTGTTGGTGACAAGTTCAAATGTCTTCCCCAAAATCTTAGGGATTCTATCATTTTAAAGATGACTTAAACCATGTTCTTGTTGGACCCACAGGACTTCTGCATGTTGTGATTGGTCTAGAAACATGATGTTGAGCTCTGCAATTCCTGCGCTTCAATGCATGCAGAAGCCTTCAGGAAGTGATAACCCTTCACTTTCAAGTAAGTCTCCTGACAAGGAAAAATCTCTACAACTTTCGTCCCATAAAAACACAAAAATAACAAGATAGGAAGAAATCATCTTTAACTTAAAGAAAAAATATTCCTGCTCTTGGGACAGTTCGGAGTATCAATGTTCCTCAATATTTTCTGTATTCTGACATGTGCGGATGCCATGCTTACACAGTCTTCGGTTCCAGCACATAAGAAAATGACAAAACCTGCCAAGGTACCCTCTCTCATTCAGTTTGTGCCTTCTTCAGTGCCTACTAAAATGCTGTCCTCGTAGTCAACTACACCAATGCCTTCAAAGTCGCCTGACATTATCCATGTAGTGAAGGAGGAAGTAAAGGAATGTGGGTGGACCACTCAATTCTTGTTTTGGGTCGTCATTGCAACCATTCCTAGGTGTAGACTAACAGAGTCATATATGCCTCTAGGCTGCGCTATGTTGCCCATATGTGTGGCCTGGAGATACATGGTCACTGAGTTACTGTCTGAGCAGCATCAGCATTTAAATGTGCTGGAGCTTTGGGCTGCCAACCTTGCCATGAAGACATTTATTCCTTTAATCTCGGGGAGTACCTTTCAGATTCTGTCGAGCACCAACACACCATCCATTATTTGAACAGAAAGAGCAGTGTGTAGTCAGCCTGTAGGAGTGGGTGCAATAGCAGGGCATTTTCCGAGTAACGGCTTGTCTTGTAGGTTCCCCTGCATTGAGGGCCGTGAGCGGAAACAACATCTTAAAGTGACAGAGGTGATTTTCTGCAGATTGCTCTGTCCATACGTGTGCCTCTTCACCATGACACAAAGCAGTAAGTATATTCCGTTTTGTGCCATATACTTCCCTTTGAATGGTTCCTGGGAGATGTTTTCAGATTCTACAGCCTCAGGGTTTGTTGTACATGTTTCCGCCAGTTCCGCTTCTGCTGAAACTCCTGCTCACATTTTGGAAGGATCAGGCATTGCACATCCTGATTGCCCCAGACTTGGCAAGGAGTATCTCATAAGCCGAGCTGTTGGCACTCTGTATTTGACTACCTCTTCTTCCCATGAACATGGTGTACTGCTGTTGCAACCGGATGGCCAGGTCCTCTCTCCATCACCAAATGCTGCAACTGTATATGTTGACAATGAGTGGTGTCAGCCAGAGTCCTTTGTATTTCAGATGAAGGGGCAGACATTACCTTGGTTCACAGGTAATCCTCTGCGAAATCCATTTCCGCGGGTCACTGGAGACATTTGTTACGTTTTGTGCTTGGCGGAAGCTCTTTTTAAATCCTGTCTTGAGATTTGGGTTGTCTTTTACACAGCAGATGTTGACAGGGGCTACAGTTAAGGGCTATTTGGCTGCCCTGACTTCCTTCATGTGTTCCTTTCCAGCAGCTTTTTTTAGATGGCCATTAGTGACACATTTTCCAATAGGTCTACTTTACTTGTTTACTTTTATGCTAATCAAATGTTTTCAGTGGGATATGTCCGATGAGGTGTGGGAACGATGCCTCAAGTCGAGGCCCCGCTCCCGCACTCTGCCTGCGAAGCCTGAGCCTGGGTCTGTCCCACGCCTCCCTGATTTTCCAACACAATTTAGGGCGTTTTATGAGGCCATGCACCTGCTATTTGGGTGGCCTGACCCCTCTGAGAGCCTTTGGGCTCCACTTGTCTTGGAGGTGCCCTGAGTGGAACTCCTCCGGCAGGTTCTTCCTCTGTGCCAGTCAGGCCCTCTGGATCTGTTCCTGGATCCAGACAGATTCTGGTCGCGATTCCATGAATTGACCAGTATTTGTCCCAGTGTCCCAATGCCTGCCTCCATCAAACCCATATTAATTCCCAAGTCCGATACGGAGTTGGACTGGCTTCGCCTGATGTGGACACTGGCGCCGACTGGACCTCAACGACCATCTGGGTCAGAGACTGTGCCTCTGAGGATCCTTATAGCTACCCTGATCTCCATGAAGAAAGTTTGGTCCAATTGATTGATGACAACTGATAAGAGGAGCTGGCTGGTGCCAGTGCCCTGGACATGTCCTAATGTGGTTACGAAGGAAGGGGCATACTTTGCTATGGTGGTGAGGAGGGCAGTTAGAGCTTTTCGAACTCCAGCTGCTGTCCATAGACGTCAAGACCAATGTCTTGACAAGGGTGTTTCAACCGGGGGTATCCCACACAGATCCCCTAGTGCCCTTTAATGAATTCTTCTCTGAATTCCTACTCGGGGCTTGTGCCAAGCTGTGCACAGGATGATTGCATGTCCCTACCATCCTGCTCCTGTTGAGCCAGCTTTCCTCACACAGCACCCACTCCTGAGAGCCTGGGTGTGTATGCCTCAACCTCCAAAATTGAATCCTTGTGCATTCCCTACACCGGATTGGGAATCCAAGAGGCTGGATACCTACAGCAAGAGGATTTTCACTTCCGTCAACTTCGCACTGCCTTTGGTGAACACTACGTCCCTCCTGGGGCGATATAGCCACACTCTGTGGAACTCAGTTGTACAAGTGCCACCTATGGTCTCAGTGGATGCCCGACCCATCCTGAACCAGGTTATTGCTGATGGCAGGGGCGCAGCACATTTTGCCATCAAATGTGGGCTGCACATGACCGACTCGCTGGACAGGGCCATTGCTTCATTGATGGCACTCTGCCGCAACACCTGCCTGAGATCATCTGGTTGTTTTGGGGTATCCCTTAGGAACATGCTCTTCAGTGGCACTCACCTTTTGGTAACAAGGCTGATTATGCACTTTAGTGCTTGCAGAGAAAGTAGAATCATCAACCGGTCCCTGGAGCTCGCCATGGCCCCATTTCAGCTGCACTCTTCCTTTCACTACAGTAGGGGCTACCAGCTGCCTCCTTTCTAGCAAAGCTACCAAGGCCAACAGGCTTCCCAGACTTTCTGCAGGCATGGCTCTCAAATGCCCTTTGGAATCCAAGCCCATATGTCCGAACAGCCCGCCGCCTCCCAGCAGCTGCAGCCTCCAAAGCTGTTTAGTGTGCCCTCACAGCAACACATGCACCCTGTTGGAGGCTGGGTCAAATACCACCTGCCCCAATGGCGAGCCATAACATCGGACAAGTGGGTGCTCCAAATTGTTGGCAGGGCTATGCCCTTCCACTCCTAGAAACCCTGCTGCTGCTTCCACCGTATCCAGCTGACTGAAGACCACCTCCCCATGCCGTGCCAGGAAGTGCAAGTTCTTTTGTTGATAGGAGCCATCAAGAGGGTTGCGGCATCAGAAGTAAGTCATGGTTGCTATTCCTTCTACGTTTTGGTGCTATCAAAGGACGGAGGACTCTGTCCTGTCCTAGATCTTAGTTTTCTCAATGCCCTCTAGAGGAAGGAGAAATTTAAGATGCTCACGTTCATCCATGTCTTGTGTGCCCTCGACCCTGGAGGCTGGATGGTAGCATTGGGCCTGCAGGACACCTATTTCCATGTTGCCGTTCTGCAGGCCCATTGGTGTTACCTATGTTCATGGTGGGCCAGGAGCATTTCCATTTTGCGGTGCTCCCCTTTGTCTCACCAGTGCCCCTAGTGTGTTAACGAAGGGGGTGGCAGTGGTGACAGCACATCTACGGAGGCCCGGAGTACCAGTCTTTCCCTACCTGGATGACTGGCTTCTGAATGAGGGCATGACAAAGGCAATCTCATCCTCAGACTAAGTCGAACCTTTTGCACTCACTAGGGTTCACTACAAAATGCCGAAGTCACACCTGACTTCTTCTCAGAAGCTTCCTTTTAACTGAACCATTCCGTATAGAGTGTAGTTCCACGCCTATCCTTGGGAATGGCAAATTAACGATATTCGGGCTACCATCCCAAATTTCAGCACCGATCCTGGATTTCGGTGACACTGACTCTGAGGCTGGTGGGTCCGATGGACTCCTGCATTCAGCTGTTAAAAAAACGCCAAATGGCATATGCAGGCTGTGCAGCGAGGTCTGAAGTCACAGTGGACGCAGCCCCAATTGTACTTCTCCGACCTGATCCAGATTTGAAGGAGACTACAAAAGATATGCAGTGATGGTTTCTGAACCGAAACTGGATAAGTGGCAAGCCCTTCTTCCTTCCCTACCCAGAGCTTATAGTAGTGACTGATGCATCATTCTGGGCTGGGTGGCCATCTGGGGAATGTGGAGATTGGAGGCTTCTGGTTTCCGGCAGAGACTTGGCTCCACATTAATCTTCTGGAGCTGAGGGTGAGGCGCTTAACATTGGAGGTTTTTGTGCCCTCCATTATAGGGAAGCTGGTCGAGGTGATAATGGACAACCCTACTGCCATATTGCAGCAATAAGGGCGAAGTGGGGCCGTGGATCCTGTGTCAGGAGGTTCTGGACATGGCTAGAATGCCAGGACATTTTCCTAGTCATGCAGCACCTGATGGGATTTCTAAATACCAGCACAGTCAAACTCATCCATGGATGCCTTGCGGACTGCGAAAGGCCTCTGGATCCAGCTATGGCTCAAGGTCAGGCCTCTTTCAGGACCAGGGATACCCATGGCTAGATCTATACACAATTGCTGAGAACGTGCACTGCCAACACTTCTGCACGCTGGAGTTTCCAAAACTGCTCTTGCTCAGGGATGCATCCCTACTAGACTTTAATACAGGACTCCTTTACACCTTCCGCCAAATACCTCTCCTCTCACCAGTTCTGAAAAAGATCAGAACCAACTGGGCTCTATTCATCCTGGTGGCTCCAGAATGGGCAAGGAGAGTATGTTATCCAGAACTTCTGCGCATGAGTATCTGTCCTCCAATCAGGCTGCCCGTCCTGCGCAGTCCTGTCGCAACAACATGGGAGGGTCCTGTACCTGAACCTGCACACCATCCACCTTCATGCTTGGAGATAGTTGAAGGTCTGTGACTTCCCTCCCGAATTCTGTGAGGTCATCTTTGCAGCCAGGCGTCCTTCAATAAAAACTGTCTATGCCTGCCGTTGGGACAATTTTGTTGAATGGTGTACTCGGAAACACATTGACCCACTTTATGCACCCTTGTGTTGTTGTTTGTTTTGTTCCTAAACCGGCAATGCCTTGCCCTGGGCACATTTTAGAGGTATGTTGCGGCCATCTTTTCTTTTTTGGGCTTGCTGGATCAAACTTCCTTGTTTAAATCACCGGTTGTGACACGTTTTTTTAAAGGTCTTCAACCGTACTATCTCCCACACATTTCGGTATGTCCCAATGGAATCTTAATTTAGTTTTAAGCTATTTGATGTGTTCTCCCTTTGAACCCATTCATAGCTGCCTTCTAAGACTTCTGACGATCAATACAGTCTACTTGTTGGCCATCACGTGGGCCGGGAGGGTCAGTGAGTTGCACCCTCCATACACCAGGTTCTTCCCAGACAAATTGGTTCTCTGAATCCGTGCCTCTTATTTGCCAAAGGTGGTGACACCTTTCCACGTCGACCAAAACATCACACTGCTGACTTTCTTTACTCCGCCACTCCTTTCAAAGGTGGAAGAGAGACTCCACTGTCTGGACCCTAAAAGGGCACCTTCCTTATATATTGATCGCACCAAAGATCAGTGGATGATCTATCAGCCTTTTGTTGGGTTTACTGGTCCAAAGAAAGGGAAAGCAGTGCTGAAAAAGAACAATTTCAGGTGGATTGTACTCTGCATCAGAATCTCCTATAAAGGCAATGTGTACGTCCAATCAATCGCAGATGACACCCACAACACAACCGTTTGACACCACATACCGTCACGCAGAAGTACTGCTCAACATTTTCTGGATTCAGTCTGACTGCTAGGGAATATTCAAAGGAAAATATTCTACAGCTAGATAGTCTCTAACAGATAAGGTGTTACCAAAGGCAAACAACTTGTTCTTCACTGTTATTGATATATATTCTCCACTTTGAAAATCTACCACATTGTTCCCTCATCGAGCAGTTATCCAATTAAAATTAAGTCTCTTGTCTCCTTTTGCTCCTTGAGCAAAATACTGGAAATTGGTGCAGCGATTTAACTCAAGCATCATTATTTGCTTCAAAACTGCCATCGTCCATAGAAGTAATGAAACGGGCATTGTTGAAGTATCAATCATAACCCCAAAAGCTTTCTAAAAGGAGCAGCATGTCTGCAAGGTATAATTCACCTACCAGAGGCATTCAGCAGTGTTGCTATAGAGGTCCTCTTTTCTATCCTAGTATCACATATGAGCACCCACTATAGCATCCTAACAATGTCATCTCATTTCAAAGAGAAAGCCATGCATATAGATTGAGATCTAAATTACCCCCTTTGTCTCTTGTGACATTCTGCATTATTCAGGACGGCAATTCTTTTTAGCAGTGAATTTCAGTTAATGCTTGTAATCTAAGATACTTATGCCTGCTAAAACGAAATTCTCAAACCCTCAGTCCAAACAGAAAATACAACTTTGCGTCTAAACGTCTTCAGCTGATAACATGCTTCTTCTTAGTGGAAACCTTATTTTCCACCATCATCTTGAAAGTGAACCCATGAAAAATGGAGTTGGCACTCTTTTCCTGAGATTTCTCAAAATACTATAGCCACTTGATGCACAGGCCTTAGGCAAGAATTCAGAATGCTTGAGATCTAAAAGAGTGATTTAGAATGAACGTGGAAACTATCCTTTTAGATATATGCACCAACAAGCTCCTGATGTCACTCAGATTCTCTCCTTTTAACCTTCAGTTCAGAACATACTTTAAACGTTATGTTTATCCAGATAGTATTTAAGCAAAAATTATTAAACTAGCGCTCTAACAATGTCACAAGTGTGTTATTGTAATTTCTGTAATGATTGTGCCACATGTTAGCAGTTTGGGTTAGGACCACACAATGGAAACATTATAGATTAATGGAAAAATAAATAAAATGTTCAAAATTATCTCCCTTCCTTAAGACCTTTGTTCCTATTTTTTATATGGCAATCATTGCTTCTTTCATGTTTCCTCACTCTGCTGATCTGTGTAGTCTCATGTATTTCTTTCATTGAAATCTTATTACATAGATCTTGGGAAGACTTAATTTCCTGTCTCATTTGGCCCTTTACACATTTGGGAACATACTTGAGCAAGAACTTATACATAAAAGTTTCTGTATGTTTTTTAAGGGCAGGAGTCAATGGGCAATGAAAGGCCTTGAAAGTAGGAGGGTATTGAGTTATTTTCTGAAGGTACAATATGAAGGTGCTCAGGCAGCAAGAATGTCATACAAGGCAGTGGGCGAAAGAGAATGCTTGTGTGCTCCTTTTCTGCTTTTGACACTCATAGGATCATTTGGTGCTTCAAATGGTTAGATTACAGCTGGATTTCTTTTCTGTCAGAACAGGACAAAGTCACAGGTTCAGGCCAACCGCGATGGATTGCAGGCTAACTACAGGGGCCCAGTTAAGCCCTCTGAACAAGTGTGAATTAAATTCTGGTTGTGAAACATTGTGAGGTCCTGCTTCAAGGATGCGTCACGCAGCAGAGGCAATGCAAGGTCCGGGTCGGAAATGCGTCACACAGCATAGGGTTTCGTGGAGCTGCAATGCAAGGTCCTGCGTTGCAGTCAAGGAGGCCGTCGTAGCTTGCCATGTGAAGTCGCAGCAGCTTGGTACATCCAGGAGTTCAGCCCAACCAAACCATAGGAACTCTCCAAATGGAGCGAATTTACCATGCCACAACACACTCAAAGGGGCCTGCAGATCTCATAAACACGTCACCACAGTGAAGTCAGGCTACTATTCAACGATGCTAAAGATGGAATCCGGGATCATGCTACCCTGCTCATAGTAAATAGTCTTCGGTTGCACATCCATTTTTAGGTCTCGCCTAGCGTTGCAGCGCGAATGCGCTGTCATCGCTTTGCGAGGCATGCAGTATATACTGTAGTGTGGAAGCTTCGTGGAAGCTCCGCCCACTCTCTGCCCATTGGCCTTTGTCTTGAATGCTGCCTTCCGATTGGTTTGAGGCTTGTTAGTCCCTCCTCATTCATCATTTGTATCCTTCCACAGCTATTGGCCCCTTTACTCCTGACACTATTTTCTTTTAGGTCTCGTCTAGCGTTGCAGCGCGAATGCGCTGCCATCGCTCTACAAGACATGCAGTATATACTGTAGTGTGGAAGCTTCGTGGAAGCTCCGCCCACTCTCTATCCATTGACTTTTGTCTTAAATGCTGCATTCCGATTGGTTTGAGGCTAACACTATTTTCTTCCCTGTCTCCCCACCCCACTGCCCCCTCCCTCAGTCTATGACTTCTCACCCTCCCCCGCCCTACCACTCCCGTTCGTGTTTTCTTGCCTGCCGGCACTTCCGTTTTCATCTTTATTATTGCCACTTTAAAATATGCGAGTTTAAGATGCTTGCTGTACAAAAACTTCTCGTGTTTAATGAACTAGATTTTAATGTTACTCTAAAGTATAATAAGACTCTAGGCAACATTCGGGGTATGAATGGCAACTGACGCCTCTTAGCTCACAAATGGCATTGTTGTCGGGCGAGAGGAGCGGCAGTGTTTTAACTTAAAACGAGCACTTTTAATAACTTCTTCTCAATTCAGTGCTATAATCTTGTGTACTGAGGTGACGCGCTAAAGAAATGCACTTTTTTGAATTCTAAAGAGACATAATCACACATTTGCATCATGTTTACTGTCTGATTAACATGCCGATCATTTTCACGTCTCGCCCACTGGCTCGTATACGCTTGGCTTGTCTCCGGCTGGCTCGCGCATCTCTAACAAAGAGAGATGAATGGATACATGACAGTGAGCCCGGTAGATGGTAGAGAAATAGACTGGTGCAGACAAACAGACAAAGTCAGTCTCCATTGCCTCACGTCAGAATCATCACTTTCAATAACCTGGAAATCTGCCGGCAACTCCCGCATGCCCCAACCTCATCCCCCTCACCTATTCTTAGCAAAAGCGGCAGATTCTGAGCTGTGCCCTGCTGGTGCAGAGGAGCACGGCAGAGTCTGTAGAAGCGCTGGGATCCCTAGCCTCTCCGGGCGGGCACCTAAGCCTTCCGGGTGCCTTCACACTCAGGATAAATGAATACATTTTGTTCTGTGCTTTAGTCGCCCTTCTGTGAGCACTGTCTGGTAGATGAAGCCCTGTGTTAATAAACACATTCAGAGAGGTGGTTGTGTACAAACAAACAGCCACAATACCGTACTTTTTGAACGTGTAGTTAAATACCTGCTCATTGAGTACCTCATTGGCTGATCATTCCATGGCACTACCAAAATTACATTTGGACACATTTGCTCAACTGTAAAACACTCCCTTCTATGAGTCATTTAACAACTCGTGGCTTTGGGGTTAGGTAACCTACTTTGGATGCTGTGTAAAGAGTTAATACAAAAAATAATGCAATGAAACTAAGCAACCAGTACTGTCTAAAACACTGTGAAAACTGACACGCATTCTGGCATTTTGTTTAGTTAATGTCGATTTTCTCATAGATGCGAGTAAAGTACTCTTAATATCTTAATGAAATCTGCACACTTTTAACTAATAGCACAGGGCGACCTTTGACAACTAGGCAATGAATACATTTTCATGTACCCCTCAAGCCCCCCTGCCCCCACCCCCTTGGTAAACTTCATTGCCTCCTAGTGTTTGAGGGATAACCAAGATGCAGGAGAGTGAGTCAAATAGTCTAGAAAATGAAAGAGAAGCCGGGATTCGGATTCACATGCTCCGATCCCGATTGTGTTGGTTAGTCTGTAAGCACTACTTTTATTTTATTAATGAGTTTCGCATTAGTAAAGCACCACGGTGCGCTTGTGTGGCGACACTTCCCCCATGAGGTACGTGCAAAGCAATTGTTGACACAATCCACACTTTGTGTCTTTTTCAATATATTTATTACGAAGTGCAGGACCTTTCCAAGGGATTTTGCACAGTACATACATTCACTCCAAAAATAAAACGTGTAGATAAAAAACATTGCCATTTACAATGTCAATAGCTCTAACTCACAAATGTGAGACCTATTTGCATTGCAATTGCTTGTTTAAATTCCTATCCATAGTATTAAGGCTACACACATTCATAAATTTTGTATTCTGACAGAAAAGAAATCCAGCTGTAATCTAACCATTTGAAGCACCAACTGATCCTATGAGTGTCAAAAGCAGAAAAGGAGCACGCAAGCATTCTCTTTTGCCCACTGCCCTGTATGACATTCTTGCTGCCTGAGCACCTTCACATTGTACCTTCAAAAAAGAACTCCATACCCTCCTACTTTCAAGGCCTCTCATTGCCCGCTGACTCCTGCCCTTAAAAAAATAAAGAAACAGCTGTGATTTTGTGCTCTTGGGACAGAACGTCTCTAATGTTAATTGTAACATGTAATCCTGAGGTCCTCTTTCTATAACCTTCATTTTTGTATGTTTCTCCTTTTTTAAATGGCTTGCATACGTAACTTAGTGATGCGGCATTGATTGCCAAATTCTTTGTAAAACACAAATGACTCTAGCATGTTGAAATGTATTGTTGTATTCATAAACTCCCAGTGATAAAGCTACTTGCTTCAGAAATTCTTAAAATATGTTTAGTTAACTTTTAAGTTGAAAATACATTACTAGATTTATTTCTAAAGTTGTGTTCTTACCTTTACTCTGTCTGTTTAGCAAGAAGTGTTGGACTTGTATACCATAAATTTGCATCGAATTGAGAAAGATGTTCAGCGGTGTGACAGAAATTATTGGTATTTCACTCCTGCCAATCTAGAAAAGCTGCGTAACATCATGTGCAGGTACATTGTGACATCTAGTATCATCTGGGGTCTGTGTATGTTTTTGTAGGAATTTGTGATCATTGCATAGCAGTTACATCTGGTATTGCTAAGTAACCTTTAATAATTGAGCTACCCAAGGCTCATTCTTAAGTGATGAGATGTGATACTGAGGATTTTTACAAAGTAAAATCTGTCCTTTTTTATTTTCTCAGTGATTGAGTGTAGACCAAATGGGCTTTGCTTACAACATGAATTGCTAGCCTGATCCACATTTGGAGCCATTTATAAGGCACAACTACCAGCATTTCCATTCTGTCTGTTTTATACTGTAACCAGTTTTGTTTCTCTTGTGCTGCATTCTCAGGCAGCAAAATAATGCATCTTTTGTATTTGTGTTCAGTGTATTGGACTGGAAATATTCTGGAAATCATTGCACTGTTAAATTTACTGTGAATGATCCCTCTTAAGCATCAGGATCCCTATACAAACCGTCATGGCTAAGACTACCTAGTCTTAGAGATTACTGAATGAGTTGGCATAATAGGCAAAGAATCAGTACCTTGTAACAAGCGTTCAGATGGGTGCTACTGTTTCTAGGACGTCCAAACAAAGGGCACTTTACCGTACAAAAATAAAAATAATAGCTTATTCTTATATACAAAGGATGATTTGTAGGATACCGTTTTTTTTATCCTCAGAAGATGCAATTGAAATGTTGTTGACGGTTTGTTCAAGGTTCAGTCTATGAAGCCCTTGTAATCTGTGATATTAGAGTTTTAAACATTTTATTTTATACTTTTGCATAATAACATATATGTATTACAACATGTAAACTTTTCAGCTGTGACTCCACTCGATTCCCCTCATCGGCGTATCTGTACAGTTATCACTCTGGGTATCTCCAACTCCCCACAGTTTCCTCTTGTGTAGTCTCTTTTTGTACTCCCAGTGTACTCATTTTCAAGAAGACCCTTCCCAAGTCCGTGGATGTACCTTGTTAGGCCACACCTGCCCCCATGAAATTATTCATGAAAGGCTCATGTGTGCCCAAGTGGTGGAATAGTCCCTTAAGGTGTACCAGTTGTGGACCACTAAGGCTCATCAACTGTCCTGCCTCTTTAAATGTCGTCACTATGGCTCCCCAGACCTCCAGGTTTTCCGCCACTTTCTCATCTCTTCTGGAGAGCCTGATATACCCTTTGAGTAGTGCTCCTTCAACAGTATCTTTTATCCATTTACTAATCTCTGGTACCCTGGTCCCCAGCCACCCCTTGGCTACTCCCTACTTCGCTAGGAGAAGGGCAAGCTGAAGAGATGTATATATGTGATAGAGGCTTCTAGCTGCAGATTCCTTACCTTTGAATTCCCCAGGCGCCAGGCTAGACCTGAAAACATTTGCATGAGCAGTACCCCTGCGCGCTGTCTAGTGGCTCAATTCAGCTCCATGTGACATCGTCAGCGTCGGTTATGAAGCTGCGGTTACCTATATAGGCACCACCCAGGCTCACAGACATCAGTTTTTTTTTTTTCCGTGACAGTAAAGTGCTGATCCGGAGAAAAGCGCTGATCCAGTTAAGAGTTACCCCTCAGTCTCTTTTTGAGGAGGTTTTTATTTACTTTTTGTCGAATAAAAGTTTTTGTGTGTCACGGTATGTCTTCTAGAATGACAGGGTTTAAACCGTGTGACACCTGTGACCGCACCAGGTCAGTAATTGACTCCCACCTCGTCTGTCTCTGGTGTCTCAAGCACAACCACAAATTGAAGTCGTGCTCGGACTGTCAGGCCATGGCTCCGAAGGCTTTGCGGGAGCGACCTTTGAAGCTCCTTGCAACTTAGCAGTCGACACCGGCCACCGAGACTCCGTGGAGATCCCGGTCCCATTCGATGAAGAGGTGGTCGCTGGACCGCTCCCGGAGCCCCAAGTCCTCTTCCTCCCACTCATGGTTTTCAGAACATTCGAGGAAGAGGCACAAGAAAAAGAAGTCCAAGCAGACTTAATCTTCAACTTGGCTGTCGATGAATGAGATAATTAGCACCAACACTCTAGGCACGCTGTTTATTGTGGATAATGTCGTATGTTTTTGCAATCATTTCATAATTTTAGGATCAAAAGTTAGATTGCTTCAGGTCTACCCAGATGAAGACAACCAACTTTATGTTAAAACCTTAATGTTAAAACATGTAGTGTGTCACAGTGGGTGGCTTGTTTAGCTAAACATTTGCAATGCATGATGACACACATCTTTCATACTGAATGTTCGAGAGGTCCACTTCTTTAGCTTTTCTCAGTTTAAAAAGGTTAACACTGAATTATTGTGTTTGTACATTTCAGTTACGTCTGGCAGCATATTGAGATCGGCTATGTTCAAGGGATGTGTGATCTCCTTGCACCTCTTTTAGTGATATTAGACGATGGTAAGTGATTTTTCTGTATTTTACGTTTATACCGAAGTCTAAAATAATAGTGTGTAATAGCAGCATTTTCAAATGCTAAATAATTACCTTGTGTACTAATCTTGCCATATTACACATTTGTTCAATGAATAATTAGTCAGAGTATGTAGATTACTGGAACAATTTGTACTGGCATTTATGGATTACTTAGATTGCACTTATAAAAACACAATATTACACAGACAACTAAACCTAGATTTGGACTTTCCCACGTCTGCAAAATGTCATTTTTGCACTGGTCAGTTGGTTTAAATGCCTTTTCTGAAATTGTCAGGTGGTTCAAATATTGATGCAAAATTGCACCTGGTCTAATTATGCCTGGGCAGAGTTGCAGCATTGCAATCTAAGTAATCCTGTCCAAGGAGTCAACACTGGGCTAGCCTTAACCCTTTTCTATGTTTGGCCTAGAGACCGATTTAGTTGTTGTGCCAGCCTCATATAATTAAAAAATAAATATATACATACAGAGAGAGTTTTTGGGTCCGCTCTCTTAATGTATGGTCTTTTCAGCTGTCCTTCGTGTTTTTGCTTCCACATACCAGAGTCTACAATAAGGGAAAGGGCCAGCCTCCATGTTGCATTGGCTAACTGTGAGTGATGGAATTTTGTCTGACTGGCCAATAAATTACTATGCCAATGTGGTTATCTTTTTATTCTTTAGCCTTTTTACTTTGTATTTCTTTGAGTTACAGTAATTCAAAAACAGTAACACATTCTTTGTCTCTCTGATGTGCATTAAAACTATAAGGGTTTCCATACTTGTATGTAGAAATGACTGCTACAAAGCATTTTCTTGTTTGTTTTATTTTGTGTAATATGCTTGCAGCAAAAAAAACTTTAAAGATAACCATCACAACAGTTTGTCAAGACCAAATCCATTGGTTTTGCCAATGCTCGTTTTTGTTTCGAACTCAAAACCTATAAGTGGGTGTCAGTCACAAGAAGAGGTTCAACAGTATAAGTTTTGTGGGAACTTGCACTTTAGAGAGTTAAAAAGCTCTATGTTAAACAGATTGTCTTCTGAGGCCAACAAAATTAAATCTATTGGTTTGGGTAAAAGCTTAGCCCAGCTACTTTATGTCAGGTGAAATCTAAGGCTTTCTGCAGATTGTAGTCCTTAGAAAAGGAATTGGCAAAGTTGAGCAATTGTAAACTGTAAATTAAAGACAGCACGACCCGACTAAAGGTAGCACAACCCTTACTTAGTACTTTCTTCAAGCCTCACCACAACACTTGGTTGCCATGTGCCGGCAGTGTCACTCCTTTTGTACGTGATCAGGTTGAAGGGATATTCTTGGCTTTAATAAGTTGCTTCTGCAGCCCTTATTGCTCTTTGTCTGGCACCCTGTAGTTCACACTTACTAGATTTTTCCTACTGGTCTGCTAATTGATTGGGAGGCAGAAGTTCTACACACTGGGCTAAATTCTCAAATTGCATTTCACGTTACATAAAGTAGTACTACAGTAGTCCTACTTGTATACAACAAAATGCAGTTCACAAACATACTGCCAGAGAATTTTGCATCTCCTATCGTTTCTACACGGAGTTCTCTGCCACGGTGGTGGTGGTGATCTCAGCAAAGCTAGGTATACAAATTAGTAGTATTTGTGGGAGTGGCCTGGGAGTAGTGCACACATAGATAATATTTACTAATAAATGGGAGGGGTTTAAAGAAATTAAAGGAGGGGTTTGAGAGGGGCATGGTTATACCAATACACACACACACAAAAGAGTAAGACAATTACAATCGCAAAAATATATTTCAACAGTTCCTACAGCCCTAAAAATGTCAAACCAAGTGTAACTACATTCAGGCTCAGAGTAAGTCAAGCACCACATATGGCCAACCACCGATACAGGAACACACTCCCATTGAAAACAATGGAAGCAGGAATCAAAATAACATCCCATAGGAGCTAATGTTCAATAAATTAAATTAGTTCAACATTTTTAAATTATATGTTGAAGTGATGAAACAATTATACATAACTATTATAACAGTTTTTACATTTATTGCTAAACTTATTTTTCTTAAAATACATGATACCTTTTAAACGTTTTAAAATGTTTTAAAATATATAAATATATAACTTTTAATCATGTTTACAAAATAATGATAAATAAAAATGTTAGTGAGGGTTAGGGATTTCTTTTTATATTATTGTTAAAAAAAACTATACTTACAGATGTAATTTAAATATTTGAATTATGAACATTTAATTTGAGGAGTTAATGTGCTGTAAACCTTTATTATTTCCAGGTTAACAATAAATATTTTGTTGATTTCATTCACATTATGCATTAAAATATATATGTACACCTTGTACACATACACTCTATATTTTCTGATAGGGAGATCTCCATGGCTGTAGTCTCCTCCCTGGTGGCAAACATGTCCGAGAACTAGGCCGAAGGAAAAAATAAGTTGCCAAATTTCTTGTTAAAACTTTTCAGATTTAATTACACTATAGATTGTAGGAGGCTACACCCCCTCATTGAAGGGTTGGAGGCATCTAAATCAACCTAGGTATATGTCTCTCCAAGGAGATGGTGTATAGCAAAACAAAAAATGTACATTTACTTTTAGGTGTAGGAGTAAATATACACGTGACTAAATATACATGTGTATATTTGCCTTTGTGAGGCGGGCCCATAGAATTTGGGTTCAGATGTCTAAGTTGATGTCCTAGAGAACAGCATCTCTGCGATCTTAGCTAATTAGCATCTACATGAGAGAAGCAGCCTGCGTCGTTTTACAAATAGGTTAGTCAACACTTAGAAAGGATACTACTCAGCTCTCATATTCTTTGAAATGTGTAAATGCTTGCATGACTGGGCAAAAGGAGCAATTTGAACCTCTTTGTAAAATAGATGATTGGGAAAACTCCTTGCTAACATGAATTTAGTTTCACACATTTCATAACTAAATTAAGATATCATCTGACAATTGCTCACCTTCGAATTTTTCAGTTGAGAGATTGATTCACAAAATGCGATCAGCGGCTGTTAGAAATTGGGTCTCTAGTTGGCAGAGGTATGCACCCTCTCCAAGTAGGTACCACATATAGTAGTCTGGGTACATCAGATACATGCCTTAAATGAACCTGTGCTCACCCTCTGTTAGCTTGACACAGAGCAGTCAGGCATAACTTGAGAGGTAATGTGTAAAGTATTTGTGCAACTCTTCGAACAGTAACTCAGTGAAAACACCACAAAAAAACTCCACACCAATTTAAAAAACTAGATTAGGATTTTATAAATAAAACAAGACCAACACTAAATAGATCCAATGAGTAGAAGTTGAGATATGGATTTTAAAAGAATAAAAGTGTCAGTAGCGCTTAGAAGCAATGAGCGCCTATGGTGGTTAACTGGTCACCCTGGATCGGGGCAAAGTCAAGAGTTCAGGCCGCCCACGATGGAGCATGGGCCGGATATAGGAGCCACACAGACCTGCTGAACACAGTACCTTGATCATGGTTGCAATAGCGAGATGCTGGGTGCAGGTGATGCTTTGATTTTCTTAACTCAGTGGTGGCGATGCGTCAGTTCCGAAGATGATGCGCTGAGAGGCGTTTGTTCCATAGACGATATGCCGGGTTTCTCCACAAAGTCGAGGGGATGTGTTGATCTTCCCACACTGCAGTGGCGGTGATGCACTGGTTCCAATGTAGCAGTTAATTAAGGTGATGTGCTGGTTCCGAATGCGATGCGCTGATCCTGCTCCTGCAACAGGTTCAGTGTACTGGTTCTGCTACAACCTGACTGGAGATGCATCAAATTCACTGGAACAAGAACCTGAGTCTGCCTCCAGTGGACCAGGCACATGAGCAGGCAGTGAGACTTTGAAATCCCTCAGTCTCAGAAACAGGAGACTGGGTTCAAACAAGAGGCCAGTTATTCCTCAGCAGGGGCTGAGGGTAGCAAGCAGCAGGACAGCACAGTAGAAAAGCAGTTCTTCCAGTGCAGCAGTCCAGTGGAGTGACAGTCATTGTAGCAGCACAGCAGTCCTTCTTCCTGACAGAGTTTCTTTACAGATCCAGAAGTGTCTAATCTGGTAAACCCAATACTTATACCCAGTTGTGCCTATGAAGTGGGAGTGACTTCAAAGAAGGGTCTTTGAAGTGCATAGAGGTCCTTTCGTCTTAGCCCTGGCTTCTGGTTCACTACTAGGGGGTAATCAGCCCTTTGTGTAGGGCAGGACACTGCATATTCAGGTTTGTCAGCTTCTCCCTTCCATCCTGCCCAGAATGAGCCATTAGGATGTAGATGGGCACTCAAATACACCTAACCTTCCTTTGTGTTTGGCTGTATAGCGAGAATGCACAAAGTCAAGCATTCACCCTCCCCAGATGTGTATTAGAGACAGGCTGCAGGCCCACGGAGCTTTAAGAGCAGAGAAATGTTTACTTTCTAAAAATGGCATTTCTAAAATAGTAATTTTAAATCAAACTTTATCAGCAAAGAGGCTTTATCATTACCATTTCAATGACATTAAACATGACAGACCTACTCCTTCTAAATCAGGAATTACAGCTTATAAAGTTTAATAAGGAATTTCTAATGTTAACCTATGAGAAGAGTAGGCCTCACAGTGGTGAAAAACAAATGTGGGTGTTTTTCACTACCAGGACATGCAAAATTGAAAAGTACATGTCCTACCTTTTACTTACACATCATCCTTCCCTGTAGGCTACCTAGGGGTGGCATATGTGTAATAAAAGGGGAGTTTAAGACTTATGAATGAGTTTTAATCACCATGTCGACATGGCAGTAAAACTGCACCCACAGACTGTGCAGTGCCAGGAGGCCGGAGACATGTTAAAAAGGCCTCCCTGTGTGAGTGACACAATCAGTGCTGAAGCCCCACTAGTAGCATTTACTTTTCTTGCCTTGGGCGCAGGTAGTGCACTCTACTAGGAACTTGCAGATAAATTAAATATCCCAATTGTGGATAGACCAATGCAAACATGTTTAGGGTGGAAGCATGTGCACTTTAGCACTGGTCAA
Source organism: Triturus cristatus (assembly GCF_964204655.1). NCBI lineage: Eukaryota > Metazoa > Chordata > Amphibia > Caudata > Salamandridae > Triturus > Triturus cristatus. The sequence goes on from NC_140594.1 coordinate 228,985,731, forward strand.
CAGTGGTAAAGTGCTCAGAGGCCTAAGGCAAATCAGCAAAAAGTTCAGATAAGCAGTCAAAACATCTCGGGGAAGACCACCCTAAGGCTGACAGATCTAACAGTGGCTTTGTTGTAAAATATGTTTTCTACATTTGCGACTAATGAGAAACATTTGATTACATTTCTAACCATCTAACGGATGGGTCGCCAAGCCAAGTGCCTTTTAATAAGTAAAATGTATTTCAATGCACAGACTGGCAAGCCTGGCCTGTACCACACAAAACTCATTTTACTATTGCGGTGAAACATTAGTCCAATAAACAGATGTGCCTCAGGGTAAAATACTCAAGGCTCAGACCTCAGCAGACGTGTTCAAAATAAGAATCTGGAGTGCCTTGCAAATATATGTATATTTTCCCTGTGCTGCATTACTACAAATACTCACTAGATCAGATAAATAAATTAACGCTCCCTTTATTATGTCCCGGGCCTTAAAACATAGCCACTGTGTTGAAAGAATCGCATCAGTTGCCTGTGTAATTTGCGGTATATTTTTTCCATGAAGCCTTGTTTCCTTGTTGCCCAAAACGATATTGTGGATTCCATGTATTTGTATTTTCTTGATAAAAATACGGATTGATTGACCAATATCTTTATTGCAGCCGCAGCATGAATTTTGTGACGCCTACAAAGGCTCCCTCTTGCGGGTATGAATCCTTAATGGTTTGTAAATCAGCAGCATACGAATAGAATATAGTAAAGCCCTAGGGTAACCCTGTATGTGTGTGACTTCATCACAGACACATCCAAACCGATGTCTGAGTTCTCTTGCATTTGACTAAGATGTATGGGTCAATTCGTAAAGGTGTTGGCATACAGGTTTGTGCCCTAAAAATGTAATTTGTCAAGGCAAAATCCCATGCTTTGCAATATTGGGCTACTCGCCTCTCCTATGAAATTTGCTCATCCTGAAATTTGAGAGTATGTTGCAGTCAAATCTGGCACTGCTGGGGTCGTGATCGTCCCTGGTTTAATGGGTCCATTTGTAAAGGATGGTGAGTACCCATGAACCCGTGTGCTATTTGGCATCCAGCAGAGCAATTGGATGGTATTTACCCACCTTGAAAAGTCTTGGAGATGTACTTTTGTCACAAGCAGGAGTAAACGTGTTTTCAGGGTGGAAATGGGGACCAAAATTCTATACATGAAAAAGTTAGCTTATAATATATTGCAGGTGGAGCGACATTAAATATGCAGAAAATTCTAATATGAAAATAGTTGCACATTTGAGCACTCCTGGAATTGCAAAAGTAGAGACTCAGAAATGCAGTCCAACTTAACAGAAAACCATTACATTGCAAATGTCCATTAAAAACGGTTTGTAATCAGCTCCAAAATGTTCGGCAAATTATTGATACCCAGCACGGCACAAAATCAAACCCTTTTTACGCCATTATTGCCGGTTTGCTGTATTTATTAAACTGAACATTTCCTCTTTGCCCGCTAACCTGTAATACTGTGTAATTCTCTTTATACAAATGACAATTTGTTTAGCATGTTTCCACTGAATGGTTCATAGAAAGGGATAATGTTGGCATGGCAGTCATCCAAATGGAGAGATGAAGCATATTGTAGTTGATTTTGGAATTTGTTACAGCATTTTCAAGATGTGTTAGAAGCTAACTTTGTTAAACCTGATGCATTGGTCTGGTAGCTAAGTTCCTGACCCTGAAATGGTGGTGGTATTGGAAGTGATGGTGTGGTATTGTTGGTGATGTTGATTTATTTTGATGATAATTTGTATAGGTTTTATTCAAAGTTGGTGCACCAGACACATACGGTAGAGACCATATACTATAGCGATATCACATTTCACTACACTTAGGATTTGTAAAAGAATAAGCACCGACTCCCCTCCACCTCTCAAGTCCAGCCAGCATTCGACCTCTCAGACCCCAGTGTCCGCTCCCCCTTCCCCAGAGACCCTACTGCAGGTCTCACAATCATAAGACTGTATTTCCTCAGCTAGGGGATGATAAGGGTCTTCAACTCTCCGAAGTGTGATGCCACGGTGTTGACTCCAAGCAGCCCATATTTTGTAATGTTTGAGCGGCCAAACTCTCCGTGCTCTCACAACAATCTAGCCCATGTTTCTACCCTTCCAAGGATGGAGAGTCTTTGTCTTTCCAAACCCTGGTGATCTCCCTTTTTGCTACCACCAGACCCAGCCACAACCAGGCCAAGTGATATTGGTCAGTGTCTACCTGTCTGTAAGGTGAAGGAGAACCAGCTTGGGGTCCTAGGGCAGTACCCTACCCAACCCTTGTTCCAGGTAGGTTAGGATTCACTCACAGAAGGGGGCCAGTCCCCCACAAGACCAAATCATATGGAGAAAGTCACCCCGTTCAGATAGACAGTGCAGGCAGGTCGGTGTGGTCACCACCCCCATCTTCCACAGTCTCTCCCGGGGATAATAGAACCTGTGTAGGTTCTTCCACTGTATTAGGTGAACCTGCGTGGCAATAGCAGTCTCGTGGGGAAGGCACAGGCCTCTCTCCAATCATAGTCAGTCAGTTGTCCCTAGTCTTCCTCTCAGGCTTCTCACAACCAGTCAAAGGAGTAAGTTCTGTTAACCACAAGAGACCGATACATCAGCAAGATCTGGTGGTTGGGAAGTTTCTCCATGAGGATTTTGACCTAAAGTGTGCCATAATCCGGAATATCTGAGAGTCACTTGAGATAGTGGGTGAGGGCATGCCTTAGTTGCAGATAGCGGAAGAATTGTGAGCGATGCTCGTCATATTTCACCTGCAATTCCAGGAAGGATTTCAATGTGGAACCAGCATGGCATCTCTCAACTTAGAGATACCGGTAACATTCCAAGATTTGAAGTCACCCAGGGTCGTAACCTGTGGCAGGCGGGTCGCTTGCCACAATGTAGTTTTCTTCGTCAGGCATCCCACCCACCATAGGGCTCTACGAGTCTCCCTTCAAAGCTGGAGAGTCACATTTGTGGCTGCATGAAGGTGCTCTAGTGGAGCCCCCGCCTCCATACAGCAAATGCAAGAGGGGGATTTCCTGCATTACCCACCTCTCGGTGACAAGGCAGGGTCTGCCAAGTTGTTAAGCCACCATTCATTTATAAAAATAAGCTGATATGCCCTGTAGTGGGAGAATATATCTAGAGTTGCAATGCCCCCATTGTAAGGGTATTTATAACACTTAGACAGGGAAACCCTTGGGACATGGTGCCGGCACAGGAAGTCCTGCAGCAGAAAGTCCATTCTCTGGCAGACTGAGGTTGAGAGCTAAAAGGGATAGTTCTGCAGCTGGTACAGTAGACAGGGCAGAACATCCATTTTATACATTGCCAACCGCCCCAGGATGGACATTAGCACTGTCTTCCAGAAACTAAGATCTCGGGACACCCGGTCTAGGTGAGGCTTAATGTGTTCCCAAGTGTGGGAGGAATCGTCAGTCACATGCAAATAGTGGAAGTCTTCTTGATGAATGTGTATGCCAGTTGCCCAATCGTGCGTGGATGGGAGGCATGCCATGAGGTACACCGAGGATTTAGATTTGTTAATGGTAAGCCTGGAAGAAGTTTAAAAAATAACCAAGATCTGGGTTGGGCATCAGAGTGATTGTCCAGAAAAATTAGAACATCGTCAGGCATAGCGTGACCCTGTCTGAGACCCCCGACGCCCACTCCCAGTCCCTTACAAGGGCATCGCTCCTGCCTAGGGGCTCAATTGCAATCACAAACCGTAAGGGGTGATGGGGCGTCCCTGATTCACCCCTGACTATATTGGGCATTAGGCAGACAGCGAACCTCTCACCCTCACTCTCGCCTAGAGATTGGGATATAATAGCCTGTTTTAGGCGATAAAGCTAGTCCCAAGGTTACGTTTCTGCAGCAGGCAAATCTGGTAGTCCCAACGTACAGAATCAAACACCTTGTGGAAGTCCACTAGGAGGAATGCATGGGCTGTTGGTAGCCTATGAGCTAGTGCCAATGCGTTGTGCAGACGCCAGATGTTACACTGCGTGGCCGTTAGGCGTGAAGCCAGATTGATATATGAGCATCCTGTACACTGAGAGACCTTGAAGAGGTAGAAGAAAGTAGTTGAGCCGGGGAATGACCTTATGGGCCCCAGAGTAAAAGGTGTAATCCCATTTGGTGATGATGGTGGTGGTGAGTTATATTGGTAGTGGAGTGGTATTGATGATATTGATTTTGTTGGTTGTGGTATGGGTGCCGGAATACGTATTAATGCTGGTGGCATTTGTGGTGGCTGTATTGTTGGCAGTGAAACTGGTACTGTATGTTAGACCTGGACGATTTTTTATTTTAATGCTGAGAAATAGGGGTGCAAATCCTGGGAAAAATGAAAAATTGTGGCTGGGTTGGCACCACCTCCCACCATTGAACAAGAAAGAGAAACCAAAAAATGTAGGCAAAATATGCCTGTAGTTCTGGTTTCCTTGGGGTATGCAGTCCTCTGTCTGTAAATATCTTTGCCTGGCCCCGCTGTCAGGCAGTGGTAATTACAATGCCCCTGCATCAGCTCGTGATGAGAGCTACTGCAGCATTTCACATGCATTTTCAGGGAAAGCCATTGATTGAGTCTTCAGTGAACAAGTAAACTTGCTAATTAAAATGAGTTTTTAGGGCGGGGTCATTAACTTCTTTGTTATTTACAAAACTTAATGCCAAATTCTCTGACTGGCCACTTCCTTTCTTCTTCTAAAGGTGTATTTTTGCATCAGCATATAAAAACATCATTGAAACTTTTTGGCCTAAAGTTTAACTTTTTTGTAATGTAGAAATCCTAATGGTAAATCCAACCTTTAATTGTTCTGCTGAGTAAATTATGGATCCAGATTTTGCTCCGCAGGAGAATTAAAGAGGACTTATTTTGACTATTTTCAATTTTGCCCAAAGATTTTGCCCACCGCTGCTGGTAGAGTTGGTAGCAGTGATATTGATGGTCATGGCATTGATGGTGTGTAGAAATGGGATAGGTGCTACTTTTATTGATGCTTTTTGTATTGGTCGTGGTCGCATTTGCATTGTGTTTGAGATAAAGAATTGAATGAGACAGGTAGAGTCATGTTTGAGTGATGGTTATAAAATAGTTCTTATTGCATTGCAATTCAAGCCCTCTATAATAGGTGTAATGGTATACCAAAGAGGCAATACCATGAAACTCTAATAATCGGTCACAGAAGGTCACAAAAAGAAAAAAAGCTAAAGATGTCTTAAGCCAGACCTACAAATACCTTTCAATACCCTCCTCGCTTTCACCTGTATAACTTCTAAGTCCAGCCGCCCCTGTTCGAGAGATTCCCCCTAAATCAAAATGTTTTCTTCTCCATTATTCCCAGGATGTAGATCCTAGTTATAACAATTTGTATTTAAATGTGCCTACACTGCAGGGCTGGCCTTTCAAAGCCCCTTCCTTGTATGTTGTTCAACTGATAGCTCTTTTTTTGTAATTATCTTTCTTCAAAAGCAAATCCCTGAAGATAACCTTATGTGGCTGCCTAGAGGCTACAGAAATCACTGTAATAGTCTGTTCTAGCAGTATCCAAAACTAATGTTTTATATTTATATTTCTTGCCCTTTTTTGTACTCTCCATCTCTGGGAATCTGATCCCTTTGCTCTGTCTGGTACCTTCTACAGAGGCGTTGGCGTTCAGCTGCTTCTCAGAGCTCATGAAAAGGATGAACCAAAATTTTCCACACGGAGGAGCTATGGACACACACTTTGCAAATATGAGATCATTGATCCAGGTAATCTGAGTTTAAAGTGCTTTTTATGTTTTATTTTATGTTTTACACATGATGTACAGAAGAGGCTAGGTGTTATTAATGTGGGGTGGGATGGACTCCAGTAGAATGTTAATTGTATAAGGATTGTATAGATATACTTGTATTAAAAGAAGGTGATCCATTCAAATTGAAGGTAAATAATATAATGCTTTTGGCATATTTTGTTAAATCCTGGGTTAGGTTGTAAACACTGTTTTTTTACAGATGTTTTAAAAATAATAGGGAACACTTGGGATTTGATATTTTTAGGAGTTCCAGGTTATTTCCAAAGTACAAGGAAACTTATGCTTGACCTGAATAAGAGTGGGGTCTGCTTTAATGTTGTACTTTTTATCTTGAAAGCAATTAATGAACGGAAAAGTATTATGTTTTAAATGTTGGAGGACTGTAGCATTCTTAATTTGATCTGATGTTTATTAAACGTATATTGTGTATTAGAACAAATTTATTTATTTATTTTTAATTATTGTCTTTGATTATGTCTACTGGCTTTAATTGCTTGTACTTGTTTAGGTTTCGCCAGCAGGAACAGATTCAATCACTGCACCGCTTGAATAACTTTTACAAATTGTGTCAGTTGTTTGTAAGGAGGCTAGTGACTTACCTCGTTCTGACTTGGGGAGTTAAGATTCATCAACCTTCTTGGGAGTTCAAGTTCCGACGCCTACTCATTTTTGAAGATCTTTCAAGATCTAATCTTACACCATGAAGAGCCTAAGGGCCTGCCTTCTCTAATTTACTAGCCTGATTCATCTCACTGATGTTAATCAGTGTCTTTACCCCTCTCCCCATTTTCGTCCTGGTGAAGACCCCAGGCTAAGGAACAAATTACCTTTATCTTACATAGGGTCGAAACGTCAGCGGTCCTTCACAACCCTTCGAGCACAGACGACAGAAATTAACTATCTGTGTTTGCATAATGCTATGTTTGTTTTGTATTAATTTGCCTTCACCAGGCGGGATAGGTTTCAGCGATTTTTGATGTATATATTCCACATTGCCTTTCCTTTTCTTCAACCCTCACAAGCACACATTCCTTCCTGAGCACTTTATTACCCCCCTCCTTTTCGAGCACAGTTTTTAGAAATGTACAGACAAATATGCTGTCCTCTATAATCATGCGATTATTAGAGAATAAATTGCATTTATTTGATTTGTCATGGTGATGCTTTAATGGTTTAATTTCTTTTCAAAGCGATACCAAAGGGGATGATGGACGGAGCGTTTGAGCAAATCACACACTCACCCCCAGTCAACTGATCTGGGTTTAATCCATCATTATTCTTTAGCTCACTCCACCACCCCAGTTCAGACATGGCCATATGCAAATCAGTCTGACCCTGTGCCTTATGGGAACAGTCCAGTGCTGAACTGCCAAGCCATGTCTTACCTGGACCGGAAACAAGCATCCAATTTCTTTTTATGCAAAATGTATCCCCACTGTGACCATCTTTTGTTGTACTGTACTTTGAGAAATGTGACATTTTCCTGCCATAACTATTTGATGCCTGCAACCTATTGCTGCATCACATGACTGGGTGTAGTTGGCATTTGAACTTTGTTTATTCCTCCCAGACAAGCCACACAATAGAGGGATTGGGTGTACCTGGATGGACCATCACTGGTAGGATGGGGGGGCGGAGCTGGATCCCTGCCTTCACACAAAGGACTTCTCACCCCTGCATTGTTCATGCACACTGCCAAGAGCCAAGGCAGGGGAAGCAAGAAATTCAAGCACTTCAACTGGAATTCTCTAGAAACTTCTTCTACTTGAAAGAAAGCATCAGGTCTAAGAATAGGACTACACTCAGACCCACTCTTCTGTTCAATTTTTGGACTTGATGTAGGGCTCTCGGAGTACTGCCTGCTACTGAGGCCTATGTACTTCAGAGGACTGCTTTGCTGCACCTGGAAGGACTACTTTGCTGCTGTAGCCTGTCTTGAACCCTCAGAGGCCTGCCCTGCTGCTTGAGCCTTGTGCCACTGCTAAATCCAGGATTACCAGAGTGAATCCAAGGACTAGGTGGTTGGCCTCCTGATCAGACCTCATGGACAGAAAAGGCTCCAACCATCTTGAAGCTGCACCTGGACCTAGCCTGAGTGGGTCCTAACCCCCTTCCCGCAAGTAGTGCCCTTCCAGTTCTAGACCCTTGGTGGTCTGCTAAAGGTGCCTAGATAGTCAAAATCCAAAACGTTTGGCAAATACTGCTCTGAGAACCAGGAGGAGACTGGGACCAACCTGTTCGGCTCTCTGCCCAAGGTGAATCGCCGGTCGGCCTGATTTCGTTGCAGCTCCCCTCTACGTTCTTCTCTGCAGCAGTAAACCCTATTCAGCGGTCCTTTGTCAAATGGGTATCTGGCTCCATGGAACACTCATCGACTACAGTCTTATCCCTCTGGAGATTTTCAACTTCTAAAAAAGAGATTTAAGTCTGAACGTAGAAATCTTCATCACAACTTCGTTAGCTAAGATTTTCTTGTTAGTGGTTGTCTGGAGCATCACCGTTACATGGCAACTTCCAAGTTTATTTACTAAGGTTCATACTGTGCACCTCCATACATGTGTGGTTCTCAGGACAGTTTTAAAATACGCTTTTGCAATTCTTGGTGGATTCTGTATTCACACATATGGTCTGACACGGTTGAGGACGCAGGGTTTTTTTGTAAAGTATCTTGCAGGTTACTGGCATTGGACAACTTGAAATATGACTTTTTTTAAAATTATTCCAAAAGGGATATTTGATTGGTAGTGCGCTCCGCATCGTTCATACCACATCAATGGGAAAAGGTGCCAGAGATTCTATAACCTATGAAAAACATAGACAAACTATTACATGCTCATGTATTCTTCCGACGTCTGATTCGTTGGCAAACTTGCAATAATTGACATTCGGCTTATTTGTAAGATTCTTTCTTAATAGCACCTTTAAATTTATGTAGCAATTTCACACTTTAGCATCGTACATATGACCATTATTTCCATTAAATATAGCATGGTACACCATCATACCGCCCATCTGTGTGTGGTTTGTTAAGATTTGACTATATTGCACCTTCTTGTAGCTGGCCGTCAATCAATCTTTGAGTCCTTAGTGTTTTGTACAGCACTTAGATCTCACCACCCATCTGGCCCTTTGTACCTGTAGCAGTGTGTTAAACATCAGAAAACCTCAAGACAGTTATTCTCTGTCCAGGATCTACCATCTATATATTGACTCATCTTATAACAGCAAAGCTCGAGCAACGGAGCCTTATTGCCTAGTTACTTACCCCCAAAAATGGTCAAATACAACAGCATTGCATCTGTTGACAGAAACATGAAAAAGTAATTCTAGAACATTAACCATGATGTGTGGTGTTTTAGTCTCTAATTTCCACAGAATGGTCCTGATGGACAGATGTTGCATTTAAACCTCAATTATTCAATAAACCAATCTCAAGTAATGTCTAGTTTTGCTCCAGTACCAGTCTCAGTGCATAGGGCCACATGCATGCAACCTAACTCTGAGATACTCTGAGTCCTGAGATCCTATAGGATAAATTATAGTTAATTATTTTGAAAGTAAACAAAACGAGTCCGTGTCAGTGAGGCACCCACTTCTCTGGCATTTGTGTTATCAGTCTCAAATCATAAACTCCTGAGGCCTCACCTAGTATAAAGGCAGCTTCACCATTTCCAGGGCTATTATTAATATGTAAATTAATTGTTTCTTCTTTCAAATGAAAAATATTGAGTATTTAATTGTTGCATATATAAAATAGAGTAAACTCCACCTGGATCTAATGTGTCTGCTTCTAAACTTGTATTTTGTCCATAGATTCTCGATTCAGAGCTCTTTGAACTAATGCATCAAAATGGGGACTACACTCACTTCTATTTCTGTTATCGGTGGTTTCTTCTGGACTTTAAACGAGGTACGCACCACTAGTAACATAGAAGCGCAATTACTCTTGTTCAGCATAGATTTACTTTACACCAAGGAATCACCTTCTTATTCCAACGTTTGAAAAATATACTTAGAGCTTAATAGAAAAATCTATATGAAATAACCATTCTTTGCCACTAAGCAAGCTCATTGTTGGTGCCAGAGTAGGGTCAAAATAACAAATAAAACCGTAGTGATATTGTTGAACTAAAATAGTTCATAAAACGTCTGATATATGTATTTATTTTTGTAGTCTCATAATAGAACGACAGGGTAGCCTGCCTTTATGCACATTATTAATGAATGCTACATTAATTTATTCATGCACTAAATGTATAGTGTTTCTAACAAACATCGCCTGCTAAAGTTCTGAAATATTTTTCCCTTTCTGGGGAGAGAAAACAAAAGCAAACTAGAGACAGAACATATTGACTTTCACTATGTTTACAATTATTGACAATCTGCCCTTCTAGAAGGGTGCGCACGTATATCAGTATGATCTGAGCCACAATGTACACTGATCCTGACTCCAGCCATACATATGTCAATATGTTTGTTAATCAGGGCCCCTATTTCTAACCTATGGTTGTCCTATCACAGTCAATTTAGTGTGCACAAGGCATTACTGTCAAACGTTTGACTCATGTTTTCATAAAGAAAAAAGTGAACTGCTTGGTGTAAAGCCATATTTGAAGGTATTTTCTACAATTCATTGTAAAATATTTGTTTGTGCAACAGAAGGGTCTATGTCATCAAAAAAGAGTAAAAAGGCATACTAATGTGTCATGCTAACTGGGTTTTTTTGTGTTTCTCTTTCTCACAGAACTAGTTTATGATGACGTTTTTTCAGTCTGGGAGACTATTTGGTCTGCCAAACAAGTCTCTTCTTCCCACTTCGTCCTTTTTATAGCCCTGGCTCTGGTGGAAGTTTATCGAGACATTATTCTAGAAAATAATATGGATTTTACAGACATCATAAAATTCTTTAATGGTAAGTCCTCATTTCTGACGAAGTAGATATTGTAAAAGTCTTGTTAACTGACCGTTGCAGAACTTTGGACATATATGTGCAGTTGACCAGAGCATCCATTGCGTTCTTACACTGCATTTTATTACATCGAATGTGTACAAGTCATAATTTGTGGATATCAGTACCACGTTTTGTTTTAGTTTATTTGTTAATGTTACATTTGTAACATGCTGCCTGCCACAGAGGTGACCTTATAGAGTATGAGAAAGAAGCACCAGGAAGGTCAACAAGTTGTGTCATGGAATGGACAAATTTCCAATAAGCCAAGTCTGTGTCAAATGTATAGCTCGCAGGATGGCTCATTGAGTTAAACTCTTCCTGCTGACACTGCTGTGAGCTGTCAGTCACAATTTGAATCCTTGTAAGGCCATCTCAGTCTTCCATCCTCCTGTGTTCTGTCAACTCCACACCCAAACATATATTTTTGAATGAGGGCAAGTGGGAGCAGCTATGTAGAAACAGCAGACACACCCAAACCACTGCAATTCAAATGTAAATTAATTGATAAATGCAGTAATTTAATGAAATCAGACTATCACAAAAGCATCATTAACAACCCTTAACAAGTGCATATTTCAAAGAATAATCAGTCAGTTACATGAGAGTGCAGACAACAAAGATGAGTTCTCTTACATCTCCTCCAAGTCTTGTGGGAGACACACTGGTTCACGCAACCAGGAGACCAGAAGGGCAACTAGTTGAGCTCATGAAACAGCATTCTCTATCCTGCGTGCAAAGACTTAAAAATGCCAAGAGTTAGAGCCTTTCATAGCTAATAAGTTGACAATCATTTGTATTGATCCATTGTTTAGGATGACATGATCATTCTAGGCGGTCTCCATATTCTGTGATGGGGCTGCATGACAAACTGATTCTGATTTTAAATGCCCATTCATGGCTGAAGAATGTCCCAATTCATCCTTCTCTTGTCTTGTGGTATCAATTTAGTGTTTTCAAATTTCACAACTCAAGCTTTCATCTTTAACAATAATCTAGGTGACATCGGGTTGCTCTGTGTACCCCATCCCGCCCTGAAATATTCTTAAACTTCTGTTGACTATTAAGGGGAAAGTAAAATCCGGCAATATATATTCTGCTTGCTTTCAAAATCATTGGCACTGTATATGCTAGTAAAGGCTAAAAATTTAGAAAAGATCGAGTAAGTACATCATGTCTTTTCGCACACACACACACAAACACACATATATTTACATATTTCCATAACTTCGACATTCCTTCACTATGTAATACTTTTTTGACACGAGCAAAGCAAAGCAAAAGGTTCAGGCACACAGTTGTGTTACTTTAAACCTTCATTAATTCTCTTTCATTGAAAGAACAGAAGCAAGGGCAGACTCCTGGTTTATTGAAAATGAAGTGAAACCATAAAGAAGACTGTAGAAACGAATGGTGATTTATTTTAATTTCAGTTAATTGATGCCAAACACAAATTATGTGCAACTATTTTAAATAGCAGATTTACAAAGGCAGCATTGAAAGCTAACACGCAACATTGCTCTGAATTTGCACAATTCTTATATATAAAGGTCTTCATTTGCAAGATTCAAACTCTTAAGAGATACTGTTGCTTAACACCTTCACTAGAACATTATGCGAATTCTTAGGGTGGCGAGAGGGGACTGCATCCTACTTTCAGTGTGTGAATTAACCTCTCAGCATTCAAACATCATTGCTCTACTCTCTGACTGGTTTAACCCCTTCAGTGCCCATGACGAGCTGGACTCGTCATGGGCCGCGGTGGCGCTGTGCCCATGACGAGTCCAGCTCGTCATAGACCCCGCCCGCTAATGCAACGGCCGGCACTGGGCGGGGAAAGGGGCGGGCACTGAAGGGGTTAAAAAGTGCACTCCTTCCAAGAATTGGATCCTATCCAGATCATCTTAAACTAAAAAGGTAACACTTCCTTTAAAAAAACAAAAAAAAAGCCTACATCTAATCCTGGTGAGCTGATATTGATCTGATTCCATTTGTTTTCAAAGACAACACTTACACCTTCATTATGCATGTTTATACAGAGATTCAGGCATTGAACAATATCCAGTATTTCGTCCAATTTAGGGCACACTATGAAAGAAGTCTCCCACCTGCCTCATCCTTTAAGACAAGTTTCAGACTCCATTTTCCTATCTTTTTCAAACTTGTCCATATGTAATAGAACCACTTTCAATTGGACTAGCATTAAATCTGTTTAAATCCAAGCCTTTCTTAGATACTGTAGTATGTCTTCCCAACCTATTTAATTCAGGTCGTTCATCACTTTTTCTTTAGTTTATGAAGGCAATTGTTAATAATATATTTTTAAGGAGAGCTCTTTACAGACCGGCAATTCTGAAAAATGCCTGACTTATTTTGGGACCAGTCAGTTATCTAGGCATCCCTTTTTGCACAAGCTGTCAGACATTTGAATAACTGCTTAGGCTTAAGGATGAACAACTCCACCATCTATGCAAAAGTCTTCAATACCTTAGGCCCCCAGACATCTCCCAGTGTAGAGAACTCATTTACTTCACTCCATTTGCTTGTCTTCCATAGGAAGGTGGAACTAGTCAATGTATCCCAGCCTTCTGGTAACCACTATCCATGTCCAATCGCCATGGCTGTGTGTTGTAGCAGGCCCCCTCAGCTCCCTCCCTTATAGAGTGCCTCCTGGTATCCTGCTTCTCCTATTGCATGTCTGTTCTCATCAATGATTCCTGTTTGGGTGCAAAGGGCAAATCATTTATTACCACTAGATGGGTCATTCAGCAGTTCTTTTGTAAGTCTGAAAGAGGCATTCCTCCATCAGACACTCCTAGTCAGTTTACATTGTCCAATGCTTAGAGTCCCCCTCATCCTAGAACACTGTACAAATTAAAGCATTAAACCTGTGAAAGAAAGATACTCAATGCAGTGTATTTTTCAGCATATGTAGTAAACAGGGTAGTTCTTCCATTTTATTTAGAGTGGTAGTCCAGTAGTGAGGGGCAACAGCCTCCAATGATGGGCACCTCTCTGTAAATCTGATAGGATCGATACAAGTTGCACCAGTGCAAGTCATCTACACTCCTTGTGACATATATTCCCAGGCATTGAAACCATATTTTTGAAAATGAAAATGAGAAGTGTATCCTGCAATTTGGTCTCAGGCTGATTAAGGATATAGCCATTTAAGATTAAATCACAAGTATTTTCCAAACCACCTAAAAATGGAAAGGATTCTTTCTATTATTGTTGTAGGGGACCCTTAACTCATGCTGCTTGTACAATAGCATCCTTGTTCCTAAAGTTCAGGATACAACTGATGAATTCTCCAAGTATGCCTTGTGCCAGAGAAGCAAGCAGGGAGGTCCATCAGTACATTCAATACTGGTGATTCCACAAAAGGGTACACAACAGGACCTTTGGTGTGGTGTGACTCCAGATATTTGCCCTGTCTGCTTTTGCAGGCTTTAGAATTCTTGCATTTTATCCCTTCTGACCAGTAATGGACTACCTGTGTTCCACCTTTTAACATGGTTGGCTTGGTATACTCCTAATTTGGCAAATTTAACTTGCTTATAAGTCCCTAAAATAGGATTCAAAGTATACTCCGGGCCTGGAAGTTAAATGTCACAAGTGGACTGTAGTTCTGCCATCCACTGCTCTGGCAGTGCAAACATATCTTCAGACCAACCATTGTAGTCTTATTGGAACACTGTAAAAGTTGCAATTCAACCTGTCAAAATAAGTCAGTTTGATAGGTCTAATTCTTCTTTTTAAATATTAATAAGTCAACCCTAAGTAGGACTTCCAGTCCACAAGGCAGTGCACAAGGAATTTAACAGTAGGGCATGTAGAAATTTAATGTTAACAAGTCTCTACGGTTACTAGCACTAAAACGCTGTTTTCACTGTAGGAAGGTTGGCTGGCCCACAGAGAAATAGTAGGAAGAAATATTAAATACTGGTATGGAGGTCTTAGGGTAGGGATCAGCTAGAAACTTAATTAAAAAACTCTTTTTAATATTTATCAAAAGCCCAATTTAAGAGTAAAGTCTGAATTTTGGTAAGTATTTTCAAAAAGTAACTATTTTCCCTGCTTGAAAATCCTATTGGCTAATTTAGTTGAGCCTTGAACTTCCAGCTGGTGAAGGGCACTGAATGAGGTAGGAAAACTGCTCACAGAGCAGGGACAAATGCCTGGGTGCGAGCAAGTGTTTTTGTTCCTCTAGCAGAACTTTATTAGAGTGGTAGTCCAGTAGTGAGGGGCAACAGCCTCCAATGATGGGCACCTCTCTGTAAATCTGATAGGATCCGATAGAAGTTGCACCAGTGCAAGTCATCTACACTCCTTGTGACATATATTCCCAGGCATTGAAACCATATTTTTTAAAATGAAAATGAGAAGTGTATCCTGCAATTTGGTCTCAGGCTGATTAAGGATATAGCCATTTAAGATTAAATCACAAGTATTTTCCAAACCACCTGTGCCCAGGAACTTAATTTACTTCAAATGGGTCTCCCCTGTCACAATCCGATGTCAGACACCTGTACAGGCCCCTTCTTTAGTTGCCCCAGTCAGGCAGGCACCAATCCCAGTGGGAGAAGAGGTTCCCCCAAAACTGGATTGGAGTGACCAGAGAGGAGGGGCTGCTCAGTACTCTGGCCCTACCTGTATGTGGCCACACAGGGCCTGTACAATGGGGAAGGGTTTCACCATTATGGAGTTTAGGAGTGAGAAGCACTGTGAGATTGTTTGCAGTAGGGCAGATGGGAACTGCTGCAAAATTGGATAGGGTTACCCCTGGGATCTTTTATCCCATTGGTTTGGGAGAGGCCGGCATTCACCCCTCCAACAAGCTAATGCCAGGCATAAATGTGGCATCAACTGGGCACCCTATGCAGAATACTGCTGGTCCTGAGGAAAATCCCAAAAGTACTGAACCTGTGGTCTGAGACCTGAGAGGGGCCCTGAAGGATTGGTCCTGCTCCCTCTTGTACCCAGCACAAGTAAGTAGACTCCAATAGTCATATTCTTGATCAAGCTACACAGATCCAGCAAGCTACAAGAGTTCTTTCCTGCAGCTTCTCAGCTGACCAGCTCCAACTTGACCTAACCTGGGCCCTTCTGTAGGCCTCTGCTATTCCTGAAGTCTTGGCAGTGTTTGGCTGGACTTCTTCTATGATCCCATTGCCCCTTGGCTGAAGATTAAAGTTTCCCTGGCTCAGAGCTTCTACGTAGCAGCAAATCAAAATTAAGCAGGACCTCTCGGAGCAGGTTATCTAGCCTCATGGAACCTTCTTTGGCTATGCCTGCAGCCTGCCCCACTCAAGGATTCTGAGCTCCAAAAAAGCACTGAGTGTGAATGTAGAACCTTGACCCGGTGAAGGTGCCAAACGTATCTGACCAGTGAGAGGTCTTCCTTGTGCATGAAATTCAAATTTCTCCCTTTCGAAGTTTTTCCCACCAAAATCAGTTCTTCACTAGGATCACAACCAACAGCTATCTGACCTCATGGAGCCTTCTTCTACCAGAGCTTTGCCCCACTAAATATTTTGGACTTCCATTTTTTAGACTATTGGACCAATTTATATCTTGGCAGTCTAGATACTCCGTTGCAACGGAGTATCTATACTGCTAATATAATGGTCCGCCCGCCCGATTTAGATGCGGGCGGACCATAGGTTTAGTCATGGCAGAGACTACTCAGTGTCCGCTGTGATTATCCTCTCAGACAGCCCTGTGGAGGAAGGGCCATCAGAGAAAAACCTGTAATTCTGCCTCACCTTGGGCTAAAGCCAGACTGACAGGCTGCATGATACAAGATGGCTAGACCACAAACATGGGCAGACCAACCGGTCAAATTTCACTGCCTGTCACATCCAGGAAAGCCCTGGCGGTAATGGACAGTAAAAACAATTAGACGCCCTACCCGGGAGATGACTTCCATAGTGAGGGGGCCATTTTCCTTTAAATTTCAAAAAGAAAACCCTGTTTCAGGATTTTATTTTGGAAAATAACAAAAGAAAACAGTTTGGTGCAGGGCACCATCCTGTTGCTGGAGCCCTGCATCAAACTTCAAAAGGCGTTTATCAAAACCACTGTGATGAGAGTCCCTGCTAATGCTTTTTAAATGACCACTAGCTTGCTCATCATTTATAAATTCAGTGAGCGACACCTCTGTCAGGGCGACAGAGAAGTTCCCCCATCTCCCTGGCACAGAAACAGGCCACCAGCCAAAATCTAAATCGGCCCCTAAATCTCAAGATAAAACCTCGAACCAAATCAAACCTGGTTTCCATATATAACTTGTGCTCTCTCGCGGTCTGCCTAAAATTTTGTCTAGGTCCCGGTCTACTGCTCCGGAAAAGCCATAGCAGTTCACTGTGGTAGGCCCTTTAATGCTTTTTGGCACCGTTTTTTTTAACACTTTAAAAATTAATCCCTCCAGTTATAAGTTGTTTATGCAGAAGTGTTCAAAGAGCAACTCTTTGCATATCTTCCCTTGGTGGGTTGTAATTTTGTTTAAATGTTTTTTTGCCATTAAAATTGATACCAAAGGGAAATTAGAATTGGTGTCTAAACTGTGCTGTCGTACCGGTCAGACCTCAGTGAAAATATTAAGCAAATCGATATAGTACCAAAAAACGTATACAACAGAAATTGTAGCCATTGAAGCCATATACTAATTTTTGGAAGGTGAATTTTTGGTAGGCATAAGTATGCTCCTACCACTAGCAATAAGGCCACCAACACAATATAAGATCCTGTCAAGGTCTCAATACATTAGCCCCTGGCTCAACCTTTGGTGGCTGGCTGCGAGCAGTCAGGCTTAACTTGGGAGACAGGTGTGTAAAGCATTTAAAAACACCAATACATTAAATAAATAAGAAACATACAATAAAAATTCACACCCAATTTATAAAAATAAGAAATATGTTTATGATTAAAATGACATCAAAATGATAAAATCTGATGTAGAGAGCCGGAGATATGCATTTTGAAAGAATAAACACTTTCTAGTACTTCAAAACATATAGCTCCAACTTGGGACATCTGGCTGCACTTGTCCGGGACAAAGTAAAAGTTTGAGGCTGACGGCGATGGAGCCCAAGTCAGATACACTAAGCGGGAGAGCCTGATCTAAATTTTATCTTCGCATTTAGTCATTTTTCTGGAGGATTATCTCTTGTCGTTGAGCAAGTCTCTTCTTGCTGTCGGGATTTGAGACGACAGCGGCTTGCCTCAGCGTGGGGCTTCAGTGAAATCCTGGAAGTCTTGAGCTACAGCGCTTTCAGCGGGACAATCCTGAAATCCAGGCCTGGGTCGCAGTTCGACGTCGACAGCTTGACTGTCGTTTACAGGTCGGTCACCTATGGAGCTTTTACCAAAAGTTCCTCCAAACTTTTCTAAACTATTGGAACTTTTTCCTGAAGTTCCTTTTGAGGGTTCAAAGTGTCTGAAACACAAATCCAAGGGTCTAGTAGCTCTCAGATGGTCCTTGGAAGTTTGAGACTACAATTTCCATGATGCCCTCTGCCTAATCCTTACATGCACACTGGACGCACTCCAGGCTGGGGACATCTTGGGGGAGATGGTGCAGGTGAGCTCTGTAAATCTGTTGCTTTCAGGGAGTCCACTCCTTAATCCTTTTTGAAGCAAGACAAAGTCCTCAGTGCTGTATTTCCAAGTGTGTAGCAGGAGCAGTCCTTCAGAGTGCAATCCTTAGGGTTACAGACCAGGGTTCCAGCAGGGAAGTCGTCCTTCTCCTTGTAGTTTCAGGCAGCAGCTCGGAGTTGCTCTGCAGCGCTCACATATTTATCCAGTGTTCTGGGGCGACAAGTAGGGGTAAATTCCTGACCAGTGGGGTACAGGGTGCCACCCAAAAGCATGACAACTTCGTCCAAAGCAAAGTGTGGCATATTCTAGTCCCACAAAGCACTGTACTTTAAGATTCAAGATGGAGAATTTCTCTTTTTGGGAGTAAGATCTGGGTAAACCAGCCTACTGTTGTGGCTCATTACCCTTAACAGTCACCTTCCAGACCTCCTTCAAATTCCATACCTGGGGCTTCCATCAGGCTGGGGGGTACAGCAAGAGGGAGTAGGCTTGGCTGGCATTCCTTATTTTCCCACTCTCTTTGAAGCCCAGTTTGTTTACCCAGCCTCATTCCTGGCCTGTTCCCTGCAGCTGCAGAGCTCTCCCGACCAGATAACCCCTGCATCTGAAAGAGACACGTTAGTGATAGCTTCCTTACCTTAGAATATCCCCAGGCATCAGACTGGATCCGGAAAGTTTTGCTAGCAGTACCCCTGCGCGTCAGTAGATGGCGTCGTGCGGCTCCGCGTCCGTCGCTGGCGTCGTAAGCGCCGAGATGACGTCACGGAGACTACTTAGGTGCCACCCATACGCGCTGACGTTTGTTCTTTCTTATTCCGCGCCAGAAAGCGCAGATCTGGTTAGAGCACTACCTTAGTCACTTTTTGACTAACCTTTTTGAGACTTATGTCTCCTGTACAATTTTGGTTTCCTTGGTGCACGTAGGGATGCCTGGATTTATGTCTTGTGGGGCCTGCCGTCGCAATATGTCGGTGGCGGACCCCCACAATGTCTGCCTCTACTGCCTGGAGACCGACCACGACTCTCGGCCCTGTCGGGACTGTCGGGCCATGGCCCGAAGGCCTTGAGGGAGCGGCGCCGGAAGCTGCTGGAGGTCTGGCACTCGTCCCAGCGCCGTTCCCGGGGCCGTTCCAGGGAACGCTCGTGGGGCCACAGTCGTCGCTCCTCGAGCTCCAAGTCTTCACCCTCAGATTCGGGTTAGAGACGACACAAAAAGAAGTCAAAGAAGCGTGTTCGCTCTCCGACGTCCCCCCGTCGGTCCCCAGATGCGGACGAGGGGGACAGGGGTTCTGCGCCTGTGGCTCCTTCGGAGCCCGGGAGTCCCGCGGCCTACCCACCTTGCCCGGGTCCGTCGGCGACTCCCGCACAGGTGCAAGAATTTCTAGCTACCATGGACCGCCTCTTTAGGCCTTGGGCTCCCGTCGGTGCGCCTTCGGGCACTGCGGTCCCGTGCCGGATCGGCGGATCCAGCTTCGGCACCACAGGATCCTGCGCCGTTGGCTCCGGCCACGGCGCCTCAAGGTCCAGCACTGCCGGCTCTGGCCCCAGCACCACGCTCGGCTGCACCTCCGGCGCCGCTGTGGATGTCATTTGTCCCGCCTTTTTTCCCCGGTTCCAGGACCATTTTGTTCCTACCTGGGATCCGCATTTGGGCACGGTGCCGGCTCGGGCCCGGCCGGTGCCGTTCTCGGCGCCGTTTGTTCCTTCTCCGGCTCCTGCTCTGCCGCTGTGGTCTGTTCCCCATGCGGCGGAGGTGGAGGACGACTGTGAGGGGTCAGAGGACCCTCTTGGCCATCAGTGTGACTCCGAGCATGACTGGGTGGATGATTTAGAGGATGCCGGTGACCTCGACGTCTCCTCTGAACCAGGGTTTGCCTCTCCCCCGCCTACCATGGAGGAGGGCTCCTCCTACACGATGGTGCTCCGTCAGGCTGCTGAGGTCCTCAACCTTGATCTCCCAATGGGGGCCCTCAAAACTAATCTCCTCACTGAAGTGCTCCAGATGGCATCCACTTCGTCGGAGCCCCTGCTACCATTTAATGACACCCTCACTGACGTCTTGTTGGTCACCTGGTGGCAGCCGGCCACAGGGCCCCCTTTGGATAAGAATGTCATCTGGCGTCACCGCCCGGAGCCTGGTGACCCCGCTTTTCTGACCACTCATCCTACGCCTTAGAGCCTGGTTATCCAAGCCTCGACGTCGCAGAGTGCCTTTCCCTCGGCTCCGCCGGACAAGGACTCTAAGAAGCTGGAGCAGTTCGGTAAGCGGTTGTTCTCTTTGGCCAGCTTGGGACTGTGGTCTGTGAACACCGCATGCCTATTGGGCCGCTATTCCAACGCGGTGTGGGATACAGTTGCACAGGTGTTGCCTCAGTGTCCTGAGGAGACCCAGGCTGTTGCTGAGGATAAGGATGCGGCTAAGTTCGCCATTCGGTGTGAGTTGGACACCGCGGACTCGCTGGGTAGAGCAATCTCTACGACTGTAGCGCTTTGTCACCACACCTGGCTGAGATCTAGCGGGTTCTCACCAGATGTCCAAAGCTCGCTCATGGATATACCCTTTAATGGCACTCTCCTGTTTGGCGATAAGGCCGACAGTGCACTGGAGCGTTTTAAGGACTCGCGGGCCACGGCCAAGTCCTTAGGTCTTTCCACGGAAGGCCCAGCCACTCCTGGTTTTTGTTCCTGTCGTGGCCACGGCAGAGGCGCCCAGGCATGTTCCTTCGGCAAGCCTGTGCAGAACCAGACTCAGCGCGGCTGCGGATGCGGCTTCCTCAGGGGCGGGTCTGGGAATCAGCATGGGGGTCAGTCCACCTCCGCCCTGCTGCTTCTACCTCCAAACCTTCCTAATCTGTGCTTTGTGGAGCACCCCACGCCAGTGGGTGGCAGGATCCACCATCACCTCCCCCACTGGCACGCTGTTACATCGGACAAGTGGGTACTGCAAATCGTCCGCAAGGGTTACTCCCTTCCCTTTCAGTCCACCCCTCCAGCCATGCCACCTCAGTACCACCGCATGTCGGGGGACCACTTGGCAACTCTCCAACAGGAAGTTACGGCCCTCTTGGCCAAGGGGGCCATTGAATGCCTTCCTGGGCTGGAAGTAGGAGTGGTTGTTATTCCCACTATTTTCTGGTCCCCAAGAAGGACAAAGGGGGTCTGTGTCCCATCTTGGACCTCCGGAACGTCAACCGCTTCCTCCAGAAGGAGAAGTTCAATATGCTGACTCTGGCTCAGGTCTTGGCTGCCCTCGACCCTGGCAACCGGATGGTAGCGTTGGACTTGCAGGATGCCTATTTTCATGTCCCCATCCTGCCGGCCCACCGGCGTTACCTGCGGTTCGCAGTAGGCCAGGAGCATATTCAGTTTGCCGTGCTCCTTTTCGGCCTTACCAGCGCCCCTCGGGTGTTCACAAAGGTGATGGCCGTGGTCGCAGCTCACCTGCGCAGGTCAGGGGTGTCAGTCTTCCATTACTTCGACGACTGGTTGTTGAAGGCGGGCTCGCCCCAGGCAGTTGTCAACCACCTCCAGACGACGGCCGACCTCCTGCATTTGCTGAGGTTCTCCATCAACAGCGAGTCTGGGATATTCAGGGTATGATTCCGATCTTTCAGCCTCTATCCCGGGTTTCAGTCAGGATGACCCTCCGGCTCCTGGGCCTGATGGCCTCCTGCATCCTGCTGGTGCCGCATGCCAGGTGGCATATCCTGGCTCTGCAGTGGGACCTGAAGTTCCAGTGGGCGCAGCATCAGGGCAACCTGTCCGATCATGTCCAGATCTCGGAGGGCACTGCACGACAATTGCAGTGGTGGCTCACGAATCGCGATTGACTCAATGGCAGATCCCTTTCCCTTCCCCAACCGGAGCACATAGTGGACGGATGCATCCCTCCTGGGATGGGGAGGCCACTTGGGAGAGGCGGAGAGGCGGAGAACAGAGGTCTCTGGTCTCCGGTGGAGTCCCAGCTCCATATCAACCTTTTGGAGCTTCGGGCGATCTGACTTGCACTGAAGGCATTCCTTCCCTCTGTCCGGGGAAGTGTGGTGCAGGTGTTCACAGACCACACCACCGCCATGTGGTATTGCAGCAAACAGGGCGGGGTGGGGTCCTGGACCCTCTGTCAGGAGGCTCTGCGCCTCTGGACATTGCTGGAACATCAGGGCATCACCTTGGTGTTTCAACACCTGGCAGGTTCTCTGAACGCCAGGGCGGAAGAACTCAGCCGCCGGTGCTTGATGGATCACGAATGGCATCTGAACTCGGACATGGTGCAAGGTCTCTTTCAGCAGTGGGGAGAGCCTTGGTTAGATCTATTCGCCACCTAAGAGAACGCGCAATGTCATCAGATCTACACGTTGGAATTTCCAAGGCGGCACTCACTCGGCGACGCTTTTCGTCGCGAGTGGAGTTGCGGTCTGTTGTACACCTTTCCGCCTATACCACTTCTGCCCAGAGTGCTGAAGAAGATTCCGCGCGACCGGGCCCAAGTCATCCTTGTGGCTTCAGATTGGGCACAAAGATACTGGTATCCCGAGCACTCAGCATGCCGATCGACCCCCCCCCCGATTTGTCTGCCTCTTTGGGAGGATCTTTTGTCGCAGCAGCAGGGGACGGTCCTCCACCCGAACCTGTCCAGCCTCCACCTCCATGCGTGGAGATTGAGCGGCGGCAGTTGACAGCCTTCGATCTTCCTCCCGAGGTCTGTGATGTCATTCCGGCAGCCAGGCGTCCCTCCACTAAAACGGTATACGCCTGCAGGTGGAATACGTTTGTTGCATGGTGCACAGCTAAGGCTATGGATCCCCTCTCTGCCCCTCTGAAGTCCTTCTGTTCCTTCTTTCTTTGGGCCAGCAGGGCTCTGCTTTGGGCACTATCAAAGGTTATCTTTCGGCCATCTCCGCCTTTTTACGGCTTCCTGATCAGCCTTCTCTTTTTAAGTCTCCGGTTGTTAGCCGTTTCTTAAAAGGCATTACGCACACGTTTCCTCCCGTGCTGTTCATAATGCCTCAATGGGACTTAAACCTTGTCTTGACATATCTGATGTGCGCACTCTTCGAGCCCCTTCATACCTGTCCTTTGCATCTTCTCACTCTCAAGACTGCCTTCCTGGTCACTATCACCTCTGCCAGAAGAGTGAGTGAGCTCCAGGCTCTTTCTTCCAAACCTCCTTTCATTTCTGTTCATCCGGACAAGGTGGTTTTAAGGACCCATCCTTTCTTGCCAAAGGTTGTCACGCCCTTCCACATCGGGCAGACCATCACTTTGCCCACCTTCTTTCCACCTCCGCATCCTTCAAAAGAGGAAGAGAGGCTCCACCGTCTGGACCCAAAATGTGCGCTCACGTTCTATCTGAAGCGCACACACCAGTTCCGGGTGGATGACCAGCTCTTTGTTGGCTACGTGGGCGCCAAAAAGGGTTGGGCGGTGCACAAACGAACCATCTCTTGGTGGGTCGTTCTGTGCATCAAAGCTTGTTACTCGTTGGCTAAGAACGAGCCTCCTGTGGGGCTGCGTGCCCATTCTACCAGGGGGACAGCAGCCACTACTGCCTTGGGACGCGGCGTTCCCTTGCAGGATATTTGTCAGGCTGCTACGTGGGCCTCGCTGCACACGTTTACCAAGCATTACTGCCTGACAGTCAAGTCTGGAGAGACGGCTTCTTTGGCCGTTCTGTTCTCCGTGACTTTCTGGTGGAATCTATTCGCAGACCCACCACCGGGGTTAGTATTGCTGGGGTATCTATTTTAAGGTAAGGAATCTATCACTAACGTGTCTTTTTCAGATGCACAAGTTGCTACTTGTGTAATGATATATCTGTAAGAGACATTAGTTAGTGATAGATTCCTTACCGCCCCACCCATCCTCCCCGTTCTGCGAACTGATTTCTAGGGTTAAGGTCATCCCCTTCAGGGCCCTAGCTTCTTGGCACCAGTGGTCAGTTTCTTGCATGGCTCTACGTTCCTGGCGCGGAAAGTCGTGTACAGAACTGACGTCAGCGCGCTTGGGTGGCGCCTAAGTAGTCTCCTTGACGTCATTTCGGCGCTTACGACGCCAGCGACAGATGCGGAGCCGCACAACTCCACCTACTGACGCGCAGGTGTACTGCTAGCAAAACTTTTCGGATCCAGTCTGACGCCTGGGGATATTCTAAGGTAAGGAATCTATCACTAACTAATGTCTCTAACAGATATATCGTTACTACACAAGTAGTAACTTGTGCATCTATGGAGGCCACTTATCACCTAATCAAAGCAGTTTGAATAAGCCTGTTAAGGGCTGGCCAGTCAGGAGAGCCTGCTAGAAGGCTGGATTTTGGCTCATAGAAAATAAAATTCGATAATTTCTTTTATGTATTAGTTATGATAATGTCAACAGTGGCAAGTTGTTAGACTTACCGCTACCAATCTTTTAAGTCCTTGAAATATTATTTTAGCTCACTCCTGTCTATAGTTACACTGTATTATAGTATTCCAATGTTAGCCTATGGAGCTAAAATGCTTCAATGGGGAAAAGCAAAATTAGTAGTTTTACCCTCTCCAAAGCAAATAAAACTTTGTTTTAAAATGTCCCAGCTTATTTTTACATGGCACCCAACCCTGTGGGCACCTAGGGTGAACCTTAGGGCTAACTTATATGTAAAAAGAAGGTTGTTTAATACTTTGGAAGTACCATTAAATCCAAAGTCAAATGTGCATGTCATTTCAATGTAAAAGCAGCTTGCAAAGCTGGGCTGACTTTTAAAAGGACAGCAGGCAACACAGCAGTGCACACTTAAATGCTTCAGAGTTGGCTGCTGGGCCTCTAAACCTACATTCCCCAGCATATACTAGGAACTTACAGGTAGGTTGTCGGTGCCAATTGTAATTACACCTAATTACCATATACCTTTGTAATCAGAGCACTGGCCCTGGGCCTAGTTAACAGAGCCCAGGACGCAGTCAGAGTCAGTTACCACCAGTATCAGTCAAAAAATGGGGGTGATTGGGGCAAAAAGGAGGACTTTCTCACACTACTCATACTATTTAAAGGTCCGAAGGATGGCATCATTGATAGATGCAATCCTATAATGCAAATGAAAGATCAATTTCCTACTAGAACTCTAGTAATTTGTTGAGAAGAACGTAGACAAAATAAAATGTAACAGTTCATACACCTTCCAATTTTTGCTTTGACATTAGTATCCAAAGAGGACTGTCAAACCATCACAGCAATACATTCAATGACTTGTTTAAGAGACCGGTGATCTTATAGTTTTATACAACACCCTAAGTAGTTGGACCCAATGTTTGTTCCTTTAAGTAATAGTATGGTCGTGGAGAATCAAATCTCCAACTGTCTGAATTACACTTTGGGGATGCTTCTCCTGGAAAGCAGCTCTAAAGCCAAAAGATCTATCAAGATATTGTATACAAGCGAGGGCCCCCCTTTCCTGCAAATATGAGCGACTTTAGTAACATGTGCCATCTTGTATCATGCAGCCTGTCAGTCTGGCTTTAGCTCAAGGAAATGACATTGCTAAACCTCTGAGAACAATTCCTTGGGCTGCCGATAATGATTAACCAATCCTAACCGCACTGCTAGACCCGTTAGCCTTGTTCGACACCATAAGCAACAGAATGCTGATGTCCCGCCTGTCAAGGGTTGCTAAAGTGGATAATAGCTGCGCTGGGATGGTTCTGGGACTTTCTTACAAACCAGGTTCCCAGAGTCTGGTGTAAGGGCACTCTATCCCCTTGATGACCGCCACATGTAGAGTGCGTCCACTCTACCCCATCATGTTCACCATTTATAGGTCAATTCGTGGGGAATGGTGGGGGTCCCATAGTAACACTGACAACACCCAAGCTTTTATGTGAGACCATGATCAACATGGAGAAAACCTTATTAACTAATTACCCGCAGCTTCAGACTGGATGGACAGGGACTGGGTAGCCCTAAATGCATAAAAAACAGAGCTCGTGGTAACAGGCTCCAACCTCTGCTTTTAAAACCTGGGTGATGGTATCAGTCTTTTGACATTGAGACTTCGATATCCAGAAATGTGAAAATGCTGGAGTTTTCCTTTGATCGCAAACATTCCCTAGAAAATAACGTCAATTCTGTCCCCAGAAAGTGTAGCGACCCCATCCGGATCTTAAACGAAATGAGGCTAATCATGGATGAGAAAACACATGAAGTGTTGCAAGTACGATCACCGACTTTAGCCTCAGTTATGTTGGAGCCTTATGTATGGGGTGCCAAGGGCAGGAAGTGTAATAGACTCTAGAAAATCCAGAACTATGCCTCACGGAGAGTACATGAAGCTCCGAAATGTACCCATGTGACGCCTGTTTGTAAATCTTTGCATTGGCTCCCAGTTCCATCTGGAGTTTCATTTCACGCCATGTTACTCTTGCATTGCTTCCATCATGGGATTGGCCCCTCCAACTGAACACAATTGGTAGGTTGTTATTCTCCAGCCAAACATCTGCATTTGGGGAAAATAAACCTCACTTCTAATTACCAAATTCACCTTTACTCTCTGAGCGGAAAACAATGTGATCTCTTGACCATTTGTGTAAAAAGCTAACCTTGGATATCAGGCTGATTAGTGATTAGGTGCCCGGTTCAAACTCTATCTTCCCCAAAGCAGCCTCTATGCTGGCACTTGCTACCGCGTGGTCCATAGCTCTTCACAAATATATTGGCATGGTAGGTGAGTACTGAATTTTAAACATGCTCCAAGCTTAAAATTATACACGGTTCATCATTCTAATTGCTCCTCTGGTCCAGTTAGCTTCCAGACATGGAACTGTCATACCGTCAAGTGCATCTTTCATATTCACTTTTGCTGCAGAGATAGGTTTCGATTTAAAGTCACTGCCTTTCTTTCGGCTGGCATAACACAGAGAACCTCTGAAGTAATCTGCACAGACATGTGCCAGTGAAAGAAACTGTCATTAACTTTACCATTAACAAGCAAAGGGCCAGATTTAAATCCCGTGGACATTGGTCTGGCGGAGGACTTTACGTTCACCAGGCCAAGAATACTCCGCTCGCCAGAAGTGCCCGACAAGCAGGCGGTCATTTATAAAGGCAGTGTCAGGAACTTTCATCATGGCGTTTCTTGTCGGTGCATTTTACTGTTTGCTGCAGGGCTGCATCGGAAGGCTGCAGCCCTGCAACAAACAATATTTTTTTTAAATCTTTTTAAAAAGAAAATCCCAAAACCCGATTTTCTTTTTGAAAAGTAAAAAAAGTAATGCTCCCCTTGCCGTGGGAGTCAAACATTAGAATAGTTTTACTCTTCCTCACCGCCAGGTTTCTCCTAGTGGTAAGGAACAGTAAAGAAAAATGACTACATGTCTGTTCATCTAGATTGGGTGGGCCGACATGTAGCCGTTGGTCCGACGGGCCTTCCTCCCCTGGGCCATCAGAGAAGTCTGGCCATGGCGGAAACAGGTACTCTCCACCGTGGCCAAACTTAAGCTCTGCCTGCAATTGCATCTGGCAGGCAGACCACTATATTGGCGGTGAGGGAACTCCGTCACCGTTCTGATGGAGTACCCTGTCCATCACTATTTAAATCATGCTCCAAGTCTCTTGAACAAACCAGCTCATTTGTCTTCCTGGTCTCCTTCATTTGCCCAACTTGTCATGTCAGTTTTTCAGACAGCCCGTCTCCTACAACTTTAATTATCTGGGCATCTAACTCTGTGTGCCCTCTAATCTTTTGAAAGTTTGCCAAAGGTTCAATTCCAATCTAGAAATGCATGCAGTATGGCTTGATAGAAAATCAAGCTATTATGCTTTTATTCATTTTGGGCTGTTTGCAAAGATGATGGTAAGAGAATGGCTGGCATACTCTTGTCGAATATGGCTTACAATGGAATGCTGTGAATGTTCCAGGAGTGTGCCGGCCTCCCCCTCCTGTACTCCTTGAGATCTGGAGTAGGCCAGGAGTACTACAAGCGTAAGTCACTGCAAAATCTTTGTGAATCTGGGCTTTTTTCAGAAATCGCGACTAGGACTGCCCTGTAGTCCAGGTCGAACCTGAGTAGTTATTTAGTCGCAGATATCAAGGTACGTATGCAAATCAATCAGGTTCAACTTTAGAGAAACTGTCAACCAAATGGTATGCTACAGAGAAACAAATGGTGTGTTAAAGTCAACCAAATGGTATGGTTTATATGAACTCATGTTATTATTCCTGGACTGAAGTTTGTTCTGACAAAAAACATGACTGAGTGTATTAAAAACATAAATATAGGCGGTACAATCTATTGTGCAACAGTAGTGATCAGTGAGCAATATACGAGAATTGAGAGATGTTTAGGTCTGACTATGGACCGAGGGTGAGAAGTATTTGTCTAGGCCGGGTCAGGAAGGTGTGTGTCCTGACCAGAGTTGATCCAGTCCACTTGTGGTGAGTCTGTCTCGACTTTTGGGTAAAGTCAGCAGGTCATTGTCAGGGCGGACAAAGCAGACAGCATCTGAAGTAGAGACAGTATATGGAAACATGTTTAGCACTGCAGTCGGTCAGAAAGTGCAACAACTTTGCAGCAGGCAGCCTTTACAGGTTACTTGAAGGAATGCCTCATATGGTGCCCCTGAAGCATGTCAGTCATTCTGGATCGGAAAAGGGGATTTTTGCAGTTAGGACATTTACCGAAAAGGGGAATGCACAGCACAGTAAGAAAGGTAGGGCACTTGACATTCTTAAGCCAGCCAAGCAAAAGGGTGGCACAATTAAAAAAAATATAGAACTCTTGAGTTCTGTTGATCGATGAATCCAAGCCGCCGACCCCAGAATGAAATAGCAATCTGGGTGGTCCTTTTGCATATATAAACACATGTTGTAAAGAGCTGCTTATAGCTGCCAAAAGTCTGCTCTTTTTGAGTTCCTATAGAGGCAGCCAACCCAGAAATGAGCAAGCAAATAAAGCCAAACGATTTAAAAATGGCTATTTTCCACAAACGTTTGCCCCAAAATCCGAACCCCTACAAATGTGTCAAGTGATAGTAAAATCAAGCGGGCTGCCATGCAGGCTCCGTCGCTCAACTTTGCAGGGTTTGGGAGCTTGGATTGGATGGTTAGATGTTGCAGGAGAGGGGATAGAAAGGTAGACGGTGGAAACTCTCAAAGGGCTGCCACACACACTGTTTCACCCAAACTTCTTGCGGCTGCTAAGATGCCGCCAAGCCACTTCAAGAAACCGCTCGGAACTTTACTCGGAGTAGGAAGCTTGAGTTATTCCCCTGCATTGTGAACATGGGTGTGTATTGGGTTTAAAGTTCAGGGGGTCAATAGCGCAAGAATTTCAAAACTGTTGTTGATACCTTTGCTGCCACTTCTGCAAGGAGGAGGACGTCTCCTGGTGGACTACCCAACAACGTCATGTTCTATGAATGTCAGAGTGCGGCTGTTGGTGCAACCGATGGTCTACAGAACAAATCAGCCTTTTGTAGGAAGCAGGTTCTTGAATTACGTCCTTAATAGTGTTGGACTCTGCATTGAGAGCGTGCTTATGTTGTTTCCAATGTTTTTCGCAGGAGGTGTTTGTACTTTTGTTCTCCTTTTTGTGTGTTTCATGTGCATTAGTCGTCAACAAAGCTTTTTAACCATAACCAAGCACAGAAGGGTTACTCAGTATAGTATGAATCACGGCAACCAGGCCGTTTAAGTATAGACTCCGTTAACTATGCTGACGTCCAAAGTGTAATATGACATACACTCCCTCAGCGATGGTAATGAATACATTTTTACAGTCTGTGCATCTGGATGTATGGTATGTGAGAAGGCGATTCTTCATGCCATTTTGTTTTATGAACATGTATTTACTCAAAATCAACTTACAAGATATTACATTCATGCATGGAAGTAAACATCTTAGCTATCTGGAGAGTTGTTTTCCTCTTCAAAGAAATATAACATGCAGTGAGGCAGTAAGCAGTGGTTTCCTGTAGACTCGGGCAAAATGTAAATGACACCAGCATAATTCATGTCATTTTGGGTATTTCTCATTACGTTTGTTGCACAAAATTCTGGAAATTACCATTATGCCAAGATGTGTAGTTATGCCGGAGTATGAGTCAAAATTATAGTGTGAAATCCAGCAGCTGTTGTTCACAGCAATTGTGTTTTGTTATTTTTTTAGCGTGAAATGTGTCTTGCTGCCAAAAAGTAAAAGGATGCATTTTGCGCTAAAATATAGTGTTAAACGGCAGATTTGCATTTTGCATAATTACATGTAATTTCACATAATTTCCCCCATTTGTAATTACATGAAAACAAATTACGCAAAAGTTTTTATGTCAGGTGTGCTGTACTGTTGTAAAAATAATGCATGTGATATTTACACTGTAGTAATACATTTGTGAAAATGTATATATATGATAGAGACATCTAGCTGCAGATTCCTTAACTTAGAATATCCCCAGGGGTCACACTGGATCCGGAGAATCTTCAGCAGTACCCCTGGGCGTCAGGGGACGGCGTCGCATGGCTTCGTCCTGACGTCGTCCACGGATATGACATCAGTGGAGCCATACAAGTCCCTCCTGGGGCGCTGACGTCAGTTTCCTTCTTTTCCGCGTCCCAATGCGGATCCAGGAGAAGCGGTTCCTCTGGCCTGTTTTTGTTTTCCGGCCTTATTGACGCCTTTTTGTGAGTCCGGAAAAAGTGTGCAATGCCTAAGGGCTTCAAGTCGAGTGAGACCTCTACACGGCAGATGTCGGCGACAGATCCACTCAAGACCTCATGTGGTGCTTGGGAGAGCACCACAACTCCGAGGAGTGCAACGTCTGCCGGCAGCTGTAGCCAAAGTCCCTGCGGGAACGTCTGATGAAGTTGTTGTCCGCCTGGATTTCCCGATCGGAGTCCTCTCGTCGTCGGTCTCCATCTCGAGCTGCGGCTTCTGTTTGGGACAGGTCACGGAACCGTTCCCATGGACGTCGCTCGCCTGATGCAGGTAAGCACAGAACGAAGTCACGGAGGTCGTCGACCTCCCATAAATGTGATGCCGGGGCCCGCTGCGCCCGGTCTTCACCGCACTCGGGCCTCCAGGAGTCAACACTCACCTACCCACCATTTCCTGTTGTTGGGTCAACTAGATCCCAAATGGAAGCCTATTCTCGGGCTTCACAGGCCATCTTCGGGTCACCTCCTCTACCTGGCGTGTCTTCGGGCCCCACATAGGGGGTAGGGGCTCAGATCGTGAATTCGCCGGCGGGCTTGCCCTCGGTGCTGATCGAGTAGCCTGACTCCAGTTCCGAAGTCTCTGCGACGTCAGGACACGGCCGGAGGGACATCCCAGTCAGACATCAGGCACTCCTGTGGCGTCACCGCACAACCCTGTGGGGCTGCCTGGGCTGGCGCCGGATGCGGCTGCAGCGCGAAGCTCGACTCCGAGTCGAAACTGTTCCTCACCGGAGTTTCCTATCTCAGTGGAGGTCGAGTTGACACCGGCCCGACGGCAGGCGGACGAGTCCTCTTCGGTAGTTATCGACACAACGCCGTTTCGACCTCGGTCGACACCGTTACCGTCCCCTGTGCCGTCCCCTGCTTTTCCTCTGTTTGTGGAAGAGGATGAGGCTCCTGAGGGTTCACCACCCCCAGGTTTCTTTCAATGCTCTTCGGAGAAGGTGCCCATTGGGGAACTGGCAGGCCTTAGGCTGTCCTCGGGCTGCAGAGCCTCTGCCTTTTGGTGGACAGGTTAGCCTACAACCGGCCCCCACAGATGGCTCATTGTCGCCACCTAGAATGGCCACAGAGGCTAGAACAGCGTTTGCTAGAGCAGTTCTCAGAGCTGCAGATTATTTTATTTTTTTACAGAGTTTTAAATAGCGCAAACTTGACCCACAGGTATCGGGTATCAGAGCGCTTTACATAGCACCAGTTGCGTTACATGAGGACACATTAATTTTTGTTAGGCACGGGGAGATTAAGTGATTTGCCTAGAATCACAGGATGTTCAGCGTCATTGCTGAGATTCGAACCCAGTTCCCCAGATTCGAGGTCGACCAACCTAGCCGTTAGGCCAGCTCCTCTTTCACATGCAACCTCCTTCAGTCTCTTGTTGGATCTACTCCACCAGGACGCCGTGTGGGTGGAGCCCTTGTGGCCTTTTGGCAGGTCATTATATGACATTCTTCTTGGTACTTGGGTGAGACCCTCATCAGGAGACCCTGTGGGTCGTGCATTTGCACATCGTCATTGCCCGGCTCCAGACGACCCTGTCTGTTTGTCCCTCCATCCTAGGGCTCAAGGGCTGGTAGTCCAGGCAGCCTCAGTCTCGCTACCTTCCTCCCCTCCTCCGTTACTTCCTCCCACTATGGAGTCTCATTGGTTGGAGTTGTGTGGCCGCCATGGCTTTGCATCCCAACTCGGCCCTTCGGTCCTTGAACACGTCGTGCGTGTTTGCACGGACTACTTTTACCCCTTGGGACTCGGTCGAGCGTCTCCTTCCATCTCTTCCGGAGGACCCTCGGGCTGACCTGTATCGGCTGCTTCATGATGGCTGGGAACTGGCACAGTTTTCCATTCGGTCGGCTATGGACACCACTGACTCTGTGGGTCGGGCTATGGCTAGGTCAGTTGCTCTGCATTGCCATGCCTGGCTGCACGATGGCAGTTTTCCTGCGAATGTTCAGGAGCGTCTTTGGGATTTGCCCTTTGATGGGCTCTCCCTTTTTGACAGTCATGCGGACTCAGCGGTCCAACGTCTCATGTCTGGGTTTCCATAAATCCCATGGTTTTTAGTCCTTGTTGTGGACTTTTAGTTTGGTTGCAGTATTGACACTGTTTTTTCTGGTATCCATCTATGGGTTCAAGACATTATTTCCCATACGGACTGTACGGCTCATCAGCCGTTTTTGCCTTTATTTGGTACAGCCAGTTGCTTCTGCATTTCGTTTTGAGTCCTCTGTCTATGAGCTAGTCTCAAGAGGTGTCCCTGGCTTTTTAAGGGGATAAGACATACCCTATGTGGGGTATTTGTTGGCTATTGTACAGTCGCTCTTTTTTGCACAGGAAGCTTCGGAGGCTCCAGCGGAGGCTCCTTAGGATGGTTACCTTCTGTCCCTCTGGGGGATTGTCCTATAGTTCATACTGTAGGCTTCTCCCACTGTTGTAGGATGTCCCCTCTGGTGAGACCCACAAGATTGGCGTGGCTCTCTCATAGAGCTTATGAGTTGTGGTCTACAGTTGGTCCGTAGCACTATTCTGCCTCTATGGATGCAGACTGCTCCAGAGTATTGTTGGGTTTCTGCCACACCTGGCTTACCCCGGCATGTTCTTTCACCCTTTCGCTGTGCTCTTTTTGCCTACCTTGGCTGTCTTATACATAAGCACGTGTCCCTTGTGGGCATGTTGTCCTGTTCCGCTCCGGAGCAGTTTTCTCAGTGTTCTGTGCGGACACGATATGTAAGTACACTCTAGGTATGTTTACAGTCACGGGGTGCCTGCGGTACACCTTGCGCCACTGTCGTGGCTGCGTTCTATTCTTGTGGTATTGTCTACTCTTCATTCTCTGGTGTTGGGGCGTGCTTAGGTCTTCTCTCACGGCTCAGACCCTGTCTGGTTTTTGCCTATGGGCAGTAGAGTCTACGCCAGAAACTTCACTGCTGCACGTTGCGTTGTGCCCTTTTTTCCCTGTGCACTTCCCAGGCAGGAGCTCTAGTCCCTCTGCTCCTTGCCGCGCGGGGGCTCAGGTACTCCTGTTCCTGGCCCCTGCTGATGTTATCGGTGAAAGTATTCTTCTACAGGATACTCATTGCCATTCCTGTGGTATCTGTATATGGATATATATAAATTTTCCCGCCTATCTATGTATGTGTATTACTAACTCATTTCATCATTAGTGTGGTGGTCAAAATCTCCGCCTGTCACGCGGGAGACCAGGGTTCCTTCCCTGCCGAGGCAGATGATGTTGGTTTTGAAGTGTCTTGACATGTGTTGTATCCTGTTATGGTTCACATCGGTGCCATTGGTACCAATTGTGTGGCCTCCTATATTATGAAGGGCATTCGCTTCGAGTTCCCCTTGTCTTTCAATAAATATATTTTCATGTATATGTATTTGTCTATATGTGTATATGTTATGAGATATACACACAGCGAGAGGGCAATCA
Source organism: Triturus cristatus (assembly GCF_964204655.1). Lineage (NCBI taxonomy): Eukaryota > Metazoa > Chordata > Amphibia > Caudata > Salamandridae > Triturus > Triturus cristatus. Next base: position 229,020,212 of record NC_140594.1, read on the forward strand.
TACTAGGTTTTTCCTTGCTGTTGGATCTGGGGTTTGTCCCAGATCCCTTTTTTCTCTCTCTCTCTCCCTCTTGGGAGCTAGCCTTATGCATGTGCCCAACCTGACCAGTATCCATTAACCATTGTACCTCTGAGTACAGTTGGCCGGTTGACTACCTGGTGATGCGCCCGTCTCTGCCGAGTTGATGGTACATTTCATTGGGATTTTGCATATGTGTGGTGTAGTTCTAACTGTCCACACTGTCTGCTTTTGTGTATCCCTGTCATCCACATACATGTATCTGATGGTAGTCATGGTTCTGTGTATCTCTGGATGGTGACATCTGTCCCTCCAAATGTCATTTTTGAAATCCACTGTTGTGCATGCTCCTTTTGTTTGCTCTGACTCTGTCATACTGTTTTGTTCCTTCTCTGGGATTTTTCTCTTGCAGATCCATGGGACCCTGTGCTCGGTTTAATTTCTTCTTGCAGAGGTTTGACGAATGTCTTCCTATATACATTGGCCATTCTGGTTATTTGATTCCATTTTGTCCCTGTCTGGATGAGAGAGGTCTCGTACCGTCCTCCGATGGATTGTGGTGCCTTTGCCTACCCTTGTTAATGCTCCCTTACAGAGCCAAATGGGTCTGGTGTCAGACACGCTTGCATTGCTGTCCCCACCATGTTTTGGTTAATGTTAGTGATGGATGAGTTCTGTTTGGAGCTTGGTGGGTTTCAGTCGCAGACCCTCCTCCAATGGGGTATAGCTTTGGTATCTATTCTAAGTTAAGGAATCTGCGGCTAGATGTCTCTATCAGATGAACAAGTTACTTACCTTTTGGTAACGATATATCTGGTAGAGACACAGTCTAGTTGCAGATTCCTTAATGCCCACCCATCCTCCCTGCTCTGCGAGGGCCTTTTCAGGGTGGGTTCTACCCGCTTGCCTGGTTCAATGTCTTTTCACGCTCCTCCACCCTGGTTCATCCAGTGTGGGGATTTATTATGTCCTTATACCCTCCCTTCCACCCTCTTCTATTTTTTAACTGTTACTTGTGGTCTCCTTGACTATGCTGCGGTCAATTAGTTTAGGGTCTATTTGACTGTGCTACAGTCAATAGGTCAATTATGGGGTGTATGGTTACACATTCTCTGTTGTTGCAGAAACGTGCTCACTTACAATGGGTCATGTTGTTCCAGTTCTGTTGCCCTTTACAGTTACATTCTGTGATTGCAGACTGCCTAGCGTTTGCCATGACATTGATCTTCAATGCCGTTTTGCCTCATAGGAGGGCATCACTCTTCGCTTCTGCAACATTGTTTCTAAGGGGGAGCACTCTGCTCTCCCCTTTCAGTCCCTTACAGTATACAGTACTCTTTCATTGAGATATATATATATATATATATATATATATATATATATATATATAGTGATGTATCTCATCATTCTATGATTTCTTGTCATTGTTGTTTCCAAGATTTTTTTATCTTTTTTTAGCACACTGTTGCCACATCTCACGGTTTTGGTAGTGGCTCCGCATTGTGGCGTGAAAGAACTTCACAGTAGAAAACTGACGTCAGCGCGCCGGGAGGGACTTATATGGCTTCCATTGACGTCATATCCGGGGACGACGTCCGGACAGAGCCATGCGACGCCGTACCCCAGCACACAGGGTTACTGCTGAAGATTCTCCGTATCCAATCTGACGCCTGGGTATATTCTAATTTAAGGAATCTGCGGCTAGACTGTGTCTCTACCAGATACATTGTTACCGAAGGTAAGTAACTCGGTCATTAGCATACACATAACGTGATATTGAGCCATATTTATTTGTTCATTGGGATTTACTGAAAATGTATATACATTTATATATTCTGATAGAGTTCTAAGTTCAGATTCCTCACCTTTGGAATATTACCTAGGCGTCAAACTGGATCCAGATAATTTAAAGCAATATCATGCGCGACAGCAGGTGGCACCATCAGCTTCTTTTCAATGTCATTCTGCACCATAGGTGACATGCGTGGGCCAGCCAGAAGTACTGACATCAGTTACTTTCTTTCCACCCCAACAGACGCGGATCAGGAGCGGTCATCGTCTCGTTAAGACTACTTTTTTTACCCCAAAAAATTATTGGTGTGCAAGGGCAGATGTCACCTTCCCCATCTACAAGGTTCAAACCATGTGGGAAATATAATAAACAGATGTCTGTGACTGACTTAGTTTGCCTGGGGTCTGACCACAAATCTAAGGAATGCAGTGACTGCACCTTGATGCACCCCATGCCCATTCCGGATCATGAAGCAAAGCTGTTTATAGCCAAACACCACAAGACTCTATATCATGACTGGGCGAGGTCCCGGTTGCTCCCGAAGCCAGTCCCGCTACTGACCGTTGTCGGGGTTCAAATCCTTGGGCCTCTCATAGAACAAACACAAGAGGTCCGACCAGGACTTGGCCCTGTCCTGCCACTCTCGATCTCCTGAGAAGGCAGAAGGGTGTCATCATGCCTTCAGGCCTAACTCTCAAAGTTGTTGCAGTTTGGAGCTGATTCTCCCATGTCCCGCGGTAATCTGAATTTGAGGAATTCTGTGAGGCCATTCTGTGCCCTCGGGCCTCAACAGATGAGAGGACTGGGCTTCATCCAGCAGGTCTGCCCTCTGCACCACCTGGGCCCTCTGGGTTCGTTCCGAGTTCCAGATCGACTTTGTTACCGGTTCTCTCACCTGTGCCACAACCCACAGGGAAACAAAGTGCACTGTCACCAATTCCCGCACCCTTGATTCCAGATGATGCTGGCTAACCAATAGTGCTGTCCAATGCCGAGTCTGTGTTAATGCGACCTATTTAGCTACCCTTCTGATTCTGCCATGGTGCCCTTGTTCTCTGGAAGAGATCAGGTCCTACATTAATTGTTTGACAGATTCTGACAATGGTGGCTATGATTCTGGGCATTAGTTTACCCAGCCATAACAGGAGGATAACTGGCATGAGGACCTCCACGATGCAAGTGCTCTGGATATCTCCCTAGACACATTTGGTTTCACCTTCAGGGCCCAGACACAGAGGAAAGTGTCGCCTTCGCCATGGTTGTATGGAGGGTGAGAGAGGTTCTTTATCTTCAGATTCCTACCCAGAAAATAAAGAGAAAGTTTAAACCAGAGATGCTTCAGCCTGGCCAAACGAGTTCTGAACCCCTTCTACCTTTTAATGAGCCTCTAACAGATACACTTTTGTGGACCTGGGCTAGGACCTGTTCAGGTCCCCCTGTCAGTCTGCAGGGTGCCAGCAGCCATAGCTCTGCTCTGGGAAAGCCAGTCATTCTCACTCAGCACCTGACTCCCAAGAGCCTTGTGGAACAGAGTTTGGCCACCAAGGGTCACCCGTAGTTCCTGACTACTGCTCCTGGCAGAGAATCGAAGAGGATAGAAACCTTTGGTAAAAGGGTCTTATCTACCAGCTTGGCCCTAATCTCTGTATTGTATTGCATGTTATTGTATTGCTATTCTCTAGACCTGTAGTCCAGGTATTGCCCATGGTTCCAGAAGAGGCTTGTGCTATTCTTTCTCAGGCTATGGAGGACAGTTGTGATGCAGCCAACTTTAACTATCTATTCTAGGATGGACACTACTGACTCACTTGGTAGAGCTAAAGGCACCAGTGTATCCCTTCGTAGGCATGCCTGGATGCAGTCCAATGACTTTTTGGCAGAAGTTCTGGCCAGTCTTATGGAAAAGCAATTCAACTGATCCCGTCTTTTTGGGTGATAATGCAGATTCTGCCCCATAGCGCTTTATAGTCAGCAGGGCCACAGCATTTTCCCTGGGCCTTTCTCCTCCTCTACGCCAGCTGCAGCAACAATTTCGTCCTCTTCCTGGCCATGTTAGAGGCTCTCAGTACTGCCAACAGGTCCAGTCAGTGCACCAATACCCCCGGTCTTTTCATGGCCATGGTACCCTCTGAGCACATGGAAAACGGAGGCAATGTGCAGCCCAGTCTTCCACCCCTTCAGCTTCCAAAGCCCCAAGCCTATTTAGCGTGCCCTTGATGGCACACAACCACCCTGTCGTAGGGGGAGGTAGTAACTTTGTACAATTGGGTCTGACATATTGCGCAGCGGGGTTACGCCTTGCCTTTCTCGCAAATTCCACTGCATCTTCCACCGTCCTCAGTCCGTCTGACTGAGGACCATATGTCCCTGTTGAACCAAGAAGTGCAGGCTCTTTTGGGCAAAGTGGCCATAGATAGGGTGCCAATGCCGGAAGTGGGTTGTGCTTGTTCTCACTACTTCCTGGTGCCAAAGAAGTACAGAGCCCTCCATACCAACTTATGTCTATGCCCTCTCAATGCCCTTCTGCAGAAAGACAAATTCATGATGCTCACCTTGGCCCAAGCTTTGTCTGCCTTCGCACCTGGAGGCTGGATTGGAGCATTGGACCTACATGACACTCGTTAGTGTTAATATTAGCTTATAATGTGTATGAATCACCCCGGGAGGGGTATATCGGCGCAGCATTGACCTAAGGCAAGGAAGGCACCACTAGTTTAGAAACAGCTCAGTCTTAAGAAGTTTTCAGAATTTGAGTTGATCTGTGCATTTTCGTAAGGGTAGATTTTCCCAGTCCAGGGAGCCCAGTAGGATATTTCAACATGCGCTTCCTGTAGGCCCACAGGCGCTAACTGTGGTTCAAAGTGGGCCTGTAGCATTTTCAGTTTGCTGTGCTCTCCTTTGGCCTCACCAATACCCCTCCGGTGTTCACAAAAGTAAGTTGGTGGTTGCAACATGCCTTTGGAGGTAAGGGGTCTCAGTCTTCCCCTACCTTGATGACTGGCTGTTGAAAGCTGGCTCACCTTCTAGACTACAGCGCACCTCTTAACATTGTTAGGGTTCACTATCAACGTGCTGAAGTCACACCTGACTTCTTGGCAGAAGCTCGCCTTCATCTGAGCCATTCTAGACACAGGTCAGTTTCACTTCTATCACCCAGAGTGGAGAGCCCAGGAAATTCAGACTATGATCCTGATGGTTCATCCTCTGTTGTGGATCTCAGTGAGAATGACTTTGAGGCTGCTAGGACTGATGGCCCCCTGTGTCATACTGGTCAAGTATGCCAACTGGCGTATGTGGGATCTGAAGTCCTAGTATGCATAGCACTGGGGGGAGGTCTTGCCACTCTGGTCCAGATTTTGATGGAGACTTCCAGAGATCTGCTGTGGTAGCTGTGGGACTGCGATTGAGTCAACGGCTCACCGTTCTCCTTACCCCACCAAGAGTTCACAGTGGTGACTGATGCATTGAGACTGGTGTCGATAGGACACTTGGGAAAGTTGGAGATCAGAGGCGTCTGGTCTCCGGCGGAGGCCCGGCTCTGTATCAACCTTCTGGAGCTGCGAGTTATCAGCTTGGCATTGAAAGCCTACCTACGATCTGTGTTGGAAATGCCCCTTTCTGCAGGGTCACCCCCAAACCTGTTGCCTTCCTTTTCTCCTTTTTGCTGAATTTGTTTTTGTTGGCTTTAGGACTCTGAACACTTTACCACTGCTGACCAGTGTTACAGTGCTTGTGCTCTCTCCCCTAAACATGGTTTGATTGGATTATCCACAATTGGCATATTTAAATTACCTATAAGTTCCTAGTAAAGTGCACTGCATGTGCCCAGAGTCCGTAAATTGAAAAGATACTAGTGGGCCTGCAGCACTGATTGTGCCATCCACTTAAGTAGCTCTTTAAACATTTTTCAGGCCTGCCACTGCATGGCATGTGTGTACAGTTTACACTGCCATGTTGACGTGGCATTTAAAAACCCTTGCCACGTCTTAAACTCCTCTTTTATTACATATGTCACCCCTAAGGTGGACCCAGGTAGCCGACAGGGCAGGGTGCTGTGTAATTAATAGGCAGGGCATGTACTTTTAAGTTTTACCTTTGTCTGGTAGTGAAAGGTACTGTGAGACCTACCCCTCCCATAGGTTAACATTGGTCTTTTCTTGTTACATCAAATTAGCTGTAGTTTGTATTGGAAGTTGGTAGAGCTGGCATGTTTAGTACCTATGGAATTGTAATGACCAATACTCTTTAATGGTAAAGTCAAAATGTTCGTTACAGTTATAAAAATGCCACTTGTATAAAGCTGCAAAAAGAGCTGTTGATGGACAGAATGCAGAACAATGTCATACATTCACCCCAGTACAGAGATCTGGGCCTAAATCCATCGTTTTTTTGCTCACCATGCCATTCCAGTTTGGACCCAGCCATATGCAAATCAGTCTTGACCCTGTGTTTGATTTGCTCAAGCGCTCCGTCCATCATCCCCTTTGGTTTTGCTTTGTTCGCCCTAAGTTGGCAGGGTATGCCCAGACGTGGGTCCCTTGCTCACTTTGCCACTGGATTCAAGATAGCCTGGCTGATGAGGGTTATGAACCCGGAACCGGTCCCAGAATGCTAGTTTCTGGTCCAGGGAAGACATGGCTTGGCAGTTCGAGCTGGACTGTTCCCATGAGGCACAGGGTCAGACTGATTTGCATATGGCCATGTCTGAACTGGGGTGGTGGAGTGAGCTAAAGAATGATGATGGATTAAACCAAGATCAGTTGACTAGGGGTGAGTGTTTGATTTGCTCAAGCACTCCGTCCATCATCCCCTTTGGTATCGACTTGTATAAAGATGTTGTTTTTCTGATCTTACCCTTGTGTGCCTGCAGCCTGTCTCCAATACACGTCTGGGGTGGGTGATAGCTGGTCTTTGTATATTCCTGTGAGACCTCCAAACACAAAGGGAGCTTAGGTGTGACTAGATGGGCCATCCTTGGCAGGATGGGAGGGAGGAGCTGGAGTCAGCCTCACACTTACACCGGAATAGGCTGTGGTATGTTCCCAAACAAAGGACTGATTAACCCCCTGTAGTGAGTCAGGGCAAGAAGTGAGGACCTCTGTGCACTTCAAAACCTTTTTTTTAAGTCTCCCCTACTTCAAAGGCACTACTGGGTATGAGAACTGGACTTCAGGCCCTACCACCTCAGTATGCTTCTAGACCTGTGGATTCTCTGCCAGGAATGACTGCTGTGCTGCTGAAGGACTGTTACTCTGAAGGGCTGCTGCTCTGGAAGAACTGCTGCCTTTCTGTGGTGGCCGGCTGCCCTCTTGAACTGGACCTGGAACCTTCTTGATCCCAGGAGTGGCTCAAAGGGCTAGTCTGCTGGCCTCCTGATCTGAGCCTCAGGGACCTGTCTTCAACAAGCTTCTGACCCCCCCAAGAGGCACCTCTCAGGAACTGAGCCCAGGGAAGTGTTTTTTTGGCTCCTGAAATCAAGCTTTTGGACTCTTTACGAAATAGCCGTTTGTTCAAGAACCCCCATCTGCTCACACAAAGTATCCGTGCGAGTGGGCGCAAGTTCGTCTCTTCACACAGCAAGTATTGCAGCTTGCAACCGTGAGGCTACAGCCCCTCAGTCCGTGACACCCCATGACTCTTCGTGCCCCTCAGACTACCGCCAGCGATGCTGTCCTTGCTCCCGGCGAACTTCTTCCCTGAGAACGGAACTCTTTGCACAATTCCTGAGAAGGTAAAACTTAAGTGCAACTTATCTGGGACTGTATCCAGCCCACTCTCTATTGCGTTTTGCCTGAATTTTTGGAGTTGACCCTGTCTAGCACAACCTGATATCCCCAGTTGGCGCTTTATGCAACTTTTGAATTTTTACAATGCTGTTCTCGCAGACTCCCTATCCTAAGACAGTCTTTCTTGTTGCCATAACATCGACACAATGAGTGAGCAAGCCAAGGCTGTCACAACTGTGTTGTCATTCAATATGTTCATGAAGCAACATTGACTGGACAGTCAGGTCTCTTGAGATTGGCATTTTGCCCATTTGGTCCTGCAAGACGTTTTGGTCTAAGCTAGTTCACAGAAGCACCTCTTGAGAGGCACTGCTTTGGTATTGATTCAGAAGGTGAGGAATCTGCTCTTAGAAGTCTCTATCGGAAGAACCCCTTTCTAACCTTCAGTAAAGTCCTTTCAGGTAGAGATTCTAACACAGATTCCACATTGTCTCTCCCATCCTGCTAGCTCTATTTACTGGACACTTTTCCACCTAAAAACGCCCCACATTAAATTTCTGCACACTGGTCTCAACTATTCTGATGTTGGCTCCATGTATGTGGGTGCCGATGAGTCAGAAAGCAACTGTGGAATACCTTCCTACATAGGCCTGGGCACGTCACTTTTGGTGCAGAGCAGCATTGATGGAGAGTAAATGGTGCCACCCGCTGACGTGCAGGGGTACTGCAGAAGGTTTTCCGGATCCAGTCTGACGCTGGAGGAATAATGAAAAGGATAGGAATCTGCAGTTAGACAGCGCCACTACCAGAAAAAATGTTATTGAAGGTAAGTAACTTGTTCTTCAAATCTGTTCTCCAGCCCTAATTCTCTCTCTAGTCGAGAACCAATGGTTGTACTCTGCACCTAATGCATATTTGTTTTTCTCTTCTTTCTCACAGAAATGGCAGAGAGGCATAATACAAAGGAGATTCTGAAGCAAGCTCGTGACCTGGTTCATAAAGTTCAGACGCTGATTGAAAATAAATGAATAGCTCTCAAGAGGATTACGCAGCCAATTTTTTCGTAGAGAACTACTGTTAGCTACTTCATTGTGCTTCTGTTTTTTCTTCATCCTGTAGTACCAGAAATGTATGAAAATAGTGGCAGCCCACTAGTACAACGGCATACTATAAAGAGAAAGTATCTCTATTGTTCCTGTAATAAGTATTGATTGACATTTTGAGTTGTTTAGTTCAAAGTTATTTTACAGTGTTAAACCAAAGATCTACCAATTAATACCTACAGGTAACCTTCATCGATCTCTCAATGAAAATTGTATTGTAAGTCCTGAAAATTGTTTTCTTGTTTTACAAAACACAACTACACTTACCCACAGCACCCTCACATCTATAATCTAGTTATAGAATTAATCTTTGATTCATTTACCATTGGTCAGCAGTTCAACCAAATAATAACGAGAGCCTCTGGAGTTATAGTATTTTAGCTGGAAATAGTCAAGTAACTTTCATGAATATTATCCCCAGCATCTTGCCAGAGGGTGTGCGTTCATATTTACTTCAATGATACTTGCAGTCTTCGAAGGAATCCAGATGAATATGTATATACATATCTAATCTAGAAATTGCTACTTTTTAGAAACCTCATCATCAAACCCAGTGAAGCACAATAGCCTTTTCCACTAATCATTTAGAAAGCATGTTATCGAAGCACGTTTCTGCTCTTTTGCAAATACCTGGGTATGGAGCAATGTTTAAAAGCACAAGATAAGTCTTAGCCAGTTTCCAGTTACTAAATTCTCTACAGAATTCATTCAGTACACACGAGGTTTTTGAAGCTTGAAATTATCTATTCCTCAAAAGGCTCAAATGAACAATGTTCTTAAATGCGAGAACAACACCTTAAATTGAATATGTGAGCTAGTGCTATGTAATAGGAATTTAAAATTTTATGTAAGGGCAGTTTAAAGATTTTTGACTTCGAAAAGCCTAAAATTGCCAACTTCTGTGGTTGGGTACTCTTTATACATTAGTGTTTTATCTGAGACCTTTTTATTTGCTGGGGCTGCCATGAGTTACTTTCTGTGCAACCTATTTTCAAAGCTATAATGAGGATTACGGATTTGACTAAGCAGCAGTGAAAATAATAATGTACACTGATCGTAAATGTGTTTGAAGAACTCATGGTCTAATAATTAAATTAGCAACATTGCATGTAGGTAATACTTCACCACTGATGAACTGGTGCAAAACGTCAATGAAAACCTGCACAGTGAATCGCTTCATCCTCGATTGATGGCTGTTAGAACCACACTGACATACAGGTGAAAGGGGTTTTACTTAGTTTGATTGTAAAGCTTACTTTATGAGTACAGTTATACTGTAGGTCATTGCATTGTTCTCGCAAAGATACTCGGGGTCTACATATAAGAAACTCAGCAGCTGCATTCTAGTTATTTGAAATCTGTTGCACTTGTTTATATATAGCTTTATTACAGCCCAATTATATTCACTTCTACATGATGTAGTTTTGCGCTCTTTACTAAGATGCGTTCATGTCTGTAATTTACATATAACTTTTCTTGTTGGACATCACACACTTTGTTTTTAGTGAGAGATGGTCATGCCGCTTTCCTGGGTTTTTTGTTTTGTAATACAAAAAAGCCAAATATTGGTCATTCCCATTTAAGTCAAAACTAAGAGAACATAACCTGAAGCATGGAAAATGGTCTTTACACCAGTGCCTAATTTCCAGTTTGTCTGGATATATCTTAAATTAATAAGGTGTAGAGGTAGAGAAATTTAGGGTACGATAAGATGTTTTTGTTTAGGAGCACACACACTTTCTTACTTGGAAGCTATTAAAAAAACTACCTCCATCTGTCATGCAAGTCTACATGTCTGTTGTTCAATAAATTTAGACTTTTATTTTTATGGGCTTTGCTGACACATCTACACTAAATGTACTTTTTATTTTGAGACTCTGTTCCTTTGAGCCTGATAGTTTATCTACATATTATTTTTAGTACTGGAAAATCCAAATGGTGAATGACTTAAATTAAAATTAGATTGTATGTAATATTTAGGATCTTACAAAAGGGTTTCCAACATTTCTAGGCAATTGAATCACACTGCGTTGCCTAAATATCTATTTATATTTATTTTTTGTTGTTTTATGTTTACATTATTTTTGACATGCATATGGGACTATTTTTGTCATTTATTATTTAAACGTCTATTTTTGTACTCTGTTGAGTGTATGGTTTTTAATATTTTGACTGAAGACCTAAGCTGGGCTTGGTCCTATTAGCTATCTGGTTAAGGCATTGTTTAAATTATTATAATAAAAGGGTATTAGAGCTGACAAGTGGACCATTGCACACTCTGCCAACAAAATTTTGAAGAACTGTGTAAAGATGTGGGATTATGACTTAACCATTAACAATGTGGGAAATAGGCAATTGAACTGTAAAGAGTGTTCCTTTTTTATTTAAGTTTATTTTAAATACAAAGATGAGATGTATGAAAATATAATGTCATCTGGCATGCAAGACTCCAAATATTTGTAGGTCATTTTTTAGAGTACATTAAAGAGTAAATATATACGACTAACCAACTCTTCAGGATTGTAATATGTCAGAATTGTATGTTGTGTGTCATTAAGCTGTCACTTAAATTGCAGTTTGTAAACACATGATTCTATGATACTGATTCAGATAAATCATTTTGAAAGACAGCATCCATCCATTGTTTAATTTTCATCTGTCGATTTCCGTAGCTCAGTCTTTGTTAAAGGTTTGACATCTAATTTATAACATTTAGAGAAAACTGTGACAAACCGGTCTTCATTTTACTGAAGGTTTCCCAACCATGACACAGAATTTTGTAAGTTTATCCTATATATTTCCAATGTGGACTCAACCTCTTTCCCTCAAAGCAAAAAACACATTTTCATCCGAGGGAGATAGACCTTATGGTGTGGGAAGGCAGACAAACTTTGCAGAACCCAACCCACCATCCTTGTGGTGCTTTGTGAATGAGTTGTTAAGATTCTGGTTCCACTCCAGTGTATAATTACAATAGGATAATATGTTCATTCGTTATTTAAGGCAGTGTGTTTTTCATTTGACACCTTTCAAAACTGAATTGCATAATTGTGGCACTTTTTTAATTATCTGCAAACATTGACAATTCTGTTTACATTAGGTGAAGTACTGGAGAATTGGTGGCCTGAGAGACGGCCATATTCATGAGAAAATACCAAGGGTTGGATAAAGGACAGGGCCAGCTTTTTAACAAATCGTTATGTAGATTTTTATCAATACAACCTAGGACCTATATCCCACAAGGACCTCTAGCACCTAGTATTAGAATAACAAAACACTACCAAGTGACCTGTTGGCAACCAGCCTGGTAAAACACTGCTGCCAATCACAAGTGGGGTATTCAAGAATGGTTCAGTGGGGTACTTGCTGACAACCAGAGAAGCGATTGCTTTTTCCCTTCCACCTTGATTACTGCTCCCCCACAGTTAATAACTGGCACATGTTATGGCCTCAAGGCCCAATCACCCTGAGACGTTTACTGAGTTAAACTGTTGAGAAATGTAGCCAAATAGACATAAGCGTTTTCAGATAAATTGTTCAGAATTCAAAATTAGAAACCACTATAAATTATGATGCTGACAACTAAATGATTTTGCTGTTTTTTTTTTTTTTTTTAATAACACAGTGATCGGACTGGGACCATGTCTTCATGAAACAAAATCTGTCTTTAGGAGTCAATACTGTCCTACATTTTCAAATGTGACTTCATTTAATGAGAGTACATGCCAGATTTTTTTTAACAAAGGTTTACTTCATTATTAATAATTCCCTTTAACTTTCAAGTCTAATGACCAAATTAAAATCATTATTTCACTGGAGGCTGTATCTATCATTCCCAAAAAGCACTTTCATCCTTCAAATTTGTGGCTTACATTCAAATGACCAGAACCTTATTATCCTATTCATTTATGATTCTTCAAGTAGTTAATCTAATTATCTTGCTCATGCCAAATTAGGTGGTTGGACATAAGTGGTTGATCTATATAAACTCCACAGGAATGTTAATATATTCTTGTGAGTGAACAATTAATGAAAATATATGACTGAGAGTGAAAATATGTTGATCTATGGTTGAGTTGATGTAAAATGGATTCAACTTGTCTTTGACTCTTGACTATTTCCAACAATGCACAGACTCAGTTTGAAGGCATATAATTGGAATCCCTGCATCAAGTGGAAAGGACAACATGTATCCTATTATGTTTTAGTTTTTCTAGTTGTATGAATTTATGTCTCCGTGAGCATGCTTTTAGTGGATGGGCAGTGAAGGCCCTTTAAAAAAAGTCCAGCTGATATAAAAGTCATGCAGTAGCATAATGTTACTGGGGCTATCTCTAGCAATGTGCTTTAACAGAATTGATGAATGTATGACTTCCTACATACCCAAGTTTAAAACAATTTTGATGATTTTTCTTCAGCCAGAGGGGTTATTTCTATGCCTCGGTTAAACAAATGTATTTTTGTTTAACTCAAATCTTACTGAAACCCTTATTTTTGAAATTTTGAAGCTGATTTGCCCAATACATTTTTCAATTCCTTAACATAGAAGCATTCAGGCCTTTGATTCAATGAATACATTTTACATTGACCCATAAGGTATGGCTACCTTTACGTATGTTGGGCTTGTGCTCTTTTGAGGAACCACAGGGGACAAATATGTGTGTAGATCAGGAGGTCAAAGGAATTCAACTTCAATAACTTGCCACACAAATATGGATCCAAACACTAAACAACAGTTTTTGTGCTATTTTTTCAGGAAACATGTTGTTTGATACTTTAGCTTTATAAAAGAAACCAGTTACACAAACCAACTGTCCGTATTATCTCAAAATATCTGAAGGATTGTCTGTGTGCCCTTCAATAACAGTGTTTTTGAATAACAAAAGTATTTATTTATCTATTGAAATTATTGTACATTTTGTGAGTCCTTGTAAAATTCAGTATGTGTATGTTCAGGTGTGTGTGACCTGTACTGTAAATTAAGATATACCTTTTAAATGTTGAGAAATATCTTGTATATGTTAACCAGAGAATTGTGTCTATATATGTATAGAGGAAGAGAGAGAGAGAAAAAGTATGTCATTGAGTTGTACTTTTTGGGGAAAATAGCTCTTTGCTTCTGATACTTTTGGACCACTAGATATAATGATTTAAATGTGCCAAATGTAATTTATCTGTATAGGTATTTTGTGATATTAACAAACCTGGAAGAGATGTAGAAAATATTTAATCTGGATGCTAAAATGAATTAGCAGAAATAATTTGAGATTTTCAAACCCACTGATCTGAGTAGCTGTTCACAACCCTTGATGTCTAAATGAAAAGCAGCTATACATTATTGATAAATACAAAAACTAGCTGTCAGGCTGAGCCAATACTTATCCACCTTTCAGATATTGATACATAGCGTGAGGCTAGTAAATGCCACCAATGATGTAAAGGACACCTGAAAAAGGGCCTATCTTAATCTACTAAATTTATTTCTGAAACATGAGTGCAAGAAGATCAACATTCCATCTGTACTTTCTTGAAATAGAGTAGAAAAACAGATTGTCAAAGAAAAAAATCTACAGGCAGGTCCAAAATCTGAACTGACAGTGCAGCCCACATTTCAAAAGAGAAAGGCCAATTAAAACCAAATCAACCACAAGCCACTCAAACGTTACAACAGTGTATATTCCATAATACCTTATAAAAATCAAAGAGGGTCTAAAACCAGATCAGAAATTAAACTTGACCATTAGAAGATCTAGTCTGGAGAAGGTTGAAAGCTGAGATGCCAACCTCTTGATCCAGGAAATCCATGTATTAATTATTCTGTTAAATCTCCCTTATTTGAATTGCTCCATGTCAAAACAATACTGGGCCTCATGAATACTGATCAATGCCAATACCTAGGTACGTTATATCAGGCTATCCATGTGTATATTGTAAACAACTGTTAAACCTTGTCTTTAATGCTTTACTGATCTAGAAAAGATTCTCAGAAAGGAATTATATTATCCTGTACATGTCATTGTTCATGTCTTTTGCACTGCCCATGCTCATATCGTGCCACATTATTTATAGCGTAAACTAAGCACCCCCTAAGAGCCATACCAACCGGTAAATGGGAAAGTGTAAAGCATGTTTAAACTGCAATTGGTGGCAACGGGTAAGCGCCAGGCTAGTCATACTGTCCTCCTTCATCTGCCAATATAAAGACTCAACTACAGCCGGGCGATATCTTGTGCCTGCCATTTTCATGGCAAACCCTTCTGCTGCCTCTGCTTTGCCTCCTAAACTCAATATCGTAGCCTTATTGAAATATGCTCTACTCTGCTGTTCCTGAATCTTTGCTGTACCTGCCACTAAGGTGGAATCCATTTAACACAAATTGTCTACCTCGTAGGTCTCATTTCTACTTACTTTTACAGTACAATGTCTGATCCTCTAGCGTGAATAACTATTTTTTTGTGGTGGCACACTTGTGAGTGGTCATTGCACATGGCAGACATGGTGGATGTACTTTCCATTAAATGTAAAGGACTGTTGTATGTAGATTGCATTATTTTTATACAGGATGTGTTTTTGCTGATATTTTTCAACATAAATTGATGTGCATTTGAACTTAACCTCTACTAACGTCACCGTGCACAAAGCATTTGCCCTAAATTTGTTGTAACAGGAGATAATCTCAAAATATGTTCCCTTAAATTGAATATATTCCTGAACATGACGTTTTGCAAAGCAAGGCGTGATAGCCCCTAAAACAGACTAGTTCATGTCAAGATCTATTCTAAATCACCTTATAGCGTAATGATTTTGCTTTTGTATACCAAATGCTCCTTCATCCACTTTCCCCACATCTGCTGCCCTCTTTTTGGATAAGTGTGGTGGCATATGCAGTGCCTACAGGGCTGCCAGCATTAAAGCATGTGTCATATAAACATGTTACCACAACAGTAGTTTATCACTTGAGAAAATCATACACCAATGCTGCCTCAAATTGTCCAATACAGTACTAAATTTAAAATGAAATTACTGGATAAAATGCGAAACACCTTAGTTTCAGTCAATGTGAAAACTAGTTTTAAAATGTATCTATACGCCTCCACTGCCGTATCTACTTTGAACAAATGTCCTACATAAAACAATAATTTGTGCTGTGGATGTCACTTTATACTGAAAGGTCCACACATCAAAGATCTTACAGCAAGTACTAGATTGTTGTACAAAACGAAACACGTTATATTTGGCCAAAAGAGGAAAGGTACATGCATTGTCTTTTATTCGCTCAGTATAGATTAAGCTGAATACAATAGCCCTGTACCTATCACTGATTATGGTGGCATTCGCTTTCTAGCATAGAGTGGACCAGCTCCAACCTCTTTTGGCTAAGGAACTTTGTCAACGTTTATAATAGATATGTTTGTTCTGCCTAGCCTTGTTTCAAAATTTTACCTTAGTCAAGCAATTTTTACCAGCCTTTTTTTAAACAAAAAAACTGCTAAAAGGTCACTGTTTAGTACTAGCACTTTGATGTTTTA
The DNA here is from genome assembly GCF_964204655.1 of Triturus cristatus. Classification (NCBI taxonomy): domain Eukaryota; kingdom Metazoa; phylum Chordata; class Amphibia; order Caudata; family Salamandridae; genus Triturus; species Triturus cristatus. The sequence goes on from NC_140594.1 coordinate 229,036,380, forward strand.
CTTCAACAGAAAAAACATCTTCAGCTATTCTTCAGTGTTATTTCTGACTTTTCATGGCCTCTCTGAGTAGAGTGGCTACCACTGCCTAAATTACACAATTGACAGCCTCATTTCTTCTCAAGGCATATTTGTTCCAGGACATTGTGCTCCAATTTATGTAGGGTAGTCTTCATTTATTCTTCTCACATGATTTGTAGACACTACACATTACGGGCTTCATTACAATGTTGGTCGGAAAGCATTCCGACCTACTCCTTGTCAGAACTGTTTCTGATCGTCTCGTGTTTGGGGAGTCCGACCGACCGATTACAATGTTATCGAAAACCGTTCGGTCGGACTCCCATTGACTTCAATGGGAGCCTGTGCTCCCACCGACAACACAGGCTCCTATAAAAAATAGGGTTGTTGCGGAAAACCTTGCACCCTATTGCAGGCCCCCCATGGTGCCTGCCATACAGCATGGTTGGAAAGAGGGGTCCCATGGGCACCCCAACAGGCCCCAACCGGATGCCTCCAGGTGATGGGGAGCCTTCTACGGGCCACCAAAGTCAGTTTCTGACAGCCATTTCGTGTCGGACGGACCGATTCAGAAAGCCTGTCTGAATACGACATCATAATACGTAGGTCCAAAACACGGTCCATAGGCATGTACGATTTGGTTCCGACCGACTCGGAGTCTCTGAACGCCGGTCGGAACTGAGTCAGAAAGACTGAATGGTTACCTTCTATCGTAATCGGTCAGTCGGAAAAAAAATTTGCGCCATCAGGAGAAGAAAGGAGAATTGAGATGGGTGGAGCTGGTGTTGTAGAAGGAAGGCGATCCTGGGAGTGGATGGAGACGCATTCTATGAGGCTTATAAGTCTTCGACTTCTAGGCTCCTAACATTCTAGTGCACCTGCTATTGAGTAGCAAACCAAACTTTTAACATGTTAAGAGACCAAATTATTTTAGCTGCATCACATTACTGTACTTTTAAATTAAGGTCAAAGGATTACCTCTAGTGCATAATCATCATTCTCATTTACATTAGTTTACATTTAAGCCTCTATTTGCATACTAAAACAACTAAACATTTTTTAGGCCATGGAAGGCAGCGTCACATTTCAGTATATATGCTCTGTAAGCGTAACACCAGAAGAGTACTTCAATTATATGCTGGATTAATCTGGACATTTGAGAGCCAATTTTGCAAAACTGCAAAAGAAAAAAAATAACTTAGATTTAACTGTGTGCATGTTTTTCTGCTCATGTGCTCTAATATTGTTTGAGTCCTGAACTCCGCACAGATATCTACCCTCAATCTTATACATTCCCTGGCTGCTAGCTGAACACCATGTTTCAGATAAAAATGTCTTAATTATATTGGTCTATTTGTGACAAAACTAGGCAATACTGAAGTGGCAAATAGTTTTAAGGACTTACAGGTTTGTCAATGTAACAAAATCTATAAATCCATATTATTTGGCATTACTGGAGTGAAATTTTAAAAGTGGTCCTTCACCCTCAGTATATTTTATATAAATTATTTTGTTTTACTGTCTTGAAAATATGCAGAAATCTTCTATGAATGTTTTCAAAATTTGAGGAGTTCCTAATGCCCAAGTCGAAGACGGTATTGTGATCATTCCTTTTCCACCTCTTTGAAACATTTGCCATTGTGAGCAGTCATCAAATTATAGAAGAATCTATGACCGATAATACCTCATGATTTGACATACATTTATCATGCTGTTAAGTATGAGTCCATCAATATGTCATAAATAAAAACATTTCATTAGTGAACAATAAATGTAGGAGTTTACAGGTTTAGTATGTCTACATTTACACCAAGAATTGACATACTGATTTGTTTCTTTGGTTTTCTTCAATTCTACTCCATAATATCAACTTTTCACACAACACTACTTTACAAGCTGTAACAATGTTTGTTGTCAGAGTGGGAGAGAGGGACTTCTATTAATTTTCACACATCACATATACAGTGTTTAAGTTAAATCTGCCAATGTAAAACAACAATGAGCTAATGGGGAGCCATATCCTGTTATTTCATCATATATTGCCATCCCAGTTTCTCTTCCACTGTATGATAACATATGTTGGTTAATTCCTGCCTGCTTCCAGCAATATCCATGACCTGTCCCCTCACGTCATCAAAATAAATGATTAGGCAATTAGTAATGGGTTTCTACATAAAATATTAATTTGGCAATCTTGTAACTCCCTATTTCTACATATAGCTTTATCATCATTGAGGGCCAATTATCAAAGAATTTTCTGTCAGCCTATGTCTTGCTCTTGCATTTCACCTGAATATCCAGGTCTGATTCACAGGGAATTCTCTGGTCGTTATGTCTTACTACAGGCTTAGGTCTGGCATACTCTTGCCCTTCCAGGAGTAAGATCTACTCAGAAGCTGTTTTATGTGAGTAAGCATGTCTTACTTTACATGTAATGAGTAAGTATGGAGCTAGACTCAGCTGCCATAAAATGCTCTGTTAATTGGGCATTGCTATTTTTACTTCCTGGTTAAAGCAATCCTAGTGTGGAGTAAAACAGCTGTGGAACATAGAACTTAAGGCCAGTCAACAGTAAATGTCTTTCAGTAACCACCACTTTTACAGATACTCCATGTTTACTACCAACATCAGGATTTTCAGCTCTTGCACCCCCTTTAGGAGAGGCTAGTTATGAACAGTATTTTCTTCACCTTTACATCCTCTACATCCTTTCCAGCCTCTCCCAAGTGCAGACAAGTTCTTTCCTGGTATTCCCTTGACAGATTTATACTGCACTCCCTATTATGTTTGGTATGTGATAAAAATGCAAGTGTTAGGCAAGAGATTGGTGGCAGGTATCCACCCTAGTAAACAGGTTAGCCGAACTGCAACTTGATCGACCAAGAAACCCAACCATATCACTCTTGTTGGTCTTTAAAGTCCTCCATGCGTTTCTTTGGACATCAAGTGACATCATCTCCCTTTTCTCCCTTATCTTTCTCCCATGCTCATTAGGCTTCATAAAACTAGCCTGGAAATTCCAAGAGATAATCTTTAGTTGAACAGTTGTTTCTACCAACCTACAGCATGTCTTTCAGATCCATGAGGTATTTTCTATTGTAAACATATATATAGATATACTGCACCGTTAATGGCCATAAACTACGTACCTACTTTTAAACATTCCTAGAAGATTAACAGGTATTTTTTTGACAAAAAGTATATTTATTTTTGTACAATATTCTGTTAACTAAATAATATTAAATGCATATATTAGACACAGATATTACTTTAGTTTGCTTTTAAATGCAAAATGTATTTTTGTGAAAATAATGCATGATATATCAACCTTGGACTAGTCCTATACCTTGAGACTACTTATTTTTATGATCATTATTGTAGTAATGATATCCAATTGAACCTGCTGTATAAGGGCTCTGTAACCCCCCAGTTTTGCCTATATGAGAAAACTCATTTGGGGGTTGTGCCTACAGGTGATAATACATCATGAGTCGTACTTCCATTAAACAATCTATGTACAGTGCTGAAAGCCGTTGTGGTCAACAATGTAAAAACTCTGGAATCCACATTGTAGCCTTTTTTGAGCCAATTGTAGAAATGTTGTTCACTCTTTGTCTGCATTTTAGCTCAACAATGTGGTATTATAGTTTTATAATATTCTATTTGTTCTTTGTTTTTATGTAAATTGTTTCTTCCTGTTCACTAATAAATTACTCTAGAATATATTCTACATGGTATATGTATTTTCAAATCAATAAACCCCTTGTTGTTCTATACGTATGTGTTCAGTTATTATTGAAGTGTGGACAACAATCTGGCATAAGTCATAACCACGCCAATTTCATTATTATAATATTCTTTGATTTGGTGGAAATTACATCAGTTCATAGTGTATGGATTTTTGTGCATATCCTGAACTGCTGAGAAGAAAATTGTAGTTGATATCAGTTGTGTCATGGAACCGGTTATTGATTGTTAAAAAGATCTGATAGTGTTACGGGGATTCTGCTCATGCACAGAACTATGCGCAGGAAACTCAGTGAATTGTGGTGTACCATAAAACTCACCTAAGTACCTAGAACCCCCATCCGACTAGCATCAGTGTCTCATTCGTTCTCCGTACTACAGCGAAGCTACCAATGAGTAGACAACCCAGAACAAGCGACTTGGGTTACTCTCAGGAATGGTGGGAATCAAGAACACCTTTTCGTTGTTCTTCTCATATCAGTCCACAACACGAGTCATCAGAGACACGGAAAAGTTTAAAATGTTTATTTTTAACTACGTGCTCTAAGATGCAGTATTTTGGCTAACATAAGCAAACAAATGATTAGAAATAAGACCGAATCAGCATTGTTACAATTCCATAAAACACAAAGAGAGAAATCATATTATAATGATAGTGGAAACAGGTCCTATAATACCTAGTGTACCACCTTCCCCTGGCTATAAGCTGGTTTTATAATAATAGAAGGTCTCTAGGTTTGAATGGGGAACCCATACCTCCAAGATCAGCTTAGGTGAATCACATCACAGGATCAGCACTGCTCTCTGTGTCTAGAAAGGTTTTCTCCAAGAGTGCCAGCATCATGCATGCAATGCAATATTAAAGGCACCTGAGTTTCAGATATTTGCAGCTGTGTGCTTGTTGTGTCTAGAGCGTGGGCCGATCAACCTGAATTCAACAGCATACATTGTTATTTGACCTTGACGGTTTCTACACACAGTGTTCAGACTAAGGTCGCGGTGTAAGTCTAGGGATGTGAAAAACAGACCATTCTCATGTGAAGAAAAAGCAAGCAAGCAATTTACTTATAATAACAGCTACCTGTAGTGTCGTGTGCAAAAGCAGCAAAGTGGCAAGATGGCGTTAACATCTAAAATGCTTATGCTAACATAGCAATGTGTGCAAGCAAAACCCTGTCTTCACTACAATAGTTTCTCATAATATTTCCCTAGTTTTTTCTTCTTCAAGGCACAGTTAGTTTAAACATCTCAAGCCCTTAGTATACATCTTCGTCAGGTGCAAACCTACTGCATGTAGTCCAAGAGAATTTACACAAAGTGTTATGCTTAATTGACCTAAGAGAACCCATTTGTTTTGGACACATAAGAATTGACTGTGCAGTTTCAATAGTATAATTGCCAATCTCACTTTACTCGAAACATCTTAAGGTACTTATGAATTGATTTATTAATTTATTTTATTGTAAACATTTGCAATCGGTCCGTTTTTTTAAATCTCGTTTTATTACCATTTTATCAATAAAGTGCTATACACAATAAATCACTTGAAACATCAGAGAATGTTGCATTGCTCCCACAATGATATGCATTTGACCATTACATACATTGAAGCATGTTGAAGGTAGTGTTACATACTTTTATGTTAGGTTATTCATTTTTTTTATGGTGCGCATATCACCTCGGGGTATATCCTTGCGTTTGTGAAAGGGTTGATCTGGCCTGTCTAGGGTCCTGCTGGAAGAGCTAGGTTTTCAGTTTCTTCCAGAATTTAAGGACTGAGCTGGTGGCTCTCATTTGGGAGTTCATTCTTGGCTTTAGGAACAATGTATGAGAAAGCGCAACCTCTGGCTCTGACTCGTCAAATCCGGTGGACATAGGCAAGGAGTAGGGTAGCCAAGCATATTTGTCTGGCTGTGGTGTGAAACAGTATGCAATTATTGAGATCGACTTGGCCTTGATTGTGGTTGAGCTTTGTAGGTATGTATGAGTAGTTTGAAAAGAGAGCACTGTGGATTGGGAGCCAGTGGAGGTCTTTGAGGTGTTTGGATATATGAGTGCAGTAGGGTAGGCTCAGTGTATGCTGTGTGTCATTTGTGCTGGTAAAGCCCAGGGGTTCTATGTTGTCTTCTGTGCATTTTCATGACATTTCATGCATAGGAGAGGTCTCTGGACCCTTTAGAACACAAGGATGTGTCTGCAGAGCAGATGGACTGGTATAAGGAATTTGGGAAAGCCAGTGGACTGGATACATCCCAGATACTGCCATGCTCTTCCAACCAACTGTGGCTGTGGAGGAGGAGGCACCTTATGCCATGGTGGTAAAGAGGGCAGTTTAGGTCCTTGGACTGGAGTTGCAGTTCAGGACTAATCTCCTGACCAAAGTGTTTCAGCCTGGTGCTAACCCCTGTGGAACCCCTTCCACCCTTTAATGAAGCACTAACAGATGTCCTAGTAGGCACGTGGTCCAAGCCTAGCACAGGGGCTCCTGTGTACAGGCATTTGCACCCTGCCATTGCCTGGCTCTGGTCGATCCAAAGATCCTCAGCCAATACCCCACCCCCTAAAGCTTGGTGGTGCAGGCTTCAACTTCCCAGGGCATGTTCCCGTCCACTCCTTTGGACAGGGAATCCAAGAGGTTGAAATCACTTAAGAAGAAGATGTTTTCTTCCTCCAGCCTGGCATTGCGTTCAGTGAATACCGCAGGCTTATTGGGACGCTTCTCCTATTCCCTCTGGGAGATGGTTGCACATGTGCTGCCATAAGTCCCGGAGGAGGCCCTAGCTGTGCTCTCCCAGGCAGTTAAGGAAGGGAGAGATGCAGCAAAATTCACCATCAGGTGTGAACTTGACATGACTGATTTTTTCGACTGTGGCCTTACAGTGCCACACCTGGCTTAGAACGTCTGGCTTTTCGGGTGGTGTCCAGGCTAATTTGATGCCCTTTTATGGATCCCGTCTGTTTGGAGAGAAAGCAGACTCGGCCCTAGAGCGGTTCAAGGACTCTCATGCTACGGCCAAATCCTTGGGCCTCTCTAATACACCTCATGGCCAGTCTACCTTTCTCCCCTTTTGAGACAACGGAAGGGGGTTTCAGCCGCGCCATCCCTATCCCATCCACCTTCCTGCACAGACTTCCCAAGTTGAGCATGGACTTGGATGCAGCTCCTTCCATCCTAGGAAAGGAAGCCAGAAGTTGTCAGTCACTCTGCCCTCGGCAGTCGCAGTATCCAAGCACTCCTAGCCTGACTTTGCAAGACTACACCACTCCAGTGGGAGGGAGAATCCATCATCAACTCCCCACAGGGAGGGCCATAACATCGGACAAGTGGGTCTTGCAGATCATTCAGGAGGGCTATTCTGTGCCTTTGCTTTCTTTTCCTCCTCCTAATCCACCAATTTAGGAACAACTGACAGAGGATCATTTAAAGTTACTCCAAGAGGAAGTTATGGCTCTCCTGGCCAAGGGGGCTATTGAGAGGTTCCTGGTTTCAAAAGTAGGCAGGGGCTGTTATTCCTGCTACTTTCTGATTCCGAAGATAAACAAAGGGTTGAGGCTCATTGTAGGTCTTTGGACTGTCAATCTCTTCCTCAAGAAGGAAAAGTTCAAGATACTTGCTTTAGCTCATGTCTTTTCTGCCCTAGACCAAGAAGACTGGATGGTAGCGTTGGATCTGCAGGTTGAGAATTTTCACATCCCCATCCTGCCAGGCCACAGGCGTTAGCTGCGGTTCAAGATAGGCCACAAGCACTTTCAGTTTACCATGCTACCATTTGGCCTTACCAGCACCCCTCAGGTGTTCACCAAGGTAATGGCAGTAGTCGCAGCTCATCTCCGCAAGTTAAGTGTGTCAGTCTTCCCCTACCACAACAACTGGCTGTTGACGGCAATGTCTCCCACCTTCAGACTACGGCGGACTCCTGCATTTGCTGGGGTTCACTATAAACGTGCCGAGGTCACACCTGACTCTTTCTCAGAAGCTCCCCTTCATCTGAGCTGTTCTGGACACAGTACAGTATCAGGCTTATCCTCCCAAGCAGCGAGTCCAGGATATTCAGGTTATGATTCCGATGTTTCAGCCTCTATCCTGGAGACTGACGCTGAAGCTGTTGGGCCTTATGGCCTCCTGCATCCTGTTGGTAAAGCATGCCAGGTGGCGTATGCGGGTTCTGCATTGGAACCTGAAGTTCCAGTGGGCACAGCATTGAGTAAATCTCACTGACATGGTCCCGATCTCGGAAGGGACTGCGAGTGATCTGCAGTGCAAGTTGACAATCCACGATTGGGTCAAAGGCAGACCCTCTCCCTTCCCCAACCAGAACACACAGTGGTGAAAGATGCGTTACTCCTGGGATTGAATTGCCATCAGGGAGAGGTCGGGATCAGGGGAAACTGGTCCCCGGCGGAGTCTGGGTTCCATGTCAACTTGTTGGAGCTTCGAGCAATCCGGTTGACATTCAAAACATTTATTCCTTCTGTCAAGGGAAATTTAGTGCAAGTGTTCACGGTCAACACCACCGCCATGTGGTATTATAACAAACAGGATGGGGTGGGGTCGTGGACCCTTTGTCAAGAGGCCCTGCATCTCCAAACATGGCTGGAACAGCAGGGCATAACCCTGGTGGTTCAACACCAGGCAGGTTTTCTGAACGCCAGGGCAGAAGAACTCAGCCGTCGGTGCCTAGCGGATCACGAATGGTGCCTCCAGTCGGAGTTGGCGCAAGGACTCTTTCAGCAGTGGGGAGAACCCTGGTTAGATCTGTTCACCTCTGAAGAGAATGTGCAATGTCAGCAGTTTTGCGTGCTCGAGTTCCCAAGACAGCTATCGCCCGATGACGCTTTTCATCGAGAGTGGAGCTCAGGCCTGTTGTATGCCTTTCCGCCCATCCCACTTTTGCCCAGGATTCTGAAGAAGATCAAGAGCGACCAGGCCCCAGTCATTCTTGTAGCTCCGGACTGGGCAAGGAAAGTCTGGTATCCAGAGCTTCTGAAAATAAGTATTGATCCTCCAATTAGGCTGCCACTTTGGGAGGATCTTCTGTCGCAGCAACAGGGGAGGGTTCTCCACCCGAACCTGTCAACTCTCCGCCTCCATGCATGGAGATTGTGCGGCAGCAGTTGATAGCTTTTGACCATCCTCCTGAAGTATGCAATGTTATTTTGGCGGCCAGGCGGCCCTCCACTAGCACGGTATACGCCTGCTGTTGGCAGACATTTGTATCATATTGTACAGAATGGTCTATTGACCCACTTTCTGCTGCTCTCTCTACTGTTCTTTTTTTTTTAACCTTGCCCAGCAGGGCTCTGCACTGTGTACTCTTAAGGGTTATCTTCTATTTGCTTTTTTGCGGCTGCCAGACCAACCATCACAGTCTAAATCTCCAGTTGTAAATAGGTACTTGAAGGGGCTGGGTCACTTGTTTCCACCCACACACTTTGTCATTCCACAGTAAGACCTAATCTTGGTCCTCACTTTTCTTATGTGTGGTTCTTTCGAGCCTTTGTGCAACTGTCCCCTCCGGCTGCTTACCATCAAGACAGTCTTTCTGGTGGTTATATCATCACCCGGAGATCGAGTGCGTTGCAGGCCTTATCATGTAAGCCCCCCTACATGATCAGTTTTGTGGATAAAGTGGTGTTTTATTGCTTCCAAAGGTGGTGACGCCATTCCATCTGGGTCAATCTATCACGCTGCCAATCTTCTTTGCTCCTCCACATCTCTTTAAAGAAGAGGAGCGTCTCCACCGTGTGGACCCAAAAAGGGCATTTTCGTTCTATCTTGACCACACAAAAGAATTCCGGGTGGTTGACCAACTCTTTGTGGGGTTTGTGGGAGCTGAAAAAGGTCAGGCAGTGCAGAAAAGGACCATTTCTAGCTTGGTCGTTCTCTGCATAAAGATCTGCTTCGCTTTGGCTAAGAAGCAGCCCTCTGAGGGATTAAGAGCCCATTTCACATGGGCAAAGGCTGCAACCATGGCTTTGGCTCAAGTGTCCCAGTCCTGGACATCTGCCAGGCAGCAACTTGGGCATCTCTGCACACTTTTGCCGAGCACTACTGTCTGGACAGTCAGGTCCACAGGGACTGGCATTTTTCCCATTCGGTCCTGCAGGACTTTCTAGTATGAGGAATTTGTCCGCCGCCCACCACCAGAACAGTATGGCTTGGGTATCTATTCTAAGTTAGAGACTTCTAGCTGCAGATTCCTTATCAGATGAACAAGTTACTTACCTTCGGTAACTCATTATCTGGTGGAGATAATAACAAGCTGCAGATTCCTTATAGACCCCTCCATGCCTCCCCGTTTTGAGGACGTATTTGTTAGGGCTAGCGTTACTCCATTTTTCAGGGCCCTAGTTTTGGCATTCACTTACGTCAGTTACTTCATGGCTCTCCTGACGTCTGAGCGCCTGGGCGGCGCTTATATAGGTGACCGCAATGTCATAATCAATGCCTCCGTAGTCACATGGAGCCACACGACGGCATGCGCAAGGGGTACTGCTCATGCAAAAGTTTCCGGATCCAGCCTGATGCCTGGGAAAATCTAAGGTAAGGAATCTGCAGCTAGATATTCTCTATACCAGATAATACGTTACTGGAGGTAAATAACTTGTTCATCACCTCAAATATCTTCTACCTTCTCTGCGTTCTTTCTTTCTTTTGGCGCCACTCAACCTCCACAGTCACCTTCACCAAATAATTCCGCCAATCCATTCACCCAGGAACCAACATGTTGTTGGGATTCATCTCTCTAAATAACTCAGGAAGGGTCTGCCCTCCAGTCTAAGGCGGTGATGTACAATAGGAAACAACACTACTCATTTGTTTCATCCATGGGAGCCCATTGACTCTTGCCATTTGGATACCTTCCTTCAAAATGTTATTCAATCGTAAAAAAAAAAAAATCTGGAAGTTTTGTGATTGTTATTCTATCTGCCCAGTATTTTATTACAACAGGCTGAGGTTCCTGTAGACTTGAAGAATTTGAATTCACCCCACTCTGATTTTAGAACGGCTCCTGAAACAGACCGAGTATGTGTGGGGGTGGTGAATGATCCTAACACAACAGGATGAGGCTGATCTTCCTGGACCTCTCAGCAGCATTGGATAGATTGACCATACAGCAGTGGCGGTTTTCCCATTTGGGCGGTGGGGCGTTGACCCACTTATAATTATTGGGCAATTTATTGAGCGCGCCGCTTTAAATTACAATACAATTTCTCAACTTTCAATGTTAAAATTGTATTAATTCAAAGCGGCGCTCCGTCACGCAGCGGCGTCACGTCATCATGTTGCGTGACAACCAGCCTGGCCTGTACTGACTGTCAACTTGTCAAGTAACTGGGGCACAGTGCGCACTGCGCATGTGGGGTTTGGCCAGCTGCCTTTCCGCAGACAGGAACCCAACATGCGCACAGTGGCCTTTGGAAGGCAAGCATGGGTGACTGGGGGTTTGCCCACTGCCACAGACCCCAGTGGTTCCAAAATAAGCAGCGAGTTTGCCTGCTCACTCCAATCCTGACGCTGCTCTCTTCAGAGAGCAGCTCTCCTCTGAAGAGAGCAGCGTCAGGATTGGCTGCTGCTGCAGCATGTAGTGCCTGCGCGGTTGCCAGTCCAGTCTTGACTTGCACCGCGCGGTGGGATGGTCCTCCCGGCCCGCCCAGCGTCCAATGTTGCAATGCCCAATCACTGTAATGGCTTATTGTTAAGCCATGCATTGATTGGTCATTCTGCCGTTAATGGGCAAATCAGGCAGGCCAGTCACCCTTCCTCCTCCTCTCTGCACGAGAGCACGTGCAGTCGACTCAAGATCGTTCGATGTACTAGACAGTGAGTGACTGTGTGACTGTCAGTGACTACAGTGATGACGAGTAGAAGAGTGGCTGTGAGCTGCGCAGTTTAGCACAAGGTTTGTGTGTATATATTGTTCAATCCCTCATTGTGTTTGACTGTTGTTTGTGCACTAAGGGCAGTATTGCAGTAAAATCTGCACTAAGAAGATATTGCCCCACACACTGGGCCCGTTCCCGTTGGCCACCGATCCACCACCCACAGGCCCTCAGTGAATTGTTAGCAATGAATCCCCTAATGTTGTTTTCCGTATTTGGTGGTTCTACAAATGGACGTATACACCATGATGGCATTTTTTCAATTGCAGAAACTGACATATAACATGAGCTAGGAAAGAAGGTAAAATTAAGATAGCTATTCAGTGCGGATGGCTTCCACGGAGGAATGTAATAGCTAAATTGATAGCACCGTCTAGTGGGTAATAATACATTCTCGCAGTTCCACTGACAGGATCAATTATGTAAACCTGTAAAAAATTCTTCAAATGGAGGGGGCCGACTCGAGACGACAATGGCTCGCGGAGGAAAAAAGTAGGAAGTGAATTATTTCGCTCAGACGGTAAAGGTGGCACTCTTCATTTCACCTATGTGTTTTCCAAACCTAATTTTAGCACAGTTTTCTTTAAAGTAGCCCCAAAATGTCACTGTCGTTCAGAAGAAATGGACATCAATTTTTCCGACTGACTCCTCTGGTGAGTTGCTTGCTAATTTTTTTTTTTTAAATACAGATTATAATGGTGTCCTTTCCCTCTTGTGCCGCGTCCCCCCAGAGTCCAGTGTCGAGAAGCCGCCTTTGACCCCTGTAGCCACTCTCAGTGTTGTTAGGCCTCTGACTGCAGAGGAATCCTTCAATATCATTGCCCTCATCTGTCATCCAGTCCCCAGAATCTGCGCCTCCATTCTTTCCAGTTTATGCGGCTTGATAATTTCCACTGCTTGTGTGCCTGCTGATGTTAGCTATTTATATATGTTGAGGCTTGCATCGGGCCCTAATGTCAACTTTGCACACTTTAGAGTGCTTCAGGATCCCGAAGAGAGAGGAGGAAAGGTCGGAGAACGACAGACAGCAGGGGGGTTACAGGGGAGCGGTCTCCATGGCCTCTTCTACCGTGACTGGGTGGGCCAAAGGTCGTGTCTGGGTGACGTTTTTCATATAAATGGGAAGTATGTTTTTTATGATTGATTAGATCGTGTTGGTGGCGTTTAGGATCTGAATACAGTCAAGTCCTGGGCCTTGTTTGTGAAGGTCTTTAGTTAAGATTGTGCTGACTAGATGTACCACGAGGTAGTAGGAAGTGAGCACCGCACCGCCACCGCCACCTCCGCTTCCCACAACATGCCTTCCCTTAATCCCTTGTGTCACCCCTCAGCTCTCTCGAATCCTGTGGGTTGGCTTGTGACCATCTCCTGCACCTACTGTCCTCTCAGTGCTGCACTAGGGAGACCGCTTTCGCTCACTGTCAGAGTGAGGGTCTCACACCCTGAAGACCAGTCTCACTAGCTGAGGTGAGTTTGTTTCACATCTCAGAGCGCTGTGCAGTACTGGCGCTGTGTCACTCCACATGTCCTATTTAAGGGTATGTCTTATTCCCCACCATCTGTTTGGGTACACTGTGTATTGGGTGATTTTCGATGCGTGTTTCCATATGGTGGACACGTTGTCTGGGGTACTAAGCGCTATATAAATGCAATGTTGTGCAATAAAAATTCCAGTAAACCCACATTCCCAGCACGTACACTTTCAGTGTGATGCATGTGGTTCAACATCACACACCTCCACACATTGAGGGCCTAATTGTGAGTTTTGGAGGTATTGTTTCCCTGTTTCGCAGCAGAGAACACACACGGCCCCGATATCACATATCCTTTCCTGATGCCTACGCACAATAATACTGCTCTAAACTGCGCATCGCTGCATGCCAGGTTCAATGATTCCTTAACTCCCGGGTTTTTCAAAGGCCGGAGGCGTTCGTTTCTTTCACTCAATCCAGGGTCATCCAGATCCTGTGTAGGCTGCAGGCGCGCGCACTTAGAAACCTGTAGGCCTTGAAACAGATCAGTGAGGGCAATTAGTCGACAATGGCGTCGCTACGCTTCACTAGCAGTGTTCACCTAAACAACTTTAGAAATTGTATACAAAATGCATGGAGCTGGTTTCTTGCATGTCGTTTGTATTCAAGGGTATACCTCACAAACAATTTTCATGCATGCAACTGCTCAGGGAAGTTTGCATATTATGATAATGTACGGCAAATGGGGATTTGGCAAGGGAGCACCTATATCCTCATTCACTTTCTTTCTTGGACGCATCCCATTTTCCTTTACGGAAACCGGGCTGCATTTAAAAAGAAAAGATTGCTTTATTTAAAATAAATGGGCATTAGAATAAAGGATAAATTACACCCTCAATGGCATATTTTTGGGCATCTGTTACCTGGATCGATTCTGAAGCAGATTTCTTACATTCCAATTCCAAGAGTCACTAAGATCTTACATTGATTCAACTCATACCTTAACAAATAAGACAATGTGTATTGTGCAATGGTGGTGGGTAGAAACGTCTGCACAACTTGACTCTGAAGTCACAGGATGAATCTGTTTTATGTATGATCCGAGGCCTGGGGTTCCTTACGATGAACAGTCTGTGTGTTTGGTTGACACAACTACATTTTGTTGTATTTGCTTTTAAATCAATCGATCAATCATTCTTTATTCGATTGTCACATCATGAAGGAACACTATGACAAGATTAAAATAGGAGCAATAAAAGAAAGGAAACAAAATTCAAAAACAAATACATGAAATTTCGTAGAAAAACAAAAACACAAAATCTTTAAAATCCTAAGAGAGCAATACATAACTGGGTCCAGCCCATTGAGACTCTGCTAAAAAAAGAATTAAATCAACATAGCAATCTTTCCTTAGATCATAAAACAACTAAACAGAGAAAAAACACAACTGGGTCTAATATACAATTAAATGTAAAGAATAGAGGGTGCTGGAAGAGTTACCTTCTTCACAATTGATCTGCGTATAGCCCAAGACCAGCTCAGAAATTTAGCCATCGCAATGACTATGTCCTCTCGTGTGTTTGTATTTAAGATACGAAATGCTATCTTATATGATCTGGTTCCTAGGTTTAAACAGATCGGCTTAAGCCAGGTAGACCTGGGGCGAGCATAGGCAGGACACACAAACAGGACATGAATAATTGTCTCTGCCTGTGTGGGACATGTGGGGCAAAACCTGTCGTGACCATCCTTCCATCTATTTCTAAAAGAGTTAAGTGGGAGAGACCCCAATCTAAATTGATGGAATAGTTTACGATCTTCAGGTCTAGAAATAAAGTTCCAGTATGGTTCAAAGCAACTAATGTACTTATGGTCCATAAAAAGACCAGATAGGGAGCTGCTGTTAACCCCAGATCTTATTGTCCCAAGCCTAGATTCCTAGTATAGGGCTTTAAAGTCCTGTTTATTAGGGAAATGATTGCCCCTGGGGTCTAACCAAAGGTGGCCCAATCCCATATCATACAGGCCACCCTTGATATATTGGAGCCAGGCTATTCTACTAGACTTATCTTGGTCTTTGATGTACCAAATCGCATTTGCATACGAGAGTAACTCAGGGGTTGTCCACAATCTTCTCCAGTAAGAAAAGGGTCTAAAACCAGCTTCGTCATTGAACGGCCTACAGCCCAGATCTAACAGAAGAGGTTTAATAGGTGTGGACTGAGGGAGACCGGTCAGTGAGCGCAGAAACTTATTTTGGGCTAATACTAGGTGCGAAAGATTGTCATAACCCCTTATCTCTGCCCCTTAAATGATTGATTTTTCCAAACAAAGGTTCAGAGTATACAATTTCTCAGTAAGAAAGAACAATTAATGAACTAAAATGTACATGTATAGCAATGCACACATTGAAATACAAAAGAGTGGAATAAAAGACCCTAATGAAAATACAAAATTTATTCAGTGAAAAATATCACCAGGGCTCAGTATCGCAAGCTGGTACATATAACATATTACAATCATGTACAAAACCAGACAGGTGGCAGACAAGGAGAAAGAAACATAAAAGGCAGAGTTTCAACACTTTACAAGAAAACTCCGACAAACAAGACAATGTGTCCTCCAATAATTGCGGCCACAGTAGCGTCGACGGCGTTTCGACCTTTGGCATTAACCCATGGTCATCCTCAGGACATAAAGTTTAACTGAGCATCCCAAATGAACAATTACCGACTAGCAGCTTCATTACTAGCTGCTAGTCGGTAATTAACTTGCTGCGCTGCATGCCCATTCTGCCTGGTAACAACACGGGCATAATTTGGAGTGGATTTATTCGTTTTTGGCCCCATAAGACTTGCTTTGGTGGCCAGTTGCTGAATTGAATTTAGAGCAACACAGAATCCATTTGATGTATATATTGTTCATTTGGGATGCTCAGTTAAACTTTATGTCCTATACTCTGAACCTTTGTTTGGAAAAATTATTGTATGCCCCTGGTACAGGTGGTTTGGGCTGCCCTTGTGGTGGTTAATGACCATAAATGATTGAGGCTCTTATTTTCCCATTATAGAGTGCAATGGCAGGTCCCACCGGTTTAGTATGTGAGGCTTTGTGTTCTTTTAGTAAGGCCCCAGCTAATTGGTTATGTTTGAGGACGAGTAAATCAATTTGTTGCTTCCAGGTGAGCCTATGGCCCATGGTGATCCCCAGATATGTAAACGTATCCGTTTGTTCCAACGAAATATTATTCATTGACATTATACACTTAATTATTTTGCTTTTGTGCATCACCATATATTTAGTCTTATCTACGTTTATGGCCAGATCATGGTCATTACAAAAGTCCAGGAATCTGTCTAAGGCCCGTTGCAGACCAGATTGAGTCTTGGACAATATGAGCGTATCGTCTGCAAACATAAGGAGTGGGACCCTATAGCCATCCAATGAGGGTGCATCAGTTGGGAAGTTAACAAAATAAGAGATAACCCTATTGATGAACAGAGAAAACAGGGTCGGGGCTAAGACACACCCCTGCCTTACGCCCCTGTTGACAGAAAAATTTTCAGTAAGCTCACCCTGTTGTCCCCATCTAACTTGGGCATAGTTAGAGGTATGAAGTTTGACAATGAGCGATAAAAGCGCCATTGGCATACCTGCCTCCTTGAGAGAGTCCCACAGCTTGCTACGAGGAACTAGGTCAAAAGCAGATTTTAAATCTACAAAGGCAGCAAACAGGGTTCCCCCGTTAAAATGACCGTTTTCCAATAAATCATAGAAAATCTAAAAACCTGGTCAATTGTACTAACGTGGGACCGAAACCCAGCTTGAAAAGTGGACAATACCTGAGACTCGTCAATCCATTCATTGACCCTAAGTAATACGATCCTGGCCACGATTTTTTGGAGTGAATCGATTAAGCTAATGGGTCTGTAGTTGGATGGGCTGGAACGGTCTTCCTTTTTAAAAATAGGTATAATTTCCGCACCTAGCCAAGAAGTAGGCAAGGGAGCACCCCGATCCGTGGGGATACAATCCGGACCTGGCGCCCGACCTGCCGGCGCGGCATCAATAGCTTTCTCAATCTCTGCCAAACCGAAGGTTAAAACCTCCATAGATACAATGTCAGTAAAATCAGACACAGGGGTTAGAGAACAGGTGAACTGGGCTTGATAGTGAGAGACCCACTTATCTGGGGGAACATTGTTAAGTGGGGTAGACTCAAACACCCCACTTCCCCATTTTATTAAATACCAAAATTTCAGCCAATTCTTCTCTTCTGAAGCTTTTGTTAATTCCTCCCATCTTTCTTTATTAAAGCGCTCTCTGGCCTTAGATAAAACCCTTTTGTACGATACCCTAGCTACTTTAATAGCCTGGATATCATTAGATTTAATTGCTAAAGAGAGCGATTTGAAAGCTGCGGAACAATCTTTATTGTACCATTTGGCTGATTTGGAACAAATGGAATTTTTTGCCTTCCCTTTAAGGGTGAGCAATGATTTAAGTTTGTCAAAAAGTGCATCATGCTCTATCTTTAGACAATGAGGAGGATCTTCTAAAAAGTTATAAGCTGATAGAGTCCGGAGCGAATCCTCTAGTGACTTACGAAGCAGACTTAGGATGCCTTCGTTGTCAATTACTTTAGGCCATTTTAGTCGTCGACAATCGTTTGCTTTTCAGCATCTGGTAAAGCCTCAGGCTGCCGAACTAATTTTTGGGCAAATAAGGCAAAGAAGAAGAGGCACCAACCTCCTTTGCTGCTACAACACAGTCAACAACCCCAGCGTTTAAGGTAAGGAAACTGCTGCTATATTTTACATTCTAGTAGTTGAGGGCTATGTAAGTTGTCTACATGGTGGGTGGCGTCTACATGCACCAAACCTCATATGTTGTACTTTGATTATTGACAGGTAACATAAACATTGGTAACACCATGAATATAGTAGAGCAACTACTTGCAAAGCCGTTCATTGGACTGAAACGTGAAGAGAAACTAATTGTTAAACAATTAGGTCCTCACCGGCCAGACCTAATCCTACAACAAAGTTCCCAAGACAGAGGGAAGATTTACACACGTTCTTTCTCAAACACCTGGTACACAAAAGTTGATTGGCTTACAGGATGTCCTTCAAAAAATACTCTGTTCTGCTTCCCCTGCCTGCTGTTTGGTGGTGAAATTCCTTGGACCAAAAAAGGAGTAAAAGACTTGAAGCATTTGTCAGATAAAGTAAAGAAGCATGCACACACAAAAATACATATGGAAAACCTGACGAGACTGGGAATGTTGGGAGACATACTGATTGAAGCCCACATAAGCGCCGCCTACCGCAAAACAATAAAGAAACACAATGAAGCAGTTGATAGGCATAGACACATACTATCAAAAATCATTGATTGCATTGTTTCTGTGGTGCTTTTGAACTGGCATTACGAGGGCATGATGAATCTCAAAGTTCTGCAAAACCTGGTATATTCAGAGGCCTTTCGGATTTAATAGCAAGCATAGACCGTGAAATTAAAGCAGATCTAGCACGTGCTACAGTCTTCAAGGGCACCTCTAAAATAATATAAAATGAACTGCTTGAGTGCATGCTAGAGATTCTAAAAAGCAATATTGTGCAAGAGTTGAAAAACACCGACTTTGTGGCTATTCAGGCTGGTGACACCACTGATGTGGCCACTAAAACACAGTCTGTACTGATCTTTCAGTACCTTGACAATGACAGCAGAGTTGTGGAGAGGTTCTATGGTTTCACTCATTTTAGAGACTAGTGCAGAAAGCATTTCTTCAGCTATTCTACAAGAACTAAAATTGATTTTTCCAGAGCAGCCTCAAATACAAAAACTGATTGCACAAAGCTATGATGGTGCTGCAGTAATGAGTGGAACCTCCGGTGGAGTACAAAAAGAAATTAGAGATGTGTACCCTAATGCCCATTATGTGCACTGTTATGCCCACCAACTTAATCTGATTATGCAACAAGCAGTAGGAAAGATCTCTGAGGCATAGATATTCTTCATGGATGTAGGAGGGATGGCAGCATTCTTCTCACGTTCCCCCAAACGAACAGAGGTACTTTATACGATTGTCAACAGAAGAATTCCAAAGGGAGGCCCAACTCGTTGGAATTTCTCACATACATACAATCAGCCTAATAAACCAACATAGGGTTGACCTTGAGAAATGTTTTAACAACATAGAAGCCAATGATGACTTTGAATATAAAACTCAGAGTGAGGCCTGTGGCTTCGCTAGCACACTGCAAGACAGGGAGTTCCAGTTTTTGCTGTTTTTGTTTTATGACATAGTGCCGCATGTTGACGTACTATATGAGATATATAAACGTGAAATAGATTATGTCTGTGTGGAAGGAGCTACCACTGACTTTGTCACCAGCATTAACAAAGTCAAAGAAGGGATTGACAATTTAGATAGCAGACTGCCAAATGATTCTACTTTCTCCAACCGCAGAAAAAAAATCAGCAGTCTGGTCCGAATTGCAAAAGAGATGTGTGACACTATAATTGTGCAGGCAAAGGGACGTTTTTCTTTTAGAAACCATTTGGTGAGTGCCACATTACTGCAAAGTGGTCTGTTTGCAAAATAGGATAACTCCTTCCCTGAGCAAGCACTGAATAAAGCTGTGGAAGCTTACCCTATGCTCAACAAAGAGGATCTGAGAACTGAATTAACTGTACTCTACAGTATGAATGTATATCGGCAGGCCACTGGTGCAATTTCTTTGCTTGCTTTAATTCAGAACCTTAACATGGAAAAGTCACTTACAGAGACAGTGGCTTTACTAAAAATAGTCATTACCACTCCAATGACAACAGCAGAGGCAGAACGATGTTTTTCCACTTTGAACAGAAAAAAGACATTCCTGAAGAACACCATGATTCAGGAAAGACTGAATGCTTTAGCTATGCTCTCTATAGAGAGAGACCTAGTTAAAAGAATACCAGACTTTAACATTCAAGTTATTGAACATTTGCTGTTCTTAAAGACAGATGTGCTGATTTTATCTACAAAAAGTGAACAATATGTTGAATGCTGCTAGTTTGCGACCTGTTTAGTTGTTTGTTAAATAAAAAACATCTGTGAGGTACTCTGAAATGCATTGTATCTCTAAGTCTGTTATGAAGCTCTGTGGTTATACTGAATAAGCAGCTACCTATGTTATATGACATCTCTTTATTAATGTAAGAACTGCACTTTCACAATTGCTTTATTAACCTCCCTGCTTTCTCAAATTTGCTTGAAAATGCACCATTTGTCCACTCTTTTTTCAAAATTTTCTTGGGGGGAGAACCCTCCCAGACCACCTTAGGTTGTTCGGGCTCGCTCACTAGGCTCGTTCGCTATGGTGCAGTATGAGAATCACTTTAAGCCTCACCACTTTCAAATCTTTCTCACCAGCCGCCACTGTCATACTGTGATGGCCACGAGGTTACAGTGGTGCATTGCACATTGACAGTATAGTTTTATTTTGTGTTCTGCTTCCTTTCGATCAGCACAACCTGTGATGGCTGGGGCCTGCGACTTATTCAGGGAGTGGGTAGATGCAAGTTACCGCTGGCTTGCATTGAGTAGGTTTGCGCCTTCCTTATTTTTCTGATTTACTCACTTGTGGGTGTGCGTTTGGTTTGTACTGTCTTCACTTGGCCACTTTGCAAACTCCCTTAACACTCCCATTTTTTTGATGTGATTTTTCTTGGTGGCAAACTAATTGGAAAGTCTTACTTACTGTAGATTAAAAAAAATGTGCAAGCTCTGCAGAGAGTTACAGTGTTAGCATATTCGTTATTTTTGTACCGTTGTGAATAGCAACATTCGTGCTATATATATGGTCGGCACATATGCATTGTAACAGCTCTTCTAGGTATCTTTAATCTTTTTTGTGAATTTGGTCGAATGTCAGAATATTGCTATTTACTAATAATAATCAACAAAGTGCTAAAAACATTGGTCCTCGCTGGTGGGAGCACGTACAGTAAATGGTATGTATACTTTGAAGTTATAAAGTTATGAATGGCAAAAACAGAAAAAGCATATTTACTCGTGTTTATGCTTTAGTGAAACAAATGTATCTGAATGTCTGAAACAACAGACTAAAACTTCCCACTTCAATCTAAACACATCGAGAAGGGGTGGGTGGTCTTCATTAGATATTAGTAACCCCTCTCCAAAGCACAGGAGATCTATAGATTTCCATAGGGGTAGATAGAACATTGGAATATTGGGAGGTTTCTTTAAGATGGTTGTGTGGCTGAGGGCCAGTGATAATGGGCTTGGACCTTGTTTTCCTGCATTTCAGTCTTTATTCCAGCTTAATTCAGAACATTACACCACCAGTGGGTGGAAGGTTCTAATAGCATTATACCTATTTTGTCTGGGTCTTTATTGGTTGTTAAAGGCCTTCTTCCTCGTTATAGGCCCTGCCTGCGGCTCCCCTTTTATGCTGAGAGAGAACCTTTATCGGCTGCTTGAGCCTTTAGCAACAGGCTGTAATGCCACAGTATCAACAAAGTCTGGCATCACAACAGAGGACAGCAGACGCTCTTCTGTCAAAGGCATGCTTTATAATTCCATTGTGTTCTAATTTCACAGAGGAAAATGACAGGTGGCTCCTGCAGAACCACACAACAGGTATAAAGGCGCCATTGTTAAGTCTGTGACTAATAACAAAGGTACGAGATCAGACCTGCTCAGTTGTTTCTAAACCGCAAGCGTTTCCAAGCAGTTAGATAATGTCACGAACTGTGTTGCTCGTTACAGTCAGTCAGTCGGGTACCTGCATAGCGCCAAAAAAACAGAAAAGGCAGCTATGCGCAACCGCTCTAGATATACACAGCTAGGGGTTGAACACATATCGTTAGTGAGGACATCTTTTCTCGACAGATGCTCCTATTCCTGGGCACATCTGCAGCATTCTAAAGTTTAATATTATGCAGTTTGTAAAGACGTGTCCTCCACCATCTGTGCTTTTTGAAGAAGTGCCCATTCCAGCATTTAGTTATACAAATACCCTACATTCTGGCACTAGTAATGACTCCAGGATCTGGCAGCCATGCATGATGTGTGAATCATTCCAGTGTGGTACGGATGTGTGAATCATTCCAGTGTGGTAAGGATGTGTGAATCATTCCAGTGTGGTACGAATTCACAAGACTGTCAGTAAATGACTTGCGGAGTTGCCAGCAGTACAGATCGAGTGGTGCTTTTTTTTAATTAGCCAATTTTATTTCCTTTTATAACAGTACAGGCAGTTATATCACGTCATTTCAGAACAAACGTTGACATACATTACATTCCGAGGGACAACCACGACATGATGGCAATATCAGAAGGAGTTCTTGGTTCAGCCTGTTTTACTGAAATAATAAAAAAAACATTCAAAGCAACAAAACCTTGCGGGACAGCTCCTCAGTCGGTAAAAGCCAATTGTAGCAATAACATAGTGCAACCACTCCATTGCATATCAAGGGGGCCCAAGGAGTGCGATAAGACAATCTAGACAGCTAAGCATGACTTGAAAAGGCAACATGGCACCTGCAGAGCAATTGCTGGCGTTCGGAGCATAGGCACCATAAGCATATATGCAGGGGCAATACCACCGAGCAGTGGGTATGGGGGCGCAGGTGCCTGAAGCAGGTGTAAGTGCTAGGAGGAAATCCCAAATGTCTCTGTACCAGGAGCACCCCACAGTGAGCGAAACAATAGTGACGCTAGTCAGCCAGACCCTCGCTATATGAATGTAAATCCGCCAGTAGGGTCTCCCAGTCCGCTGCAATAGGATATTTGCGCAACCCACCTCTGCACCCTCCCTCCCCCCCCCCATTTAAGCATCGGCCTACACCAATGCAGTAGTCCTGGCAGTGTTTGTACTTTCCAGTGCATGGATTGATCAGTAGTGCTGAATCAATTAATCTGGCAGTTGCCTTTGCACCCTTAGGGCGCTTTAGCAGACCCCGCAGAGCACCCTCCCGTGAGCATACAGTTGGACATTGGTCGATTAGGTGATGACTGGGTAACCTGTGGTGGATGCAACTGGCCTCTCTCAACACTGTTGAAATGATGACCCATCCCCATTTCCCAAAGCTGAACGAGAAAGGAGTCCCTGGGTTATTTTTTTTGTAATGGTTTAGTGGTAGACCTTGGAATATTTATTCACATCTGCCTATGGT